>NC_089492.1:20577500-21202500 GCF_036850765.1 Saccopteryx bilineata | reverse complement strand
AAGATTTTCTTCCTTTTTTTTTTTTTGTATTTATTAGGTCCCTACTCCCTTTTTTTGCCCTTTGAACTCTTCACCCCAAATCAGGCCCTCCATTATAGGCACGATATTTCCCTGAGGAGGGGAGAGGAGGAAAAGAGAAGAGAGAAAAAAAGGGGGAAATAATAAATTATTACTGTTTTTTTGTGTGGGGTGTTTAACCCTTTTTTTTTTTTTTTTCTTTTTTCTTTTTACTCTTTATTAATTCTAATTAGTGCTATCAATAAGACTACCCTCAGATGCCGATAAGAAAGAGGAAATCGAATATTATGGATACAAAAGAAAGAGAGGTAACACAAATAGATGTGGAAAAATCTATGGAGAAAAGATTTAACATATTGGAAGCCTTGGAGCTAAATGACAGAGAATTTGAAATAGAAATGTTAAAAATACTCAGAGATATACAAGAAAACACAGAAAGGCAATATAGGGAGATCAGAAAACAACTCAATGAACACAAAGAATATATTACCAAGGAAATTGAAACTATAAAAACAAATCAAACAGAAATGAAAAACTCAATTCATGAGCTGAAAAACGAGGTAACAAGCTTAGCTAACAGAACAGCCCAGATTGAAGATAGGATTAGTGAAATAGAAGACAAACAACTTGAGGCACAACAGAGAGAAGAAGAAAGAGACTCAAAAATAATAAAAAATGAGAAAGCCCTACAGGAATTGTCTGACTCCATCAGAAAGAATAACATAAGAATAATAGGTATATCAGAGGGAGAAGAGAAAGAAAATGGAATGGAGAATATACTCAAACAAATAATAGACGAGAACTTCCCAAGCCTGTGGAAGGAACTAAAGCCTCAAATTCAAGAAGCAAACAGAACACCAAGTTTTCTTAACCCCAACAAACCCACTCCAAGGCACATCATAATAAAGATGACACAAACCAATGACAAAGAAAAAATTCTCAAGGCAGCCAGGGAAAAGAAGAGTACAACATATAAAGGAAGGCCTATTAGATTATCATCAGATTTCTCAGCAGAAACTCTACAAGCTAGAAGAGAGTGGACCCCAATATTTAAAGCCCTGAAAGAGAGGAACTTTCAGCCAAGAATACTATACCCATCAAAGCTATCCTTCAAGTATGAAGGAGATATAAAAACATTCACAAATACAGAAAAGATGAGAGAATTTATCAACAGAAAGCCCCCACTCCAGGAAATACTAAGGGGGTTTTCCAACCAGATTCAAAGAACAAAAGAAAACAACACCACAAGTAACAGCTCCACCAAGAACACAATAAAACCAAACTTAAACTGTGACAACAAAGGAAAAAAAGGGGGGAGAGGATGGAGATTAACAGTAGCAAAGGACGATGAAGTGCAGAAATACTTATAAGATAGGGTACTACAATGAATATGGTAGGTACCCTTTTCATTACTTAATGGTAACCACCCTTAAAAAAACCACCACAAAAACACTTGACTTAAAAAAGGTAGCAACAGAGGAAAGAAGTATGGAACACAAACAAACAAAAACAAATGATAGAAAAACAAAAGAGAAGAATCAAACTAGATACAAAACTAACAGAAAGCAATTTATAAAATGGCAGTAGGGAACCCACAAGTGTCAATAATTACACTAAATGTAAATGGATTAAACTTACCAATAAAAAGACACAGAGTAGCAGAATGGATTAAAAAAGAAAATACAACTATATGCTGCCTACAAGAAACACATCTAAGCAACAAGGATAAAAACAAATTCAAAGTGAAAGGCTGGAAAACAATACTCCAAGCAAACAACACCCAAAAAAAAGCAGGTGTAGTAATACTCATATCTAATAATGCTGACTACAAGACAGAAAAAGTACTCAGAGACAAAAATGGTCATTTCATAATGATTAAGGGGAAGTTGAATCAAGAAGACATAACAATCCTTAATATATATGCACCAAACCAAGGAGCACCAAAATATATAAGACAGCTACTTATTGACCTTAAAACAAAAACTAACAAAAATACAATCATACTTGGAGACCTCAATACACCGCTGACGGCTCTAGATCGGTCATCCAAACAGAGAATCAATAAAGATATAGTGGCCTTAAACGAAATACTAGAACACCTGGATATGATAGACATCTACAGGACACTTCATCCCAAAGCGACAGAGTATACATTTTTCTCTAGTGTACATGGAACATTCTCAAGAATTGACCATATGTTGGGCCACAAAGACAATATCAGCAAATTTAGAAAAATTGAAATTGTACCAAGCATATTTTCTGATCATAAAGCCTTGAAACTAGAATTCAACTGCAAAAAAGAGGGGGAAAAACCCACAAAAATGTGGAAACTAAACAACATACTTCTAAAAAATGAATGGGTCAAAGAAGAAATAAGTGCAGAAATCAAAAGATATATACAGACAAATGAAAATGAAAATACGACATATCAGAATCTCTGGGACGCAGCAAAAGCAGTAATAAGAGGAAAGTTCATATCACTTCAGGCCTATATGAACAAACAAGAGAGAGCCGAAGTAAACCACTTAACTTCACACCTTAAGGAACTAGAAAAAGAAGAACAAAGACAACCCAAAACCAGCCGAAGAAAGGAGATAATAAAAATCAGAGCAGAAATAAATGAAATAGAGAACAGAAAAACTATAGAAAAAATCAATAAAACAAGGAGCTGGTTCTTTGAAAAGATAAACAAAATTGACAAACCCTTAGCAAGACTCACCAAGGAAAAAAGACACAGGACTCAAATAAATAAAATCCAAAATGAAAGAGGAGAGATCACCACAGACATCATAGAAATACAAAGAATTATTGTAGAATACTATGAAAAATTATATGCCACCAAATACAACAATCTAGAAGAAATGGATAAATTCCTAGAACAATACAACCTTCCTAGACTGAGTCATGAAGAAGCAGAAAGCCTAAACAGACCAATCAGCAGGGAGGAAATAGAAAAAACTATTAAAAACCTCCCCAAAAATAAAAGTCCAGACCCAGACGGTTATACTAGTGAATTCTATCAAACATTCAAAGAAGACTTGGTTCCTATTCTACTCAAAGTCTTCCAAAAAATTGAAGAAGAAGCAATACTTCCAAACACATTTTATGAAGACAACATAACCCTCCTACCAAAACCTGGCAAGGATGGCACAAAGAAAGAAAACTACAGACCAATATCTCTAATGAATACAGATGCTAAAATACTAAACAAAATACTGGCAAACCGATTACAACAACATATTAAAAAAATAATACATCATGATCAAGTGGGATTCATCCCAGAATCTCAAGGATGGTTCAACATACGCAAAACGGTTAATGTAATACACCATATCAACAAAACAAAGAACAAAAACCACATGATCTTATCAATAGATGCAGAAAAGGCTTTTGATAAAATACAACACAATTTTATGTTTAAGACTCTCAACAAAATGGGTATAGAAGGAAAATATCTCAACATGATAAAGGCCATATATGATAAACCATCAGCCAACATCCTATTAAACGGCATAAAACTGAGGACTTTCTATCTTAAATCAGGAACAAGACAGGGTTGTCCACTCTCTCCACTCTTATTCAACGTGGTGCTAGAAGTTCTGGCCAGAGCAATCAGACAAGACAAAGAAATAAAAGGCATCCATATCGGAAAAGTGAAGTAAAGCTATCACTTTTTGCTGATGATATGATCCTATACATCGAAAACCCGAAGGACTCCACAAAAAGATTATTAGAAACAATAAACCAATACAGTAAGGTCGCAGGATACAAAATTAACATACAAAAGTCCATAGCCTTTCTATATGCCAACAATGAAATATTAGAAAACGAACTCAAAAAAATAATCCCCTTCACGATTGCAACAAAAAAAATAAAATACCTAGGAATAAACATAACAAAGAATGTAAAGGACCTATATAATGAAAATTACAAAGCATTGTTAAGGGAAATCGAAAAAGATACAATGAGATGGAAAAATATTCCTTGTTCCTGGATAGGAAGAATAAATATAATCAAAATGGCCATATTACCCAAAGCAATATACAAATTTAATGCAATTCCCATCAAAATCCCTATGAGATTTTTTAAAGAAATGGAACAAAAAATCATCAGATTTATATGGAACTATAAAAAACCCCGAATAGCCAAAACAATCCTAAGGAAAAAGAATGAAGCTGGGGGCATTACAATACCTGACTTTAAACTATATTATAGGGCCACGATAATCAAAACAGCATGGTATTGGCAAAAAAATAGACACTCAGACCAATGGAACAGAATAGAAAGCCCAGAAATAAAACCACATATATATGGTCAAATCATCTTTGATAAAGGGGCCAACAACACACAATGGAGAAAAGAAAGCCTCTTCAACAAATGGTGTTGGGAAAACTGGAAAGCCACATGCAAAAGAATGAAACTCGACTACAGCCTGTCCCCGTGTACTAAAATTAATTCAAAATGGATCAAAGACCTAAATATAAGACCTGAAACAATAAAGTACATAGAAGAAGACATAGGTACTAAAATCATGGACCTGGGTTTTAAAGAACATTTTATGAACTTGACTCCAATGGCAAGAGAAGTGAAGGCAAAGATAAATGAATGGGACTACATCAGAATTAAAAGTTTTTGCTCAGCAAGAGAAACTGATATCAAAATAAACAGACAGCCAACTATATGGGAACTGATATTTTCAAACGACAGCTCAGATAAGGGCCTAATATCCAAAATTTACAAAGAACTCATAAAACTCAACAACAAACAAACAAACAATCCAATAAAAAAGTGGGAAGAGGACATGAACAGACACTTCTCCCAGGAAGAGATACAAATGGCCAACAGATATATGAAAAGATGCTCAGCTTCATTAGTTATTAGAGAAATGCAAATCAAAACTACAATGAGATACCACCTCACTCCTGTTAGATTAGCTATTATCAACAAGACGGGTAATAGCAAATGTTGGAGAGGCTGTAGAGAAAAAGGAACCCTCATTCACTGTTGGTGGGACTGTAAAGTAGTACAACCATTATGGAGGAAAGTATGGTGGTTCCTCAAAAAACTGCAAATAGAACTACCTTATGACCCAGCAATCCCTCTACTGGGTATATACCCCAAAACCTCAGAAACCTTGATACGTGAAGACACATGTAGCCCCATGTTCATTGCAGCACTGTTCACAGTGGCCAAGACATGGAAACAACCAAAAAGCCCTTCAATAGAAGACTGGATAAAGAAGATGTGGCACATATACACTATGAAATACTACTCAGCCATAAGAAATGATGACATCAGATCATTTACAGCAAAATGGTGGGATCTTGATAACATTATAAGGAGTGAAATAAGCAAATCAGAAAAAAACAAGAAATACATGATTCCATACATTGGTGGAACATAAAAATGAGACTAAGAGACATGGACAAGAGTGTGGTGGTTACCAAGGGTGGGGGGGGAGGGAGGACATGGGAGGGAGGGAGGGAGAGAGTTAGGGGGAGGGGGAGGGGCACAGAGAACTAGATAGAGGGTGACGGAGGACAATCTGACTTTGGGCGAGGGGTGTGCAACATAATTTGATGACAAAATAACCTAGACATGTTTTCTTTGAATATATGTACCCTGATTTATTAATGTCATCCCATTACCATTAATAAAAATTTATTAAAAAAAAAAAAAAAAAAAGCTTTATCATGGATTTTAGTGCAAAAGACATTTTAATTAGGCTTTCATTTGATTCCCTTGTATTTTATTTATTTCTATTTTCTACCTGGGACAAGTGCCATGGTAAGATTCTAGATGAGGAGGAATTATACTCTTTTGGAAAGGGGAAAAGATGATTTTAATGAAGAAGGTTGGAAGGAAAAACTTCATGATACACTAGGTATGATCTCAGGTAATCAATTTTATCACATTGAACCAGATGCAAATGCCCCTTTTTAGATTGATTATGTTAAAACACACTATTTCAGCCTTGGGGGGTTGGCTCAGTGGTAGAGCATTGGCCTGGCGTGCAGAAGTCCTGGGTTCAATTCCCGGCCAGGGCACACAGGAGAAGCACCCATCTGCTTCTCCACCCCTCCCCCTCTCCTTCTTCTCTGTCTCTCTCTTCCCCTCCCGCAGCCGAGGCTCCATTGGAGCAGAGATGGCCTGGGCGCTGGGGATGGCTCCTTGGCCTCTGCCCCAGGCACTAGAGTGGCTCTGATCGCAACAGAGCGATGCCCCAGAGGGGCAGAGCATCGCCCCCTGGTGGGCGTGCCAGGTGGATCCCGATTGGCGCATGTGGGAGTCTGTCTGACTGTCTCTCCCCATTTCCAGCTTCAGAAAAATACAAATAAATAAATAACATACTATTTCATATATTAGTAAGAAAAAGTAAATGCAGGAATGAGATCTCTGAAGAATCTCATATCCCTCGGCATATATATATATATATATATATATATGTACACATACACACACACACACACATATACATACATACAGGTTTTGGAGAATGATGGCCTGTGCCATGTCTCACCACATTGTGTATTAAGTCATTGCATTTTAATATTTTGGGGGCCTTTCCTTCAACTGGGCTCATGATTTCTTTGAAGTAATGGGCCATGCCTTATTTCCATTTTACATCCTAAACATAGAACCTAACAACCACCTGCAGATGTTAAATGAATGATTAAATAAATTCATGAAAATATCATACTCTCTTCATTTTTATCACTCTATAAAATCTCCCTAGCAGGCTTTTCCAACAGCATTTTGCATCATCTCTACTCAACCTATACAAGAATTCTCTTGTGTTCTCAAATGCACTAAGAGATCTCTCATCACAAGATCTAATCTCCACAAGTGGTCTTCATTTGTTTGCCTGTTTCTTCTTTGAATAGTTTTATCTTGGCTAACTAACCTCTGGTCATAACTTAAATTATAATTTCTATTTCACTGCTTCAGAACACTGATACTGACCCACTCTTCCAACACTACCTTTTGGGTAGTACATTCATGTACGTCCTCATGCCTCCTCCTCATCCAGAGTACAGTTGTACATGTGTAAGGCAACATTGAAAAAAAGCAAATGTATGTTCTTCTTGTTTCCATTAACTGATTATCAAACAATCATAATTTTAAGTTAATAAAACTATAACTGGAACTAATTTTATTTTTTGAAACAAAACTCACTCCCAGGGGTCAGCAAGCATGAAAAAAACTCACAACTCAAAAGGCTAATAAAGTTCCCCTTGATCTTTTCATAAGTTTTATAAAAATGTCTAACCACTGTGCTGTAAACCTGAAACCTCAAATGGTTTGCTGGAAAGGCCAGCTTCAAATAACAATATTGAGTGTCAACTGTAATAAAAAATATGTTTCAAAGTTAGATAAAAAATATGTTCCTCTTGTGATGTGTTTACATTGTATGTGAAATATATGTATATATGAATGTGTATATTTATTACATACATATACATTTTATAAATATGTTCTATATGTAATCACAGGGTTTTAGAAACAAAGGAAAACTAACAAAGTTTTAGCTTCTAATCATTTATTTTAAGTACATATATATGTACACTTATACATAGATATATTATTTCTATATATACATACATTACATATATGAAAATTTAAAAGTTTTTTTTTAAGTGATAGGAGAGGAGATAGGAAGACAGATTCCCACATGCACCCCAACCAGGATCCACCTAGCAACCTCCATCAGGGGCTGATGCTCTGCCCATCTGAGTCTAATGCTCACAACAGAGCTATTTTTAGCACCTGAGGTGGAAGCTCCATGAGCCAATCTTCAGTGCCCTGGGCCATTGTGCTCAAATCATTCAAACCATGGCTGCAGGTGGTGAAGAGAAAAGAAGGAGGAGGGAGGAGAAGCAAATGGTTGTTTCTCCTGTGTGCCCTGACTGGGAATCAAACCAAGGACTTCCATATGCCAGATTGATGTTCTACAGCTGAGCCAACTGGCCAGGGCCTTAAAAGTTTAATATTCACTTAATATCCCATATCGTTCAGTGATGTGAAGTAATCAACACATATTATTGATTCTTATTGAACATTTAATATGCATTAACATTTTATAAATAGTAATGCCTCATTACAATTTCTAGAAGGTTGTCATTTATCCATTAATTTAACCACTGAGAAAAGATAATGTGTGAGTTAAGGTTATAAGATGCTAAAAGATGGCATTTATTGAAATAATTATCCTGTAGTTGACTATGGAAGTTGAGAAAGAGCATGATATGGGACTAATGGACCTGCGAAAATGCAAAGTACCATTCAGTACTAAAGTAATTGGGTAGAACAATGGAAAAGACTTCGATAAATAATTACTTCATTAATTTTAAAATTAAAGGGCAAGATAAGGTGGTTGCTATCATAGGGTTATTAAGGTAAAGCTAATCAGCACTATTCAAATGTGAAGTTGTCAGCTAATCAGCCAATGATTATCAATTTCTGAAGAGTACAAGAGAAAGCAATTTATTCTCACTTTACTGATCAAATGATGCAATCAAATGTTTTACTGAAGGAAGAAAATTTCCTTAATTTATTTTTATCTTTTAATGTAATTTAGCTATCATGCATTGGTAGGCAAAGTACAGAGGATGGTGTTGGGCAGATAAAATATATTATGCTCACTTTGTTTAAGATGGTGCTGCCCACATGGAAGCCCATCATCCAGGTGATGTGTGTTGGGGATAGGCTGTGGGTAGGCAGGATTCTTGTAGCCTGGGGCTTGGTTTTAGGACTAAGCCTTCCCCACCCTTTTTGATGTGGGGTGGTGCACTCTCATGAGGAATCCCATTATGCTTCAGATGAGTGATTTTGTATCAGAGACTTCCTTGTTTGTATATTGGATTAAAGGTTTTGGTTTCTGCACTATAAAGTGGGGCAGACCAGGAGCTTGCCCTCTCTCAGTTCCTGAGATTAGCATTAGAGAGGAGAGTATAGTAAGGCCACATGGAGGAGTGTTGAAGGAGAAGTCAGTTTGTGCAGAGTTTGTGCAGGGAGAAGGAAGGAGATAGGGAACAGAGGTGAATAAGGCTGGTAGGGTAGGAACCTTTGATTCTAGGAAACTCGGATAAGTCAGTGGCTTTCGGATCCCTGAATGGAAAGGAAAGTGTTTTCCCACTGTATGTATTACTTGCCCGCTGGGTGCAAGCTAGGATTAAAGGTAATGGTCCAACAGTTCTTGGCTCCGTTGTTTCATTACCATCTGTCCAAATCCAATGTGAACCTGCATGAGCCAGGCGGCTGTGATGGTGGCCGTGGCTACTGGCTTTACAGATGGTAATTGTTGTTTAATCTATATAAGCATCAAAAAATAACTTATCAAAATAATATTAAATGTCAAAGTCTTTCAAGCTTGATTACATTGACATAGTGATTGTTGATGTGAACTACAACTTAATTATATTCTTAACTTTCCTTACAAAAAAGTTTTATTAGCAGAAATCTTATAAACAAATTATACCATAAACCCCTTGCTAACAAAAAGTCTACATGTAGAAGGCTAAATCTAGAAATGAGAGAGAGAGATCTTAACACAGAAAAAATTGTTTTTAAAAAATCATAAAAACAAATCTGAAAGAGTATTTTTAAAGACTTATATTTTGAATAAGTAGCAAATGAAAAAAAAAACCAGATAAGACAAAAGTCTCTGGATTACATTGAAGGCCTATCTGTGTTCAATTTACAGAAGGGAGAAAATAAAAACATTTAATGAGCACTGATAAGCATGTAAATGAAACAGTCAGATAGCTGATATATAGGTAGGTAGGTACATTCATTGGAATTCTGCTGCTGGACACGAGGCAGTTGTAAGGCCAGGGGCCGTTTCCATGGCCATGCACATTCTCACTGCATTCATGAATACAGTAAAGGAACTGTGGAGCCAGAAAATGGTGGGCCATTCCATTTATTAAAGTCTCCTAAGGGAGATGAGCAAGCATGCAGGGCTCCCAAGCACCTCAGCATTCCAGACTCACCAGGATTCACCCAGACTCACAGACCCCTGTTGGGCAAATAAGTTTAATGTGATTTTTATGCTCACTTTTCTTGTTAAAAATGGCCACTGCTCATGTGATTATGCTCTCATGTGATACAGCTAATTGCCTTTCATGCTTGGGAAGGGGCTTGGTTATGCTAATGTGAGCTGAGGAGGGACTTTCATGCTCAAAAGTTTTAAAAGGAGGTGCTAGGCCATTTTGCAGAAAGACCATGTTCTTGCAGAGAGGGAAGGAGTAGCTACATGGAAAAGCCAGCCAAAATGGAGGCTTGCAGAGGACTGAGTGAGGCCTTTGATTCTAGCAAAAACCAGAGAAGGTCAGTGGCTTTGGGAGCCCTGAATGGAAAGGGAAGTGTTTTCCTGCTGTGTGTAATTTCTCGCCCACTGGCTGCAAGCAGGAATAAAGGAAAATGGCCCACCAGTTCTTAGCTCTGTTAATTCCTTACCGTCTATCCGAATTAAATGCGATCCTAAACCTGCATGGGCCAGGCAGGTGTGATGTTGGGCATGGCTACCGGCCATACACTCCTCACCAGTCTCAGCACTCCCCAGTCAAACAGGCTGGGCCGAAATCTCAGGGCTCCTAAGCTTCTCAGCCCTCTCTCTTTCTCTCTCTCTCTCTGCATCTCTAGCAGAACAGGCTGGGGGGAAAAAAAAAACCTCTGCCAGCAAACAATGGCCCCACCCAAGCAGGTTGATAATCCACAATTTGCAATCTGCCACCTGAGGGCAATATTCCACAGCCTTTATATATCCCTGCCTCAAACCAATGCAAAATACAAGCCAGCAAGCCTAACTCATTTGTTTCACACTTGAAAAACATTGATTTGCCCAACAGCATATCCAGCAGTAGAGTTTCTGTCTAGCTATAAAAAAAAACCTAGAAACTAAGCAGACATATAAAAATACAGTTTTCAAACATTGACCAAGAGACATCACAGCATTGTGATTCTCAAGAAAAGACAAAGAAAGAAGATGATTCATGCAATTGCTCTAGTTTTCTCTCTGGATTCATTTTCTATGCTGTAGAAGCAGGAAGGGGAAAACCAAGTGGGGTGTAGAAGTTTTAATGAATCAAGTAAACTGAAGCCACTAAAAATTATGTAGCAAGGTATGAGAGGAGGGAGTGTACAATGAAAGAACTCTGGAGAGTTTTCCTAAGTCTTTGCTGAATACAAAGAAATATTTGCATAGGGTGAAAGTTCACAAGTCTGAGAAAGAATTATCAGAGAACTAGGAGCTAAATGATTACCAGAGCAACTACAGAGCTGAGAACTGTTCAAATTTTCATCAACCAGAGTGGAATCAACAATCACTTGGGGAGTTCAGTAGAGACCCCAGAAAGGCTACATCTTAATGATTAGGCTAAAAACTGCCTCTATAGTGAAGCATACATTGCACACTGTAATATATCTTAAAAAGTCAGCCTCCAATGATAAACCTGAACCATATAATTTAGCTGTCTGCCCCACAAACTCCAGTTCTCTTTCATAAAGGTTAACAAATCTCAGGTACACAAAAGCATAAAATTTCAAGTACACAACTTTGAAGAAACAGAAAAACATAATAAATACTCAGGAGAAAAATCAGTCAATAGAAAGAAACCTAGATATAACAAAGTAACAACCAGAGGTATTAAAATAGCTCTTACAATAATGTAACACTACTTAAACAAAAACATAAACATAATCTGCTGTGGGTCAAATAAGTTTGCAAATATGATGTATATGTTTGCTCACTTATAGTTTGCATTGGGTGTGGGGGACAGGCTGTAAGCAGGCAGAGTTGTTATAGCCTAAGTCTTAGTTTCAAAACTAAGCTTTTCCCCACACCCTTGACTGTTGCATGATGTGGGTGGTGCACTCTCATGAGGAATTCCATTATTCCTCAGATAAGTGACTTTGTATCAGAGACTTACATGTTTCTATATTGGATTAAAGGTTTTGATTTCTATACTATAAAAGGAGAGCAGAGAGGGGCCACATGGAGGAGAGGAAAAGCAGTCAAGATGGTGGAGTGCTGAAGGAGAAGCCAGTTTGTACAGCGTGAAGGAGATGGGGAACAGAGGTGAATGAGGCTGGTGAGGTACAAGCCTTTGATTCTAGGAAAACTTGGATAAGTCAGTGGCTTTGGGAGCCCTGAATGGAAAGGGAAGTGTTTTCCCACTATGTATATTTCTTGTCCACCAGGTACAAGCTAGGATTAAAGCTAATGGCCCACCAGTTTTTGGCTCCATTGTTTCATTATCATCTGTTCGAATCAAGTCTGAACTGGCATGGGCCAGGTGGCTGTGATGGTGGCCGTGGCTACTGGCTTTACATTTGGCATAGTCAGCAGGATTCAATACAAAGTGGTATGAAGCTACTACCACCTTTGAGTGGTGGAGTAAGGGACTGGCTGCTGGTTTGGTTCCCCATGGCTGTCCTTTCGGGGGCTGTAAGTGTTGGAATCCATGGGAGCCTGAAAAGATTAGAGTAACAGGCTTTATTGAAAGAAAGAAAAAAACCCTGCTGGGCACTTCTCTGGGAGAGAAGGGCACCGGTTACAGACTAGGGGTGAATTTTATAAGGTGTGGGAGAGCCTGAGGGGATACTGAGTCAAAAGTTCTGGTATGTTCCCTTTTACGGTTTTAGGATTTCAGCTTTCTGGAATGCTCCTTCCTGGAGCAGGTTGGCAAGCTTCCTGGAATGCTTATTCCTCAGGGGCGATTATCCAGTAAGTAAGGGTGAGATCAGGCAGCCAGGTGGAACAACAAAAGTGCAGTTGGAATTTTATATATCTATTATTTCTCAACTCTGTGGTATGATAAAAAAGGAAAAGAGGTGGGGGGAAGGAGAGGGTATGGGGTTCAGAAAGGAGGTTTGTCTTGGACTGGCCATCTTCTAGAGCTACTTCCTGCTGTTATCCCTATTGGGGGCCTCCTTCGTGAACCTCTCCCTGGGGCAGTTGGAGTAGGGGTTGTAAAAGCATTTGATTATAGGTAACCCTGGAGATTTCTCTCATTTGAGCCTGCAGGAACTTGATAAAGAAAGGGGTAAGCATTAATATTAGGCACAAAATTAGGATTGGTCTTATAATTGGTGCTAGCATCGAGAACAAGGGATTTTTCCACCATTGTTCATAGTAGGGGTGTATTTATAGGGATCCAGATTTTTCTGTTTTGCAAGGGCAGGTTTCAGGGTTGGTGTGAAGGGTTAGGTAGATTTTTTTCAATTTTCTGATTGACGAAGGTCTGCATGCGGTTCTGTAAGAAACTAGTGAACAAACATAAGAGGCAGGGTCCAAAAGTTAGAAAAATAAATAGGAGAATGAGTGGACTAATGAAAGGCAATAGTCAAGACACCCAGTTTGTGTGAAACCACTGATTCAATGACTTGGTTTGTTTTTTACGAATTCTCTGGGCTTCAGAGAGAGAGAGAGTGGGAATAAGACAGGGCAGTGGCCAATCCCCCTGCCCCTAGACCTATTTCTGTAGAGATTCCTAAAGCAACAAGAAGAGGGATTACCTGTATAGCTCGTTTGGTCCTTAGATTGATGGGTAGTGTACTAGAAAACGGAAGAGGCTCATGGGGTGGGATTAGGTTGATATTTGGGGTGAGATAGACTAGGGTACAGGTTTCTGTCCAATTAGTAGGGAGACACATATGGGTGTTATGCCATTTTTCTACTTTAGCAGCAGTAGGAGTTGTCAGGATCACGGTGTGTGGACCTGTCCATGTGAAAGTCAGTCCTTACGTGATGTAATGCTGGAAGCGCCTCTTGGACAGTGTTTGAACAGTTTGCTGGGTAACCTAAATCCTGCAAGTACTTGGTGAAAGGGAGGTTACATTTCTACACTTTGCAGTTAGAGTTTAAGTTCTAGTGACCACTGCTTCTAGCTGGAATTATCAGCAGGTCCCAGCCTACAATAGGCATAGGACTTTAAGACAAGAGGAATAGAGGAGATACTATACATTAAATAAAGTAACAAAATCAGACTGTCAATACCCACAGTAGAGATCTTTGAGAGATAAATAAAATTTAAATATTCAGGCAAGACATAGTAGATGGCCCTTGTGTTTACAAGAAACGAGATCAGTTTATCTGCTACTTGGAAGAAATACCTTAGGCTCATGAACAATGTCCTTGGGCCTTCAGTGGCAATTCCCAGCATGCTAGGCAAGGTCAGGTCACAGGTAGCTGGAGTAGGGCTAGAAGAGACTGAACCCTCCCTCCATGGAGCAAGAGGGCAGCTTACCTTCTCATGTCCCTCTTTCCACAGCAAAGACGTGTCAACTGGTGGGGCCAGGAAGCCTGGCAGGCTTCAGTTCAATGACCTTTCTTTTCATTCTTGAGGCAGGGCAGTGATGAAATTCTATGAAGCCCTTTAGGGCACTGGAGCCTTTAAGAGCGTATGCCAAAAGCTGGTATTTCCTGACTTCTTTTGGGCCTTCTTTGCCTTTTGTGTTACTTCCTTGGCCATTATAGACCTTAAAAGCCAGCTCAGAAGATCTCACTGAGGAGCTTGACTAAGAGAGTAAAATTGGGAATCCAGTGTCTAAAGAAGCCTATTAGACTGAGGGAAGAAAGGATTTGATTTGCAGTGGTAAGTGGTTGGAGACTGTGGAGGGTCTGAATTTGATCTAGGATGAGACCTCAGGTGGTGGGGGTTTAGGCAATGCCCAGATAGACTACAGACTAAGAGTGAAATTGAGCCTTAGCAGAGAAGACACAATATCCCTTCGTGGTGAGGAAGTTAAGAAGGGTGGCGGTGTGTCTCCTTGAGGCAGGCAGGGAAGGGCTGTAGAGGAGTGGGTTATTTACATATTGTAAGAGAGTACTAGTTTTGAGATTGCATGCTGCTAAATCCTGAGCTAGTGCCTGCCCAAACAGGTGTGGGCTGTTTTTGAACCCCTGGGGTAAGAAAATCCACATAAATTGCAGGTCTGCATTAGTGTCCAGGTAAGGGAAACAGAAAGTAAAAGTCAGGGTGTAGAGAAATTGTGAAGAAGGCATCCTTGAGGTCTAGGACCGTGAAGTGAGTGGTGTTTGAGGGAATGTGTGACAGTAACTTGTAGAGATTAGAGATTACTGAATGGAGGGAAACTACTGCCTCATTGATTAAGTGTAAGTCTTGTACGAGGTGATAAGCCCCTGAAGGTTTTTGAACAGGAAGGATGGGAGTATTTCAGGGAGAGTCTGTGGAGATGAGTAAGCCTTGATTTAAGAAGTGGGTAATTATTGGTTTAAGGCCTTAGAAACAGACACAGTTACACATTAAACAAAGACTTCACATACAAATTATAAATTAAGGAATTAAATGAGCATGCTTTACTTGTTTCAATTAAAATTATATTAGAGATATTTTCTAACAAGCAAAGAGACAAAACATATTACTCACTCACACAGCTCAGTAGACAGCTCTGCTTTTTGTTTTTCGAGATGGCAGGGAGTTGCCAACATAGAGGGGAGGAAGAGGGGAAACAGACGGATGGACAGTGTGAGTAGCTGGATGGAAAAAAGGAGAGTCAGAATCTGCAGGAGGAGGAGGAGGAGATTAAAGTGCTGGTGGTGCACCACGTGGTCAGAGGAGTCAAAAAGATTTAGAGCTCTAAGGAGAGGGGAGAGAATGAGGGGTAGTGGAAGGCACAGTCTCTGAAGAGGGGGGAAGATGGGTCAAAGAAGAAAAAGAGACAGAGCCACCCTCTGTAAGGAGGTAGGAGGGGTCTAGGAACACAGTGGAGAAGGGAGGGGCCCCTGGCCAGTAGGGGAGGAAAAAGAGAGACTGATATTGCAGGTGAATGAGAAACAGAATTCAGCGAAGAGAGGGGAGGGGGCTTTTTGGAGAGAAGAGACTCAAGTGAAGAGATTTGCAGAAGGACCAGAGAGGTGTCCCGAGAGAGGAGTGCCCCCTGGGGGTCACGCAGGAGGGGGAGAGAGTTGGGAGTCCGCAGCGAAGGAAAGATTAGGAGCAGAGGTTTTAGGTGAGGTTTCTCTGGCCAAAAACGACCTGCATGTAGAACAAGCGGCACAAAAATCAAGGACAGGAGCAAAAGTAGAAGGAAGCCTGTACGTAATGAATTTTTGACCCATTCCAGTGGCAAAAGTTATCAAGTTCTCGCAGGATGTTGTAATCAAAGGATCCATTTTCAGGCCAGTGGGAGTCGTTGCCTAGTTTATATTGTGGGCAAGCAGTATTGCAAAAGAAAATGAGTAGAAGACAGCCCAACGGGGTTTGGTCAAACAGCTTTTACTCCGAAGAGCCCATTGTGGGATTAGTGACCTAAAGAGGGTGTCCCCACCTCTAATCACAATCTCAAAGGAGAAAGCTCTCCTGGAAATGTGGAGTCATCCTACTTAGGGGTTGTCACCGCTCAAGAAGGAGCTTAAAGAGAATGTGGAGGGATTTAGCTAAGTACTTAGACTTTTGGAATGTGCTGTCTCCTGAGACAGAAATATGGCAAACCTCTCAAAATGTGAGGCTGACCAGAGAAAGCAGTCTGATGATGGATTAGGGACTTATGGGTCGAATTAAAGCCAATCGAGAGAGGGAAGGGAGAAACTCCTTACTGATCCAGCAGGGGTTCAGGACAGGGACAGATTGCCAGCCAGTCAACCTACAATTACACATCTAAACAGAATCAGGGAGTAAGGCCGGGATGAGTTGCTGCTGCCCATTGCTTCCATGGTTGTAAATTTGGACGACAAAAAGGGATCATCCAGGCAGTTAGTACTCTGTCCTGGGTTTTGGCGCCAAATGTTGGAATCCATGGGAGTCTGAAAAGACTAGAGTAACAGGTTTTATTGAAAGGAAGAAAAGAACCCTGCCAGGCACTTCTCTGGGGGAGAAGGGCATTGGTTACTGACTAGGGGCAAGTTTTATAGAGTGTGGAAGAGCCTGAGGGGGTACTGCGTCAAAAGTTCTGGTATGTTCCCTTTTACAGTTTTAGGATTTCAGCTTTCTGGAATGCTCCTTCTTGGGTCAGATTGACCAGCTTCCCAGAACTCTTCTGCCTCAGGGGCAATTATCTAGTAAGTAAGGATGAGATCAGGCAGCCAGATGGAACAACAAAATGTCAGTTGAAATTTCATATATCAGTAGGCTGGCTGACTTTTACAGCCATGCATGAGGAAACTGAGAGCTCTCTGGAAGAGGCTGCCTGGGATCTGCAAACCGAGCAGTGGAAGGAGCTGGAGCAAATGTGTGAGACAGAGATGCTGACCCTAGAGCTGGAGCAAGCACCAGAGGAGGCCAACCAGGCTCATGAGATTTGCTTGGAAATGGAGCAGCCACTGGAGAAGAAATTACAGGTTTATGAATTGCAGATTGTCCTGGATATTGTGGAGAGCCAGCAGTGGCAGGAGGGCTCAGCCCAGGGCTGGGGCTGCAAGGCCCATGGAGCAGAAGACAGTGGTGGCCTGGGACTCAAGCCTGGCAGCAGGAGCTGATGTTTTCAGTTCCTCTTGGGAAGATGAGGAGAATTGGGCTGGAGTTGCGATCCACAGTATCCATAAGATGAAAGCCCAGCAGCAAGGAGTACCTACTATGCTCCTGGTAGGTCTGCGATTTGGGGACATAGGGGTGAATGCCATCATGCTCTCTGGAGCAGAGATGGAAATGCTGACTGCCGTTGCCACATGCTCCTCCTTGAGACAGCATAAGACCTGCAAAGACGGCAGGGATGAGGGAGGTGGCTGAGGCCCCATGTGTGTGAACTGATTCCTGGACTATGACCGGAGTGGGCACTGGCTCCTTTGTTGGATGGACTTACAGATTTTGGACAATGTGAAATACCCGATGGGGGTAGGGTGCAGCTTTGCTGGAGGCCTTCCCCCTGTCTGGGAAGCTTTTCCAACTTCTAGAAAGAAGGCTGAGGACATTTCATGCTTTTGGCAAAGTGCTCAGAGACTGATGAAATGTACCTTTGTTATTGTTAAAATTGTATGATTTGTCATGTTTTAATTTGTGTAATGTGTGTAGTTTCCTTGTGCAGGAATAACTGTGCTTTAGATGGTAAGCAAGCAAAAGGGGTGGAATGTGGGTCAAATAAGTTTGCAAATATGATGTATATGTTTGCTCGCTTATAGTTTACATTAGGTGTGGGGGACAGGCTGTAAGCAGGCAAGTTCCTTATAGCATAAAGCTTAGTTTTAAGACTGAGCCTTTCCCACCCTTTTAAAACTAAGATCTTTTTAAAACTAAGCTTTTCCCCACACCCTTGACTGTTGCATGATGTAAGGTGGTGCACTCTCATAAAGAATCCCATTTATGCCTCAGATAAGTGGCTTTGTACTAGAGACTTCCTTATTTGTATATTGGTTTAAAGGTTTGGATTTCTACACTATAAAGTGGGGCAGACTGGGAGCTTGCTCTCTTTCAGTTCCTGAGATTAACATTAGAGAGGAGAGCAGAGAAAGGCCAAGTGGAAGAGAGGAGAAGCAATCAAGATGGCAGAGTGCTGAAGGAGAAGCCAGTTTGTGTAGAATTTGTGCAGAGAGAAGGAGATGGGGAACAGAGGTGAATAAGGCTGATGAGTTACAAACCTTTGATTCTAGGAAACTTGGATAAGTCAGTGGCTTTGGGAGCCCTGAATGGAAAGGGAAGTGTTTTCCCACTGTGTGTATTTCTTGCCCACCAGATGCAAGCTAGGATTTAAGCTAATGGCTCACCAGTTCTTGGCTTCGTTGTTTCATTACCGTCTATCCGAATCAAAACCTAAACCTGCATGGGCCAGGTGGCTGTGATGGTGGCCCTGGCTACTGGCTTTACATCTGCAGAGAAATAAAAATATAAAATGGAAATGAAAAGAACTTCTAGAGATGCAGTATCTAAAAGATAAAATTAACTGAATGAGATTTTAGGAGTTTAACCAATATAGAATAATAGATCAATGAGCACACTGGTAGAAATGAACTAAAATGGAACACGGGGAGAACAGCATTGAAAAAAGTAAAATCTTAGTGACTTTCAAGCAGTATCTAGTGCTCTAATGTGCATGTGTTTGGATCCAGAAAGCTGCAGAGTATGTGAGGGGCAGGGTAGGGGAAGGAGGGGGTGGAACTAAAAATAAATAAGGTATTTGATCTACTTCAGAAAATAGTGTTCACATTCCTCTGAAAATTAAAAATAGAACTTTTACGATCCAGCAATCCCACTCAATAGAATATGTCCAAAGGAAATAAGGAAATAAAGTTGGGATCTTGAAGAGGTATCTGTACTCCCGATGCTCATTTCAGCACTATTCACCATAGCCAAGATATGGCAACAACTTAAGTGTTCACCAACAGAAAAATGGATAAAATGTAGACTAATATTCCAGTGTCTAGATATACCAGAATTTGTTTACCACTCATATACTGAAAATTCTTAGTTGTTTCCAAGTTTTTTCAATTAAGAATAAAGCTGCAGTAAACATTTACGTGCAGGGCCATGAAGTACCAACTCCTAGACCTCTGGTATGTTGAACACTAAATGTTGGGCTTGGTCTTCCTACCAGTGATTTTGCCTTTTTCCTCTGTGTCTTTCTCCTTCCTTTCCTCTTTTCTCATACTCTGTCAAGTCCCCTCTCCCCTGACTTGTTGGCATCTTGATAAGAACTCTGTTGACATTTGGAGTTTGAGCAATATCTGCCTCCAGATTTTAAGGTAGATCATTTGTGTTTGTCTCCTGATATCTCTCCTTCTCTCTCTTCATACAACGGTAAACATTCTCATTATTTCCATTATTCTGCAGACTCAGACACTGTAGATATGCATTCTTTATTAAAAAAATCTAGACATCAAAATTACAACTAAGCTACAGAGTAACCATCATTCAGAACTGCCTGAAATCTGGCTGAATGGAAGTTGTACAACTAGGGAATTGAAAGAAAAGCCACATCAAGACTGATAGAAAGAGTGGAGACCCACCTGGATGGGGGCTGGTCCCATACACATCTATGTTGGATAAAAATTAAGAGGGCTATCTCAACTTCAGAGATCCCCCCTCAGGAGTGAAGGGTCTTAGCCCAGGGTTCCAGTGTCAGAAAGAGAAGTCACCATAACTTCTAGTGGTAAAAGCCAGCAGAGATTGAGGCTGAGGGAGGCAGAGGGCTGCTGGAGCCTCAGGAAGTTCCTCTTAAAGGGCCCATGCATGGACTTACTTGAGTTTCCTCATGTATGGTGTTGGGCAGATAAGATATATTATGCTCTGTATGTCCAGGGACCACCATCATGGTCATTCACATGCAGGTTCTCATTGAATTTGAGCAGATGGTAAAGAAATGACAGAGTTGGAGGATGGTGGGCCATTCTGTTTATTGGTGTCTCACCAAGGTAAGCAAGCTACAAGAAAAGCCAAAGAAAAAAAACAGAAAAAAATGCTTTCCCCATAGAGGGCAAGGGATCAGGAAGGCCTCTGCAATGCCAATGGCAGGAATCAAGAGAGAGCAAGAGCCCCTGATCTGCTTCATTTTATAGTGTAGAAAATTAAAGTCTTTAAGCCAATATACAAATAAGGAAGTCTCTGGTATAAAGCCACTTATCTGAGGTATAAATGGGATTCCTCATAAGAGTGCAACACCTCCTATCATGGAACAGTCAAGGGTGTGCAGAAAAGCTTAGTTTTGAGACCTTAGTATTAGAAGGGAGGGAAAGGCTTAGTCTTAAAACAAAGCCTTAGGCTATGACTTTGCCAGCTTACAGTCTGTCTCCCACACCCCATGCAAACTATAAGCGAGCAAACATATACATCATACTTACAAACTTATTTGAACAACATGCTCAGTTTGTTAAAGATGGCCACTGCCCACGTGGGATGGCTGAATGCCCTTCTTGCTTGGAAGGGGTGTGGTTATGCAAATATGTGTTGGGGGAAGGCTTTCCTGCCAAAAGTTTTTAAAAGGAGCTAGGCGGCCATTTTTAGGGAGATCACATTGTTCCAGGGGAGTGTGATTATGTTCTAGGAAGAGTCCATGGAGGCAGAGCAAGGGAGCCTCATGGAGAAGGCAGCCAAAATGGCAAAATGGGGAAGGAGAACCAGTTTCTGGAAGAGACGGAGATGGGGAACAGAGGTGAATAAGACTGGTGAGGTGGAAGCCAATGAGTCAGTAGCTTTGTAAGCACTGAATGAGTGGATTTAAGAGCGCAATGTGTGTTTTTACTTGCTTGCCAAGTGAGAGCCTAAAATGAAAGAAAATGGAACACCAGTTTTTAGCTCTGCTGATTCCTTACTGTCTGTCCAAATCAAATGCGAACCTGCATGTGAATGGCCAGAACGGTGGCAGCAGCTCTTGACCTTACATATGGCCAGTAGTCGCCATTGTCGCAGCCACGCAGATGCAGGTTTTCATTAGATTCCTTCAGACAGTAAAGAAACATTGGAGCCAAAAAATGGTGGGCCGTTCCATTTATTAAAGTTGTATTGACAGACGAGCAAGCAGGCAGAGAAGATTGCTTCTCTCTTATTCAGAGCTCCCAAAGTCCTGACACATTATTTGGTTCCTCAACCTGGACAATCATCTCTGGTTCTTGAAATCAAAGGCCCCCACCAGCCTCAGTGGAGCTCCTAAAGCCTCTCAGCTCCATTTTCATATCTGCACTCCTTTTTCTCCTCTTGCAAAACCCAGACTGGGGAAAAAAATTCTTCTTGAGCAAACATTAGCAATACAATGACCACTCCCAAGCAGGAAGGTAATCCACAGTTTGCAATCTGCTGCCCTGAGGGCAAGCATCTCAGACTTTCACAGCCCAACTGTTGGTATTCACATCAAGTATGTACTAGGTTAAATCCCTCCCATTGACATGCCAAAAGAAATCAAGTTTCAACCACAAGAGCTGAGTGTATACTGCCAACAAAGGGGCACACCTCAAGTGATCAGGAAGGCTGTGCCACTGGACCCTTATAGAACACTGTAAAGCCAGAAACCATGGCCACTACCATCACAGCCACCTGGCCCATGCAGGTTCGCATTGGATTCGGACAGTCGGTAAAGAAACAATGGAGCCAAAAACTGGTGGGCCACTATCTCTAATTCTAGTCCGCACCCAGCAGGCAAGTAAAAACACACACTGGGCTCCAAAACCCACTCACATTCAGTGCTCACAAAGCTACTGATTTATCTGAGTTTCCTAGAATCAAAGGTTTCTAGCTCACCAGACTTACTCACCTCTGTTCCCCATCTCCTTCCTTCTCCCTGCACAAACTCAGCACAGGCTGGCTTCTCACTCAACTTCGCCATCTTGGCTGCTTCTCTGGCCTCCTCCACGTGGCCTTTCTGTGCTCTCTGCTCTGCTCTCTCCGCTAAGGATAATTTCAGAAACCAAGAGAGCAAGCTCCCGTTCTGCCCCTATTTTATAGTGTAGAAATCCAAACCTTTAATCCAATATACAAAATAGGGAAATCTCTAATACAAAGTCACTTATCAGAGACATGATGGGATTGTACCACCCCACATAAAAAAGGGTGGGAAAGGCTTAATCCCAAAACCAAGCCCCAGGCTACAAGGATTCTGCCTGCCCACAGCAAGCCCCCAGCACACATTAATATCACCTGGGCAACAGCCTCCACGTGGGCAGCGTCATCTTTAACAAAGTGAGCATAATACATTTTATCTGCCCAACAAACACCTACTAATTAAGCCACTCTACCAAGCATTGGAGATATAGCAGCTCTATGGTGTAGTGTAGTCCTCCAGCAGCTGGGAACTACCAGTATTGTGTAGACAAAATCTGCACAAGACACAAACATGTCAAAAAAAAAGAAGGAGAGGCCCTGGCCGGTTGGCTCAGTGGTAGAGCGTCGGCCTGGCGTGTGGGGGACCCGGGTTCAATTCCCGGCCAGGGCACATAGGAGAAGCGCCCATTTGCTTCTCCACACCCCCCCTCCTTCCGCTTTATCTCTCTCTTCCCCTCCCGCAGCCAAGGCTCCATTGGAGCAAAGATGGTCCGAGTGCTGGGGATGGCTCCTTGGCCTCTGCCCCAGGCACTAGAGTGGCTCTGGTCTCGGCAGAGCAACGCCCCAGAGGGGCAGAGCACTGCCCCCTGGTGGGCAGAGCATCGCCTCTGGTGGGCGTGCCGGGTGGATCCCGGTCGGGCGCATGCGGGAGTCTGTCTGACTGTCTCTCCCCGTTTCCAGCTTCAGAAATATACAAAAAAAAAAAAAAAAAAAAAAAAGGAGAGGCTTGTCATGAGGAACAATACCTTCTGAATCTTCTTCTCCCATAATTTTTTTTTTTTTTTTTTTTTTTTTACAGAGACAGAGAGTGAGTCAGAGAGAAGGATAGACAGGGACAGACAGACAGGAATGGAGAGAGATGAGAAGCATCAATCATTAGTTTTTCATTGCACGCTGCAACACCTTAGTTGTTCATTGATTGCTTTCTCATATGTGCCTTGACCGCGGGCCTTCAGCAGACCAAGTAACCCCTTGCTGGAGCCAGCGATCTTGAATCCAAGCTGGTGAGCTTTGCTCAAACCAGATGAGCCCGTGCTCAAGCTGCCGACCTCAGGGTCTCGAACCTGGGTCCTTCCGCATCCCAGTCTGACGCTCTATCCACTGCGCCACCGCCTGGTCAGGTTCTCCCATAACTTTTATTAATCAGAAGCAGAACAAAGGTAACAGGATTACAGAGGAGGGAGAACAGGTGACAAGGGAAGGAATGACTAGTATACTTCTTGCTGACAAAGAGAAAGGGCTAATTTTGCTCAGTGCATTCTTTTTCTTTTGCTAATTAACAAGCACAAAGGAAGGGGAAATCTAGAACTCTCTAGGCTAATTTCTTAAAAGCCCATTCACATGCATTCCTTTGTGTTTGCACAAACATTACTCATTCACACAGTTTCTTGGTATTCATACTCAGGGCTTTTTAAAATAAAGTTCCCAATCCAAGTCATAGAGGGTTAAAGTTAAGATGGGTGATTCCCTACTCTACATAACACATAGAAACAGACACAGAGAAGCTGCCAAATGAAGGAGGCAAAGAAGCATGTCCCAAATGAAAGAACAGAATAAAACTCCTGAAAAAGAGCTAAACAAGATAGAGACATGCAATCTACTAGATGGAGAGTTCAAAACGTTAGTTAGTTATATGAATGCTGTTGGAATAATGAATTTGTAAAATTTGTATTTTTTTAGTTTTCTCACTTTTATTGTTAAAAAATGGCACTGGGCAGCCACATGTGTGCTTGCTCTCAGAGCAGGGCAGTTGATTGCAAATTGCAGATTGCATTCCTGCTTGTGAGGGGCCATTGTTTTGCTACTGTTTGCTGGAGGAGGGGTTTTGGGCTC
Source organism: Saccopteryx bilineata (assembly GCF_036850765.1). NCBI lineage: Eukaryota > Metazoa > Chordata > Mammalia > Chiroptera > Emballonuridae > Saccopteryx > Saccopteryx bilineata. The sequence continues at coordinate 21,178,225 of NC_089492.1, read as the reverse complement.
AGGATGTTTTGCGGTATTGGTCAAATAAGTTTGTAAATATTCTATATATCTTTGCTCTCTTATAGTTTGCATTGGGTGTGGGGGACAGGCTGTAAGCAGGCAGGGTCGTTGTAGCCTAGGTCTTAGTTTTAAGACTAAGCCTTTTCCACCCTAAGTGACTTTCTATAAGAGACTTCCTTGTTTGTATATTGGATTAAAGGTTTGATTTCTACACTATAAAATGGGGCAGAGGAGCCCATGCTGGAGGAGAGCAGAGAAAAGCCATGTGGAGGAGAGGAGAAGCAGCCAAGATGGTGGAGTGCTAAAGGAGAAGCCAGTTTGTTCAGAGTTTGTACAGAGAGAAGGCAATGGGGAACAGAGGTTGTTGGGCAGATAAAATATATTATGCTCACTTTGTTAAAGATGGCACTGCCCATGTGGATCCCCATAGCCCAGGTGATATTAATGTGTGTTGGGGGTGGGCTGTAGGCAGGTAGAATCCTTGGAGCCTGGGGCTTGGTTTTGGGGCTATGCCTTTCCCATTCTTTTTGATGTGGGGTGGTACACTCTCATAAGGAATCCCATTATGCCTCAGATAGGTGACTTTGTAATACAGACTTCCCTATTTTGTATAATGGATTAAAGGTTTTGATTTCTGCACTATAAAGTGGGGCAGACTGGGAGCTTGCTCACTCTTGGTTCCTGAGATTAGCATTAGAGAAGAGAGCAGAAAAGGAGAGCAGAAAAAGACCCTGCAGAGGAGGCCAGGAGAAGCAGCCAAGATGGTGGAGTGTTGAAGGAGAAGCCAATTTGTGCAGAGTTTGTGCAGAGAGGAGATGAGGAACAGAGGTGAATGAGACTGGTGAGGTTAGAAACCTTTGATTCTAGGAAACTCAGATAAGTCAGTAGCTTTGTGAACACTGAATGAGTGGGTTTTGGAGCCCAGTGTGTGTTTTTACTTGCCTGCCAGGTGCAAGCTAGGATTAAAGCTATTGGCCCACCAGTCTGGGATCCAGTGTTCCACGTCACCAGGCAGAGACCCTCAAATTGGCTGGTCTCTCCAGGGAACTGCCCGACCCCACTGGAATCTAGAGGAGAGGCGCCACCTGAGACGTTTTCAGGGCTCCCCGTTTTCCTGTAGGGTTCAGACAGTTCTTCAGAAGACATCTTTCAATTCCCAAATTCAATGATTTGGACAATTTGGCAGAGAAATCAAGGAGGTAGGTAAAGCAACTCTTTTGCTTTACTGAATTCTAGCTTTCCTCTGAATTCTTTCTTTTCTGTTTGGGACTAGTCAATATGTTTGGAACTAGTATGTAGATAAGGGAAATCTTTGGCTTTGCTGTTTGGAACTCCAGAGCTGTGTAAGTAGGACAGATCTTCTGCTTTGCTCTTTGGGACTCCAGAGGTGTGTAAATAGGACAGATCTTCTGCTTTGCTGTTTGGGACTAGTCAGTCTGGAACTACTGCATGGTGATTGAATGAAATCTTACTCGTGCAGTGGGCTCTCCAAGACCAAGACATCAGTGGAGAGTTTTGGGTCTACCTTAGGCTTATCTGGGACACATCTGGTTGTTCTCTGGAAGAGACGTCCATTTGTGTTTGCACATTTATTCGTGCTCTAGGAAGACAATTAGTAGAAACTGTGTTAACCAGGTTAATCAGTTCTGTCTCGAGCTTCCAGATGCATTTGTTTCTGTTTGCACATTTGTTTGTGCTCTATAAAAACCATTAGTGGAGACTGGGTTAACCCCAAAGTTCCGGAGACATCTAGTTGTACTCTCAGAGAAAGACCTGAGTGGGGACATTTGGTGGTGCCACATTTGGTGGTGCTCTCAGGAAGAGACCTGAATTGGGACTGAGTTAATACTGAGTTAATCAGTCTTGTCTCAGACTTTCAGAGACACCTTTGTGTTTGTTAAAATCTCAGTCTTTGTTTTTATTGTTTCTGTCTAAAACCCCTGAGTAATTAATATATGAATGGGAATCTCTGGTGCCTAAGCCTAAGTTCCAGGAATGTGGCTAGGAGAACACCTGAGAGGCCCCTGAGTGATTGGTGTGTAAATAGGAATCTCTGGTTTCTAAGCCTAAGTTCCAGGAACATGGCTAGGAGAACACCTGGGAAGCCTCTGAAAGTGGAACCCCTTCCTTTGTCTATTGAGCTGTGTGCTTAAATAGAAAGTAATCTGTTTTGTCTCGTTTGTCAGGAAAGTCTCTGGTATAATTTTAATTGAGATAAGTAAAGTGCACTCATTTAAATTTCTTAGTTTGTAATTTGTGTATGTAAAATCTTTTTTAAATGTCTAAATTTGTCTTTTTTAAGGCCTAAATTAAGTTACTGCAAACAAAAATGGAAAGTTTCTGGCTAAAACCAGAGGACAAAAATGAAAGGAAATTTGTAAACTTCATATTGGGTTAGTGGCTGTCTACCGAAGCCCGCAAAATTATAAAACTAGTGAAATTCATAGAAGTATTAAAATTCCTAAATGGTGAATTGTCTGTACTCTAGATTCTCTTTATTCATCATAGAAATCCCTTGTGACATTTCATGGTTTAGGCCTCTCTCCTCAGAGCCACTACATCTCTTCTCTTGGATCCAAGACCTCTGGCTTCAGGGCACTCTGTCAGACTTCTTCCCTAAAGAAATTATTCTCTTCTGTTGGCTCCCTCCTCTTGTCTGGTGTAATAATTGATACCTCTAGTCAAACATCCTTTATTCTGAGTGCTAGTTAATTATCTGTCTTATCTTTCTTGCCTTTTATTGGTGTGCTAATTCCTGCATTCTCCCAGACAGTTTTAATTTTGTAAATCAGTGCCCCAGACATTAAATATGGGAAAAAAAGGCCGGTAAGGTAGAAACCTTTAATTCTAGGAAACTCGAATTAGTCAGTGGTTTTGGGAGCTCTGAATGGAAAGGGAAGTGTCTCTCCAGACTCTAGGAGCAAAGGGCTGGCAAGTAAGTGGTTTGGGTAAAAAAAGAGCAGAAGGCAGGGTCAGGACATGCTGTGTGCGGAGCAGTAGGGGAAAGGCACTGGAGTAAGGGCGAGGTAACTAAAGAAAGTATAGAATAAAAACTAATTTTAAATATTCAGATATCCACCTACTGAACAAAAATTTTTTTACCCATTTGGAATTACAGGGTAGAAATAGTATTAAAAATTAGAACTTTGCTTTAGAAAAATCTTAAAAAAAAAAAGAAACAGAGCCAGGCTAGAGTTCAACCTGCTTCAGGTTGTATAAGAAGGGTCAAGTAAAAATGTTTAGAAAATAACAAACCACGAGTGTAGACCCTGTTAATTGTCAGTTTCTTGAATTGAATTACAGCTCTGTGAAGGAAAATAAGTAATAAAATTATAGGAAATAGGATTATCAGGAACAGGCCTTATAGCTGCCTCTTCCCTCCCCCTACCCTAAGAACCTTGGTCAGCAAACTGCAGATTTTTGACTCCTTAGGTATGGCTCTCCCATGGAGTGCCATGTATGAGCGCTGCCTCATAGGGAGTGTGCCTACCTATATAGTTTAAGTTTAAAATTTGGCTCTCAAAAGGAATTTCAATTATTGTACTGTTAATATTTGGCTCTGTTGACTAATGAATTTGCTGACCACTGGGTTAGGAATGGTGGCTTGTTGCCCTCCACTGGTGTATAAACAACAATTAATTATAAATGGATTCCAACTCTCTCCCACAGGGCTGAGATGGGTGTTGGGTCCTCTCCAAGTTTTCCCTATCCTTCCCCAATTCTTTCATGTGGCATGATTGTTGTCTGACATGGGAGGCATGGGGTTCATGGGGAAGACCCATGGCTTTAGCCATAATAGTAGAAAATTGTAAAAAAAAAAAAAAGAATTTTCAAAGAATTGCAGGGAAATTAAAAACCTCATGTGGGCTAAAGCAGCCCACTGTTGGGATGGTAAATTTGTAAAATTTGTATTTTTTAATTTGCTGCTTTTGTTGTGGGAAATAACACTGGGCAGCTGCTCAAAGCAAGGCAGTTGGTTACAGGTGGCGGATTGGATTAAGTTTCTGCTTGGGAGGGGCCATTGTTTTGCTGATAAAAATGGCGGAGAAAATTAAATAAAAAAAAAAAACACGATAGGCTCCTGGAGCCTGCTCCCACTTGGGCACCAGGAATCCCAGGTACCCTGACCCTTATATTGACTTAATAGTCTAAAGCACTATAAGTCAAAAAGAGGGTTAATATCTCTTTGCCAGCAGGGTAGTTACAAAATAGTAAGTACATTTTGACCACTCCTTGTTTTTCTCAGTCAATCAATAGTTTATTGGGGTAGTAGTTTACAATCTTCTTATTGTAAACTATACTAAAATTGTACTAATAATAAGACATATAAAATCATACAGCCTGCCAAATCCAAAGACTTCCTTTTTGTACCAAGAATCCCTTATTGCTGTGATGGTGAACCTTTTTATAAAAACCACCCACTTTTGGAGTGCTGGTCAACCTGGCCTCTCCCACCCACTAGTGGGTGTTCCAGCTTTCATGGAGGGCAGTAGTGGAGCAACCAAACGGCACCGTGATTGGCCCACCATGAAAGCTGGAATGCCCACTAGTGGGTGGGAGGGACCAGGTTGACCAGCACTGCAAAAGTGGGCAGTTCACCATCACGGCCATATTGTGTAAAAAGTATTTTTCATGTTAAAAGTGTATATGTTATTTCAAAGGCCTTTTGTTAATTCTCCTTTTTATTTGCTGTTTCATAGCTCTGTAATGTTGAAATCTTAATTTAGGTATTAGAGAATATATAATAATTATTAATAATGTCTTTTTATATAATGTTTAGTTTATTATCATTTTTGAAACAGTATTGTCAATGTTAGGTCACCAAACCTAAAATAAAAAATATTACTATTAATTATAAAATATTGGTCATTTCAGTTGGTAATTATAACTAAATCTTTAGAATTTAAAACATAAATATAATAAGAAATAGTTTAAATCCTTTTTCCAAGTAACCTATAAAATTATAAAACTCAGAATTCCCTTTATCAGGGAAGTCTCAAGCCCTAGCAGGACTGTTAGAATCTATAAAACAATCAAGACCACATCAAGGAAATGTTTCTAATTACCTAGCTTAAATAGAATTCTAACAATCAAGCAAGTGAAGAAGGTTTGGACACTTTCCACCAGTTTCTGTTAGCCAGGATCAGAGAAAATACTGAGTCAGTCAACTTAGCCTTTACATAATAATCAGCTCTAGAAACTAAAAAAAAAAAAAAAATTGTAATATAAATTTTTAAAAAGGTAACATTATCAACTGCTAAAAATAAATAAATGAATAAAACTAAGCATTTCAGAAGGGACATTGCTCCTCCCTCAATCACATAACTCGGCCTGGCTCCCAAAATGGCTGGTTAGCCAATGATGGGTAAAATTCCTAAAAGAAGGAACAACCTAAGGCAGCCACAGTCAAAAAGGGGCCATAAAAAGAAAGCTTAAAAGCTAACAAAGGTGAGGCTCAAACCATCATCCCAATAATACAGGAGCCTGCTCCCCTGAAGTACTGGCTTTCATCCACTAACCAGGACACCAAAAAAAGGGAAACTCCCTAAAACTTTAAAAAAAAAAAAAAAAACAGCTGAAGATGCTACCTAAAACCAGTGGGGTTTTGGGAAAATTTTAGTAACTTATACTAAAAGCCTAGTTGCCAAAGAAAAAGGAATAATTAAAAAAAAAACAGATGTAGAATCTATTATAGAAAACATAATATCTGAGTGTTTGTTTGTTTTTTTTGTATTTTTCTGAAGCTAGAAACCGGGAGAGACAGTCAGACAGACTCCCGCATGCGCCCGACTGGGATCCACCCGGCACGCCCACCAGGGGGCAATGCTCTGCCCCTCCGGGGCGTCACTCTGTTATGACCAGAGCCACTCTAGCGCCTGGGGCAGAGGCCAAGGAGCCATCCCCAGCACCCGGGCCATCTTTGCTCCAATGGAGCCTTGGCTGCGGGAGGGGAAGAGAGAGACAGAGAGGAAGGAGAGGGGGAGGGGTGGAGAAGCAGATGGGCACTTCTCCTGTGAGATTTTGAACATAAATGTAGGCCTAACATTAGAATGGGCAAGCTAAATTTGGAAAGAATTTCATATAGCAATTTTTTAATAACTGTTATTATGGTCTTATTTTTAGTAGGAAAAATTTCTATTTGATTGTCAATTATTTATTAAAGTCTATTTCTAAATGTTTACATGAAAAAAGTTCCTCTTTCCATGTTTTTTTTATAATTTTTTTACTTTGCTTAGTACAGTGTGTCTGTAAAGTCATGGTGCACTTTTGACCAGTCACAGGAAAGCAACAAAAGATGATAGAAATGTGAAATCTGCACCAAATAAAAGGAAAACCCTCCCAGTTTCTGTAGGATGATGTGGCAGCATGTGTGCATGCGCAGATAATGACATAACACCATGTATACAGCGGAGCAGCCCACGGCCATGCCAGTCGAGATGTGGACAGTACAGAGGAAAGTTCAGTGTGTTCTGTGGCTCGCTAAATTTGAATCCATGACCAAAGTGCAACGTGAATATTGGTGCGTTTATAACAAAGCACCACCACATAGGAATAACATTGTTCGGTGGGATAAGCAGTTGAAGGAAACTGGCAGTTTGGTGGAGAAACCCCATTCTGTTAGGCCATCAGTCATTGATGAGACTGTAGAGGCTATATGGGATAGCTACCTAAGGAGCCCTAAAAAATCTGTGCATGAGCCCACATCAAACTGCACTGAATAGGTATGAAACTGGGAGAGTTTTCCTTTTATTTGGTGCAGATTTCACATTTCTATCATCTTTTGTTGCTTTCCTGTGACTAGTCAAAAGTGTACCATGACTTTACAGACACACTGTACTAAGCAAAGTAAAAATATTATAAAAAAAAAACATGAAAAGAGGAACTTTTTTTCATGTGAACATTTAGAAATAGACTTTAATAAATAATTGACAAATAGAAATTTTTCCTACTAAAAATAAGACCGCAATAACAGTTATTAAAAAATTGCTATATGAAATTCTTTCCAAATTTAGCTTGCCCATTCTAATGTTAGGCCTACATTTATGTCCAAAATCTCACAGCTAGTAAAAAAGAAACCCAATATTAATTAGAAACTAATTTGAAATTACATTTTTCCTACAGACCCCAAAAGTTCAGGGCAGGTAAAACGCATAAATCAAATCATGAGGAAAACTTTAACCAAATTTGTTTTTGAAACCGGTGAAAACTGGTCAATCTTACTCCAACTGGCCCTCGTTATATCCAGTATTATCCTTTTCAGCTTGGGAACTCAGTTTGAGTAAAAAAGTACATCACTCAAAGACTGACTCCCCTGTGGACGTGTCCACACACCGTGATCCTGACCACTCCCACTGCTGCCAAGGTAGAAGGCATGCTTGCCTAGGTCCACCATAGCTGGTTGAAGCCTACAGACCCAGCAAAGACACCCTTGTGGACAGTGGAGACTGACTCCACCAACCATTGTAAGTTAACCCTGAGAAAGACGGCATGCTCTGCTTCAACCACAAAACAGAAGCTGGTTGGTCTATGCACAGCTAATGCATGAAAAAACTCACTAAAGACTTCCTTTTAATCAGACTTAAGGAAAAAGGGAAACAGGAGTAAAAAAAAAAAAAAAAAAGCCAGCTTGGTTGTCACTAAAGGTTAAATTTTTTTAAAATTCTGACTAAAAAGAAATTATATAATTTTAATAACTAAAGGTATAAGGTATAAAAACACTTTAGAAAAAGAAAAAAATTTATAAAATTAAAAATTTATATAAATTACAGAAAATTTGTGCAGGTTGTAAGAAATAAATCAATACCATTTGTTTCTTCAGTAGACTGTATTACTATTGATAAAAACATCAAGTCTACCTAATAAATATCAGTTACATATTATATGCTAATATTCCTACCTCATGCACCTAGTTGAAAATGAGTCAAGGATTTGATTTAGGATATTAAACCAGTGGGAAATATGGTAAGGTACCGAAGAATTGTAAGGCTTAGTATTGGCAACGCCATTTTAAAGAGGAAAAGTCAGGCTTTCTGTCCTTTCTTTCTTTGGAAAATAGAGGGAAAAGGATATGGAAGTCTCCTGACTTACAAGGACAACTGGGTCATTTAGTTTTAGTTCTCTGAAAGAATTAAGGTTATCTGAAGAACTTCCTTTTCCTTTCAATAAGAGAAATAATTTACATACCACCCTACACTGATTTTGGCTCTCCTTCCCTTCCTGGAATCCTGAGATTAACAAAGGAGAAAAAATAGATGCTAAAAGGTTTATGAGCCTGACCTGTAGTGGCACAGTATATCAAACATCGACCTGGAATGCTGAGGTCGCTGGTTCAAAACCCTGGGCTTGCCTGGTCAAGGCACATATGGGAGCTGATGCTTCCTGCTCCTCCCCCTTCTCTCTCTCTCTCTCTCTCTCTCTCTCTCTCTTCTCTAAAATGAATAAATAAAAATAATTTAAAAAAGGTTTACAAATGTAATTTGATATGTAAAATGACATCACCATTGTGTTACCTTGAAAGTTTTAACTTTTTTTATAAATCCCCTAGACAAATGTTGTAAGCTTATTAATAATTGTTTCATGCTGTCATGCCCCCCCCCCCCCAACCTGTATGCAGTCAAAGACTATATAACTAAGCTCTGAGATATATTTGGGGCTGCACGATTTTGGTCAGAAATGCCCCATGTTAGTCATATGCAGCCAACATATTAATAAATGTTCTCCTTTAATAAAACTCTTTAAAATTCATCTAAATTTGGTGTCTCTACATAAACCCAACAGAATGTTACTTTACAACACCTTTTTTAAAAAAAGAAGAAAGGATATATGAACAATAAGATGGCAATAAATACATTTTGGAACTACTGAATCTAAAAAACAAAACAATTATACAAGCACAACAGAAACAGACTCATAGATACAGAGAACACTTTGACAGCTGCCAGATAAGAAGGGGATTGGGGAGAATGAGTGAAAAAGGTTAAGAAATTAAGAAGTACAAAGTAGTTGTTACAGAATAGTCATAAAGATGTAAAGTACAGCATAAGGAATATAGTCAATAATACTCTATATATGGTGCCAGATGGGTATGAGATTTATTAATGTCTAATTACTGGAATGTATACCTGAAACTAATATAATATATGACAACTATAATTGAAAAATAAAAAATGATATTAAAAAAGCTAGTCTATTTAAAGGTTATGATTTTATTTCTAATAAGTATTTATTAATAACTTTAAATAACTAAATATATCAGTATATACTTTAAACATTTACAATTATATAAAATATTTTTCTATAATTTATTTTACTAATTTTTATAAATTATGCTTTACTATTAAGAAAGTTATAACTAGGCCCTGGCCGGTTGGCTCAGTGGTAGAGCATCGGCCTGGCATGCAGAAGTCCCGGGTTTGATTCCCGGCCAGAGCACATAGGAGAAGCGCCCATCTGCTTCTCCACCCCTCCCCCTCTTCTTCCTCTCTGTCTCTCTCTTCCCCTCCCGCAGCCGAGGCTCCATTGGAGCAAAGATGTCCTGGGCGCTGGGGATGGCTCCTTGGCCTCTGCCCCAGGCGCTAGAGTGGCTCTGGTCGTAACAGAGCGACGCCCCGGAGGGGCAGAGCATCGCCCCCTGGTGGGCATGCCAGGTGGATCCCAGTCAGGCGCATGCGGGAGTCTGTCTGACTGTCTCTCCCGGTTTCTAGCTTCAGAAAAATACAAAAAAAAAAAAAAAGAAAAAGAAAAAGAAAACTATAACTAGACAGTGACTTGACCAAAGCTCAACAATAGCAGACATATACTTAAAGTGAGTTTTTTGAACATATTTCTGTCTTTCCATCATGGCTCTTTGGTTGTAGCCATCTATGTTAACAAATCCTTTTTTGAATAAATACTAATATTTAAGATAACAAATTTTAACTTCTTTGATAGGGGCAGTCACCTTAGTTGATCTTAGTTATGAGACATTTTTTACTTTACCAGATGACTGAGCATCACTCTGAAATTCTTTATGTGTATAAACATAGCTAACAGAAATTTATTTTTATTAAAATTTATTGAAAAAATGCAAATAGCCTCAGGTCTTTTACAAATAAAATTTTATTGGATTTTAGTCAGTAACTATGATATTATGAAATATAAAATACCTACTAAAACTGCAAACAAAGGGTTATAATGATTTGTTTAGTGGAAAAAAAAAACTAATTTGTCTCAAGTTCAAACTAGCATGCTTGCCTGGCTATAATTTTTGTTTATTCATTCCAAATATAACATTGAAAAGTACCATCTCTTGTCATTTACTAGCTTTTGGGTCTGTCTTTTTGTTTACTTTATTATTGTTCTGTGACTTCTCTTCCTTTTACAGTTGAAGAATGATTTGCCTTTATTGACAGACAACATGCTAAGTGTCCTTTTTGCCAAATTTATAGTTTATAAGGTGCATCATGCTTAATAAAAGTTGAAGAATAACAAGATAAAAACTAAATGTCAAAATGGTTACCTTTCATTATAAAGTCATTAGTTCTTAGCACACCAAATCAAAGAACACATCGCTGTGTCTCCATAATTGCAACAAGAATTTTGACTGGCATTTAACCTATGTTGGAAACACTGTCTGATTCAAAAAATGAAGCATTCAGTAGTAGACGGAAAAAGTGTTTTTTGTCAAAACAGTGCTCATCATGCTGTCCAAGGGAAGCCAATAGCTATTGCTCACTGCTTTGTCTGCATGGAATACAATAAAAATAAACAAAAAAACAATAATTTGATATTTTTCAATGTTTACTAAAATTCTCTTCAGTAAGATAGAGAATCTTCATGTCTATGGTTGAGTATAATCCTGATGAAAAAGAAAGGAGAAATTACCCTTTTGTCATTGAGAGGGCACTAGGTGAATGTTAAAAAACATGGTCCAACCATTATTTTCATCTAAACAACCATTTGGACTGGAGGTAAATTAAATATATGAGTGGAATATTATTTTGCACAATTATGTGATTAAATACAACATGCTTAAATATTTGAATTGGTGAATCCAAGCCCCAAAGTTTTCTAAGCTCATATGTAACATCCATGTTTATTGTTCTGACTCCTTGTTATTTACAGTGTAATATAAATAAAATATTTAAGAATTAATTTTCTGAGAAATAAACCAATTATAAAGTGACTTATACATTTGAAAATCTAATAATTTGCAAGGCTGAAAGCTTTTACATGGGAAATTCATGTTTTAACCAGAATTATCCAGTACTTAGCAGACCTAATGAAAATGAATCTTAGCTTTTATTAGTGGTAATTATTGCCAATATAAATATTATGGGTTTATTTGTTTCTAATCTATTTCCAAATATTAGAATGTTGCTTCATGAGAACATAACCTTTGTGTATTCACTATTCTAGCCGCAAAACCAAGGACAATACCTGGCACATGATGGAAACTGAATAAATATTTTTTTATTAGAAAAAATACCTGAAAGTCAATACTTATTTTTCAGTGAAATAATTTATTTAAATTATAATGAATAAATTATAGATGAGTATATCATAAAAATTGTATTTATCTGGAATGCTGACATTACCTTGCAAAATAAAATAGCTTTTTCAAACATAGGCAACTTTTGGAAAAGTATATTTGGACATAAATTTGACAAATGAAATTAAAATGAATGGATTTTATTAAAATGTTGAAATAAATTAAATTCATATTAATCTAAATACCTTTGTACAGACTAACAAATGGAACCCCAAAAGAGTAACTTTTTGAGCCTAAAATCCAATAAGTAAAAATAACCTTTTAAGTTGCTCAATAATTTCAAATAATCTTTTTAAGAAGAATGCATAGTAAATATCCTCCTAGGTAGAAAGGCATTTTGGGCTGTTGAAATACCAGTGAAAGCACCATAGAGTATTGGGTACTCATGCTTAAAATATGCATAAATCTGCATAAAATGGAATTATTTTAGAATTTTATAAGATGATATATGTAAAGTATTTACATTAGGGTTTTACCATATTATAAATATACAATTAAATATTGTATTCATTAATTAATTTAGGACAATATTTACTGATATTTAATCGATTAAGACCAAATTGAAAGACAAAAGGCAGAGTTAAAAGAGTATGTACATAAGCTAATGTCAGAAAAATCATAATAGTTAAATTCAGGTAAAGGGCATAAGGGTGTTTGTTATTAGTAGTGTGTTTATTTTAAAGCATTTGTGCAGGCTTAAAATGACTTTAAAAAGTCCTTTTAAAGTACACACAGCAAAATTACTTATTTAAGACAATATGTTTTCTTAAAAATGTTTAAAAGCTATATGCAAAATTATTAAAAATACTTAAAAGCTGTATGCAAAAATATTAACAATGCTTATTTCTGAGTACAGTGATTATGAGGTATAGATAAATTGATTTTGTGTTTTTATGCTTTCAAAATTTTGCACATTAATTATGCATGAAATAGTAATATTAAAATGACATTTAAAATATATTTTTAAACTAATTTATAATCTATATTAGTTAATAAGGGAACAAAAGTTCAGGAAGAAAGTTAAAAAATAGCCTAAGTATATAATTGAACAGAAGGTACAATATGACATTTCAACTAGCATGAAGAATTTGTGAAGGCCTGACCTGTGGTGGCGTAGTGGATAAAGCGTCGACCTGGAAATGCTGAGGTCGCCGGTTCAAAACCCTGGGCTTGCCTGGTCAAGGCACATATGGGAGTTGATGCTTCCTGCTCCTCCCCCCTTCTCTCTCTGTCTCTCTCCTCTCTCTCTCTCCCTCTCTCTCTCTCCTTTCTAAAAAATGAATAAATTAAAAAAATAAATTTAAAAAAAAGATTTAAAAAAAAAAAAAAGAATTTGTGAAGACAATTTGTGGCTCTTTCCAGTTGGCTCACTGGATAGAGCATCAGCCAGCATATGGATATTTCTGGTTTGATTCCCAGAAGTGACCATCTGCTACTCTTCCCCTTCTCTCCCTCTTCACCTCCCACAACCAGTGGCTTGACTGGTTCAAGTGTCAAACTCAGGTGCTAAAAATAGCTCAGTTAAGTCATTGGCCCAGACAGGGGTTGCCAGGGAGATCCCGCTTGGTGTGCATGTGGGAGTCTGTCTCACTACATCCCTTCCTATCACCTAAAAAATAAATAAATAAAAGGATTTGTGAAGACAATTTATTTAAAAAGAAAAGAGTTCTGTTTTAAGTATGATTTTTAAAGCATTTTCACTTTATAACTTTAAAATTTATGGTTTACTTTTTATAACTTTTATTTGTAAAAGATTATATTTTAGAATTATACACTTGAAATCTCTATAATTTATTTAACCAATGTCATCTTAATAACTATAATTAAAATACATAAATAAATATTGAAGGATAAATTTTTAAAGTTTTATTTAGAAAAAAATATCCCTAATCTACCATCATACCAACAATGTTTCCATAGGCAGATAATATGCATGGAATGACAAGGATTATAGTTTCCTTTTTAATGAGATGTTATATGCTTGTATCTTTGCAAAGAAACAGAAAATGGGAAGCTTTTTGGTTCTTAAAATCAAAGATCAGTGTGCTTTCATCATTTTAGTCATAACTGCAGATTTCTGTCACACACATACACATGCATATGGGCACACTGACACATCTCTATACACAAATGTAAATGTATAAACATGCAATTAAGAAATTAATATTTATTTTCTAACTATAAAATTAACAAGGTTTTCTTTAACATGTACATAAGTCAACTCTCAATAATAGAAAAATGTGAGAGTGTTTTAACTATGTTTGAGGCAACTGTTTTTTTGCTTTCAAAAGTATGAGTAAAATATCAGCACTCAAAATTCAGCCAATAGAAAAAGAAGTTTGAAATATTTCACAAATCACATCCCAAATTTTAAAAACCACAAGGTCAAAGTAGAGCTAGTTATACAGAGCTATATTCCTGTTCAATATTCCTCCAGTCCCCAGATTTCTTCATCAGGAAATTTCATAAAACAGTTAGTGTCTGGAAGAAAGTGTGAAAACAAGTTTCTATAATATATATATATATATATGGAGAGAGAGAGAGAGAGAGAGAGAGAGTTGTTTTTTAAAGAGGGAGGCAGGGAAAGGAAGAAAGAGAGGAGACAGGAACATCAAGCTGCTCCTGTGTGTGTCCTGACCAAGGATCAAACCTGTAACCTCTGTGCTTCTGAACAACATTTCAGTCAACAGAGCATCCAGTCAAGACTGTTGAATTTTGATAATAGAGTAGATTCTTGAACAGTATGGATTTGAATTGAATGGATCCACTCTTATGAGGATTTTTTCAATTAATACCTGTACTGTTTTCAAACAGCAGTTGGGAGTCTGTGGATGCAAAGGGCTGACTGTGTGCATTGATCTACACTATTATATATAGGAAACTTGAGCATCTGTGGATTTTCATATCTGTGGGGAATCCTGGAGTCAATCTCTACAGATACTGAGGGACAAATTAAGTTTTGGGGGAGTCAAAAGCTATATGGGAATTTTCAACTGCAAGAGAGGTGGTGCCTCTAACTCCCATGATGTTCAAGGGTCATCTGTACTTAGAAGGAAATGTACTTCTTTTCAAAAGAAGAGTGTAAAAGATAATAGTCTTCTATCATCTAAAATGTTAATGTTCAGTCATTCTATTAGAAGTAAAATGTCTAGGATAAAAAGTTAATTAATACCCTTTCCATAGATAATATATTATAATTTTGTATTAATTAATTTGACTCCCCGAATACTGAAAGAGACAGTAGTTGTCCAATAGGGGAAGTTCTGTGTTCAAGTCCTAAACTTCCTCAACTAGAACCACATGGTTTCTTGTCAGATACTAGCACTGCCTTGTTCTGTCTGTCAAGGCCATTGTGAGAATTAAAGGATCAAAAAGGCTTAGTCTGCAGCTGGAAGATCCAGGTGTTACTTATAACTCCAAACACTCAAAGCTTAATTTTATTTTTCTCTAACACAGAGATAAAAATGCCTCTTTATGAGAACTAAAAAGGAAACATGGGGATAGAATATTCTTAACTGTAAAGATTACATCCAAACATATACTACACTTTTATTGCCAACCTTGATGTTCAACAAAATCTTACATGAAATCTCAAGACTTAAAACAGATCAAAGTAGAGCTAGTTATACAGAGCTATATTCCTGTTCAATATTCCTCCAGTCCCCAGATTCCTTCACCGGGAAATTTCATAAAACAGTTAGTGTCTAGAAAAAAGTGTGAAAACAAGTTTCTATAACTATTAGGTTGTTTTAAAATAGCCTATTATGTTACATGTTTGCTCACAAAGTTCACATAAATACTTGCCCATATAAATATATTTCTGTTTAGTTTTATAAGAAACTGAGAGTCAAAAAGATTGATAAGTTTCCCCAAGACCATAGAGCCAGTGTGTGGTAGAACTAGGGATCAAATCCAAGCCTAGATATATACCTCCATGTCATCCTGCCTTTCCACTATCATTGTGTTATACTTGAAGTATGGAAGTTGATAGTAGAGTAATAAATAATCAAAACCTTGAAGATATTATAAAAACTAAAGTAATAGATCATTTGATTGATTTAGTATGACAATATTATTTCCTGTTAAAGCTTAGTTTGAGATGAACATATTGGCTTGGTTGTTGTATCATTAATTTGGTTTCCAGAATCTCTTATCCCATATGATTCCAAGTTAGAACTGACCAAATGTGAAGTTGCACAATATTTGGAAGGTGAAAATGAAACAGTGTCTATTAAATTCTGAGGGTGCCATTAATTAAAGGTGTTGATAGAGAGACAAAATGGTAGCATTCTGTGCTTGCTGTTGGTATCTCCTTCCCAACTGCAGTCAGACCAATAGCAAACTCAAGCTCATTATCAGAACTTTTACTGAAAATTTACAGAGGTAAAACCAAACCCCCCCCCCAAAAAAAAAACAAAAACCTGACAGCTTTCTAAAGATTTTGAAGTAGCCATGTGTCTCAGTCCTACAGGTATAGTTTCCAGATTACCATGTGAGGTCTGATTAGCATCCATATCAGGGCTGGGAATGAACTGTCTTAAATAACTTAATTCTTTTTTTTCAAACATTTACTTTCCCAGCTTAGTACTGATCTAGAAAACTAAAAAGTATTATACGAAGATTTTATAAAATTGTACACCAACAATTTAGATAATGTAAATGGAAAATGATAATTTCCTTAAAATACACAAATTACTAAACTGATTCAAGAAGAAATATATAATCTGATCAGATCTATAGCAAGTAGAGAATTTGAATCAGTCAGTAAAAATCTCTTGAAAAATATACTCTCAGACTTGTTGGTGAATTCTACCAAATATTTAAAAAATTAGCAGCAATCCTTCTCAAACTTCCCAAAAAGTAGAACAGAGAGCAGGTCTTATGAGGCCAGTATTATATTATATATATATATATATATATATATATATATATATATATATTTGTATTTATACATTGTCAGTTACACTCTGACAAATACAGATGTTCAATAAGTGGAAATACAAGAATGGCAGTAACTTGGTAAATTACTGACACAACACTATATAAGAAGAGCAGATTTTTTTTTTTTATTCATTCAGTGAGAGAAGGGGAGACAGAGACAGACTCCAGCATGCCGCCTGACTGGGATCCACTGGGCAAGCCCACTAGAGCAGGTGTGGCCAACAGTTTTTGTCCCCGGGGCCAGATTAGAAAGAAAACTTTTTTCACAGGCCGGACAAAATATTAAAATTAAAAAACGTTAAATACAAAAACGATTCATTTAAGTAAACAAAATGAGAGAGAGAGAGAGAGAGAGAGAAACAAGGAAAGATGGAGAAGCAGATAGGCACTTCTCTTATGTGCCTGACTGGAAATGAACCCAGGACATCTATATACCAGGCCAACACTCTACCACTGAAATAACAAGCCAGGGCTGAAGAGCAGATCTTTGAGTACATTTTTCTCAGTTCTGTTTTTAAGGCCACAGAAAATGCTGCTTTATTGCATGCCTACTAATAACCATAAAATAAAAAGTCTATAAATTTATATCAGTGCATCAAGAATTAATATCCTTTGCCCGGTCAAGTCACATATGGGAGTTGAAGCTTCCTCCTCCTCCCCCCTTTCTCTCTCTCTCTCTCTCTCTCTCTCTCTTCCCTCTAAAATGAATAAATAAAAATAATTTTTAAAAAAAGAATTAATCCCCTGATATTATGAAAAAATCAAACAGAATGTAGTTCCAAAGTTAACTAAATATTGCTGATTTACCTGCAGATAATCATATCTGGAACTAAATCCACTATTTAATTTTAATTTCTTTAGAAAGAGTGAAGACATAAAAATAATATTATTCTTTAAGGTAGAGAATATATTTTAAGACTAAGTAGTATATATTTTTACCACTTAGGTTTTTTTTAAACACGACTAAATGGTTTTAAAGTATTTTATACAGTCTTTGCTTAAAAAAGAAAAGAAATAGATACAATTTGTTTTTAACTATCCCTTTGATAAAATGGATTAATAACATGTAGCTAAAATTTATCTGAAAGAACCTCTTTCATGCATAAAATAGAAATAAAATTTTTATCTTGTTTTTTATCAATCAAGAGATTTCTTGATAGTAGCATGGTCTTTTTGAAACTTGTGATTAAATAAATGAAAGTTAGATCAATTCTTTCTGAATTATATAGAATTTTATGTATACCATTTTGTCTTGCAGAGTAACATGGTGGTTAATTCATGAATGTCTCCAACTGAGCTGCATAATGGATGTTAGAAAACTGTTAACATAAGAAAAATAAGTCATCCTTCCTTGTTTTTCTTGATTTTTTTCTTAATTTAGAGATATCTCTTAAGTGAGGATCCTTCTAAATGTCTTTGTAGAATGATAGGGATCCATACACACTAGACAGAGTAGAAAATATCTCCTTCATAAATATAAATCTATCTGTGGTGTGGACACAACAAGGCAGTTACTGTTACCCCCTCCCTCTCTAGGATGAAATAACGTTTTAGTTACCTTGGCAGTTTTTAAATTTAAAAAATGTGTTCAATGAGTGAAATTTTATGTACAATTTCAACTTCTACTGATTTTCACAGAGATAATTAATCACTGTTAGGCAGATAAAATATATTATGCTTCCTTTGTTAAAAATGGCACTGCCCATGTGGAAGTCGTCGCCCAGGTGATATTAATGTGTGTTGGGGGTGGGCTGTGGGCAGGCAGGATCCTTGAAGCCTGGGGCTTGGTTTTAGGACTAAGCCTTTCCCACCCTTTTTGATGTGGGGTGGTACAATCCCATCATGCCTCAGATAAGTGACTTTGTATTAAGAGACTTACCTATTTTGTATATTGGATTAAAGGTTTTGATTTCTACACTATAAAGTGGGGCAGACAGGGAATTTCCTCTCTTGGTTCCTGAGATTAGCATTAGAGAGCAGAGAGCAGAGTAAGGCCACATGGAGGAGAGGAGAGGCAGCCAAGATGGTGGAGTGCGGAAAGAGAAGCCAGGTAGTGCAGAGTTGGGTGTAGAGAGAGAGAAGAAGATGGGGAACAAAGGAGAATGAGGCTGGTGAGCTAGAAACCTTTGATTCTAGGAAACTCAGTGTTGGGCAAATAAAATATATTATGCTCACTTTGTTAAAGATGGCGCTGCCCACGTGGAGGTCGTCACCCAGGTGATATTAATGTGTGTTGGGGGCAGGCTGTGGGCAGGCAGAATCCTTGTAGCCTGGGGCTTGGTTTTAGAACTAAGCCTTTCCCACCCTTTTTGATGTGGGGTGGTACAATCCCATCATGCCCCAGATAGGTGACTTTGTATTAGAGACTTCCCTGTTTTGTGTATTGGATTAAAGGTTTTGATTTCTACACTATAAAATGGGGGCAGAACAGGAGCTTGCTCTCTTAGTTCCTGAGATTAGCATTAAGAGGAGAGAGCAGAGAGCACAGAAAGGCCACGTGGAGGAGGCCAGGAGAAGCAGCCAAGATGGTGGAGTGTTGAGTGAGAAGCCAGTTTGTGCAGAGTTTATGCAGGGAGAAGGAAGGAGATGGGGAACAGAGGTGAGTAAGTCTGGTGAGCTAGAAACCTTTGATTCTAGGAAACTCGGACAAGTCAGTAGCTTTGTGAGCACTGAATGTGAGTGGGTTTTGGAGCCCAGTGTGTGTTTTTACTTGCCTGCTGGGTGCAAGCTAGGATTAAAAATGATGGCCCATCAGTTTTTGGCTCCGTTGTTTCTTTACCGACTGTCCGATTCCAATGCGAACCTGCATGGGCCAGGCTGCTGTGTTGGTGGCTGTAAAGCCAGTAGCCAGGGCCACTATCACAGCAGCCTGGCCCATGCAGGTTCGCATTGGATTCGGACAGTTGGTAAAGAAACAATGGAGCCAAAAACTGGTGGGCTATAGTCTTTAATCCTAGCTTGCACCCAACGGGCAAGTAAAAACACACACTGGGCTCCAAAACCCACTCATTCAGTGCTCACAAAGCTACTGACTTATCCGAGTTTCCTAGAATCAAAGGTTTCTAGCTCACCAGACTTATTCACCTCTGTTCCCCATTTCCTTCCTTCTCCCTGCATAAACTCTGCACTAACTGGCTTCTCACTTAACACTCCACCATCTTGGCTGCCTCTCCTGGCCTCCTCCACGTGGCCTTTCTCTGCTCTCTGCTCTCTCCTCTAATGTTAATCTCAGGAACCAAGAGAGCAAACTCCTGTTCTGCCCCTACATTATAGTGTAGAAATCCAAACCTTTAATCCAATATACACAATAGGGAAGTCTCTAATACAAAGTCACCTATCTTAATCAAGATGGGATTGTACCACCCCACATCAAAAAGGGTGGGAAAGGCTTAGTCCTAAAAGAAAGCCCCAGGCTACAAGGATCCTGCCTGCCCACATCCAGCCCCCAACACACATTAATATCACCTGGGCAACGGCTTCCTCGTGGGCAGCGCCATCTTTAACAAAGTGAGCATAATATATTTTATCTGCCCAACAATCCACCCCTATGCTCACTTTACTACCCACCAATTTACATCACCAGCATCCCCGTGCAAGGAAATTAGGCACATTACACAAATTACAACATAACAAATCATACAGTTTCAACAATCACAAAGGTACACTTCACCAGTCTCTGAGCACTTTGCCCAAAGCGCAAAATGTCCTCAGCCTTCTTTCTAGCCATGGGAAAAGCTTCCTGGTGCAGGAGAGTGCTTTCTAGCCATGGGAAAAGCTTCCCGGGGCAGGGTATTTTACATTGTCCAAAATCCATAATCCATAATCCATAATCCAAAGGAGTCAGTGCCCACTCTGGTCGTAGTCTAGGAAATCAGTCCACGTACATGGGGCATCAGCCACCCCCCTCATCCCTGCCATCCTGGCAGGTCTTACACTGTCCCAAATAGGAGCACATGGCAATGGCAGTCAGCATTTCCATCTCTGCTCCGGAGAGCATGTTCAGTCCTATGTCCCAAAATTGCAGACCTACCAGGGCCACAGTAGGTGCTCCTTCCAGCTTGGCTCTCATTTTATGGAAACTGCAGATTGCAACTCCAGCTCGATTCTCCTCATCCTCCAAAGAGGAACTGAAAACACCAGCTCCCGTTGCCTGTCTCGAGCCCTGGGCTGCTGCAGCCTTCTGCTCCACAGACCTTGTAGCTCTGGACCCAGCCTCAGCCTCAGCCCTGGCCTCCCGCCGCTGCTGGCTCTCCACGACGTCCAGGGCAATCTGCAACTCACAAACCTGTGAATCCTCCTCCAGCAGTTGCTGTATTTCCAGGTGATTCTCACAAACCTGGTTGGCCTCCTCCCCAGCGCTTCCTCCAGCTCCAGGGTCAGCATCTGTTTCTCCGGTGTTTGCTCCAGCTCCTTCTGCTGCTCGGTTTGCAGGTCCCAGGCAGCCTCTTCCACAGAGCTCTCGGTTTCCTCACACATGGCTGTAAAAGTCAGCCAGCCTATGGTCCCCAAAAGGACAGCCATGGGGAACCATAACACTAGCCAGTCCTCTACTCCACCACTCAAATGTGGTAGTGGCTCCATACCAATTTGTATCGAATCCTGCCACAGACTACACCAAATGTAAAGCCAGAAGCCACGGCCACTACCATCACAGCCGCCCGGCCCATGCAGGTTCGCATTGGATTCGGACAGTCGGTAAAGAAACAATGGAGCCAAAAACTGGTGGGCCATAGTCTTTAATCCTAGTTTGCACCCAGCGGGCAAGTAAAAACACACACTGGGCTCCAAAACCCACTCATTCAGTGCTCACAAAGCTACTGACTTGTCCGAGTTTCCTAGAATCAAAGGTTTCTAGCTCACCAGACTTATTCACCTCTGTTCCCCATTTCCTTCCTTCTCTCTGCACAAACTCTGCACTAACTGGCTTCTCACTCAACACTCTGCCATCTTGGCTGCCTCTCCTGGCCTACTCCACATGGCCTTTCTCTGCTCTCTGCTCTCCGCTGTCTCCTCTAATGTTAATCTCAGGAACCAAGAGAGCAAGCTCCCGTTCTGCCCCTATTTTATAGTGTAGAAATCCAAACCTTTAATCCAATACACAAAACAGGGAAGTCTCTAATACAAAGTCACCTATCTGAATCAAGATGGGATTGTACCACCCACATCAAAAAGGGTGGGAAAGGCTTAATGTCAAAACCAAGCCCCAGGCTACAACGATTCTGCCTGCCCACAGCCAGCCCCCAACACACATTAATATCACCTGGCAACGCCTTCCTCGTGGGCAGCACCATCTTTAACAAAGTGAGCATAATATATTATATCTGCCCAACAGTGGCCTTGGCTACAGGCTTTACACTCAGATAAGTCAGTAGCTTTGTGAGCACTGAATGTGTGGGTTTTGGAGCCCAGTGTGTGTTTTTACTTGCCTGCTGGGTGCAAGCTAGGATTAATTAAAGCTAAAGGCCCACCAGTTCTTGGCTCCGTTGTTTCACTACGGTCTGTCCAAATCCAATGCGAACCTGCATGGGTCAGGCTGCTGTGATGGTAGCCCTGGCTACTGGCTTTACAATCACGTAACTTACTGAGGCTTAAAATAACTTTCTTTACAACATATCACAAAAATTCATATTTAAATAGAAATCTATTCAGTTTCCAATCTTGAGACTGAGGAGCATGTCTAGAAAGAAAGATGCATTCCTTGTTGGTAAGTGTATACCAACTGCCTACCCTCCTCAGGTATATTTCCTATTTTAGTGCTCTTGTTATCCAATTGGATTTGAATAGTGTGATGTCAAACACATGTAAATAACCATTATGTATTCATAAATTTTAATGAAATTCAATTGTTTCTAAATTTTTAAATTTCTCCCTTCTCTCCCTTATAATTTAGACTTTAGTTTATGTGAGGAAAGGTAACTCACCACACCATTCGTTTGATGTTGTTTCTGTAAATGCTGACTCTGATTCTGTGTAACTTGTAGATACACAACATGTTTGGATACCAATTCAGAAACTAACTTCAAAAGATACAGACTCTTACCTTCAGGCATTCCAGCTCCAGGAGGCTTGCTGACCTTCAACTGTAAAACCAAAATGAACAAGAATCAGGATGACACACACCAGACCATTGATTAACCAGATTTGCTTGCTGTAGGGCCAGGGGCTGCCACCATCATGGCCATTCGTGTGCAGGTTCTCACTGAATTTGGGCAGACGGTAAGGAAACAGCAGAGCTGAAGGATGGTCAGCTGTTCTGTTTACTGGTGTCTCACCAGGCCAGGCAAACCACAAAAAAGCCAAGGGCAAAGCATGTGGAGGGTAAGTGATAAAGTATGCAGATGGGGAACCAGAGGTGACTGAGACTGGTGGGAGCCTTTGATTTTAGGAAAACCAGAGAATGTATGAGTGGGTTTTGGAGCCCTCTATGTATTTGTTTTTACTTGTTTGCTTGTGCGAGGCTAGAATAAAGGAATGGCCTATCAGTTTTGGGCTCTACTGTTTCTTTACCGTCTGCCAGAATCTAATGGGAACCTGTATGTGCACGGCTGCGATGGCTGTGGCCCCTGGCCATACAGGGTCCTTATCAGAAAAGTCTGTACTGTTCCACATGTAGACAACTTTTCAACCTCCTTTCCTTGATCTCTTTCTTATGTATTTCCTCTCCCTCCTTTGGGGCCCAGGCTGGGTGATTCAGTTGTTTAAAGTGTTGATCAGATATTCTAATGTTGCAGGTTCCATCCCGAGGCAGGGCACACACAAGAATCAACTAATGAATGCATAAGTAATTAGAACAATAAATCAACGTTTCTTTTTCTCTCTCTCCCTAAAAATAAATAAATAAGCATATAAAAATAGAAAAAATAAGACGGTCTTTGAGACAAGAGAGTCCCCCATCTTCTCAGGCTGCTGGCTCTTGAATCAATCATTTTTCCTTACACCAGCACTTGTCTCGTGAGTATTGCCTTTTGAAGTGTCAGGCAGTGAAACCTGGTGTAAAGCCAGAAGGCAGGGCCAGGGCCAGCACTACAGCAGCCACCTGGCACATGCAGGTTTGCCTTGGATTCGGATAGTCGGTAAAGAAACAACGGAGCCAAAAACTGGTGGGCCATAGTCTTTAATTCTAGCTTGCACTCGGCGAGCAAGTAAAACATACACACTGGGCTCCAAAACCCAGTCACATTCAGTGCTCACAAAGCCACTGACTTATCCGAGTTTCCTAGAATCAAAGGTTTCTAGCTCACCAGACTTATTCTCCCCAGTTCCCCATCTCCTTCCTTATCTCAGATACAAACTCTACAAACTGGCATCTCACTCAGCACTCCACCGTCTTGGCTGCTTCTCCTGGCCACATAGCCTCTTTCCGCTGCTCTCTGCTCTGCTCCCTCTGCTCTCTCATGCTAATCATCCCAGGAACCAAGAGCATAAGCTCCTGTTCTGCCCCCATTTTATAGTGTAGATCCCTAACCTTTAACCTTTAACTTCCCTATACAAAATAGGGAAGTCGCTACTACAAAGTCACTTCTCTGAGGCATGATTGGATTGTACTGCCCCACATCAAAAAGGGTGGGAAAGGCTTAATCCCAAAACCAAGCCCCAGGCTACAAAGATCCTGCCTGCCCATAGAGACACACATTAATTTCACCTGGGCAACGCCATCTTTAACAAAGTGAGCATAATATATTTTATCTGTCCAACACCTGGGTTCTGTATCAAAAGCACATTTTTCACTTATATTGCAAGCTTTAATTGGTAAAACATTTAGGAAAAAACAACAGAAATAACAAAACAATTTTACAGACACAGGCCTGACCAGGCGGTGGTGCAGTGGATAGAGCTTCGGACTGGGATGCAGAGGACCCAGGTTTGAGACCTCGAGGTCACCAGCTTGAGCACGGGCTCATCTGGTTTGAGCAAAAAAGCTCACCAGCTTGGACCCAAGGTCGCTGGCTCGAGCAAGGGGTTACTCAGTCTGCTGAAGGCCCGTGGTCAAGGCACATATGAGAAAGCAATCAATGAACAACGAAGGTGTCGGAACAAAAAACTGATGATTGATGCTTTTCATCTCTCTCCGTTCCTGTCTGTCCCTGTCTATCCCTCTCTCTGAGTCTCTGTAAAAAAAAAAAAAAAAAAATTTTACAGACTCAGTGCTTGCATATAATTTGGAATATGGCAAATAAGAAAGAAAAATTGAACTATGCTAAATAAGTAGCTCATCAAAATTCACATTGCTGGGAAGTTATCTTTTTAAGAAAGATAAAATTTGTCTTTCTTAAAATCGGTTGTCAAAAAACAGTTTGTCAATGACTTCTTATCAGTTATTAAGGTATGCTTATTGAGGTATAATTGACAAATAAAATTCTAAGATTTTGAAATTATACAAAGTGATAACTTGGTACACATATGTTAATGTGGGTAGATAGCTAAATAGTAATAAGGACGGGGAACAAAGGGAACAGAACATTAAATTTAATAAAATTGTTTCAGTAGAAAGTTATAGCATTTTATTTACTAGGAAGCTATAGCATTAATCATTCTGAACACCCCAGGAGATCATCCTGCTAAAGGGATTAACATTCCCTCCCTTCCCATGTAGGGAGGAAAAACTGGTTTTCTCAGTTTCTTGGGATACAACAGTGTACTCACAGACTGTGGAGTGTGATGTCTCTGTCTTTCCTCATTGAGGCTTGTGAAGTAGAAGCCAAGATGGTGGCCATAGAGACCTGTCAGTCTAGCAGAGAAGAAGGATTTGATTGGTTAGTTGGAGAAATCAAAGCAAACCTGAGTCTCTGTAAAAAAAAAAAAAATTAAGAAAATGATTGGTTGCCTTAGAGAAAAGCTAGTTCTTCTTAGCCCAAGATGATGTAAACATAGTCTTAACAAAGAAAGCTTCTGTCTCTCTCTCACTCTCTTCCTGGGTAAATGCTCTGAGCCTGTTTTGCTGATGAGCATTCCAAGCAGTTATACAGTCTTAAAAAGCCACACAGGTTAGAAAGTTGTGGGTACCAATGTGAATTCCAATCCTGGACATAGTGTCAACCACAGCACAGCCAGAAACACAGAGTATGCTAGCTGGATTAGGATTGATTGAACTGAACCATGGCGCAGGATATTTTATATTGGGTTGAATAAATACAGGACTGGACTTTTCCCATGGCAGGATGGATGGAAATGAGACACTGGGAACCTATGGGCAGTCTTTCATTTCAACCTTGAATAAATCTAACTGCAAAAGCCTTATCCTGTCCACATATGAGTTCTGTAAAATGCCTTTTCTACATTTTACTCTGGGAAAGAACACTATTTCCATCAACAACACATACATTATAGAAGTATTCTCCACTCTAGTTAATTAACACATTCACAACCTCATGTATCTGCCTTTATTTATTTATTTATTTATTATTTATTTTATGAGAACGTGTAAGCTCCCCTCTCTTAGCAAGTTTTAGTTACACAATACAGTGCCATCAACTGTGGTCACCATGCTACACATTAGATTCTCAGACTGTATTCATCTTATAGTGAAAGTTTGTATCCTAACTTCTTCCTATTTCCCCTAAGCCCCAACCTCCCAACCTCCCTGGCAACTAGTGTGTGTGTGTGTGTGTGTGTGTGTGTGTGTGTATTAGTTTTTTAGAGAAATAGGTGATAAGAGAGAGAGAGAAGAGAGAGATGAGAAGCATCAACTCATAGTTGCTTCACTTTTAGCAGCTCATTGACTGCTTCTCATATGTGCCTTGATTGGCGGGCTTAAGCTGAGCCGGTGACCTCCTTGCTCAAGCCAGCAACCTTGAGCTTCAAGCAAGCAACCTCTGGGCTCAAGCCAGTGACCATGGCATCATATCTATGATCCCATGCTTAAGCTGGCAACCCCTCCCTCAAACTGGTCAGCCTGACTCAAGTCCAAGCCTGTGCTTAAGTCAGAAACCTCAGGGTTTCGAACCAGAGACCTCAGTGTCCGAGGTTATCACTCTATCCACTGCACCATCACCAGTCAGGCTTTACCATCCAATTCTATGAGTTCAAACTTTTTAGTGTTTCATTTTTAGATTCTACATATAAGCGATACCATGAATATTTGTTTTTATCCCTCATTTTATGAAAATTCATGTTATGCCATTTACAACAACATTGGTGGACATTTTGCTTAGTAAGTAAACTATACATTTGGGCATGTGTGTGCAAAAGTAAGTTTACATTTGGGAGTACAGTGTGCCATTGTGACATTCTTTTGAGTTAATAAGGTTATTGTAATAATCATGACCTACATGTCTTTTTCCATATAAACAAATGTAAATCTACTTTTGCCCACCTCTGTGTGTGTGTGTGTGTGTGTGTGTATGTGTGTATATATAAATGAAAAAAATTTTATTACTTGTGGAAGCTCTACTTAAGTGCCCATTTTGACTAACCAAAAGATAACCAAAGATGATTTTTACATTCACCAAAAAAAGGGAGACATGGACACTGGATTTAGTATTTCTTTTGCAGTGATCATTATAGAGACAGCACAGACCCTGAGCAGCGAGACTGGCCCAGCAACTTCCTTTCCTGGGAACTACACTCAGCATCTCAGCCTTAAGCCAGCATAGCTTTGAAGTGTGTCTGTGAGCATCTGTGCTTTATCTCGATTTACTTTGTGCATCCATTAGCAAGAAGACTCCTAAGGATTGGAAAAGCCTGCGTGAGCTCATAAGGGTCTTATGCTTAGGGTAAAACTGGATGCAGTTAAACATTTTGATTGTGGTGAACAAAACAAAGATATTGGGCATGCATTGAACTTGCCTGTGTCCACTCTTGGTATTATTTACGTGCAGAGGGAGAGATCTTAAAAGCTGTCAAAGTTGCTATTGGTTCTGCTAATAGCAAAGTGGTGTCTTAGTGGGCATCCGTAATGGATAAAATGGAAGGCTAGTGTACAAAGTGTGGTGTTTTATTATGTCATTGTATACTTAAGGAGAAATCAGTCTTTTTATAAGTGAAACTACGCTATACATACATTATGTCTACTTTATACAAGCTCAGTATTTATCATATCATTCCTGCTTTTACTGTATGTTAGTGGCACTTTAGGTTTTATGTGTTATTTGTTATGATTTGGTCGGTTATTTGTGGGGAGGTCCCAGGAACACTCAAAAGTTTTTCCAGACAAATTAATGGTAATTGCTCCTTTCACTTATGTCTATTTTACCTAATAATGTAACCAAAACACAAAAGTGGTGGTGCTGGCAATTTTGATATGCTAAAGAGGGGCTGTAAAATATACGCATGTATAAAAAACAAAGCCACGGCGTACACAGAGTTCAGTACTATCCACAGTTCCAGGCATTGACTGAGTGATCTTGGAATGTATTCACCCTGAATAAGGGTGGACTGCTGTACTGGTGACTTGGAGCAGATTGGAGGAAGAAGGTAGGAGAAGTGTCCATTGATTGTTCATCCTCTGCAGCCAACCCTTGGTGCCTGCTAAATTAGAAGCTTGGTGGTCCTTAAGTAGCAGATTTTAAATTGCACAGATAAACAAACCGATTTCATAGAAAGACTGGGAAATGGGCGATTTTGCCTGTTCCTTCTGCCCTGAGGGGATAACCATGGTGAGCACTGCTCACCCTTTAAGAACTGCTTCATTGTCTGTTATATAGTCTTCCCTGTCTCCTGAGCACAAAACCTATTAGCTTAAAGAGTCCTGTGTGATTTGGAGGCTGTTCCTTTGGTAGAAGTCTTATAATTTGGAGCTCTAGAAGTAAAGACCAATGCCTTCGCTCTTCAGGGAGAAGCTGGGAGTTGAGATTCCCCCATGACTGTATGGCATCGTAGTAGGGGTGAGATTTACGGGAAGAGTGTGTATCAGGGTTTCCTACTCATTTTGATGCGGTGTTTTCTAATTTGCTTGATGCATAGGAATCATTCAGCTAGTCTCCGGATCCTTTTCAGAGGGAATTGCTATATGTTCAGTGTGTCCGTGGGAGGACAGGAGCTCAGGAGTATGTCACCATGTTTGCCAACTCCTCTCTTGTGTAATTTAAAAATTATTCTCCCTTCTAATTTAGAAAGCTTCACTTCTACTGAGAGAGGAAGATATATAAATTAAGTAAAATATTAACAGTCTTATCTGAAAGTGTGTGGCTATTCTACAACCTTTATTAATGCAAATAGTGTAGTGAATAGTTAATACATTTTAGCTGGTATTATTATTAATGTTAATATTTTTATTATTATGATAGTGTTTACTGCTGAATATCAAATAGCTGATAAATGATAAAGCTGGTATTCAAGCCCAAATAATGGAGGAGACTAAGATTAAGGGTAAAAATTATAAGTAATGTCTCAGTAGTAAGAGTGTTGTATAGTTTCAGAAAAGTTTCTTGTAATACTATTCTCTCCCATGGTACCTGCATTATAAGAAACTAAATTGAAAACTAGTATAGATTTGGATAATGGAGAACTCTGAAAATTAAGCTAAGACTGTGGGAGTTAGGGCTATTTTTATGGTGAGTAGAGGAAGCATTAAAGACACTTTTAAGGAAGGAATAGCTTGTGTGCATTAGTATGTTTCATCTGATATTGATATTAATGATGGGTGGGAAACTTTTGAAACATGAGATCCAGGAGCACAATTAGGATGATGTTGAAATAAGCTTATAAGACTTGATGTGTTTAGCTTCCAATATGGCTAAATTCCTATGGGGTGCAAAGCTTTCACAGATAATTATAAATTCTGAGGGAACAAATGAAGTTTAAAGCAACTGGAATATGATCAAAATAAGACAGATTCTGGAAGGGGATCTAAAATCAGAAAAAGAGAATGACAGTGAGTGAACAACCATTTTTATGACTGTTAGTCTGAAGACAAGCCAATGGCATCAGTTGGGGAAATTAAAATAAAAATGAAGAGGTTTCTGAACTGAAAACCCAGAAGAGAGATTTCAGAACAATCTCAGCCATTGGGAACCAATTCAAAGACAGACAAAACCTAATGTGAGTCAAGTTCCAGACAATCGACATCTCATAAATAGTTTATAGAAATGCTCATTGTATTGATACAACCACTTTAGGGGGAAAATCTGGAAGTTCCTTATTTTCTTAAAGACATAAGCTAGCAGTTCATTACTTAATTATGAATGCAGGGGAAAAAAATGCTACGAGAAGATTTTATGAAAAATTTATAGAGTCTCATTCATAAGAAGCCCCAAACTAAGAACATCTTGGTGTCTAGCAATAGGAGAATGAACAAACCGTCAGCGCTCATAGAGTAAATCACGCATATAAGTAACAACATGGATGAATCTCGGAAATATTTTACAGAGTGAAAAGTGTCTCACACAGAGAACACAGTTAATAATCCCGAAGGCAAAACTAATATGGTGAGTAATTAGAGTAGTGGTTGCCTGTACAAGATGAGACTGGGGACTGACTAGGAAGAAACATGAGGGCATTTTCTGGGATGATGTTAATTTTAGTATACTGATAGAAGTTTATATTACACAGGGTTTGTATATATACAGGGATAGACAAAAGTAGGTTTACAGTGCATACGTGAAACACAGTGTATTATTTTTATTATTTATTTGTTAATTATTGTTATTATTATTAAGCTATTTTGCCTACCCCTGTATAAAAACAAAGAGAAAGCAAATATAAATTCTCAGTGCTCATGCTGGAGTATGAAGAGCAGATAGTGAACTGATGTATGCAATTTACCTTAAAATAAGACAACTTGATCAAAGAATAGATAGATAGATACGCAATAAGCAACTAGTAATGGCAGGTATTAGGTAATGGGCATAAGTTGCACTGTGAAATTATTTCAATTTGTTTATTTTTAAAGTATTTTAATTAAGATATTTATAATAAAGAATTGCTAGTTGGCAAAGTAAGGTAATATTGCTAATAAATCAGATTAACTATAATTTATTGAAGTTTGCTACTTACCAAGTGCTATAACAACTTTCTCTCCCCCGTTATCTCTCTTAATCATTACAATAATAATGTGCCACAGTTATAATAATATCTATATTATAGATGAGAAAAGTGAGACTTTAAAGTCTGAACCTTTAAATAAAATTATTACATTATACAGTATGGTGAAAAGATTAAGAATTTGTGAAAGACAGTAATATACTCATATTATGTTTAAAATATACTTTCTTTAAAATTTTTTTATTTTATTTTATTGATTTCAGCAAGAGAGGAAAGGGGGAGAAAGAGAGAGGAGAAACAAGAACATCAATCTGTCCCTGTATGTGCCCTAATCAGAGATCAAATCTGCAACCTCTGCTCTTCCAGCCAATGTTCTAGCCAACCGAGCTACTTAGCCAGAGTTAAAAAATGTACTTTATAGTTCCTGAACTTGTTATATTTTCAAACTTACTAAATAATAATCCAATAGAAAATAAATATGTAGATTGTAAACCTTATTTGGGTAGATACAAGCAGGAGAAAAGAATTACAAATTTAATCAGAGACATATTGAACAATCAATGTAATTCTGATATCCAATCAAAGATGTCCATCAGCAATAAACATTTTTCAAAATAGAACTAAGAAACACACTGAGAGTTTAAAATTTGTATTATATATTGCTTACATAGAAGTAGCTGTTGGATATCTGAAGCCAGTGCGATTATCTGAGAAAACTCCTTCAGTGTGTGTGTGTGTTGGGGGGGGGGGGGGGAGGATGAAATATAAAGTAAAGAAAGGCCTGAAAAAGAAGGGAGAAGAAAACAGAAAAAAAAGATCTGAGGAAGAGAAAGAGAAGCCATGTCTGATCTGTGCCCCCTTTACAAAAAACATAACTCCATGGTTGGAGCAGAGTGAGGTGATTAACTTATATTATACAGAATCCTAACACTTCCAAAATGTTCTGAAGTGTTTGTGCCAGTGAATAGAATCTCAGAAATGATAGCATGATCATTTTAGGTCACCTTAAGAGTAAAGCATGTTTATTTTATAAGGTTCTATCTTAGAAACTAGAAATATAAATATGCATACCAGTGGATTGCTGAATTAAGATATGGAATTAGGTATAAATAATATGTTGGATCATGTACCAGGAGAAAGCTATAGGAGTTAGAAAGCATATTCTTTTCTTGACAGCAAACATCACATCCTCTATGCTGTAATCTCCAGCATACACTTTCAGCATATGGTTCTTCAAAATGTAACTGTTGCATGGTAGATAGTATCAAAATATGGTAGATAGTATCAATAGTTCTGAGATTCAAAATCATAGTTTTCATGTTTCAGACTGAACTCCAGAAAAGGAGGTAAAATGTGTGTTATGATTCTTTGGTTCATTCTAAAATTTGAGATTCCATTGTTAACACTGTTTAATGTTGAAGTAAATATCTACTGTTTCGCAATGAAGTGCTGGGTTTGCCTTTTTTAATCTCCTTGCTGCCTTTATATCATCAAGCAAAATGCAACCTCAAGAACCATATTCTTTAACCACTTCGCACTCAATTCTACTTTTTCAATGAAAGTTTTCTGAGTCTCAGGACAGAGCTTTGTACTGTACGTCTAACATATGACCTCAATTTTCTTCAGTTTTATTGCCCACTTGTAACCACTGACTCAGCATAACTGTTTATCATCCTTTTTTATGATGAGTGAATTTTCTGAATGCAGTTATCAGCACATGGCAGAAACCATAACACTGCTTCAAGGACTTTTGTAGAGGCTTGTACATGATTGAGAATTCATAAGCTGCTCTACACTTGTGTCTCTTGCCCGGATGCGCACATTTAGCAAATGATGCAGTGAGCTTTCAAGGGCTGGGTTGGAATTACTCGACACTCCACAGTTTTCATTTTCCAGAAGCTTAAGTGTCAAAAGAAATATCTCCACCATATAATCAAATGGCTCCAAGGAGAAATATTTTTCTAATAATGCATATATTTAATTTTTCTAAAGAAAGATAGATTCTTCCTTATTAAAACTAATTAGAAAATTTACATTTGTTACTGCTTTAGCTACTATAAGCTTCATAGCTTATGTCTTTTTAGGAAAATTATTTTGGAGGGCTTAAAGATTATGGTCAGTGTCCCAGATTTCATTTTATTTTCAATTTAAAGTTTCTAAGACCACAAGAATTAAATAAATATTTTGGTGTGGTCAGTAAAAGGAACTCAGAGAGATTGCCTATCTTGGTAGAAAAGTGGTATATTTACATGATGTAAAATAAGATA
Organism: Saccopteryx bilineata; assembly: GCF_036850765.1. Lineage (NCBI taxonomy): Eukaryota > Metazoa > Chordata > Mammalia > Chiroptera > Emballonuridae > Saccopteryx > Saccopteryx bilineata. The sequence goes on along the minus strand of NC_089492.1, from coordinate 21,145,567 downwards.
AGAATTTAAAACCTTTTAGAACCTTGTGTGTTCAGTAAATATAATAGTTATATAACATCAGAATAATAGCAATTATTTTCCTTTGCAGTATTTAATGTCTTTTGTAAACTCTGAAACTGTTATTGCATAAAAGCCTGTCTTCATCATCTGTTCAAAAATTACACACAGACATTACTTTCAATTATCTACATTTTATAGTGAAATTTTATTATAAGGAATAAACTTCTACTCTTTACACTTTGCAGTATGGAAAGAATATAAGAATTAATTTGGAAATAACTTTGTAGTCATTGATTAGAAATACTATATTTCAGCTGTCTAATAAGTTCTCAATAATAAACTTTGGTATGCATGGGAAACTGCCTTCCACCAGGGTTAGTTCTGTGCTCCGAGGGTTTGAAAGGAAATTGGTCCCTAAATGTATTCCTAAAGTTGCAGGAGTTTTGTTGCAATCAGAGCGTGAGCTTTTCAAATAACAGTGGGGTTTATAGCCCTTAGTGTGAAAGTTGGACAGGTCTGTGCCTAATGAACTTCTGTTTGGCTGACCCAAATGCAGGAAATGGTTTGGGAAATTCAGTAGGTAATGACCGACTCTGCAATCAGACAGTAACCAGATTACCAACACCTGGTGGTCTCATAATATCTGTTTTCTGGAGTTGGAAAAGTGATTCTACAGTCATTCAAAACTTTTTATATTGTTTTATTTTATAGATAATTATTTTGGATGAATAAAATGTCAAACAACCATCATATATTTTAAAATCTATCCGTACCTGTACTTGAATATGTATGTATATAACACTAACATGGGTATATCCATAAAATATCTTTAAAAAGAAAGCAAAACTCCAATATTAGTGATTCTCTCAGATGAAAAAAGAAAAAAACTTGAAAACTTGAAGAATGTTTAGGACGATTTAAATTTTACTGTCTACCCTTATCTAACTTGCAAATTCTGTATATGGTGCATTTATAAAACAAATAAATATAGATTTACTGTAAATTTGGTCTGCATATTTCCGTTGTCTGACATGATATGCTCTTTCTTCTAAAAAGAATAAATTTGAAGCAAGTTTTTCTATTTAAATTTTATCATAATATTTGTTTAACTTAATTTGTTAATACTCTTGATACTTTAATTATATCAACTCCAGCTACTTAATACTAACAACACTGTATTAGTTTACTGGAGTGTTTTACATCTTAAAAGCTAAAGAACTTGCATGCCTATAAAATCCCAAATTTATTGTGCTAGCCCCTTGAAGGAATGAACCCTACCATCATCTCTAAAACAATGTAAAAATCTGAGAATAAGGTTTTAATTGTGCAATTGACTATGAGGGATCAAAACTTTTTTTTTTTTTTTTTTTTTTTTTCCTAATGAGACCCATGAAAAATGAAGCAAAGTTAAAATTTAACCAGTTAGAAAGTTTGGGTTAGTTAAGTTGCAGGCATAACAAGTATTAATATGTCCAAATCAGTGAATTATTATCTTTCACTGTATAATTTCCCTCAAGGAAAAGAAATAGTTGCTGAGGTTAACAGAATACTGAAGAAAAAAACATGGGGAAGAATATAGTTCTGTGAACAGGAGTGATTGAATTATAAACTGAAATAATTATGGTCCTCATTTTATGTGATATTTCCATCCTCCCTCCATAAACCTGTTCTGTTGCTTTTATCTATTTTTGTTTTTATTTGCAATTTCACCTGCACCCTACTAATGTTTTTGCAAAATATTAATTTTATGTATATATTCCTTTTAATTTAGATAAAATATTTTCTATAAACTCATTAACTCTCATTTTACATGAAGTTCTACTAAATTTTATCTGTTATTATACACCATTTAGTTGTTTGTTTTTGTTAGATAAAGAGTATTTCAGGCCCTGGCTGATTGGCTCAGTGGTAGAGCATCGGCCTGGCGTGCGGGGGACCCGGGTTCGATTCCGGCCAGGGCACATAGGAGAAGCGCCCATTTGCTTCTCCAACCCCCCCTCCTTCCTCTCTGTCTCTCTCTTCCCCTCCCGCAGCCAAGGCTCCATTGGAGCAAAGATGGCCCAGGCGCTGGGGATGGCTCCTTGGCCTCTGCCCCAGGCGCTAGAGTGGCTCTGGTTACTGCAGAGCGACTCCCGGAGGGGCAGAGCATGGCCCCCTGGTGGGCAGAGCGTCGCCCCTGGTGGGCATGCTGGGAGTCTGTCTGACTGTCTCTCCCCATTTCCAGCTTCAGAAAAATACAAAAAAAGAAAAAAAAGAGTATTTCATAGTGTGTCTCTACCACATTTTATTTGTCCGTTCTCCTAATGATGAGCACATAAGTTGCTTTCAACTCTTGTCAGTATTATAAAAAATATTTTCAGGCCTTGGCCGGTTGGCTCAGTGGTAGAGCATCGGCCTGGCATGCAGGAGTCCCAGGTTCGATTCCTAGCCAGGGCACACAGGAGAAGCGTCCATCTGCTTCTCCATCCCTCCCCCTCTCCTTTCTCTCTGTCTCTTTCTTCCCCTCCCGCAGCCAAGGCTCCACTGGAGCAAAGTTTGCCTGGGCGCTGAGGATGGCTCTGTGGCCTCTGCCTCAGGCACTAGAATGGCTCTGATTGTGGCAGAGCGATGCCCCAAGATGGGCAGAGCATCGCCCCCTGGTGGGCATGCCAGGTGGATCCCAGTCGGGCGCATGCGGGAGTCTGTCTGACTGCCTCCCGGTTTCCAGCTTCGGAAAAATACAAAAGAAAAAAAAAATTCATACAAGCTTATTGGCTTATGTAAATGTGTATGAATGCCTAGAAATAGAATATAGATTACAGTATATATGAATATTGAAATTAAATATAGACTAGCACATTGTTTTATTACACAGCTTTCTACTTGCCTGATGGCTGTAAAAATGTGTCTACTTTTAAAATTTGTAATTACCTGGTACTGACAAATACCAGGTAAATACAAAGTACCTCTTTGGGTTATAATAACCAATTGGGCTTTTCTTTTTGTGAATAGCTATCTAAGTCCTTTCCAATTAGATATCAATGTATTTCTTTTTTATTACAATATTTTTGTTTATTCTAGATATCATTATATGCCCTCTAAAAGATACACCTTATTTATACATTAAAACATCTCTGAAATGAAAATATACCCTATATGTATGAGTATACATATTTTTTTTGTATAGACATCTCTTTTACATCCAAATAAGTTTAAATAAAATATTTCAATATTTGTAAATTAAAATTTTGATGTAATGGTAAAATATTGTCCCATAATTTATTAAGTAGAATTTGTTTTTTCTTAGAAATACATAAAATAATGATATTTCTAAGAATCAAAGAAATCTTAAAGTTGATAGATAACACACAGTTTTACCTATTGGTTTTAGTTATTGCATGCTTTTCTCCAAAGTTTACCATTTATCACGTAACTGATATTTTGTGTCCTCATTCAACAGAAAGCGCTACTTTTGAAATAATTCAGGGAGTGTTTCACTATTATGTGCTTTTTTGATATCTTTGGGATTCCTTTTGCAAATTCTAAATTAAAGATATATTCTCATCTTGTAATTCAATCTATCTAATGTAGATGATCTAATATATTCAATTAGATTATATAATGCTTTAGAGTAGGAAAAAAATTTCTACAATCCTCTTGGGGACCCTGGTTGAGTCTGACAAACTGACCATGATTAACAGGAGAAAAGCAAACACATTTTATTTAATAGAGGTTTTACATGACTCGGGAGCCTTTTTAAAGGAAAAAAAAATCTGAAGAAACAGACCTGAGTATTTTTATGCTACGCTTGACAAAGAGTAAGCAATCATAGAGGAATATGACAGGCTAAGGAGTATGAAGTAATATTGCAAACTGGGAAAATTTAACAAGCTCTATGTATGGCTACAGCCGTCACGGCCATTTACCTACAGGTTCCCATTGGATTCGGGCAGATGGTAAAGAAATAGTGGGACCAAAAAATGGTGGTCCATTCCTTTATTCAAGATTCGCACTGGCCGATGAGCAAACACACAGGGAAAAACACTGTCCCTTCACTCAGAGCTCCCAAAGCTAATGATATATCACCCAGTTCCACAACCAGGAGAATCTTCTCTGGTTTCTCCTAGAATCAAAGGCCTCACCAGTCCCAAAGCTCCTCACCTCTGGATCTCCATCTGCCAACATGGCTTCTTACACTGCACAACTGGCTTCTCTCTCTTTTCCCGCCATCTTGGTTTCTTCTTCTTTCTCCTCCTTCCGCTCATTTCTTTTTAAAACTTTTCTGGCACAAAACCCATCCTCCAGCAACATTAGCATAACAGCGGCCCTTCCCAAGCAGTAAGGTAATTAGCAATTTCACAGATCACATACATGGTGCTGCCCAGCACCATTTTTAACAATAAACGTGAGCAAACTCAAAAAACATAAATTTTACAAATTCATTTGCCCAACACTTTATTTGTTCAGATTCTTCTTGGTGTTTCTTTGACCTTGGAAATAAGAATGATTTTTTTCCTCCAGGAACTGAGAGTGTGCCTCTCACATGAAGGTTTTATGATTTGTTATGGCTTAAAATATTTAATATGCTAAGGCATCATAATTGAGAGTAGAGTGTTCTAAACCTCAACAGTGCAAAATAGAAATGTAACTATATATTTGTAAATGAGCTGTTTATGTAGGCATATTGGCAATGAGCCAATATTAATTGTTCCATATATGGAATAATCAATCTCATTAAATTTTGTTACATTATTATTTATTATAAAATGTGTTATTAACATTTTTTATTGATTTGCTTTTCATTTCTTACAAATCTGTGTCAATGTTTTTTTAAAACATTAGTATCTAATAAGGTAATTCTTCCTCCTTAGCTCTTTTTTCTTAAAACTGAACTTAATTATTAGCAGGCATCCATTTCTACATACAAAAAAATTAGAATAAATTTATTTTATTTTACAAAATGTTTGAGGAATTTGGATTGAGATTGCATTAAAGTTACATTAAAATTCTATTGTCCCATCTATGACACTATTTTAGAATCTTATTTTGTCATATCTTTTTTTAGATCATTTAAAAAATAGGTCATGGGAAAATTTGATATTTTGCTGCTATGATAAATGATACTATATATGTTGATTTTATTTTCTAGATGTAAAGCCAGAAGCCAGGGCCACTATCACAGCAGCCTGGCCCATTCAGGTTCACATTGGATTCGGACAGTCGGTAAAGAAACAACGGAGCCAAAAACTGGTGGGCCACCATCTTTAATTCTAGCTTGCACCCAGCGGGCAAGTAAAAACACACACACTGGGCTCCAGAACCCACTCACATTCAGTGCTCACAAAGCTACTGACTTATCCGAGTTTCCTAGAATCAAAGATTTCTAGCTCACCAGACTTAATTACCTCTGTTCCCCATCTCCTTCCTTCTCCCTGCACCAACTGCACAAACTGGCCTCTCACTCAACACTCCGCCATCTTGGCTGCTTCTCCTGGCCTACGCCACGTGGCCTTTCTCTGCTCTCCTCTGCTCTCTCTGCTCTCTCATGCTAATCTCAGGAACCAAGAGAGCAAGCTCCCGTTCTGCCCCCATTTTATAGTAGAAATCCAAACCTTTAATCCAATATAAAAAATAGGGAAGTCTCTAATACAAAGTCACTTATCTGGGGCATGATGGGATTGTACCACCCCACATCAAAAAGGGTGGGAAAGGCTTAATCCCAAAACCAAGCCCCAGGCTACAAGGATTCTGCCTGCCTTTAGCCCATACCCAACACACATTAATACCACCTGGACAACGGCCTCCTCATGGGTAGCGCCATCTTTAACAAAGTGAGCATAATATATTTTATCTGTCCAACACTAGATGTGTATTGATGGAATAAAAAAATTCATTGCTTTTCAAATAAATCTTTCCAGCAAAATTATATAAGTCCACTATTAGTTATCTAGTTTAAATAGATATGTGTTGATTCTGTTGAATAGTCTAGTCCAGGGGTCCCCAAACTTTTTTCACAGGGGGCCAGTTCACTGTGCCTCAGACCGTTGGAGGGCCAGACTATAAAAAAAACTATGAACAAATCCCTATGCACACTGCACATATCTTATTTTAAAGTAAAAAGACAAAACTGAAATAAATACAATATTTAAAATAAAGAACAAGTAAATTTAAATCAACAAACTGACCAGTATTTCAATGGGAACTATGCTCCTCTCACTGACCACCAATGAAAGAGGTGCCCCTTCTAGAAGTGCGGTGGGGGCCAGATAAATGGCCTCAGGGGGCCACATGAGGCCCGCGGGCCGTAGTTTGGGGACCCCTGGTCTAGTCTGTATTATTAACTATATCATCTCCACAAAAAAAAAAAGGTATTTTATTACTTCTCTCCAATCTTTAGTTTTCTTTTTCATTGTTTTTGTTATATCATCTGACCTTAATACCCACAATCATGTCATATAGTAGCATTGAAGGTATTTTCTGTTATTGTTTTTTTGCCCAAACTAAAAGGAACATAGATAAATTTTTTTCTTTCCGTGTAATGTTTAATGTATTTTTTTTTTTTTTTTACAGAGACAGCGAGAGTCAGAGAGAGGGATAGATAGGGACAGACAGATAGGAACAGAGAGAGATGAGAAGCATCAATTATCAGTTTTTCGTTGCAACACCTTAGTTGTTCATTGATTGCTTTCTCATATGTGCCTTGACCGTGGACCTTCAGCAGACCGAGAAACCCCTTGCTCAAGCCAGTGACCTTGGGTCCAAGCTGGTGAGCTTTGCTCAAACCAGATGAACCCACACTCAAGCTGGCAACCTTGGGATCTCGAACCTGGGTCCTCTGCATCCCAGTCCGACGCTCTATCCACTGTGCCACTGCCTGGTCAGTAATATAAATTTTTGATAGCTAGTGTTTTAGAGTTTGCTTGCTAATCATAGTTCTCATTTTCTTATCCCAAATAGGTAATGAACATTTTCAGATTCATTTTCTTCTTCTTTTGAGATAAAATCAAATTTCTTGTTTGGTCAGTTATTACGATGAATTACATTGTTAGAATTTTTAATATTCTTATTTTGAAATATATTATATATACAAATGAATGTATATGGTATGTATTTAAAGTTTAAAAATAAAAAAAATATCTTGCTTCTAGTAATGACAGAGGATCTTCTATTCAACAAACCCTCTTTTGGGTAAAAAATATGAATTCTGGATCAAATATACAATAACAACTGTCATTGAAGAGCAAACAAAAGAGAGCAGGAACCAAAATGTATTTGACCCTTGAAAGAAGGGAATTGTAGAAGAGATTAATGTTTATAAGCCTTTTCAGTTAGAGTAATCTTCCATTCATGCAATATAAGACAGCTAGAATGTAAAAGAAATTGTAATCTTCTTAAAGAGTTAGAGTTGGAAGTTTGAGAAGATCAGAAAACTGATAGGGTAACCCAGAAAGAAAAGAATCACAGGAGAAGGAAGCCCCTGAAATCTACATGTAAAGGTCATCCAAATTCTTGTTAGTTTCCTGACTGCTTTTGTAAGGGAAATTTCAAGGCACACACTGAAAAGCAACAGATGTGAGGTTGAAGCTATTAAACAGATATCAACTACTGCCAAACAACTAGATTTCCCTATCAGAAAAACAGAAAACAAAAATACTAATATTAAACAAAACCCTAATAATTTGTGAGATGATAAAACAGTCTAATATTTCTGTGACTGGTGTCCCAGCAGGAGAGATGAACTAGAATGAGGCACAAGAAAGTTTTTAATAAATAATTACAAAAACTTCCTGTATTTGATGAAAGTTATAAAATTTCAGATTTAAGACTACAAAGAAAGTACACACATGGTATATAGTTGGTAACCAAAGATAAAGTAAAAATCTTAAAACTGCCAGAGAAAGTGGTACAATAACAATACACAATAGCTAACTTGTCATTAGAAATAATGGAGGCCAGAAGACAATGAAATAACATCTCTGAAGTTCTGAAATGTAAAAAAAAAAAAAAATTAATTCTATCTATTTCAACTTCTAAAAAAATGAAAATATTCTTTTATAATGAAGTAAAAAAAATAAGATCAACCAAATTAAATAATTTATTATCAGCAAACTTTAACTTTATAAAATGTTAAAGTCATTTCTGGGTGAAGGGAAACAATATCAGAAAAAAATACAGGTCTACAGAAAAGAAGAAAAACAGAAATCAATATGTAATAAATATAAAATACAGTCTATGTCTTTTTTTAATTTTTTCAGAATTTTATTTAAATCAAAACTTCTTACATAAAAATATGCAGTTTATTACAAATATAGATGTAATATAGAGGATAATAATAGCATCTAGGATAGATGTAATACAAACCCTAGTGTTCACTGACAGGTCAGTGGATTAAGATAACATGGTATATGTATACAATGATATATTATTCTGCCTTACTAAAAGAAGAAATGTCTTCCATGTAACATCATAGATGAGGGGTCCCCAAACTATGGCCCGTGGGCCGCATGTGGCCCCCTGAGGCCATTTATCCGGCCCCTGCCGCACTGCCAGAAGGGGCACCTCTTTCATTGGTGGTCAGTGAGAGGAGCATCCTGTGCTCCTGGAGTACAATATGTGGCGGCAACGCAAAGCACAGTGTCGCTCACGTACAGTGCTACTTCCGGTGACGCAGGACGCACGCATTGACCATCTCATTAGCCAAAAGAAGACCCATATTCCCATTGAAATACTGGTCAGTTTGTTGATTTAAATTTACTTGTTCTTTATTTTAAATATTGTATTTGTTCTCATTTTGTTTTTTTACTTTAAAATAAGATATTTGCAGTGTGCATAGGGATTTGTTCTTAGGGGGTTTTTTTGTTTGTTTGTTTGTTTTGTATTTTTCTGAAGCTGGAAACAGGGAGAGACAGTCAGAAAGACTCCCGCATGCGCCCGACCGGGATCCACCCGGCATGCCCACCAGGGGCGACGCTCTGCCCACCAAGGGGCAATGCTCTGCCCCTCCGGGGGGTCGCTCTGCTGCGACCAGAGCCACTCTAGCACCTGGGGCAGAGGCCAAGGAGCCATCCCCAGCTCCCGGGCCATCTTTGTTCCAATGGAGCCTTGGCTGCGGGAGGGGAAGAGAGAGACAGAGAGGAAGGAGGGGGGGGTGGAGAAGCAAATGGGCGCTTCTCCTGTGTGCCCTGGCCGGGAATCGAACCCGGCTCCCCCACACGCCAGGCCGACGCTCTACCGCTGAACCAACCGGCCAGGGCTGTTCTTAGGGTTTTTTGATAGTCCGGCCCTCCAACAGTCTGAGGGACAATGAACTGGCTCCCTGTGTAAAAAGTTTGGAGACCCCTGTCATAGATAGACCTAGAAGATATTATGCTAAGTGAAATAATTGATCAGTGGAGAAAAAATATTGCATGATTCAACTAAGCTATCTAGAAAGGTCAATCTTACAGAAGCAGAGAAGAGAGTGATGGTTATTAGGGTATGGGGTTAGGAAAATGGTAATTGTTGTTCAATGGGTATAAAGTTACAATTGTACATGATGAATAACTTCAAGAGATCATACAAGGTAGGTTCTACAGTTTAATATGATATTGTTCACTTAAAAACATTTAAGAGATCAGATCTCATGTTAAATGTTATATCCCCATACACAAAAAAGCAAAGTGATGCAAAAAACTTTTTGGAGATGATGGGATGGATATCTTTATTTCTTTGATGGGGATGACAGTATCATGGTTGTATGAATATGTTCAACTCATCAAAATATATATGTTGGGCAAATGAGTTTGTAAAATTTGTGTTATTTGAGTTTGCTCACTTTGATTATTAAAAATGACATTCGCTGGACAGTGCCAGGTATGTGATCTATAAAATTGCTAATTACCTTTCTGCTTGGGAAGGGCCATTGTTATGCTAATGTGTGCTGGAGGAGAAGTTCTGGTGCCAGAAAAGTTTTAAAAGGAGAGGAGAAGGAGAAAGAAGCCAAGATGGCAGGGAAAGAGAGAGAAGGCAGAGTGCTGAAGGAGAAGCTGAGGAGCCAGAGATGAGGGGCTTTGGGACTAGTAAGGTCTTTAGTTCTAGGAGAAACCAGAGAAGATTCTCCTGGCTGTGAAACCAGACAATGTATCAGTAGCTTTGCTAGCTCTGATTGAAAAGGAAAGTGTTTTTGTCCCTGTGTTTGTTGCTAGTTGGCCGTTATGAGTCTTGAATAAAGGAATGGCCCCCCATTTTTGGGCCTCACTGTTTCTTTACCATCTGCCTGAATCTAATGGGAACCTGCATGTGTATGGCCACAGTGGCAGCAGCTGTATACATTAAATTATGTGCAATTTTTTGGCATATTAAGAATACCTCTATAAAACTGAAAAAGTGGAATTGTTCTATTGCAAAGTTGTTTTATATGAAGTCAATTAAAATCTTACAAAATTTGAAAAACTAAAAATATATATTGTTATCATAATAGCAATAATTAGTATAATAATATAAAAGGTAGAGCTTGTGAGAGTGGAAATGAAATTAGACTTCAATTTTATATACAAAAGGAAAAAACTTTATATATAAAAACACAGATCTGTTGAAAATAAAAAGATAGGCCAATATACATAATGCAAGGTGAAGCATAAGGACATTTTATGCCTCCATTCCTGTGTTCTCCTTTAAGTTCCTTCTTTTTAAATTTTTTTTTGTTTGTTTTTTGTTGTTGTTTTTTTTGTATTTTTCTGAAGCTGGAAATGGGGAGAGACAGTCAGACAGACTCCCGCATGCGCCCGACCGGGATCCACCCGGCATGCCCACCAGGGGCGACGCTCTGCCCACCAAGGGGCAATGCTCTGCCCCTCCGGGGGGTCGCTCTGCTGCGACCAGAGCCACTCTAGCACCTGGGGCAGAGGCCAAGGAGCCATCCCCAGCTCCCGGGCCATCTTTGTTCCAATGGAGCCTTGGCTGCGGGAGGGGAAGAGAGAGACAGAGAGGAAGGAGGGGGGATGGAGAAGCAAATGGGCGCTTCTCCTGTGTGCCCTGGCCGGGAATCGAACCCGGCTCCCCCACACGCCAGGTCGACGCTCTACCGCTGAACCAACCGGCCAGGGCTGTTCTTAGGGTTTTTTGATAGTCCGGCCCTCCAACAGTCTGAGGGACAATGAACTGGCCCCCTGTGTAAAAAGTTTGGAGACCCCTGTCATAGATAGACCTAGAAGATATTATGCTAAGTGAAATAATTGATCAGTGGAGAAAAAATATTGCATGATTCAACTAAGCTATCTAGAAAGGTCAATCTTACAGAAGCAGAGAAGAGAGTGATGGTTATTAGGGTATGGGGTTAGGAAAATGGTAATTGTTGTTCAATGGGTATAAAGTTACAATTGTACATGATGAATAACTTCAAGAGATCATACAAGGTAGGTTCTACAGTTTAATATGATATTGTTCACTTAAAAACATTTAAGAGATCAGATCTCATGTTAAATGTTATATCCCCATACACAAAAAAGCAAAGTGATGCAAAAAACTTTTTGGAGATGATGGGATGGATATCTTTATTTCTTTGATGGGGATGACAGTATCATGGTTGTATGAATATGTTCAACTCATCAAAATATATATGTTGGGCAAATGAGTTTGTAAAATTTGTGTTATTTGAGTTTGCTCACTTTGATTATTAAAAATGACATTCGCTGGACAGTGCCAGGTATGTGATCTATAAAATTGCTAATTACCTTTCTGCTTGGGAAGGGCCATTGTTATGCTAATGTGTGCTGGAGGAGAAGTTCTGGTGCCAGAAAAGTTTTAAAAGGAGAGGAGAAGGAGAAAGAAGCCAAGATGGCAGGGAAAGAGAGAGAAGGCAGAGTGCTGAAGGAGAAGCTGAGGAGCCAGAGATGAGGGGCTTTGGGACTAGTAAGGTCTTTAGTTCTAGAAGAAACCAGAGAAGATTCTCCTGGCTGTGAAACCAGACAATGTATCAGTAGCTTTGCTAGCTCTGATTGAAAAGGAAAGTGTTTTTGTCCCTGTGTTTGTTGCTAGTTGGCCGTTATGAGTCTTGAATAAAGGAATGGCCCCCCATTTTTGGGCCTCACTGTTTCTTTACCATCTGCCTGAATCTAATGGGAACCTGCATGTGTATGGCCACAGTGGCAGCAGCTGTATACATTAAATTATGTGCAATTTTTTGGCATATTAAGAATACCTCTATAAAACTGAAAAAGTGGAATTGTTCTATTGCAAAGTTGTTTTATATAAAGTCAATTAAAATCTTACAAAATTTGAAAAACTAAAAATATATATTGTTATCATAATAGCAATAATTAGTATAATAATATAAAAGGTAGAGCTTGTGAGAGTGGAAATGAAATTAGACTTCAATTTTATATACAAAAGGAAAAAACTTTATATATAAAAACACAGATCTGTTGAAAATAAAAAGATAGGCCAATATACATAATGCAAGGTGAAGCATAAGGACATTTTATGCCTCCATTCCTGTGTTCTCCTTTAAGTTCCTTCTTTTTAAATTTTTTTTGTTTGTTTTTTGTTGTTGTTTTTTTTGTATTTTTCTGAAGCTGGAAATGGGGAGAGACAGTCAGACAGACTCCCGCATGCGCCCGACTGGGATCCACCAGGCACGCCCACCAGGGGGCGATGCTCTGCCCCTCTGGGGGGTCGCTCTGCCACGACCAGAGCCACTCTAGCGCCTGGGGCAGAGGCCAAGGAGCCATCCCCAGCGCCCGGGCCATCTTTGCTCCAATGGAGCCTTGGCTGCGGGAGGGGAAGAGAGAGACAGAGAGGAAGGAGGGGGGATGGAGAAGCAAATGGGCGCTTCTCCTATGTGCTCTGGCCAGGAATCGAACCTGGTCCCCCGCACGCCAGGCCGATGCTCTACCACTGAGCCAACCGGCCAGGGCCTTAATTTTATTTTTAAATTACACTTTGCATTTAATATTATTTTGTATTAGCTTAAGATGCATAAGATAGTGGTTGGTCAATCATATATTTTAAAAATTAATGCCCTCAATATTTTAAGTACCCACTTGACATTCTACATCGTTATTACTTACCTTATTTTCTGATGTTCACCCTTCCTGCCCTCCATCATTTCTTTTTTCCAATTATTTTTTCTTTTCCTATTGAAGAATTCAGAGCAAAGTTGTTAGGTAGAGCCATGTATGGTGTGAGGTGATGTGTTTATGTTAAGGTTAGGGTGTAGGAGGGGCCAGTAACACAGCATTTTCTCAAAGCTCTGCAGGATAATGAGGCTCTCTGTACAAGAAGAGGGAACAATGTCCAGGTGCAAGCTGGATCAAGCTGATTATGATCTACGAGGATTTGTGGCAAAAGTTCCATAGGAGGTTTTTGATGCCAAGCAAGGGTGAGGATGTTTTCCAAGTGTTGGTGATAGATCACAGCAATAACATGACTTACTGTCCTCCAGTGTTACTTAAAAGCAAATATATTCCTGTATGAATGGGACACAGAAAAGAGGAACACATAACTCTTGTAGTCAGTGAGAAATCAGGATGAGAACTTTTTAGAAGCTAGAGAATGATAGGGTTATGGCACAGGATAAAACAATGCTGCCAAATAAAGGGAGCTGATAACACTTTCCTTAACTTTACAGATTTTTTAAAATAAATTTTTATTAATTTTAATAGGGTGACATTAATAAATCAGGATACATATGTTCAAAGAAAATATCTCCAGGTTATCTTGTCATTCATTTATGTTGTATACCCGTCACCCAAAGTCAAATTGTCCTCTGTCACCTTCTATCTGGTTTTCTTTGTGCCCCTCCCCTCCCCCTACCTCCTGCTCTCCCCTCCCCCTTCCCCAGTAACTACCACACTCTTGTCCATGTCTTTTAGTCTCATTTTTATGTCACACCTAAGTATGAAATCATGCAATTCTTGTTTTTTCTGATTTACTTATTTCATTTCATATAATGTTATCAAGATCCATCCATTTTGTTGTAAATGATCCAATGTCATCAATTCTTATGGCTGAGTAGTATTCCATAGTGTATATGTACCACTTCTTCTTTATCCATTCATCTAATAATCTTTTTGATTATTTCTGTCTTGGCCACTGAACAATGCTACAGTGAACATGGGGCTGCATGTGTCTTTACATACCAATGTTTTTGAGTTTTGGGGGTATAAACCCAGTAGAGGGATTGCTGGGTCATATGATATTTCTATTTTTAGTTTTTTGAGGAACAACCATACTTTCTTCCATAATGGTTGTATTACTTTACATTCCCACCAACAGTGGATGAGTGTTCCTTTTTCTCCACAGCCTCTGCAACACTTGCTATTACCTGTCTTGTTGATAATAGGTAATCTAACAGGTGTGAGGTGGTATCTCATTGCCGTTTTGATTTGCATTTTCCTAATAACTAATGAAGATGAGAATCTTTTCATATATCTGTTGGCCATTTGTATTTCTTCCTGGAAGAAGTGTCTGCTCATGTCCTTTTCCCATTTTTTTATTGGAGTGTTTGTTTGTTGTTGAGTTTTATGAATTCTTTGTATATTTTGGATATTAGGCCTTTATCTGAGCTGTTGTTTGAGAGTATCAGCTCCCATTTAGTTGGCTGTCTGTTTATTTTGTTGTCAGTTTCTCTTGCTGTGCAAAAACTTTTTAGTCTGATGTGGTCCCATTCATTTATCTTTGCCTTCACTTCTCTTGCCTTTGAAGTCAAATTCATAAAATGCTCTTTAAAACCAAGGTCCATGAGTTTAGTACCTATGTTTTCTTCTATATACTTTATTGTTTCAGGTTTTATATTTAGGTCTTTGATCCATTTTGAATTAGTTTTAGTACAAGGAGACAAACTGTAGTTGAGTTTCATTCTTTTGCATGTGGCTTTCCAGTTTTCCCAGAACCATTTGTTGAAGAGGCTTTCTTTTCTTTATTGTGTGTTGTTGGCCCCTTTATCAAAAATTATTTGACCATATACAATATATGTGGTTTTATTTCTGGACTTTCTATTCTGTTCCATTGGTCTGAGTGTCTATTTTTCTGCCAATACCATGCTGTTTTGATTGTCATGGCTCTATAATATAATTTGAAGTCAAGTATTGTAATGCCCCCAGCTTTGTTCTTTTTCCTTAGAATTGCTTTGGCTATTCGGGGTTTTATATAGTTCTATATAAATCTGATGATTTTTTGTTTCATTTCTTTAGAAAATGTCATTGGAATTTTGATGGGAATTGCATTAAATTTGTATATTGCTTTGGGTAATATGGTCATTTTGAATATATTTATTCTTCCTATCTAAGAACAGGGAATATTTTTCCATTTCATTGTATCTTTTTCTATTTCCCTTAACAATGCTTTGTAGTTTTCATTATATAAGTCCTTTACATTCTTTGTTATGTTTATTCCTAGATATTTTTGTTGTTGTTGTTGCAAACATAAAGGGGATTATTTTTTTGAGTTCATTTTCTAATGTTTTGTTATTGGCATATAGAAAGGCTAAGGACTTATATATATTAATTTTGTATCCTGTGAACTTACTGTATTGTTTTATTGATTCTAGTAATCTTTTTCTGGACTCTTTGGGGGTTTTGATGTATAGGATCATATCATCTAAAAAACGTAAAAACTTTACTTCTTCTTTTGTGATATGGATGCGTTTTTTATTTCTTTATGTTGTCTAATTGCTTGGGCTAGAACTTCTAGCACCACATTAAATAAGAGTGGAGAGAGTGGACAACCCTGTCTTGTTTCTGATTTAAGGGGGAAAGTCCTCAGTTTTATGCCATTTAATATGATGTTAGCTGATGGTTTATCATAAATGGCCTTTATCATGTTGAGATATTTTCCTTCTATACCTATTTTGTTGAGTGTTTTAAACATAAAGTTGTGTTGTATTTTATCAAATGCCTTTTCTGCATCTATTGATAAGATCATGTGGTTTTTGTTCTTTGTTTTTTTGATATGGTGTATTACGTTCACTGTTTTATGTACGTTGAACCATCCTTAAGATTCTGGGATGAATCCTACTTGATCATGATGTATTATTTTTTTAATGTGTTGTTGTATTTGATTTCCTAGTATTTTGTTTATTATTTTAGCATCTGTATTTGTTAGAGATATTGGTCTGTAGTTTTCTTTTTTGTGTTGTTCTTGCCAGGTTTTGGTATGAGGGTTATGTTGGCCTCATAAAATGGGTTTGAAAGTATTGCTTCTTTTTCAATTTTTTGGAAGACTTTGAGTAGAATAGGAACCAAGTCCTCTTTGAATGTTTGATACAATTCACTAGTATAGCCCGTCTGGGCCTGGACTTTTATTTTTGGGGAGGTTTTTAATAGTTTTTTTCTATTTCCTCCCTGCTTATTGTTCTGTTTAGGCTTTTTGCTTCTTCATGACTCAGTCTAGGAAGGTTGTATTGTTCTAGGAATTTATCCATTTCTTCTAGATTGTTGAATTTGGTGGCATATAGTTTTTCATAGTATTCTATAATAATTCTTTGTATATCTTTGATATCTGTGGTGATTTCTCCTCTTTCATTTTGGAATTTGTTTATATGAGTTCTTTTTCTTTTTTTTCTTGGTGAGTCTTGCCAAGGGCTTGTCAATATTGTTGATCTTTTCAAAGAACCAGCTCCTTGTTTCATTAATTTTTTCTATAGTTTTTCTGTTCTCTATTTCATTTATTTCTGCTCTGATTTTTATTATTTCCTTTCTTCAGCTGGTTTTCAGTTGTCTTTGTTCTTCTTTTTGTAGTTCCTTAAGGTGTGAAGTTAAGTGGTTTTCTTGGGCTCTCTCTTGTTTGTTCATATAGACCTGAAGTAATATGAACTTCCCTTTTATTACTGCTTTTGCTGCATCCCAGAGATTCTGATATGTTGTATTGTCTTTTTCATTTGTCTGTATATATCTTTTGATCTCTGCGCTTATTTCTTCTTTGACTCACTCATTTTTTAAAAGTATGTTGTTTAGTTTCCACATTTTTATGTTTTTTTTAACCTCTTTTTTGCAGTTGAATTCTAGTTTCAAGGCTTTATGATCTGAAAATATGCTTTGTACAATTTCAATTTTTCTGAATTTTCTGATGTTATTTTTGTGGCCCAACATATTTTTAATTCTTGAGAATGTTCCATGTACAGTAGAGAAAAATGTGTACTCTGTCACTTTGGGATGAAATGTCCTGTAGATGTCTATCATATCCAATTTCTCTATTTGTTTTGTTTAAGGCCAATATTTCTTTATTGATTTTCTGTTTGAATGAACGATCTAGAGCTGTCAGTGGCGTATTGAGGTCTCCAAGTATAACTGTATTTTTGTCAGTTTTTATTTTTAGGTCAGTCAGTAGCTGTCTTATAAATTTTGTGCTCCTTGGTTTGGTGCATATATATTAAGAACTGTTATATCTTCTTGATTCAGTGTCCCCTTAATCATTATGAAGTGACCATTTTTGTCTCTGATTACTTTTGCTGTCTTGTAGTCAGCATTGTTAGATAAGATGTATTGCTACACCTGCTTTTTTTTAATGTTATTTGCTTGGAGTATTATTTTCTAGCCTTTCACTTTGAATTTGTTTTTATCCTTGTTGCTTAGATGTGTTTTTTGCAGGCAGCATACAGTTGGATTTTCTTTTTTATAACATTCTGCTACTCTGTGTCTTTTTATTGGTGAGTTTAATTCATTTACATTTACTGTAATTATTGACACTTGAGGGTTCCCTACTGCCATTTTATATATTGCTTTCTGTTAGTTTTGTATCTTGTTTGATTCTTCTCTTTTGTTTTTCTATCATTTTTTTTGTTTGGTTGTAATCCATACTTTTTTACTCTGTTACTACCTTTTTAAAGCCTTGTGCTTCTGTGGTGGTTTTTTCAGGGGTGGTTACAACTTTACAGATTTTTAAGAACCCAGGAAAATCTCTCTCAATGGGATTTTTATATTGTGTAACATTTTTCAACTTTAGAAAGAGAAAGTATTTTCTCTTTATTCCTAAAGCTCAACATTTCAGGTGTTTAAGATATATTATTTGTTTAGTTCTTAGGAACACTTCAAAGTCTTGTGTGGGAAATTAATTCCATAAAAGTATATATGTATATCATTTTTATTTTTTATTCATCTGCACATCTATCATCTTCAGAAAGGTAATACACATTTATGAAGTTCTTTATTTATTGACTCACTATGATAAGCAACAGAGAATATAAATATGATAATTATTTTCCCTTAACATAACATCCTTGAGAAAATCCTGGGTATCAATAACAAGTACAATTTTGTTTGGCTTTGAATCTCCATTCAGTAACGCCCAATTATACAAAGACTCTTGAAGTAAAATTAAAATATATTTGATTACTGTTATTTGGTTATTTATTGATTTTATTGTTAACATTTTTGATCCCTTTATATCAAATGATTGCCTATATTTGGTGTCACCAGTTTCACTCTCAGTTCATCCATTCTCATTAGGCAATGAGCTCCATCAATCTATTGAAAGAACTTTGTTGAGATTTCTGGTAAACTTCCAGGTTGTTATATCTTTGGTCAATTTTTCACTCTAATCTTACTCAATCCATCAGCAACATTTGATACTGCCTTTATGTGATTCCATACCTCTATTTTTTCTTATCTTCTCTTTTTCAGTGTTTTTATTTATTTGTTTTGTTTTGCTAGATTCTTTTAATCCATATGTCCTCTATATGTTAGGCATGAGTTTTAGATGTACTTCTGTCTTAGATAATTTCATTCAGCCTTATGACATTAAATATCATCTAAAATTATGACTTACATATTTACATTTCTAGCCCACACATCTCACATGAACATCTAAATCTTATAGCCAATTGTATATTCAGCATCACTATTTGAATATTGAGCAAGCATTTAAAATGTATTATGTCCTAACAAACTCCAAGTGCTGTCCCCCTCCCCCTCCTATAAGAAAACACTTCACAATAAAAGGCTTTGGTTCACAGCCTGGTCTTGTCTTGGCATCTTAAGCCCAGCATATGTAGTAGCCATTTGTAGACTTTGTCATTCATGTTGGATGGCCCCAGGCAGAACATTGTTAGCTGACCTTGGCCTGAACCTCCTGGGAAGCTGCAGAGCCAATATACCAAGTGGACAGCTCCACTCCACATCAAAGCACCACCACACAAACAACTGCATAAGCAAACACACTCAAAGGGCAGAGTCAGCATGCACCAAAGCCTTGCTGAAATGTCTTGCTCTGTAAGGTGGGCCCTTACACAGCTGATCCTCAATGAGGGTTGGTAATCACATCAAGGCCTTACAGCAGATCGGCCTGGGGATAAATCTTTCTTGTTGACGTGCCAACAGCAGTCAGCACTCAACTACAAGTTCAGGGTTTACACAATCCACATGGAGGGCACACCTCAAGTGTCCAACTCGGGTGACTGGGGAGGCTATGCCACTGGACTCTAGAACACCTACTATATAAGACTATTCCCTCAATCCTGAGAGGCATAGCAGTTCTACCTAATACATAAAAACAAAAACAAGAAGGTTGCCAAAATGAGAAGACAAAGAAACATGTCCCAAATGAAAGAAAAGAACAAAACTCGAGAAAAAGAACTAAACAGAATGAAGACATGCTATCTACTACATGCAGAGTTTAAAACATTAGTTTAGAGATGCTTAAGAAACTTAGTGAGAACTTCAACAGTATAACAAAACTCATTTAAAAAGAACCAGTCATAAATAAAGGATACACTAACCAAAACACAGAATAATTTACAGGGAATCAATAGTAGAACAGATGAAGCTGAGAATTAAATCAGTGATTTGAAATATAAGAAAGCAAAAAAACACTCACTCAGATAGCCAAAAGGTAAAAACAATCCAAATAAATGAGAATAATGTAAGGAGCCTCTGGGACAACTTCAAGTGTACCAACATTCACATCATGGAGATGCAAGAAGGAAAAGAAACAGAGCAAGAAATTGAAAACCTATTTGAAAAATGACAGAAAAATTCCCTAACTTGGTGAAGAAAATAGACATACAAGTCCAGGAAGAGCATGAGTCCCACACAAGATGAACCTAAAGAGGCCCACATCAAGACATATCATAATTAGAATGCAAAAGGTTAAAGAAAAAGATAGAATCTTAAAAGCAGCAAGGGAAGAGCCATTAGTCACATACAAAGAAACTCCCATAAGACTGACAGTTGATTTCTCAACAGAAGTTTTGCAAGCCAAAAGGGCATGGCAAGAAATATTTAAAGTGATGAAAAAGCAAGGACCTACAACCAAGATTACTCTATCCCACAGAGCTATCATTTGGAATCAAAGGAGAGACAAAGAGCTTTCCAGACAAGAAAAAGTTAAAGTAGTTCATCATCACCAAGCCAGCATCACAAGTAGTCCCTGGGTAACAAACAAGATAGGTTCTATAGTTTTGTCCTCAGGTTGAATTTGTATGTAAGTTGGAACAGGTACATTTACCTATTAAGTGTAACTTACACAGATGTTTGTCTTAACATAGTATTTATTTTTACTGTCTATACGTATAAATACTTAAACATTTCCAAGCTTACAGAACCTATTTCATTTGTAACATGTGTACATGTAATGTTTAGGGTCTTCTTGAAGAAGAAGAAGAAAAAGAAGAAGAAGAAGAAGAAGAAGAAGAAGAAGAAGAAGAAGAAGAAGAAGAAGAAGAAGAAGAAGAAGAAGGAGGAGGAGAAGGGGAGAAAGAAGAAAAGGAGGAGGAGATAAAATATAAACAATAAAATGACAATAGATACAAAAAATTTTGCTCAATAGTATCTATTATAGTATATATTTAACTCTATCATAGCACTCTTTAGATATAGCTTACTTCAAGCATAAATATGTAGAACTTGTAAGTAAATTAAAACTCAAAGATATAATAAGGTTATATCAATATTTAAATTCTACTTCCACTGCATATAATCTCTGTGACATTGGTCAAATTACTTGTTTAGGCTTAGTTTTGTTATCTATAAAGTAAGTAAAATAATACTGAACATGGGGTTATTGAAAGGAGCAGAGAACATCCCTTTAAACCACATTTTATAAAAGTTTCATTGAGTAATTAGCTTTTATTATTTTCCAAACTATAACCTTTTCTATTACCAAACAAAACTATTTTTGGTGAACACTCAATCACAACTCAGATCGTTAAAAATGGGAGTTTCACCTTTCATCTTTTTTTTGTTTCTTAAGTCCTTTCTAGTATTATTTTACACACATATATGCCTCATTATTTCTACAGTTCCTCTGAGATTTATTCCTCAGGATCATGGTCGTTGTTTTCTTGCTTTTTCTTTAAATAAGATTCTGTAAATCTTTATAGCTATAGCTTATCCACACTTCCTTTCACAGAATCTTTGCCAATTGGCTCCAAAAGTGTTTCTCTATGATGCACTCAGAGAACATGTCTTGCTGTGTCTCCAAGTATGAAAATCTCACTGTAAAAAAATATTTTAAATAGTAGGTGGCCAAGAATATGTTTTCTTATCTAAATGAAATTTCTAAAACTTATACTCTGCCATTAGTGAAGAAAGAAAGTTAATTAGTTCATCTTCTCTTTAAAACTATTATTATTTTTATTTGTAAACAATATGTTTACTTTGCTGAAGGTAACCACATGAAATGTGTATGTCAATGTTCTCAACCCTACTTGACTCAATGGCTCCTTTTAAAAGACATATACACCATATTCTAACTCTACTATTCTAATATTATATTAAAAAGATAATATAGCAATAAAATATTTTCTGATGAATTAAAATTTAATTTTAATAGACAAAAAAGATAATATAGCCTACCTACACACATAATTTCTAAACAATAGTAATATCCACTGTAACATGATAGAGAATAAAAAAATAGTTTATAATTAAATTAGATAAAATTTAATATATAAATGCACACTGGAAAACAAAATAAAATGCTCACACATTTGTATGTGCATAGGCTTTATGAAAAGCAATATTAGAGGCAATTCTAATAAAAAGATTAGTATTAGAATAAGAACTGTTGTTTTAATAAGTTACTGATGAACCAGGCTTTCCTGTGTTATGGAAGAGAAAGAGAAAAAATAGTTTCAATTTAAGAAGAAATAAAATGTTTAGAGCAGGTTAAGGACTTGCAAAGTGAAGAAACCAAGAAATATGTTGTCATTAATGACCTTATTGATAATTTTGGTGTCTATGTAATTTTCTATATTATCATATAGCATGCAAATGGTACAGAAAACAGATCTTCTATCTTGAATTTTCACCACTTGTTAAAACATATTATTCACACTCCAGGATTTGAAAAAGAAAATTCCAAGCCCTGGCCAGTTGCCTCCATGGTAAAGCATAGGCCTGGCATGTGAAAGTACTGGGTTCGATTCCCTGTAAGGGCACACAGGAGAAGCGATCATCTGCTTCCCCACCCCTTTCCCTCTTCGTTCTCTCTCTGTCTTTTCTTCCTGCATCCATGGCTCAATTAGTTTGAGCAAAGATAGCTCTGGCACTGACAATGGCTCCTTGGCCTCACTTCAGGTGCTAAAATAGCTTGGTTGCTGAGCAACAGAGCACTGGCCCCAGACCAGCAGAGCATCACCCCCTAGGGGGTTTGCTTGGAAGATCCTCATTCAGTTGCATTTGGGGGTCTGTCTCTCTGCCTCCCTATCTCTTATTTAATAAAATAAATTCAAAAGAAAATATATCTTAATTGATGAAGAATAATAGAAGATAAGTTTGAAAGAAAAAGTATGCTAGGAAGCTTTAGAAGACTTAAATAGGCAACAGCAACTAAATATAGATTTTAATGTGAATGTTCACAATTATTATTTTAATGTTACAATTTAAATATATAGAGTATTAATAATTTACCAACTACTGTTTAAATTTTGTATGTATATTATTTAATTTTTTTGCTCAAATATATTAAAATTGTGGTTTATATTTAAAGGGGATTTGATGGATGACTTATGAATGTATTTAAAGTCATGTTAAAATTGAGAGAACTTTTCATTTTTTGAGACCACCCCACTAATTCCAGTGGTGTTCCTACAATAACTGAAGCTACAAAAATGTTCTTGTATATTGCAAAAATGCTTTCAGAAGAGGGGCACTATATGCCAATATAGCATGAAAATCTCTCTTTCAAGAATACAGACAATGTGGATGAATCTATTTATTTTAAAGAGGCAATGAAGCATGTGGTTTTCTTAAATCAGACTAGTAAGGTTAGAAACCTAAAATTTTACTTATACTTGGACAGGTTATGCAAGTATGATATTGGACAAGTTAATTACCGTTAGTTGTACTCTGTTCTAGGGTGACCAATCTCCCTGGTTTGCTTGAGATTCTCCCTGTTTAAACACTTAAAGTCCCATACCAAAGGAAATACTTCAGTCCCAAGCAAGTCAGGATGGGTAGCTGGTTACCCTTATTTACCCATTGGGTAAATATAATATCCTCATAAGGCAGTTATGAAGTTGAGTCTTAAATGAGAAAATATCTGAACATCACTTAACACAGTCTGGCACATAAATTGTTTGATCTTAGAAAGCACATGAATAAAATAACCTGGAAGATTAATATATACTTTAATTTTAAAGCTAACATCTTAATTTATATCTGCTGTATATTCAGTACCTTAACACTTTAGATTAACAATAAAATCAACAATAACAACAAAAACCCCAATAATAGTAAGTGAGAACTAATGAGGATTTTTATACATAGTAGAAACTCTATTCAGTGTTTGGATATTCCATTTACTGTCATAATTTTCTTATTTTTACTATTAATAAAATAGACAAAATTATTAATAACTGTCAAAGCTCAGTTACAGAACAGAGAGATAAGAAACAAAACCTTCAAATTATCTGACTCCTAATTCTTTGCTTTTGAGTATCCTGTTCAATGACCTCTTTTAATGAATGCAAATGAAATTATGAAGGTATTAAAACAAAGATCAAATTTCTTAGACTATAGTTCTAAAATGCTCAGCTTCACATTATACTAAATTGTACATTTACATTATCTGTCCTATGTACCTTGCTGGTGAGTTTGAAAGAAGTGAAAGCAGGATATAGGTATAAAATCATCATACAGAATATGAGAGGATTCAATGATTTTTAGAAAATATCAATTTTATCCATGTGTTTTAGTTTATAGACCACCAGTAGCAGACTCAGTGACAGTCAGTTGAGTGTGTTTAGTATTAGGTACAATCCTAAGCAAACACCAAGAGGGGAGAAAAAATTGAGACAGAAAGGAGAAGGCAGCCTATAAGGAATGCATTGTCATGGCCATTATTATAAGCCAACCTGAGTCTTATCCTGTTGGGGAACTCATGGAATCAGTGAAGAACATGTGCCTTAGAGTTATCCAGCCAACTGGTAGGGAGCTGGAGTATTAATGCACCATCTACCTTCAGTCACTTGCAGAAAGTAGCTTCTAGTAGACATTTGTTCTCCAGCATTTTTCTTCCAGGGAAGGCTTCAGCCACCAGAGAGAGCCCTCAGACAGTTCAACTAGGTCAGGATACACTAACATATACGACCCAGAGAGATATGGCCAGGCAACAACAGTGTCTGCTCTACCATGGTAGTCTATTTATATTTTCTCAATGTTACTTATATCTGGACATAATTAAATCCATTATGTTATCTAATTTGCCACATAAACTAAAGGATTTAAGGTTTCTATGCCCTGTTGAAGCTTTCTAGTCTTCATTAAATCCTTTCTTTTTTTATCTACTTGTATAACTCAGATTCTAAAAATATGTCTTGAATACAACCTTTTCTGTCCTCTTCTATGAATTCTCTGAGTAAAAATAATTTATTTTCTCACTTACTTTTCCTTAGTATGTTATTCATGTCTCTACTTTATTAGAACATTATTAGTATTTGTCTCTCTGTATATTTTATTAAGTGAGAGGCAAGGAGGGAGACAGACAGACTCTTGCATGTGCCCAGCCGGAATCTACCTGGTTAGCCCCCTACAGGGCGATGCTCTGCCCATCTGGAGCAGCTGCTCTGTTGCTCAGCAACTGAGCTATTTCAGCTCCTGAAGCAAGGCCATAGAGCCATCCTTAGTGCCCAAGGCCAACTTGCTCAAACCATTCATGAGGGGAAGGAAGGAGGGAGATGAGGGGGAGGGGTGAAGAAGCAGATGGTCATTTATCCTGTGTGACCTGACCAAAAAGTAAATCTGAGACTTCCATACACCAGGCCAATGCTCTACTGCTGAGCCAACCAGCCAGGGCCTGCAGTAATATTTTAAAATGAGAAAATCCCTGAGAACTCTTCCTGCTTTGAAAGCCAAAGAATTAGAAGTTCGACTGAAGCTGACCACATATAATTCAACTAGTTAACATTTATTTCATTAATCAAAAGAGAAGTTTCCCAAGTACAGAATTGTCCCGGCTCAAAATATTTTCTGGAGACCAAACAACCCAGGGACTGAAAATGAACCAATAAATTGTTTTTAAAAATATACCAATAAATGACAGTCATTTAAGAAATTTTAGGAGAGTCAAGAATTAGAAACAAGACTGCAAAGAACTGGAACTGCTTCATGACCCAGCAATTCTATTTCTAGGTAAATATCTTAAGAACCCCAAATCACTAATTTTAAAGTACATATGCATTATTTATAATAACCAAAATATGGAACCCAAGTGCCCATCAATAGTGAGTGAATAAAAAAAAGCTCTGGTACATTTATACAATGGAATATTACTCAGCCATAAAAAATAAAATCTTACCATTTGTGACAGCACAGATAGACTTAGAGGGTATTATGTTACATGAAATAACTCAGAGAAAGAAAAATAAATACCTTGTAATTTCACTTGTATGTAAAATCTAAAAACAAAATAAATGAATGAGCAAAATAAAAACATACTCCTAGATACAGAGAACAGAATGATGGTTGCCAGAAGAGAAGGAGGCTGGAGAACTGGGTAAAAAAAAATGAAAGGATTAAAAAATACACATTGGCAGTTATAAAATAATCATCAGGATGTAGACTACAGCATGGGAAATATAGTCAATAATATTTTAATTACTATGTACGGGATCAAGTGGGTACTTAAAATATCAGGGTGGATCACTTTATAAAGTACATGATTGTCTAACTACTAAGCTATAAACCTGAAAATAATACAAAATAATACTGAATATAAGCTGTAATTAAAAAATAAAAATTTAATTAAAAATGATTGCAAAGGATTACATGATTAGGGGAAGCCATACAAAAAGTGTTAAAGGTACATTACTGTGGCAGAAAATATGGTAGTGTAATAAGTAGGGTCAGAGCAATATGCTTTCTCTGGGCTAAAATCTGAATATATTTGAGATAAGTAAAGGTAAAGACTGAAAAAAAAAGAGTACAAGAGTACTTATTGAACATCTACTATTCTATACTGAAAGAAAAGAAAAGAAAGAAAGAAAGAAAGAAAGAAAGAAAGAAAGAAAGAAAGAAAGAAAGAGAAGGAAAGAGAGAGAGAGGGAGAGAAAGAAAGAAAGAGAGAGATAGAGAAGAAAGAAAGAAAGAAAGAAAGAAAGAAAGAAAGAAAGAAAGAAAGAAAGAAAGAAAGAAAGAAAGAAAGAGAAAGAAAGATGGAGCAAGGGAGGGAGGGAGGAGGAAGGAAGGAAGGAAGGAAGGAAGGAAGGAAGGAAGGAAGGAAGGAAGGAAGGAAGGAAGGAAGGAGGAAGGGGAGCAAGAGAGAGTGAGAGAGAAGAAAGGAAAGAAGAAAGGAAAAGAAAAGGAGGAGGGAGGGAAAAAAGTAGTAAATATTATGAGAGATATTACAGGGAATGGTTGTCCAACTTTAAATAAGGAAAAGGTTTTTTAACAAAACATTTGAACAAAGACCTGAATGAATACAAGGGTTAGCCATGTAAAAATCAAAGGGCAAAGAATTCCAGTGAAAGGAATGAAAGTCTAGTTTGTAAAAGATGTGCTTGGCCATTTTAAGATTTTTGGGTATGATCCTGAGTGAAATAAATGACCATTGGAGAGGTTAGAAAGAGACTGTAAGATGTCAGGAAAAGAGGCTGGCAAGCCAGTTAGTAGGAGGCTGTTAAAAAAAAACAAAACAGAGAAGATGATGGCTTGTACCCAGATGATAGCCATGGAAACAAACATGGTAAGATTCACAATATATTTTTATTGTGAGTCTCATAGAATTTTGAGACATGTGAAAGAAACAGATGAGTTAGGAATTAATCATGAGCCTCAGGAAACTTTTAAACAGGGTGAAGAAAAAAATGGAATAACTTCAAGTAAGATGGACTTACACTTAATAGTAAAATATCTTTGAAATTGTATTCCAAGACAGAGAAATGTCAGGCAATTGGAAGACAGTAAAACTTTTGGAACAGCTACTGTACAAAACTCAATATGGAAATGGGACAAAAGTTTCCCCACTACTTATTGAACTCTTTCAACCTCCTCACCACTGTAAGGAGCAAAGGGACAGTGATGAGTCTCTCGACCGAAACCTCAGAATTACTACTTACACCACAATTGTGAGTTAACTGCACCCAATACACCCAATCCTTCAACGTTTCCTGTCATTCACAACTTTATGAAACTCATTTGAGTCTGCTTCTATTCATTGATAAAAACTAAACAGTGTACCTGGATTTCTTGCTTTTGCCTTCTGCCCCAGCCAGTTTCTCATAGAGTATACTTTTATTTTTTTTAAAAAATGTATATTAATATCCTCTTCCATCCTGGCCAGATAGCTCAGTTGGTTGAGAGCATCATCCCAATGCGCAGAGGTTGCTGGTTTGATTCCGGTCAGGGCACATACAGGAACAGTTTGATATTCTTCTCTCTCTCTCTATCTCCTTCCTTTTTCGCTGAAATCAATAAATAAAAAAAGTTTTTTTTTAAATCCTCTTTCAGAAAGTCCTTTAAAAATCTAGAGAACAAAATGTTTGAGAAAACACAGTGACCCATACAAAATAGTCAAAATAATCAATAATTTATAGTCAGATTTATGTCAAATAGTCAAATTAATTTATCTGTGTGCCATATAATATGAGTTTGTGACTAGACTCTGTTGTACAAGATTTTATCTCCTAGGATGTTAGGTATAAATATATACGGTTATTATGTATGAAGTTTATGAGGAATTTGGCTATAGTTACTATGATTTATGTAGCTAAGTCATTTCACTTGTATTATAGGATATAAGGCTCAGCAGTGCCAATTGTAAGAAAAGAACAAAGCAGGCCTGACCTGTGGTGGCACAGTGGGTAAAGTGTCAACCTGGAAATGCTGAGGTTGCCGGTTCGAAACCCTGGGCTTGCCTGGTCAAGGCACATATGGGAGTTGATGCTTCCAGCTCCTCCCCCCCTTCTCTCTCTGTCTCTCTCTCCTCTCTCTCTCCCTCTCTGTCTCTCTCTCTCCATTTCTCTCTCCTCTCTAAAATGAATAAAAAAAAAGAACAAACCCAAAGAAAAGAACAAAGCAGAGATGTTAAGAGAAAAGAATGAGTATGTCGCTTCGAGAGCCATGGACAGTCATTCACCTCATTCACCACTGAGCATGTATGATACCTCTTAATTTTCTAATTTGTAGACGGGGGGAAGAATAGGAAGACAAGAAGAAGATTATATATTTTAATTGAAATTTAATATAAAGAGATAAAAAAAATGGCTGTTCCAGTTTCTAGACTATGGCCAAACATATGACTCTCCTGCATCTAACTATTGACTTCAGAATGCAAACAACTCTTTTTTTTTTTTTTTTTTTTTTTTTTTTTTGTATTTTTCTGAAGCTGGAAACGGGGAGAGACAGTCAGACTCCCGCATGCGCCTGACCGGGATCCACCCGGCACGCCCACCAGGGGCGAATTTCTGCCCACCAGGGGGTGATGCTCTGCCCCTCCCGGATGTCGCTCTATTGCGACCAGAGCCACTCTAGCGCCTGGGGCAGAGGCCAAGGAGCCATCCCCAGTGCCTGGGCCATCTTTGCTCCAATGGAGCCCCGGCTGCAGGAGGGGAAGAGAGAAACAGAGAGGAAGGAGGGGGCGTGGAGAAGCAAATGGGCGCTTCTCCTGTGTGCCCTGGCCGGGAATCGAACCCGGGTCCCCCGCACGCCAGGCCGACACTCTACCGCTGAGCCAACTGGCCAGGGCCAGAATGCAAACAACTCTTAATTAAGACTAGTATATTTTTATTGGTTAATCAGAAATAGGTAGATATTATAAAATTATGAATTTTAGTGCTAAAATCAATCTTTGGAGATCACTTTTTTATTTAGATTATGTAATTTGTTCATTTATGTATTTATTTAGTAACAAAAGTTTTGAGCACTATTATAAGCCATTCATTGTCTGAGGCACTTGGGATAAATAGTGAATATGATAAACACAAACCCTTCCCCAAGAGAGTTTCAGGATTAGTAGGAGCATTCAGTTAGAACATAAAACTATAGAAAAGGAAGGTCTAGGAAACCTAAATAGAGCCTGATGGGACAAGGGATGTTTTAGGGATTAGCCAGCAGTAGTTGTGAAACATACAACTAAACAAACAAACCAAGAAAGCTCAGTTTCTATTGTCTCTAGATAGAAAATTCTGCAAATTAGCCAGTTGGAAATCTGAAAGAAGTCTGTTGGTCAAATAAACTTGTAAATATGATATATGTTTGCTCACTTATAGTTTGTATTGGGGGCTGGGCAACACCAGATATAGTGGTCCGTGAGGTTGCAGGTTGCCTTCCTGATTGGGAGGGGCCATTGTCTTGTTAATGTTTCTGGAAGAGAGATTCTGCCCCCACCACTGAGAGGTGCAGGAGGATTTCTTCTTTCTCCCCTCCCTGATCCCTTGGCCACCATGGGAAAAACAGGTTTTCTACTTTTCCCTTGGCTTTTTTATGTGGCTTGCCTATCTTGGTGAGACACAAATAAACAGAATGGCCCACCATCTTCCTACTCCGCCATTTCTTTACTGTCTGCCCGAATTTAATGAGAACTTGCATGTGAATGGCCATGATGTTGGCGGTAGCCCCAGCCTAACAAAGTCCAATGATGTGTTCAATTCAAGGAAGGGAGTTGGCAAATATTAGCAAAAAATAGCTGAAGAAATAAGCAGACTCTAGTTTATACAGACAATTAAAACCTAAAAAAGGAGTTTGAGCTCTGATGAGGCAAAGAAAAGCCCTTTAAAACTTTTAAGCAGATTCACTGCTTTTCTTTTTTCAGAAAGCATTATTTTTGTTTTTTTGTTTGTATTTAAGTTGTGAGATCTTTAATAATAGAACATGGAATGTGTATGCTTTTAGGTTCTTTTCACTTTTAGGACCTTTACCGGTCTTCACATTGTTTTCTAATAAACTTGCTCGAGATATAATTCAATCTCATTCATGTTCTTTTTAAATCACATTCCTAGCCCTTCCTCTCTCTCCATAGAACATATTTCCTTGATGTACACATGCATTCTTTTCGCCAGTGCTTTTATACATTTGTTTCCCATGTGCTGTACCATTAATAACGTGTAGTACTGCTTTGGAGTTGTAACATCTTCAGATGAATAGTATCTCTGAGTATGTCCCAAAATTACAAATTTTCTCCTTTTTTTCTTAATATATTATTTCCAAAATAAAGTTTTATTGACTATTGATATAATTTGTATAATTTCTGTCATCCTTTGTGTTTATATACTATAAATTTTATTTGCATTTTTTTCAAATTTCTTGCCTTTTGTTAGATTGATGAAACATTCTACTGTGCCTTTCTTTTCTTTATTGCTTTAGAAATTTTGCATTCTACTGCTATTCTTTGTAAGTCCTTTAATTTTATAATATGTATATTTAACAGAGTCTAAAGTATTTAAATCAGAATAGTTGTCCTTTTGTAGAATCTGAAATTGGAACACATTGTGTAGGGAATCACCTATCTGATCTGGGATCCTCTATAACTTAAATTAAGAAACTTGAGTTTAAAAGCCCTGAGTGTGAATGGTGATGTGAATGTAATCCCCTGATGCAAACACAGGGAGATAGCCGTCTTGGATGCAAACACCAAGAAACTGTGTGACTGAGTGACCTTTGTGCAAACAGAAAGAAATGCATGCGAATGGGCTTTAGGAAATTAGCCTTGAAATTTATAGATTGCCCCTTCCTTTATGCAAAAGAAAAAAGAATCTACTAACTGAAGCCTCTTCAGTTAGATACGGAAAGTCTCTTTTTCCGTATCTACAAGAAGTACATTAGTCATTCTATCCCCTTATCACCTGACCTTCCTCCCTTGCAATCCTGTTACCTTTGCTCTTGTAAAAAAGTTTCTGTTTCTGATCAGTAAAAGCTCTGGGAGAAGGAGATTCATGAAGTTAGTCTCTCTTGACTGCCTCTCCCTCTTCTCTTGATAATAGTTTGTGTCTTGAACAGTTTTTCTATGCAACACTGGTAGTTTTCAGTGGGTTGGAGGACTACAACATTGGTTCTGAATGCCTCTCATTTTTTAGATGTGAAAGCTCTAGAGTGTGTTTCTTTTTTAATTTCTGAATGTGCACATTCAAATTTTAAAATATTTGCATTTTTTTTGCTCCTCCTTGCTTAATTTTATTACTTGCTTTAGCTATTCATTCTTCTATCCTTAAATCTACTCACATTTAATCTTGATTTAGTTAGCAATTCTTTCTATGAATAATATATTTTTTGTTGTTTTTCATGATTGGAAATGTCGTTATTTCACCCTGACTCTTGAAGTACTGACAGACTATCTCTGTATAAAACTTATCTAGATTAGCCTGACCAGGTGGTAGTCTGGTACAGTGGATAGAACATCAAACTAGGACACAGAAGACCCAGGTTCAAAACCCCAAGGTCACCGGCTTGAGTGTGGGCTGATCTAGCTTGAGTGTGGTGTCATTAGCCTGAGTGTGGGATCATAAACATGACTCCATGGTTGCCAGCTTGATCCCAAAGGTCACTGGCTTGAAGCCCAAGGTCGCTGGTTTGAGCAAGAGGTCCCTCACTCTGCTATAGCATCCCAGTCAAGGCACATATGAGAAAGTAATCAATGAACAACTAATGTGCCACAAGGAAGAATTGATGTTTCTCATCTCTTTCCCTTCCTGCCTGTCTGTTTCTACCTGTCCCCCCCCTCTCTATCTCTCTGTCTCTCTTGCCAACCCCCCAAAACAAACAAACAAACAAACAAATAAGAAACTATCTAGATGAATAACTATTATCTATGAGCATTTTGAGGGTAGTTTTCATGGTCTTCTCTGGTGTGTTGCTGCACATTAGAAGTTGGCTGTAACTGCATTTGCCATTACTTTATTCATAAACAGTCTGTTTTTTCACTGTCTTTAAAATGTTTAAAACAAGATTTTTCATATAACTATAATGTTTAGATATTTTTAAAAGAATTTTCTTGTTCAAGATCACATATGATTCTTCAAAACTTGAACACATATTTCAAGCTCAAAACATATCTTAACTTCTAAAAAATGGTCAACCATTATCACTTGCAATGTTCTCTTTCCCTCTGAGTTTCTCTTGTTTGCTTTTGTAACCCCTACATTTTCTTTTTTATTTTCTATCTCTTCACTTCTTAGTGCTGATTCCTGGATAAC
The DNA here is from genome assembly GCF_036850765.1 of Saccopteryx bilineata. Classification (NCBI taxonomy): domain Eukaryota; kingdom Metazoa; phylum Chordata; class Mammalia; order Chiroptera; family Emballonuridae; genus Saccopteryx; species Saccopteryx bilineata. The sequence goes on along the minus strand of NC_089492.1, from coordinate 21,113,049 downwards.
TTCCTCAAATATATTTATCTCTAACAAAATATTTTTCTTTATCTGGTCTTCTCTTTAACCCATCAATTGAGAACCTTTATTGAAATAATGATACATTTTATTCCTAGAATTTCTATGTTTTCTTTACATAACTGCCAATTTGTTGAGTATTCAGTTCTGTTCCTGTCTCATTCTTTCCTTCATCATTTTTAAGTATTTCTTTTTTCTTCTTCTTTTATCCAATGAGAGGAGGGGAGGCAGAAACGACTACTACATGCGCCTGGACCAGGATTCACCTGGCAAGCCCACTAGGGGGAGATGCTCTGCCCATCTGAGGTCAGCCCTTAGCACCTGAGGTAAAGGCCATAGAGTCATCCTTAGTGGCCACAGTCAACTTGCTCTAGTTGAGCCATGGCTACAGAAGGGGAAGAGACAGAGAGAGAGAAGCAAGAGGGGGAGGGGTGGAGAAGAAGATGGGCACTTCTCCTGTGTGCCCTGACCAGGAATTGAACCCAGGACATCCATATACCAGGCCAATGCTCTACCACTGAGCCAATGGGCCAGGGCCTTTTTAAGTATTTCAAATATATATTTCTAAATTATTTTAGATTATTGTTTCTATATCTGCTATTTAAATCATTCTTATATATTCTGATTTTCTCAGCTTAATATTTTTCTATTTTCTTATACTATATTTTTTGATTGTTTTTAACTGAGTTTATATAGAGTGTGGGTTGATATTCTCTAGAAATTATAAGTGTCTATACTATAAATACTATTCAGCAGAATCCTTTTGTGTTCATCTCTATTGTGAGACTAATGGATTATCCAGGTTTTGTATCTGTTTTTATGTCAATGTCTTGGATAATACGCATTTTATTGTCATGTCTATGAAGGATCCAACTTTGACATTGCAAAATAGTCACAGGCGACTCTTGTTTTACTAGAGATCTCAGTAAATGTCATGCTTCTTAGTAGTATACAGAGCTATAGCTCTAAATTTCTATTTCGTGAGTAGGTAAATTCCTTGGGCTATTATCTGTATTACTGAAGCTCAATTGTAGTTTCCTTTCTCTCACAGATTTGAGGCTTCAAATTCTATCCATCCAAGGATCTTGAATCCATATATTCTTATGGTTAGATTTATTTTCCTGATTCCTTATCTATTCATCTTCAGCAACCTTTAAACATTATCTAAGTTAATTTTTAATGTCTGTTATTTGATTATTTATCATTATTGCTTTTGAGCTAATATATTTATTCTAAATTATATTGATAGACACCATGCTAGCATAACATTCTAAGTGTTTAGGACCTGCTATGAGGTAAAGTGCTCCTTATCAGCATATTTTATATAAGGTAGTACCAAAATATTAGAAGATAAATTATCAGATAATTCATTGGATTTTTGAATTTGAGAAAGAAGAGAAGTTGGTCATGATTACATTAATACTTTTTGTAAATGGATGACCTAAAATGGGAAACATATGAGAAGGCTTAGGTTGAGAAATTAGATTATAAATTTTATTTTAGGAATATTGATCTTGATATCCCTTGAGACATTTATTTAGGAAGACATATGATATATGGTCTAATGTCTAAGAAAAGATTTGAACTGAATATTTTTAAAACTGGAAACAATCTGCATCTCATTTATAATTCAAACAAAGTGAATGGGTTAAATGACCCAGCAACATATATAGAATGAGAAAAGAACAGGATTTAAGATAGAATCCTTCCTGCATTAGAGTAACATTTAAGGGATGGCAAAGAACCAGAAAATAAAACTAAGAAAGAACATTCTAAAGGTAGAAAGAAATCCAGCCTGACCAGGCAGTGGCACAGTGGATAGAGCATCAGACTGGGATGCAGAAGACCCAGGTTCAAAACCTTAAGGTTGCCAGCTTGAGCACAGGCTCATCTGGCTTGAGTACAGGGTCACTGGCTTGAGCATGGGATCATAGACATAATCCCATGGCTGCTGGCTTGAGCCTAAAGGTGGCTGGCTTAAAGCCCAAGGTCTCTGGCTTGAGCTCAAGATCTCTGGCTTGAGTCAAGTGTCAATAGCTTTGTTGGAGCCACCTGGTCAAGGCACATATAAGAAAGCAATCAATGAACAATAAAGGTGCCACAACAAAGAATTGATCTCCTTCCTTTCCTGTCTGTCTGTTCCTATCTGTCCCTCTCTCTGTCTCTGTCTCTCTCTCTCTCTCTCTCGGTCTGTCACATTCACACACAAAAAAAATCCAGAAGAGCATGACCTATGGTGGCGCAATGGATTATGCGTCGACCTGGAATGCTGAGGTTACCAGTTCAAAATCCTAGGCTTGCCTGGTCAAGGCACATATGGGAGTTGATGCTTCCTGCTCTTCTCTCCTTCTCTCTCTCTCTTCTCTTTCTCTCCTTCTCTCTCTCTCTCTCTCTCTCTCTCTGTCTCTGTCTCTTTTCTCTAAAATGAATAAATAAAAATAATTTTAAGTCCTGACCTGTGGTGGCACAGTGGATAAAGCGTTGACCTGGAATGCTGAGGTCACTGGTTCGAAGCCCTGGTCTTGCCCAGTCAAGGCACATATAGGAGTTGATGCTTCTTGCTCCTCCTCCCTTCTCTCTCTCTCTCTCTTCTCTAAAATGAATAAATAAAATCTTTAATTAAAAGAAAAAAAATCCAGAAGAGAATTATAACTGGAAGTCAAAGTAAGAACGTTTTTATAATGGAAGAAGTAGTGAAAAAATAGTGTCAGATACCTATAGTTAAGCAAAATAAGGGGCAAAGGCTTTTCTTCATGTAGACAACAACTACTGGTGAACTTGATTAGAAAAGTTTCAGTTAATTCCTAAGTGTTGAAGCACAGATTACAATTGAATGAAGAAAGGTTAGAAAATAAGAAAGTAAAATATTTCATTACAGATAAAGTTTTAATTTGTTAAATAATTAATAAATTAAGAGAACCTAATAAATGTTGATGGATTGGAAAACTGAATATTGTAAAAAATATTAATTCTTTTTAAATTGATCTATATATTCAATAAAATCAAAATAAAAACCTCATTAAATTTTGTTTTCTGTATAAAAATTAGCAAACTCTATTTAGAATTTATAAGGAGACACAAAAGACCCAGAAGAGACAAGAAGAATTTGGAGAGGCTAGTTTGTATTATTAGATACGTAAACATAATAAAACTGTAAGAATTAGACATTGTTTTTTGGCACAAGATTGTGCTATTGAACAATGGAGAAACCCAGAATTCTAACAAATATTCAGATTTTTCGTTTATAATAAAAATGACAAAATGTTGTAGAGAGGAAGGGATGCATTTTTCAATAAATGGTGATAGGTCAATTGAATAACCATATGAAAAATGAAAAAAAATATTTTATACCATTCACAGAAAATCAAATCCAGATGTGTTGAAATGAAATGTAAAACAATAAAGGAAAATACCTTCATGTCTTTGAAAAACACAGAATTTCTTAACTAGTACTCAAAGTAAACTAATTATCATGAGAGAAATTGATCAATCCTGTCACTATTTTGCTATAAACAGCCTCTGTTCATCTGTAGAAATAGTATGTGGAATCCCATGTATGTGAATCAGTTCTTTCAAACACCTATCTTTATGGCGATGAACTATTGACTCTTCCAAAGTGGAAGGACCCAATTAGTCAACCTGCAATCAACTAACCAGTTGGCCCCCTCAAGAAATGATGACAGTATTTGTAACTCGGTGTTGGTTTTTGTTCCTAGAAGGTTAGATATTTGGTAGGAGTGGTAAGTAGGTCATCACTAGAAATAGGGGCCCATGTTATGAAACCCAAGCATAGCCTCTAATTCTACCAACATGGCTACTTTCATTGTAGACCCCTTGTTCTAGCACTGGTTAATGGTTAACTGTTTTTTTTGGGCGGGGGGTTGTTTTTTTTTTTTTTGTCTTTATGAGTGTTTAGTGTTTAGTCTATGGTTTGTGCATTCTGGTAGACATTTATATGCTATAAAAATCCTTCATACTTTGTAACCATTTTCCTATGCCCATATGTATGCTTTTAGGCTACAATTTTAATGTTTTATGTTCTTTTACATTCTTGACTAGCTCTCAATCTCATGGACCATAGCTCATCAAGGGGAGAAAAGGAAAGCATCAACTCGTAGTAGTTGCTTCTTGCATGTGCCTTGACTGGACAATCCCAGGGATTCAAACTTGTGACCTCAGCATTCCAAGGCAATGCTTTATCCACTATGCCGCCATAGGTTTATATTCTATTTCTTTATCTGAGTGCAGGTTACACAGCTAGTCTTTTCATAATTGCACAGTTTTTCTCAGTCTATACAATACTTCAAAACACTTTTTAAGAAAGCATTAAAATATGGCTATAAAATGGTTTGCAGAAATAAGATAGTAATTATCAGTTATTTTACTGAAGACCCACATTATCTACTCTTCACTATAGTAAAATTTCATTATGAGAATAATGGTGTATCATAAAGGATTCAGTCATGAACTACAAAGACCAAAAACAGTGGCTTACAGGAATTAAAAACATTTCTATATCATGTAGGAACTTCAAGGTAAACATTCAGGGGTGGCACATTAGTTCCACTCCCCAAAGCTTTTAGGGGTACAGCTCATTTCAGGTGATAACTTCTCATTCTTTTTTTTGTAGTAAGTTTTTTTTAATTAATTTTAATGGGGTGACATTGATAAATCAGGGTACATATGTTCAGAGAAAACATCTCTAGGTTATTTTGACATTTGATTATGCTGCATTCCCATCACCCAAAGTCCAGTTGTCTTCCGTCACCTTCTAACTGGTTTTCTTTGTGTCCCTCCCCTCCCCCAACCCCTTCCCTCTTTTTAACTTCTCATTCTTAAGGTATATAATCTGTCCTCACAGCACATGACAAAATATAAAACTATAATAATAAAATCCTATTTTAAAAAGTATGACTGGGGAAGAATTGAAGAGAAAGGAATAAAGGTATGAAGCAAATGTCATTTAAGGGAGGTTCGAAGACACTGTCACAACACTATTTCTATTCATGCCATTGATCCAAAACTAGTCACATGTAAAGCACTTGGAACAAAGAAGTTTGGAGAATAAAAGATTTACTTTGGGAGGTCAAATGTTCATCTGAAAAACTGAAAGTTCTTTTACTGCAGGAGAAGGAGAACATAGCTTTTAGTTCAGTCATCAATCTCTATCACACAGGGGACACTGCAAAAAAATTTTTTTTGAAAGACAGAGAGAGGGAGAGAGATGGGAAGCATTAACTCATAGTTGTGGCACTTTAGATGTTCATTGATTGCTTCTCATATGTTCCTTGACCTGGGGGCTCCAGCCAAGCCAGTGACACCTTGCTCAAGCCAGCAACCCCATGAAAAGCTGGTAAGACTGTGCTCAAGCCAGTCACCTCAAGTTTTTAAACCCAGAACCTCAGCATCTCAGGTTGATGCTCTATCCACTGCACCACCACCAGTGAGGGAACACTGAAACAGTTTTTAAGTATGTACTTTAAAAATAACAACAGTAAGCCTTAAAATGTCACATTTACCATATAGAAATGTTTGGGGAAGAGTTAGCATGAATTATTTTAACATTTAAGCAAAACAATCATCTAAATGAAAGTAGGGTAAGAAAATCTAAGGAAAATGAGTATGTCACTAATAAACTGTTATTAATTTTAAAATATATTCTGTCACCTGCTGATTGTAAACATTATTGAAGAATACCAACATTTTAGAAAACACAAAGTTATAGGGAGAAGAAAGTAGATGTTCTCATTGATATTGCATTTCATTATCTTAATAATATTGGATTGTGTCCAAGGAATTATATTTCATTTATAATTTGTTAAGGTGAAAAAGTCAAGTTCACAGAAAATTGCTCCTGATTTAAGTCATTCTGAGATAAATATTCTGAAAAGCAAGGAAACATTATACACTTCTCAGAGTAAAATTATAGCCACATGAGTTGCACCCATATGAGAAATGTAAATTGGGGTGGTAAAGTGTATTTTAAAACATGTAAAATTATTTTTCATTTCTACATAGTTATGCTTAAGTATCTTCCCTCCCCTTCTGTCCTCCTCTACCTACAATTTATCACCGTTAATTTAGAACCAGATTTCCTTAAAAAGATGACTTTCATCACTATTTTCATATCCTTACCTATCATTTGTTATTTCTGATTTTGTAATCTGCTATCTTCCCTACCACTGCACTATATCAGCTCTCACAAATTTACCACTAATAATCAACTCTGCCTAATATTTCTTTAGCCTTTATTTTACAAGATAACTGCATAATATTTGATACTGACCACCCACTTAAAACTGCTCATACAACCTTCTCCATTTCACTTGTTGGCAACCCCACAATTTTGTTTGTTCGAAGTAAGTCCTTGGGGGTCATCCTCAATTGTTATTTTGCTTACAGCCTGATTCTAAGCCATCAAGAAATCCCATTGGATCCACCAATTTTCACTCTCTCTCCAATGAAGTTACATTGGTCCATGCAACAATATTTGTCACCTGATGTACTGCAGGAGTCTCCAATCTGGTCTCCTTTCTTTCTTTTTATTCTAACATGTAACTTAGTATTCAAAGTGATCCTTTTAAAACAGAAGTAACACATCATGCCCATCCTCTTCTCAAAACCCTAGGATGGTTTTGATTTTGCATCCCACAAAATCCCAATTTCACTCGGAGTACAAACCAAAGTCTGTACAATGCTCTACAGGCCCTGCAACACCTACCTCTGCTCCTGTTGCCTCTCAAATCATACCTACAAACACCTTTATATTATTTTCAGTGGGCCAACAGGCCAACTTGCTACTGCTAAACATTGTTTGAAATGAGAGTATTACAAAGCCTGTTCTGATTTCGCAGGGAGAAGGGAAACATTGACCAGCCAAACCACAGAAAATTCTAGGAGCAGATGGTCTCAGGAGTAGCCAGAACAAACCTTCAATATTACTGGTACTCCTTCTCTCAACACTTTCTTTTTCCAGCTTGGCTTCATTTTCTTAAACTGCCTTCCTATAGCATGTGTGAAACAACTTCCTGGCTGTTTCTACACTCAGATATTCCCAAGTTGAACCCTAATGTGGAAAGTTCAAGAAAGGCCTTTGATTGGTATAATGGACTGTATGTTTGTGTGCCCCCAGATTCAAACATTGAAACCCATAATCCCCTATGTGATGGTATTTGGAGACTGAGACTTTGGGTGGTGATTAGGTCATGAGCTAGAAGATCACATGATAGGATTAGTACTCTTCTAAGAGAAGACAGGAGAAAGCTTGCACCTGTGTTCTTCACCATGTAAAGATACTAACCTGCTGATATCTTGATATTGGGACTTCCCAGCATCCAGAACATGGAGAAATAAGTTTGCTGTTTAAGGCACCCAGTCCCTGGTAATTTGTTATTGCAGGACAAGCAGACCAAGTAACTAACTTGGCTTGAAGCATACCAAGAGACAGAACTCAGGGAACAGATTCTTTTGTTGAAAGCCCATCTCTGATACTTATGAACTGTGTGACTTTGGAAAATTACTTAATTTTTCTGAGCCTTATTATTTCCAGTAGTAAAATGTGAATGAAAATATTGCTTACCCAATACAAATGTCATGAGATGAATGACTTAATATTTAAATATGTGCTTAGAATCACTATCAATCAACTGTGCTCATGATAAGCTATATTTTCAACTCCTATTAGAACTATATGACTAGAGTAAGAAAGGGGTGTATGGCTGGTGGCTGTGGCCATGCAGATTCACATGGATTTCAGGCAGATGGTAAAGGAACTGTGGAGCAGGAGGATGGTGGGCCATTCCAGTTTATTGGAGGCTCACCAAAGACAGGCAAGCCAAAAGAAGTAAGAAAAGGAAAAATACAAAGGGAAAGGAAAACCTGGTTTTTGCAGTGGAAGGCAAGGGGTCAGGAAACCAACTGCACCTCTCAGATGTGATCTCCTTCCATCGCTCGTGACGGGAAGCACTTCCATCCTTGCAATAGTGCTGTCACGTGCTCCTGCACCAATTGCACAAAGGGCTTGCAGCCGGTAAACCTGTGAGCAAGCCTAACACAGCTATTTTCCCCACAAGGGGTATTTTTTTCCAAATTATAAGGATTTCTATGCCCCCCATATGGGAGGGATTACAAGTTAGAGAAAACACATTGACTGCTCCTAGAAGAAAAATGTTACCCTAATAAATTCAATTTTAAAAAAGAAAAATTAAAATGTGCAATATTCATAATATATCAACATTGATATCCTTATACCTCTTAAATCATGGTCTAACATAAATTATATATTGCAATTTTTTGAGTTTTTTAACTCTTTGAATAGTGAGTTTTTTGTTAACTCTTTGAGTGAGGACATACATGAACATTCACACTACTCAAAGGGTTAAGTTTAACAGCAGATAGTACCGTTTTATTGGTTTTTGTAATTTATTGAATTTATTGTGATAACATTGATTAATAAAATTATATAGGTTTCTTTTTTAATAAAGATGTTATTTGTTTTAGAGAGAGTAGAAAGGGAGAGAGAGAGAGAGAGAGAAAGGTGAGGAGGAGGAATGGGATGCATCAATTCATAGTTGCTTCTTGTACATGCCTTGATTGGACAAGCCAGGGGTTTTGAATCAGCAACCTCAGCATTTCAGGTCAATACTTTATTCACTGCATCACCATAGGTCAGGCTCTTGGTTTCAAAGGTACAGTTTTATAATACATCTTATGTATACTGTATTTTTTGTTCACTACCCCAAATTAAGTCTCCTTCCAGCACCATTTTCTCCCCTTTAGTACTGGTTTATTGTTGATAGTAAGAATATTTGTTACAAAATCCTGCATCTGTTAACGTCTTTCTATGGGAAACATATGAAAACACTAAAGGCTAAATAAATGTGTGTGCTAAGAAAACATTAGTCAAGTGAATCCATTAAGGCATATCACTACAGTGTCTTGGAAAGTCTGAATCCATGGAAATAGGTAACTTAACAAATGACTGCTCAAATACTTACATATGTCAGCATAGCACAAAGGAGGAGGGGATTGGTAATTATTCCATTGCGAGAATTTATAGTTTGCTGATGGGAATGGCTCAGGAGCTCTTGTTTTGCCATCAGTACAAGTATTACGTTAAATTAAGATGCAATACTAACAATAATGTTTGGGCTTATAAGGTTCAGGCATTTGCCAGAAAGTATATCATCTTAGTTTTAGAATTCAAAAGTTTATTGCTCTTATGTAGTGTCTAATATGTTACAGCGTTTTAAAATATAAGATTGGTTGAATTTGTTTCTCTTTGTGGTTCCAACTTAAAAGTCTTATCACCAAGGGACTTTGCATGGTTAGAATCTGAAGTAGCCAGATACCACCAAGAGATTTAATACAAATATTGTGCATGGAATTGCGGTTTCATAGTGTACACCAAGACATGTGGTTTAATACTATGTTTGAAAAGAACATATAGACTTCAGGTTGTTATAAAGTTTATGTAGGAGTTCATTATGGCTTTACTAGATTCCCTTAAATTGAATACAAAAAATAAACAAAGGAAAAGTGAGTTGATTAAAAATATGCACAAGAACAACCTAAGCTATTTTCTGACATGACAAAAGAGTTTTGAATATTTTCAGTAATATTATTTTGTGTGTGTGCATTTGTGTGTGTGTGTGTGGTATACATGTATGAATGTACTTAAACACCTGCAAAGATATATATTTAAGACCTCAGAGGTGCTGATGATGGCTTCCACTGAGTGAGTCATAAATGTCAGGTGTCAATTTCTTTTGACTCACTGCACACATTTTCAAGATGGTTGCAATTAGCTACCCAGACTGTGGAGTAAAGTAAGTTTTAATGTGAAAGATAAAAGCTTAATAATATCAATAGCTTTGTATTGATTATTTCAGTAGGTATTTTACATATGTCAGTTCAAACAATGACAAATATTAACTAGATTATTATTATATTTTTTAAATTTATGTAGTAACTTGATCTCATATCTATTTCCTTTGCTGGACTGTAAGCTGTACAGGGAAGGGTCAATATTGGTTTTATTCCCTGTTTTACCCTATATCTCTGGTCAGCAAAGTGCAGCTCTTTGGCCAGCTTAGGAGTACCCTAATTAAGTTAATAACAATGTACCTACCTATATTGTTTAAGTTTAAAAAATTTGGCTCTCAAAAGAAATTTCAATCGTTGTACTGTTGATATTTGGCTCTGTTGACTAATGAGTATGCCGACCACGGCCCTAGATCATAGAGCACAGCATTTGGCTCAATAAATATCTGGTGATTAAATAACCTTCCATGACATAGTTCATTAATTTATGATTAAAAATGATAAGTAGCTTGCTCATAGAACCAAGGTTAGCAAATAATAAATCTGGAATTAAAATTCAGATAAAATTGAACCCAGAATGAATGCGTCCTTTTTCATGCATAAACTTTTCAAAATTATTGTAGTAAAATCCATATAAAAATTTAGCATTTACCATTTTAAACAGTGTACTTTCATGGTACTTAATCCATTGACAGTGGTGTGAAAGTATCACCAATATCTAATTACAGAACATTATCATCACATGAAAAGGAAACTCTGTCCCATTAAGTAGTCACTCTCAATTTCCCTCCCACGAGCTTCTGACATAATCTACCTTCTATCTCTATAAATTTGTCTATTCTGGCTTTTTTTTTTCACTCAGCATAACACTTTGAATGACCTTACATCTTGTAGCATTTAACTATATTTCACTCAGTGGCTGAATACTATCTCATTTTATGTATGTAATACATTTTATTTATTTATTTAGCAACTCATGGACACCTGGGTTGTTTCCACCTTTTAGTTATAAAATAGACATTCTGTGACAGACATTCATGTAAAGTTTTTAAACACCTCTTTTCAATTCTTTTGGGTATACACACAAGAGTACAATTTCTAGTTCATATGGTAATTCTATGTTTGACATATTGAAGAACCACTACGCCATTTTCAACAGTGACTGCAGAATTTTTTATTCCCATTAGTAATGTATTAGGTTTGGAATTCCTCCACATCCTCACCAACATTTATTTTTCTTTTTTTAAATAATTACAACTATTCTAGTGGAGTTAAAGTGGTATCTCACTGTGAATTTGGCTTGCATTTCCCTAATGACTAATAATGTTGAATATCTTTTTATGTGTTGAACATTTCTATATATTCTTTGCAAAAGTGTCTGCATAAGTTCTTGGCTCATTTTTGAATTGGGTTACTTTTCTTTTTGTTTTTGAGGTGTAAGAACTCCTTATAAATTTTGGATACAATTCTCTTGTCAGATACATGATTTGCAAATAAATTTTCCTAATCTGTATGTTGTCTTTCTATTCTCTTGATTATGTCATTTCATGCACAATTTTTTTTTTATTTTAATGAAGTATAATTTCTTTCTTTTTAAAAATTTTTGTGCTTTTGTGCCATATCTAAGAATCTATTGTAGTCAGCTGATCTTTCCTAAGGACCAAACACACAGAAAAAGAAAAGTATAGTCTCTTTAACAAATAATTTTGGGAAGATGATATCCAGATGCAAATTTATTTAATATGACCAATTTCTTATAATATACAAAAAAATACCCATAATAGAATAAAGATTTAAACCTAGGATTGAAATCCTTGACAAAATATAGGTAGTCTGACTAGGCGGTGGCACAGTGGATGGATAGAGTGTCGAACTGGGACGCAGAAGACCCAGGTTCAAAACCCCGAGGTCACTGGTTTTAGAGTAGGCTCATCTGGTTTGAGTACACCTCACCAGCTTGAACCCAAGGTCACCGTCTTGAGCAAGGGGTCCACTTGGTCTGCTATAGCCTCCCAGTCAAGGCACATATGAGAAAGCAATCAATGAACAACTAAGATGCCACAACAAAGAATTGATGCTTCTCATCTCTCTTTCTCTCTTCCTGTCTGTCTATCCTTATCTGTTCTTCTCTCTGTCTCTGTCACACACACACACACACACACACACACACACATTTGTGTGTATGTATATGTAAAAAACTTCTTGACAATGATTTCCTGGATTTGACACTAAAAGCACATGCAACAAATTAAAAGAAAAAATAGATGAAGGACTACATTAAATCAAAAAACCTTCTGCACAGCAAGAAAAATGATCAACAAGGTGTAAAGGAAATCTACAGAATGGGAGAAAATATTTGCAAACTATATCTAATAAGGGGTTAATAGTTAAAATATCTAAGAATCTCCTACAACTAGATAGGACACACACACACACACACACACAAAAGAACCCTTAATTTTTATAATGAAGAAAGGACTTAAATAGACTCCAAAGAAAACATGGAAATGAGCACCAGGTGTTTGCAAAGATGTTCAACATCACTAATTATTAGAAAAATGCAGATCAAAACCATTTCACACTCTTTGGGATGGCCAATATCTAAAGGAAAAGAAGTAACATGGAGCAGCTGCAAGCTTTATTCACAGTTGGTGAGAATACTGATTGGTGCAGCCACTATGGAAAATAGTATGGAGGTTCCTCAGAAATTAAAGATAGACAAAATATGATCCAGCAATGCCACTTCTAAATATGTATTTACAAACACTGAAAGGAGGATTTCAAAGAAATAACTTCACCCTCATAGTCATTATAGCATTATTCAAAATAGTCAAGATATAGAAAAAATCCATGTAGCCATCAGCATATAAATGGAAAAAGTAGTGCAGTTGTCTCTTGCCATATTATGGTTCACTTTTCACAGTCTGACAGTATCACGGATTTTTAAATTGTATATGTCTAATTTTGTTTCGTGGATTTTTCGCCATATCGCGGGATATAGGTATTTTTATATATTTATTATTTCAATTATTTTTGCAGTAAAATAGGCAAATAAGCATAGGAAAGATTAATAACAATGTGGGAAAAGTCTATAAGAGTGTGGGGAGGGTTTATAAAGCCTTAAAATATATATAAATAATAAAATATATAAAAGGTCTCTACTTAGCGGATTTTCACTTATTGCAGGGGTTCTGGAACCTAGCCCCCATGACAAGAGGGACCACTGTATGTAGATACAATATATATTGCTTAGCCTCAAAAGAAGAAGAAAAATCTTACCACTAGCAACCACAAGGATATACCTAGAGGACAATATGCTAACTGAAATAAACCAGTCCCAGAAAGGAAAATACTCATTATTCCCCTTTTATGAAGTATTTAAAATAGTCAAACTCATAGTAGCAGAAAATATATAGAATAGTGGTTACCAACAGCTGAAAGACAAGGGACATTGGAAATTGTTGTTTGATGGGTATAAAGGTTCAGTTATGGAAGATGCTATATTCTAGTGCAATGGTCGGCAAACTCATTAGTCAGCAGAGCCAAATATCAACAGTACAATGATTGAAATTTCTTTTGAAAGCCAAATTTTTTAAACTTAAACTATAATATATAGGTAGGTACATTGTTATTAACTTAATTAGGGTACTCCTAAACTGGCCTTTGCTAAAAACGTCCTCAATCTGATTGAGGTACGTTCGCTGAGGTTGACCCCTTCCAACTCTCCCATCCACACTCATCTTGTGTACTTGTTTCATCTATCTTCTTTTGTTCATCCTCTCTGTATGTCCATACCACCTCAACATACCTTTCTCAGTCCTCGACACTATATCTTCTTTCACTGCACAACACTCCCTAAAATTAACTTAATAAACTTTACTTAAAGTTTTAAGTCTTAGTTAAACTATAAGTACGTTGAATAAAACTTGATATCATACTTAATAACAATATTATTTATTGATAAAATTAAATTGTAAGGTATCCATAAAATTAAATCATGACAATGACTGACAAACACTAATGTGAACAATGGCCTTGCATCTCCTTGGAAAGCTTGGGTAAGTCAGGTTTGTATGTTGTTGTTTTTAATTTTAGGCACTATTCCAGGTTCTCAACAATAAGACGACTTCTCAATTTACTCTTGATAAGGTTCATGCTTGAAAATGATTGTTCGCATGACTATGTAGACCCGAATAAGGAAAGAACAACAAACGCTAGTTTTTTCAGCTGATTATGAGTCAGGAATACTATTCCAGGTGTGGAAAATCAACATATCTTTCTTCTCCAGGTCTTTCAAAGCAGACCACTTGTGCTGTGAACTAAGTTCACATTTGTTTTTCTCCAATATTTCTATATCAGCACAAAGACATTTAAATTTTGAGCTCCACAATTCTTTGTTTTTTTTTAAATCCAGCAATTGCATTTCAAAGTTGCCAATGTCAGTATTAAAGGGAGAAAATTTTAATTGTTACAGTAGCATTAAGAGGTTTTTAAACAAAGGCTAATGTCAATTTGCTGTTTTTGAATTCCCGAAACCTGTTGTGAAAAGCTTCCATCATATTTAAAAGTGTTGTTTTGAAATAGCAAATGTCAATAGCAGAATTATTTTCTTGGCGATGCTTCAACAGGCTTGAAAAGTAAATCAAAGTTTCTTTTTCAAGATCTTGAGCAAAAAGAGATAATTTGTTTTTGAATGAAATAACTTCTTCTAACATCAAAAAAAATGTGTTTCCTTTCCCCTGTTGTTTATGATCAAGCTGATTTAGATGAGATGTAACATCTACCATGAAATAAAATTTTTGGATCCACTGATCATTTGCTAGTTCTGGATAGTGAACACCCTTCTCAAGGAGAAATGCTTTAATTTCTGATAATAAGAAAGCAAAATATTTCAAAACATTTCCTCTTGATAACCAACATACCTTGTTATGCAGCAGAAGATCTGCGTACTCGCTGTCCATTTCAACTAAAAATTCTTTAAATTGGAGATGATTAAGAGCTTTAGCTATAATGGAGTTGATAATCTTAATTACCAATTCCATAACTTTGCAAATTTCTTCTGGAAATATATGTACACAAAGCTCTTCTTTTTTTTTTTTTTTTTTTTTATTTTTGTATTTTTCTGAAGCTGGAAACGGGGAGAGACAGTCAGACAGACTCCCGCATGTGCCCGACCGGGATCCACCCGGCACGCCCACCAGGGGTGAAGCTCGGTGGAGAAGCAAATGGGCGCTTCTCCTATGTGCCCTGGCCGGGAATCGAACCCGGGTCCCCCGCACGCCAGGCCGACGCTCTACCGCGGAGCCAACCAGCCAGGGCCCACAAAGCTCTTCTTGATGAATAATACAATGATAAGTAAGTATCTCATGATTATTTTTTTCTTTCAATATAGCAACAAACCTGTTTCTTACACTGGTCATACTTTTTGCTATGTCTGTTGAAATTGAGACAATTTTATCGAGTGTAATATGATGTTTTTCCATGCACTCAATTACAGCATTTGCTATATCCTCTCCATGTGTTTGACCTTTGAGTGTCAATAATCCTAAAAGTTCTTCTTTAGGACCTGTAGATGAAATAAATTGTATAAAAAGTGAAACTTGTCTGACCAGGCGGTGGCACAGTGGATAGAGCATCGGACTGGGATGCGGAGGACCCAGGTTTGAGACCTCGAGGTTGCCAGCTTGAGCCGTGGGCTCATCTGGTTTGAGCAAAGCTCACCAGCTTGAACCCAAGGTTGCTGGCTTGAGCAAGGGGTTACTCGGTCTGCTGTTACTCGGTCTAGCCCTCCAGTCAAGGCACATATGAGAAAGCAATCATTGAACAACTAAGGTGTCACAACAAAAAACTAATGATTGATGCTTCTCATCTCTCTCCATTCTTGTCTGTCTGTCCCTGTCTATCCCTCTCTCTGACTCTCTCTCTTTCTCTGAAAAAAAAAAAAAAGTGAAACTTGCGCTGTATCATTTATGTCACAAGACTCGTCAACTGCTATTGATAATGCTGAAACCAATTTAAGATCTTCAACTTGCTGGGTGGTTATATTCGAAGATATTTTGACTGTTCTATCTTTCACTGTTTTAGCAGACAATGGTAACTCTTTAATTTTTTTAGAATATCTGCTTTATTCTTAAAATCCCAAAATAACTCATCAGATGCATTTATAAAACAACTTTTCATATATTTGCCATCTGTATATGGTTTTCCTCTCTTAGCAATCTCTTGACTAACCACAAAACTTGCAATATTAACATTGTTGGGTGATGGCATTCAGTAATTAAATACAGAACTTGATTTTTCTTGACTCTTTTGAAGTTCCTCAACTGCTTTCTCCCTTGCATCACCAACAGGATATTTAGACTCAGTGACACATGTTTAGTTGTAAAGTGTCTCTCCAAATTTGATTTCTTGTTATGAGCCAATTTTTTCTGCAAATAAGATAGGTCGGAAGGCCATTTAAGTTTTGAATAAACATGAAAGTCTCGGTCCATTCAACTTTAAATTCATGGTTTTTATCTTTCATTTTTCTTTGCTTATTCTTTGTAACCATGTCAGACAGGGCACCTAAAAAAATGTTTCATTTAATAATAATAAAGCCACCAACACAAAATAATTACAATTCTTAAATTGATGACAAAAATACCTGTAGGATTTGCAGCTGGTTGGAAAAATACAGGTAACTTTATGCTTTGAGTAGGTACTTTTGTCACCCGCTCGTGATTTGCTGACACAACTAGCAGTAACCACTGTACAATGAGACTGCTGACTGACTGGCTCACTCAAATCGTGAATGAATCAGGCACGCCTCCCTCCGCGCTGAGTATCCCACGGCCCATCTGTGCCACGTCTCGCGTCTCCCGTCACCCCACCGACCAACACCCTTGTGTGTACCTGCATGCCTGCATGTGGTATTTTGTGGAAGAGCCACACTCAAGGGGCCAAAGAGCTGCATGTGGCTTATGAGCAGCAGTTTGCCTACCACTGTTCTAGTAATCTCCTGCACAATAGAGGACCTATAATTAATAAGAAGGTATTGTACGCTTTTAAAATACTTTAAGATATATTTCATGCTGCATGTTTTTTAAATACATACACATGGCAAAAATAAAATGTGATGGGCTCTGGCCAGTTAGCTCAGTGGTAGAGCATTGGCCACATGTGGAAGTCCAAGTTTGATTCCTGTTCAGGGCACATGGGAGAAGTGGCCATCTGCTTCTTCACCCCTCTCCCATCTTTATCTCTCTCTTCTTCTCCCACAGCCAAGACTCCAATGGTTTAAGCAAAGTTGGCCCAGGTGCTGAGGATGGCTCCATAAACTCACCTTTGGTGCTTAAATAGCTCAGTTACTGAGCAACAGAGCAGCAGCCCAGATGGACAGAGCATTGCCTGGTAGGGGCCTTGCTGAGTGGGTTCCAGTTCAGGGCACATGTAGGAGTCTGTCTCTGCCTCCCCACCTCTCACTTAATTAAATAAATAAACAAATAAATAAATGATGATAAATATGTTAAGATCTTGATTCTGATGATGGCATTAAGGGTACATGTGTATGTTCAAACTAATCAAGGTATATGCATCAAATATATAAATGTCTTTTTTCTTTTTAAGTGAGAGGATGGGAGATAGTGAGAGAGACTCTGCATGTGCCCTGATGGAATCCATCTGACAACCCCTGTCTGGAACAGATGATCTAATCAACCTAGCTATCCTCCACACTTGAACCAATCAAGCCACTGGCTGTGATAAAGAAAGATAGAGAAGAGAGAGAGGGAGGGGAAGAGAAGCAGATGGTCACCTTTTATGTATGTTCTGATCAGGAATCAAACCTGGGATGTCTGCATGCCAGGTTGATGCTCTATCCACTGAGCTAACTAACCAGGGCCAAAATTTCTATATATCAATAAAGTTTCAGAAAAAGCTAGTGAGAATATGGGAGGAACAGTTCAGGAATAAAAATTTTTACAACTATGAGAAAAAGTATAATTACAAACAGATAAATAGTTGAAAAGCAACACACTTTTAAGAAAATAATATTAAACATTTTCCCAAAGGCGCTCAACATCACTAGTTATCAAGGAAATGCAAATCAAATCTGTAAGATAACAGATAACACCTTATACATGTTAAGATTATTATTAGCAGAAAAACAAAAAAGAACAAGTATCAGTGAGGGTATAGAAAAAGCAACCCTCATACACTGTAGTAGGAATATAAACTGGTGCAACCACTAAGGAAAACAGTGTGAAAGTCCCCCCCCCCAAATTAAAACTAAAACTGCCATACAACTCATTATTCCTACTTTTGGGTATACATCCAAAAGATATGAAATCAATATGTTGAAGAGATATCAGCACTTCTATTATCACTAGCCATTATTATTCACAATAGCCAAAATACTGAAGCAACCTAAAAGTCCATCAACAACTGAAAGGATAAAAACAATGTATGAGTGTGTGTGGATTGTTACTCTACCATATAAAAGAAAAAAGATCCCACCATTTGCATCAGCATAGATGAACCTGGAGGCCATTATGCTAGGTCAGGGGTCCCCAAACTTTTTACACAGGGGGCCAGTTCACTGTCCCTCAGACCGTTGGAGGGCCAGACTATAAAAAAAAACTATGAACAAATCTCTATGCACACTGCACATATCTTATTTTAAAGTAAAAAAACAAAACGCAAACAAATACAATATTTAAAATAAAGAACAAGTAAATTTAAATCAACAAACTGACCAGTATTTCAATGGGAACTATGCTCCTTTCACTGACCACCAATGAAAGAGGTGCCTCTTCTGGAAGTGCGGTGGGGGCCGGATAAATGGCCTCAGGCGGCCGCATGCGGCCCGCGGGCCGTAGTTTGGGGACCCCTGTGCTAGATGAAATAAGACACAGAAAGCCAAATACTGTATAGTCTCACTTACCTGTGGAAGCTAAAAAAGTCAAAATCACAGAGTCAGAGAGTAGAAGGGAGATTGCAAGGGGCTGGAATGTAGGGGAAATTGGAAGATGTTGGCCAAAGGGTAAAACTTTCAATTATAAGATAAGTAAGTTCTGAATATTTGAGGAAACAGCATGGTGACTTAGTTAATAATACTGTTTTGTAGACTTGAAATTTGCTAAGATAAGAGGGCTTAAATATTTTCAGCTTATACACACAAAAATGTTCATTATGTGAGGTGATAGATAGGTTATTAGCTTGATTATGGTAATCATTTCACAATGTATATGTACGTCAAATCAAAATGTTATACAACTGAAATTGTCAACTTTTATTTGGTCTGAATTTATTCTTTTGTAATGTCTAAGTTGGAGGTCTAGTTTGATTTTTTTGCATGTATCTGCTCAATTTTCCCAACACCATTTATTGAAGAGACTGTCTTTATTCCATTATATGCTCTTGCCTAGTTTGTCAAATATTAATTGACCATAAAGGTGCAGGTTTATTTCTAGCCTCTTGATCCAATTCCATTTATCTATATGCCTTGTTCTTATGCCAGTACCATGCTGTTTTGATTACAATGGCCTTGAAGTGCATAGTTTGATATCAGGTAGTGTGATATCTCCAATTTTGTTCTTCTTTCTCAAGATTGCTAAGGTTATTCAGGATCTTTTTTGTTTTCATAGAAAGTTTTGGAATAGTTGTTCTAGATCTGTGAAACATGCCATTGATAACACCTATCCTTCTCAAACTATTACAAAAAATTTGAGAGAAGGGAAGATTTCCAAGGTCTTTTTAGGAGGGAAAAATTATCTTAATTCCAAAACCAGATAAAAACATTACAAAGACAGAAAATTATAGGCTAGTATTTCTGATAAATATAGATTTTGAATCCTCAACACAATATTAGCTAATCAGATCCAGCAATACGTTGAAAACATCATACATCACAATCAAGTGAGATTTATTCCAGGAAAAAAGGTTGGTATAACATTCACAAATCAACAAATGTGATAAACTACATAAATAAAATGAAGGATAAAAATCACATGATTATATTAATACATACAGAAAAAGTGTTTGATAAAATCCAGCATCTATTTATGTTAAAAACTCACAGCAAAGTGAAAATAGAGTAAACACACCTCAACATGATAAAGGCCACATATAACAAAACCACAGCCAATATCATACTCAATGGGAAAAAACTAAAAGTGTTTCCCTTAAGATCTTCCTATATAAATATATAGGAAGAAAAATTAATGTATATATTAAAGTAACATATATAAAATAATGACAAGTAAGACTTTAGTAACTTCACAATTCTGTAGTGATAAGTACAGAATAATAGCTTCAATCTTCTCTGGAAATAAAAATTATTTGAAGGATGTTAGAAGAAGTAAAGATTTGAAAAGAAGGAGTACCCTAAGGTACAACAAGGTCTCTAGGAAATCTCAAGGAGTAGATGAGACAAGGTTGAGTCCATGCAATCTGACACAATAGAATCACACTGATATGAGGTCTCCTCATTTGGAAACTATTTTCATCGATGCCATAGAAACAATATCAATCAGTTTGTTGGTTTAGAGTTCTCCATTGGGCATAATGTTTTCTCCATGATTGCAGACCCCAGATAAATTTTTATTTTCAAGAATAACAAATCTCTAAAATACTCAAAGGATTAAGAAAATGAAAGTGCTTTCCCCTGAATAGCCTTCCTTGTCTGCATTTGTTGGCAGTGTGTTCTCCCAGGTCCTTTGCCCATGTAAAACCAGTTCTGGAAAGACTATGCCATATCAGTCTTTAGACATTGACTTTTAAGGAAGAGGGCATCTTTTTCTTGTCTACTTCACATGGCTAACTGACCAATAATATTCTCCAGAATAAATATTATATTTTTTACAGAGTGCATTTGCTTATTTGTATATTTATTTAGTATCAGAGGCCTACATATACCCTTCTAAGCTTGAAAGGATCCTAAGTAAGACAGGAGTCAATGTAATATCTGGAGTAAGTGGCCCCCCAAAAGTATTTAGACATTTAAAAATATATTTTTTATTTATTTATTTGTATATGTGTGTGTGACAGAGACAGAGACAGAGAGAGGGACAGATAAGGACAAACAGAAAGTAAGAGAGAGAGATGAGAAGAATAAATTCCTCATTGCAGCACCTTAATTGTTCATTGATTGCTTTCTCATATGTGCCTTGGCCATGGGGCTACAGCAGACCGAGTGACCCATTGCTTAAGCCAGTGACCTTAGGCTTAAGCTGTGAGCCTTGCCTTGCTCAAACTAGATGAGCTCGCGCTCAAGCTGGTGACCATGGGGTTTCGAACCCGGGTCCTCCACGTCCCAGTCCGACACTCTATCCATTGCACCACTACCTGGTCAGGCTTAACGATTTTTAAAATAAATTGTTCATATATAATTTGTTTACATTGGTCTGGATATTTTAAATAAATTAGTCTGATTTTTGGCAGATTAACTATAAAGCTAAATAAACAGGTTTTTTTTAGAAATAAACTAGTGTTAGATATAGACTGTATTATTCTTAAACTCAAGGTAGAAGAATTTTGAAAAGGTATTAGATCACCTAACCTTTAAAGTACACTGAAATCTCAAATTCAGAAAAATATATTCACTTTTTATTTATTTGAATGTATAATATATATCATATATAAAATAGTTACTTTATTAACTGATATTATTTTATAAATAATTTGCCAATAGTATAGTGCTTAGAAAATACATAACATATTTTTGAAGTCAACAAAACTGAAACTACAGCAAATCCCAATTTTAAACAACAGGTGTGTATATGAGAAGGTTATCCAAAGTAGTAAAAACAAATTTTATGATTTGCCTTTTCACTGTTGGTGGGAATGTAAAGTAGTACAACCATTATGGAAGAAAGTATGGTGGTTCCTCAAAAAAGTGAAAATAGAACTACCTTATGACCCAGCAATCCCTCTACTGGGTATATACCCCAAAAACTCAGAAACATTAATACATAAAGACACATGTAGCCCCATGATCATTGCAGCATTGTTCACAGTGGCCAAGACATGTGAACAACCAAAAAGCCCTTCAATAGAAGACTGGATAAAGAAGATGTGGCACATATACACTATGGAATACTACTCAGCCATAAGAAATGATGACATCGGATCATTTACAACAAAATGGATGAATCTTGATAACATTATACGAAGTGAAATAAGTAAATCAGAAAAAAACAAGAACTACATGATTCCAGACATTGGTGGGACATAAAAACGAAACTAAGAGACATGGACAAGAGTGTGGTGGTTACCAGGAGGGGGGGGAGGAGGAAGATGGGAAGGGGAGGGGGAGGGGCACAAAGAAAACTAGATAGAAGGTGATGGAGGACAATCTGACATGGGTGATGGGTATGCAACATAATTGAATGACAAGATAACCTGGACATGTTTTCTTTGACTATATGTACCCTGATTTATTGATGTCACCCCATTAACATTAATAAAAATTTATTTATATAAAAAAAATAAAAAATAAAATAATAAAATAATTTCACTTTTAAAAGTACATTTTTCATATGTTAATTTAAAGATTAACATAGCATTGCTTTGTTTGGATGGAGAATAAAAAACTCTCTTTTCATAAGTGGGTAAGAATGATCAGTGTCTATTAATACAAGTTTTTAGTGTGTAAGAGATGTTTTCATAAGTACTGAGCTGTATCTGTGGCAGGGTTCCTTAATAATAAAGTAAGATCATGGTAATACATTATTTGCTACCTATCAGTAATGAGGTTTGCATTCCTCAAATTCTCTAATCTGATATATTGATATGATTCTCATGTAAAACAATTGCAAGAAAATAATTTTATACAAAAAAATAAAATTTTGATTAGTGAACTAGTCATTTGCATCTATGCTGATTAGAAAATTTTAGAACCAGTGGTTCCAGTGTCATATACTCCATTTCACAGCACATAATGGGGCATTACAGCATGCTGTCTGCTTTACCTTTTTCCATAGAAATGGATCTATGGTCATTCAATTATTTCAACACTCACATGGTATTCATTATACACTACATACTGTGTTAACTGTGTGCACAGTTAACTGAATTTAGATATGGTTCCTGTCCTCAAAATCTCACAGCTTAATACATTAAAATTATTCCAGTGGATCTATTGTCCTGTCTGTCATACATAGAGAATGATACCAGTGCTCCATTAGAATTTCTGGCTAACCATTTGTTTGCATTAAAGGTGCTTAGAGCTTACAGTCTTCATTAAGATAATCATGTCAAAAGTTAGTATTTCCCATTATAAATAACAAAGGTAAATATCAGAAAGTTTAGGAAAATTATCAAGGGCAATTGACAGTTAGAAAAGACCCTTATTAGAAACTCTTATTAGGTTTTATGATTCCATAATCTATGGTGAGAATAACATCATCAACTGTCACTAAATGTCAGCCCTTATAAACATAAAACACGTGTCACAAAACTTTCTTTCAGAATCTCTCCTCTCAGTTCCTCCCTCAATCAATCCTACTCTTCATTAGGGTTCCTAGCTGAAAACCACCTCCAATTCAGAATCCCAGCCAGACTTCCTATTATCAGACACATACTTGATCCAGGTGGGAAGCAGAGTCAGTTGCACATAATTATTAATAAAATAAATTCAACTTAGTACAGCATTTAACTTAGTACCAGAAACCTTAGTGCCAATTTTGGTCTTGAAGCTCTTCTCATTTACACAACAACGTATCTGTAATCACCAAAAAAAAGGGTATATTTTATAAATCACTTAAAAATATCAATAGGATGAGGTCCCCCCAAATAAACATAACCTTAAAATTCCCTATCTCCACCTCTATCCATAGAGATGACAAACCTCAAAAACAAATTGAATTTTCTGTGGAGAGTTAAAAAATTTTACACAGGAAAAAATTATTCAAGATCTGGAACTTCTCTTGGCACCTGAGTTTCAGAAATATTTCCCCGCATGCTCTGATTGTGTCTGACATTTCACACTTGGACGCTCATCCAGTCACACAATGAGCCAGCTTTCTCAGAAACCTTTGGAATTCCTAAAACCGTCTGTGTGGATACATGATAAGTCCAGACTGTTGGAACAGAGAAAGTCCATTAATAAGAGTAGTAAATCTACACCGGGCTGACTGAAATATTTTATCAGCTGGAATTTTTGTATGTAATTTTCCTACCCTTTTTATAGCAGTGCAAAAAACTCAGAAATATTAATTTCTGGGCAAAACAGTCCCAAAGTAGGTGTAAAATTAATAGGGGGAAGGCAAACAAAAATAGAAAATGGAAAACATATGCTAAACGTAAGCATCATTTGCTTTCCAAAAACATGTTTTTAATAATATGATGATTCCTTCTGTACTTTGAAAAATAATACTGTAAGCTTTTGTTCCCCTACTTTTAATTTGTTTCATATATGCCAGCTTTTTAGTATCCACAACATAAAAGTTCTATTTGAGATAAAGCATACTAGTACCTACTCAATACATTTATAGTATTGTTTTGACAGTGCATTTGCTTCAACATTTTTTGGTGCCAAACATCTTAGGGATTTGATACCCTCTCAGTTTTTCTGAGAGCTAGGCTAATTAAAAGCATATATTAATTCAAGCCATAAGACATATCATCAGATGTACTAAATATGCCTCTCACCCCTGAAGGAGCATGATACATTGAATCCTGGCTGCCTCTGTGGGTGTTCGCTCTGCAGTACTCTGCAAATCTAAGAGGCAGTCTGCTGCACATTTGTAATAGGAAATACTTTATTCCTGGGTTTTGCCTGATCCATAGTTTGTGCCTTGAAGGCATTTCACACAAACAGGAGCCATCGCTATTAAAAATACTTCATCCTTTAAAGTACAAGAGTTCATAATACCATGGGGAATTTTAACTACATAAGTTATAATAATTTTTACAAATTGCCAGCAGTTACAGCCTCACAGATGCACTCATTTCCTTACTTTCCAGGGTCACGGGGTTAACACAAGCATTTAGACCAAAAAAAAAAAAAAACATGGTACGGTAGCTGATGGGTGACATTTTTCATTAAAGATGCTACAGGAAATAAGAAGTAATCAGGTGATATTCCAATCACCACAGTAGCTGCTATAAAATATTGGTACAAGCTGATCAAGAAGTGTTCACCTAAGAACCTCACTAATTATAAATAATAACTTAATTTTGTGCATAAAATTTTGTTCCTTAAAATCATGGATAAACTTCACAATATCAAGAAAAACTAAAACTGATCATATATATATCGCTCACAAAAAGTAAGGGATATTTCAAATGAATATGAAGCAATAAAAATAGAAGGATTTGACTTTTTTTATTAAACAAGAACATCAGAAAAACAAACAGCAAGCGAAAGAAAGTCGTTCAACTATGCAAATGAGATGCAAAACCAACTTTCATTTCACTGGTGAAAATGCACTATACAGAAGGCTGAAAGTACTGGAGTATTTGCATGTTCCCTGATCCCCTAATTTTTGTGAGCAGTGTAGTTAGAAAAACACATATCACTTTTAATGGTTGAGATTAATGAGTGTGCATTGCTGGATACTAGAAATATATATATAATCAGTGGTCATAACAGAAGGTTTGTGACTCTTTCTTTTGTCAAATGGATGCTGCATGGCAACTTAGTCTTCTCTTAAATTTCAAACATTGCTTTCATGGTTGAGGACAATGATACCCAGTCCTGGTGTTATAAGTCTCCTGATATAAACTGAGCTCCTGGAAATGTTCTTAAATTTCCTGAAATTTGATCTAATGCCCTTCATTGACCAGTTTTCAGCATATTTTCCAATCTGAGTATTAATCTGGGAAATGAACTAGTTTCATTTCTCTAGATTCACCTCAAACTGCCTTCTTTGTTATACATAGTTTATCAAAAACAGGGTTATTTTCAACCAGAGGTAGTTTCCTCTTCAGGGACATTTGACAATATCTGGATATATTTTCAATCACTACAACTGGGCAGATACCACTGGCATCCAGTGGATAGAGGCCAGAGATGCTGTTCAGTATCTTATAATGCACAAGGCAGTCCCTACAACAAGAATTATTCAGCAGAAAACAAATGTCAATAGTGCTGAAGTTAAGAAACTCTGATCTTGATTTAAATTTCCCCATTCCCCATTGTTAACCAATATTGTTATCAATTAGAAGCATGTTTGTAATAAAAAGAGAAAGGGACACATAATGCACATTTTATCTTTTTTTTACAATCCAGTGTAAAATCAAACTTTACAAGTAGTCTTACCTATTATAAATTTACATTTCATAGAAGTTAATCTACCTAGAAAAAGTATACCAACAATAAATATGCAGCTTCAAAAAATTTCAAAATAAACAAGTTTAAATAACCAGAAGCCCAAAACAATGTCATTAGGACCCTAGTAAAGTCCCACTGATTTTGAATATTCAGTCCGGGACTCAGTCAATGAGTTCTAATCCTATTCAATTACATTTTAGCATAATGCCTTTAATAAGAAATATTGTTTTAGTAAGCTTAAGGCTAGATTAGAGAAAAATGGTAAACATCAAGTTAAAAGACTATTGAACCACCACTTTTTTACAAATATAACCACTGTTACTTAATCTACTTAAAGTTTTTGTATCGCCATAAATTGTACTGTAGAATGCAACCTTGTGTGTTTGTATATATGCTTATATTGATTTCATTCTATGGGTCAAATTATTTCGGCAGTTATCACTTTAATAGATATCAACACATTTCTCTTCCCCTCAAATCTGTATCAATTCCAATTTTCTTCTGCAAGTATTAGCATTCATCTTTATTATATGTGGCTTAAGTGTCTGTTTGTCACCGATAGCTTATTGGTTGCTTGCGTAACTGTACTAGCCAATGGGGTGAAGTTGCCACGCATTCAAATAGTCCCACCTTCTGGCATGCCACCTCACAAACTGAGGTTAAAGATTGCAGCAATTATTATGCTGTTAAGAAATCTTAACACCAGAAGGGGTCTTTGCAGTGGTACAAGACTAGAGGTTCTCCAATTGAAAAATAATGTCATAATAGCTAAGTCTTTGACTGGCTCCTCTAAAGGTGAAACACATGTCATTCCAAGAATTAATTTGGCTCCATCTCAAACAGGGTTGCCGTTTCAATTGAGACGTAGACAACTTCCTGTAAAACTTGCCTTTGCTATGACCATCAATAAGTCTCAGGGCCAAATGCTTAAGCGTGTTGGCATTTTTTTTACCTGAGCCTGCATTTGGACACAGTCAACTGTATGTTGCCTGTTCAAGAGTTCATGAAAGAACGGATGTAAAATTAAAAATAATTGATGGTCCTCTGCCAAGGCAAGCTTAAAAATGATGGAAAGATCTACACAAGAAGTGTTGTGTACAAAGAGATCTTTGACATGTGAATTAACATTTTATTATTTAAATCACCTTTATTTATTGAGCTAGCGGTGGCTCTTAAGAAATGTACCTCCAGTGGTTTCCTTCATTGCACTCTACTTTAAGAAATTAAGCAAATAGAAGGGGGAAACCCCGTGGGGCAGTAAGCAAAGGGGCGTCCTCGCCGCCTGCCCTGGGTAATTCAGTTTGAATTAGCAGACACCTTTGCACAAATCATTTTAATTACAATTTATAATATCTAGAACAGCGGTCATTTTGTATGACCGCCGGGCTTTCTAGTTTTCTATATATGCCCACCATCTGTTATCATTACATAATATTTCATAGTACCATTGCATGCAAACAATGCCCAATTATATTTAATATATTTCAATGATAAGTTGCTAAGAACCATTTAGGCCATATAGAAGGTAGAATCCATTTGTTTAAAACAAATACAATGCATTTATAGGTACAGATAGAAAGCTGATTGCCTAAGTATGGAGAAAGTTGCCAGAGAATGTATGCCAACTTACTAAATTCATGAGGTAATGAAGGAAGAAAAGAACGCAGTCAGTGTGGAAGCAGGAGGTCTTAGTACTTTCAGAAATTACTGAAGAAAACAATACAAGTAAAGTGCTAATAATTTCACCCTCCAAAACATGAGCAACAGAAAGAGGGAAGTATCCCAACACTGAGTAAAATTAAGAGGGAGATCTGGAGTTGTGTTGGCATTCTCTCCTTAGGCCCATTGGTTCAAGGTTGTTACAAGTTCCCTCAGGAAGAGGAATAGGCGGCTGATACCAGAACCACACTCCGCTGTATACATTTAGTTTTATAGCAGTATCTACATTATGCTGTAGAACATTCTCGTTAAAATATGACCCATAAAAATGTATCCAGCTGCAACTTTGTGATTTTTAAACCACAAGGATCACAGAAATAGTGTCTCAGCTTTTTTAATCCTTTATTTTTAGTAGGATTCATGCAGGAACACACATAGAGAAAGAGATCATTTAGGTCAGCATTCTGTACATAATATTTTGCACCAGACACTAGTTAAGAGCTGGAAAAAGCAATGTTCTCTAGTCCAATCAGTTCGGGCACACTGAAAAACAGAATGCATGTAGCATTTTGCACAACTTTTAACTATCATATTTGCTGAATTAGCTGTATATTTCAATGGTCAGCAGTCATTGGGTACATTTTGTAAAATAATGCCAAAATATAGTCAAAGAACAGATAAGAGTATTACAAATCACCGGTGACTAATAAGGAAGCAGTATTGGTGAGATTGGAAATAATATTTGAAAGGTCATCTTCATAGGGGATACTGATTATTACATTAATTATTAATAGAAAGGGAGAGGTAGAAATAGAGTTTATGTGTTTGGTTTGGAAAGTGTTAGGTCAGTAAAATAGTTCCTTCTGTTTTAATATGCATTATTTATGTAAGACTATAGAATACTTCTGTTTTTTACTTCTTATTTTGAATGGTTTCATTTATACAACATTAGTCTCCTTTAAATTTAGTCCTGACATGGTCAAATAAAACTGATAATTGCACTTGCAGGGTAGTTGACATTAATTAAAGCATCACACAGCAATACTAGGTTTTCTTATTATTGCCATTGATTTTGTGTTATTTGATATTAGCTGATAAACTCAAATGTCAAGCCCACCAAACAAATTTAAATATTTATTTTAGGCTACTAGTTTATGTAATGAAGTCATACTTTGATTTCTTATAAAAGCACCTACAAAAATTAATCATTTTAATAGAACTAAGTATTAGTAAAGTCTACTTATTAAGTCGGAAAATAGAGGTTTGCCAACTTTTGGTGTTGCTGACAGGATGACGTTAAATGCCACAATAGTGTTTTCTAGAAGTTACTGATTGTACTAGAGGTCTGCATGGTGATTAAAACCTATATAAAATATATAAATTATTTTTACAGCTATATATTTTAACCATACATTTTACATATTCAAATATGGTGGTTAGATCTCACTATTTGTTTGCCACTCTAAATGTGAGAATAGCAAGGCTGAGACCTCAGGACCAGCTCAGACTTTTACTCCTCGCAATGGGAGAACATGCATGTGGAACTCGAAGGCTCTAGCTAGTTCAGACACATCAATTTTTTAAAAAACCAATATAATGAGTCCCATCCCTAAAGTGTCCTAATTTAAAATAGAAACTGTATCCCATGAAAAATTATTTTGACGAGTATAATGTCTAATCAGATAAGAACCCCTGGAATAAATCATTTTTACTAAGGTTTTTTATGAAGGGGAAGTTACACAGTATAGATCACTGTCTGATTGCTTTGATGCCTTTCACTTACTAAAGAAGAATATTTCAGACTTTGAGATAAATTCTTATGGAGAGATATGGATAGTTATACATTGTTAAGATCAAATTCCTAACCCTATCAGCAGGAATTCTTTTTAATATTGGTAACACTTCCATGCTACCATTTCGTTAATTCATATATTGAAAAAGTATAAATATTTAATGAATGTTGCTTGTTGGCCTGGTCTTTAGAGGGGTATACAATGGTAAATCCCTGACTTCCTAGAGCTTATTTCTTGGAGTCTAGTGAATTAAACAAATATTATAAACTTATAAAATAAATAAACACTAACAAGGTGTGGTGACAGTAAAGAAATACACAGGGAAAGACCAGGGAACACAATAGACTGAAGACCTCTTTAACTTTGTGTGATAACAAAAGGCTTCTCAGGAATAGTGATAGTTATACTGAAATACAAAATATGAAGGAAGAGTGGATGTTTCAGAGGAATAAATACATTCCAAATTTTGAATTGGTAAAGCCTCTGAGCATGTGAAGAATTCAAAGCAAGTGTGGCTGGAACATATACAGTGAGGTAGGAGAAATAAAGCATGAGATGTTGAAGAATGCAGGAGTTAAATCATGCAACCCATGTTCATAATTTTCATCTTATACTTAATGAAAGAGGAACATTATGAGTGGGTTTTAAGAATGGGAGTGACATCATCCAGTTAAAGTTTCTCCTTTCTTTCTTTCTTTCTTTCTTTCTTTCTTTCTTTCTTTCTTTCTTTCTTTCTTTCTTTCTTTCTTTCTTTCTCTGTCTCTTTCTCTTTCTTTCTTTCTCTCTCTCTTTCTTTCTTTCTTGCTTCCTTCCTTCCTTCTTTCCTTCTTTCCTCCCTCCCTCCCTTCCTTCCTTCCTTCCTTCCTTCCTTCCTTCCTTCCTTCCTTCCTTCCTTCCTTCCTTCTTTTCTTCTTTCTTCTCTCTCTCTCTTTCTTTCTCTCTTTCCTCATCTTTTTTTTTTCTTGGACAGACAGAGAGAGAGTCAGAGAGAGGGACAAATAGGGACAGAACAGGAAGGGAGAAAGATAAGACACATCAACTTTTCATCGCAGCACCTTAGTTGTTTGTTGATTGCTTTCTCATATGTGCCTTGATGGGGGGGGGGGGATTACAGCAGAGTGAGTGTCACCTTGCTCAAGCCAGTGAGTGACCTTGGGTTCAAGCCAGAAACCACGGGGTTAGGTCTATGATCTCACACTCAAGCCAGCGACCCTGCCTCAAGCTGTTGAACCTGCACTAAAGCCTGATGAGCCCACACTCAAGCCAGAGACCTCAGGGTTTTGAACCTGGGTCCTCCACATACCAGTTTGATACTCTATCTACTGCATCCAATTAAAATTCCTAAAGGTTTCCCTGGCCAGTTTTCTCAGTGGCAGAGCATTGACCCAGTGTGTGGAAGTCCTAGGTTTTATCCCCAGTCAGGGCACACAAGAGAAGCAACCATCTGCTTCTCTCCCTTTCCCTATCTCCCTTGGCTCCTTCTTCCCCTCCCCCAGTCAATGGCTCAGTTGATCCAAGTGCATAGGCCTCAGGCACTAAAAGGAACTCAGTTGATTTGAGCATCAGCCCCAGATGGGGGTTGCTTGGTGCATCTTGGTTGGCACTCATGCAGGAGTCTGTCTCTCTATCTCTACTTCTCTCACTTAAAAAAAAATTCTAAAGGTATGTAGATGTTTTGGGGGGTGTATTGGAATATTAAAAGGTTTATAAAAAAAATCTAGAAAAATAAATACCCCAATAAAGAATGTATGAGATCTACAAAGAGATTCTAAGCAAATAAACACAAGAAAAGATGCTTAACAAAATTTTGTAATAGAAAAATGAAAAATAAAACCACAATGAGATACAACTATATAGCTATTAGAAAAGTTAAAATTTAAAAACCTGCCAAAGCCAACGAAGACAAGAATGTACAATAAAAGGAATGTAAAGTTGTACAGCCATTTTAGAAAATAAAATGGAAGGTTGCTTTTCTTATTCTTTTACATTATGCATAAATATTATATAACACAACAGTCATAAATCTAGGTGTTTTTCCAAGTGATTTAAAAATATTATATTCAAAGAAAAACTGTATAGGAAAGTCTACAGCAGCCTTATACATAATCACTAAAAGCTAAAGGAAACCCGATGTCTTTCAACAGAGGAATGAATAAACTAATCATGGTATGTACACAGAATGCAATACCATGTGTCACTGAAAAAGAATGAGTTATTGATTCGTTCAAAAACATAGATTTATCTTAAATGCATTTTACAAAGTAAAAGAAACTGGACCCAAAAGGTTACTCACTGAAAGATTTATTTTGTATGAGATTCTACAAAAGGCAAAACTCTAGGATGGAGAGCAGATCGGTAAAGTAGGGAGGTTGACAACAAAGGGACAAGGAAGTTTCAGAGTGATGGCACTGTTCTGTATGGTAACAGGGTGGAGGATTCATGACCATATATGTCTATCAAAAACCAAAGGACTACACATCACAAAAATGAATTGTACTGTGTGAAAACTGAACACACACACGCTAACCTAGGATGCAGTATAGAATGTGACAAGAGATTCTAACTGTATTAAACTGTATGACACAACATCACTGGAAGGATGGAATAGAGCAGTGGTCCCCAACCCCTGGGCTGCGGATCAGTACTGGTCCGTGGGCCATTTGGTACAGGTCCGCAGAGAAAGAATAAATAACATACATTATTTTTGTTTTATTTATATTTAAGTCTGAACGATGTTTTATTTTTTAAAAATGACCAAATTCCCTGTTACATCCGTCTAAGACTCACTCTTGACGCTTGTCTCAGTCACGTGATACATTTACCCATCCCATCCTAAAGGCCGGTCCGTGAAAATATTTTCTGACATTAAATCGGTCCGTGGCCCAAAAAAGGTTGGGGACCATTGGAATAGAGGACAGCTGACATAAGGAACTTTGAAAAACAATGTTTACATTGAAAACTGTAAGGGGAACCACAAAAAGAACTGCTCGTGACCGATACAAAGATTAGTCTGAACAGCGCCATAAGCAGTGTATTTGGGAAGATTTTATATTTGGAGATATATATCATATTTCTAAGGAATACATTTTGCATTTCAAAATCAGTGAACTGGCTAGGCTAAAGCAGGTTTATCATTTTAACAGAGCTAAACCACCTGAAAATAGGTGAAGCACTTAGAATTTGTGCGGTAGTGTGCTTCCATTTATTGCTCACGTTGAGAAGTTGAGGCTGTGTCTGAGTGGGCAGCAAGGGGACAAGTGGGAAAATAATCTACCAATACTATCCTAGGCATACATATCAGAAGCTGATAGACTTCTGTCAATTCAAAACTTAGTAATCAGAAAAGCCAACAATTTGTTTTGAAAGATACTCTGTTACTTGAAGGAAAATTACATATCCTGAAACTGAAAAGTTAAACTATAGGCTGGATAAATACCTACAACAGAAATCAAGGAACTTTCTAGACAATATCTGCTTTCCAGGAAGAAAGAAAAAAAAAGGAAAAGCAAAAGAAGGAGGGAAAAATCAAATAAATGGGAGTGAATATAAGTGATTCAGGTAAAATGAATAGGGAACATGAAAATAAGATGAAGGAGGATAAAGAAAAATATTAAAGAGGAAAATTATATCCTGTATCAAAAGCAGTAATGAGAAAAGTTTAAATGTAGACATTGAATTATCAAACTAAAACCAGATTTGAAAAGAACTCCAGATCGAAAGAGGAACAAAATGAATATTTTAAAACAACTAAAGAAATGATAGACACTGAGGGAAATAAGCCAGTCAAATCAAATAAAAGACTATCTAAAATGGAACCAGATTAAATTTTAAAATGCAAAACCTGTCGTACATATTACCAGAAAAATGGACATTAACATTCTTCAGGTTCTTAACTGTGGATGCGAAACTTGTAGCAATTTATACTCATATGAGCAATATAGCGTATTTATCTTTCTAAACCTAAACAACTGTAACAAGTAAAACTTAATATTATATTTATGTCTTTATGCATATGAAAAAAATGTACACTGATTTAGAACATAATAGAAATTATGACAGTATTCATGATAGCTGAATGCTTAAAATGTGTCACACACTGCCTTCATTTGATCATTCTAGCAAAACTAAGAAGTGGATACTATTATTATCCCTGCATTATATATGAGCCATGAATATTTTAAGAGATCTGGTAACTTTTCCATGGTTAAATGGATAATGTGCAGTGATGCGGCAATTCAGACTTGTTTACTCTAAAATGGGAGCTCTGAAGTAAACTCTATGCTGTTTCTTGCATAAACTATTTAAATATTAATGACATTATCATTTCTCATTCATGCATATTAAAAGCTATTATTCAGATTTCTGTTTGACATTTTAAACTACATCAACCATAGAACATATCCCTTTGATACAATTACATAAAGATCTATGTCAGGAGTGACGTCACGGAAATGGCGCCATGAGCAGCGCGTCTGACAGCTCTCCCCTAAATCACAACAAATTTATCAACTAGAAACAGAAAAATTTATCCTCGGAGCATTCCGGAGTTCCACACAAACTGATAGCGAAAGGACTGTTATCACTTGAATCTGAGAGACGAGGGTGTGGAGGAATCTACCACAGGGACGTTCTTTCAAACCGCAAGGAAGTGCGCCTGTGGTGAGTCAGCCCATATACTTGGGAACCGCGAGCCACCGCGAGCGGCCGACGCGAGCCGCCACCGCGAGCCGCCGCGAGCCCCCGTGAGCGGCCGCGCGCGCGCCCGGTCCGGTTGAGCACCGCTGACGTTCCCAGCGGCCCCGCACACTGCGAGTGGGGGTCACCGGCCACCGGTGCCCGGAGCGCCCCATTCGCGCGCGTGCATGTCTTGGGCATTCCACGTTCCCAGGGTGTCCTGCTGGCCCACACACCCAGGGGGCTCCATTATCCTGCGCCTGGTGCGGTCCAGCCGCCAGCGGCTGGGCGAGCGGGAGAGGCTTGGGAGATTCTCTCCGTGGGCGGGGCACCTCACCCAGCCATTCAAGCTAACAATCAAGCGTTGGGGGAGGGGCGCGCGCAGGCAGCCTAAAATACCTTCGGAAGCACAGCTGCGACCCAATCACTGAAATTAGCTTAACCCATAAAATCTGCGCACCCTCGGTTCTAATTGATAAGATCTCTCTCAGTTCAGCGATCCAAGACAAGAGGCGTGATATTTTTTAGTGCCTCTTGCTAAAGGGGCGGGGGCAACTTCTGATTGATAGAGCCTCCATATTCAGGGATAAACGCTAACAAGAAGGACTTGGCAGATAATAAGGTCTATACTACACTAGTCGTAAGCAGAGACTAGTGCCTCTTCTTCCCTGCAAAAACAGGCTACAAAGCCTGTGGAAAGCCTGGGTTGAGAGGTCCAACTAAATGATAGGCGCTGAACAGTCACCTTGACAACAATTGACTCCCACCCCCGCCTGATTACACTGGAGGCCCTGACTGTCAGAGCCTTTCCCAAAGCCTTGCACTGAGTGGGGATAGAGTGGGGATTTCCCAGCTCTTTGAGCCTCTTACTCCCCAGGCAGAAGCAGTTGCAGCCTTATAGCTGGATCACCAGGCTGCTAATTCAGAAAGGGGGGACTAGGAGAGAGAATCCAGGAAAGCAAACTCTCTCATCGTTGGACCCTGCAAACGCCAACAAGCCTTTACTTCCAGCAAGACTAAAGCCAATTATATGACATTGCCATAGAATCCCATCAACTGCAAATCCCTACCTAAGAGTGACACAGGGGCAGAGCCTGGGGTACAGAGTCACCGACCAGGAAGAGGGAGAGAAAAGAAAAAGGAAGAAGTTAACCTCTCAAAATCAAGAAAAACCCACAGACTTTACCACTTGATCCACTAATTTTTTTTTTTTGTTGTTGTTGTTTGTTTCTTCTATCTTTTTGCCTTTATTTCCTCCACCTCGGTCCTTCTATTCTCTGCCCATCTTATGCTTCCCCTTTCTTGAACTACACTACCCATGAGTGTTGCATTTTATTTTTCTTCTTCATCCTCACCCTTCTTTAAGGTTATACTCCAAAACACTTAACTCTCACTCTCTCCTCTTCTGTTTTTTTTTGTTTATTTGTCTTGCTTTATTTTGTTTTTTTCTCTTCCTATTTTATTTCTTCTTTCGTTTTTCTCTTTTTCTTATTTTTTCCTTTCTATTCGTTTTTTCTTTTCTCATTTTACTTTCCTCCCATATAATCCTCAATCACGAACAAATTAGTTAATTTGGGACTCAAGGCTTTTTTTTGGCTTTATTTCTCTTTTTTGCTTTTGTTTTTATTTTTTTTTCTTGTTTGTTTATTTTTGTGGCATTTTGGGTCATCCCAACCCAAGGTCTCCATTGTATTTAGTCTTCGCTCCACTTAATACAACAGATTTTTACTTATTATTTTTATTTTTTCTTCTTTATTATTCTTTTTTGGTCCTTTTTTCTGGTTCCCTCTTATCCCTCTCATTATATCTCTTAGTTGACCATCACTTACAAGCAAATCATCTTATGCTTGTCTAAGATTTTCTTCCTTTTTTTTTTTGCATTTAGTAGGTCCCTACTCCCTTTTTTTTGCCCCTTGAACTCTTCACCCCAAATCAGGCCCTCCATTATAGGCACGATATTTCCCTGAGGAGGGGAGAGGAGGGAAAGAGAAGAGAGAAAAAAAGGGGGAAATAATAAATTATTACTGTTTTTTTTGTGGGGTGTTTTACCCTTTTTTTTTTCTTTTTACTCTTTATTAATTCTAATTAGTGCTATCAATAAGACCACCCTCAGATGCCGATAAGAAAGAGGAAATCGAATATTATGGATACAAAAGAAAGAGAGGTAACACAAATAGATGTGGAAAAATCTATAGAGAAAAGACTTAACATATTGGAAGCCTTGGAGCTAAATGACAGAGAATTTAAAATAGAAATCTTAAAAATACTCAGAGATATACAAGAAAACACAGAAAGGCAATATAGGGAGATCAGAAAACAACTCAATGAACACAAAGAATATATTACCAAGGAAATTGAAACTATAAAAACAAATCAAACAGA
Source organism: Saccopteryx bilineata (assembly GCF_036850765.1). Lineage (NCBI taxonomy): Eukaryota > Metazoa > Chordata > Mammalia > Chiroptera > Emballonuridae > Saccopteryx > Saccopteryx bilineata. The sequence continues at coordinate 21,076,458 of NC_089492.1, read as the reverse complement.
AATGAAAAACTCAATTCACGAGCTGAAAAACGAGGTAACAAGCTTAGCTAACAGAACAGCCCAGATTGAAGATAGGATTAGTGAAATAGAAGACAAACAACTTGAGGCACAACAGAGAGAAGAAGAAAGAGACTCAAAAATAATAAAAAATGAGAAAGCCCTACAGGAATTGTCTGACTCCATCAGAAAGAATAACATAAGAATAATAGGTATATCAGAGGGAGAAGAAAAAGAAAATGGAATGGAGAATATACTCAAACAAATAATAGACGAGAACTTCCCAAGCCTGTGGAAGGAACTAAAGCCTCAAATTCAAGAAGCAAACAGAACACCAAGTTTTCTTAACCCCAACAAACCCACTCCAAGGCACATCATAATAAAGATGACACAAACCAATGACAAAGAAAAAATTCTCAAGGCAGCCAGGGAAAAGAAGAGTACAACATATAAAGGAAGGCCTATTAGATTATCATCAGATTTCTCAGCAGAAACTCTACAAGCTAGAAGAGAGTGGACCCCAATATTTAAAGCCCTGAAAGAGAGGAACTTTCAGCCAAGAATACTATACCCATCAAAGCTATCCTTCAAGTATGAAGGAGATATAAAAACATTCACAAATACAGAAAAGATGAGAGAATTTATCAACAGAAAGCCCCCACTCCAGGAAATACTAAGGGGGGTTTTCCAACCAGATTCAAAGAACAAAAGAAAACAAAACCACAAGTAACAGCTCCACCAAGAACACAATAAAACCAAACTTAAACTGTGACAACAAAGGAAAAAAAGGGGGGAGAGGATGGAGATTAACAGTAGCAAAGGATGATGAAGTGCAGAAATACTTATAAGATAGGGTACTACAATGAATATGGTAGGTACCCTTTTCATTACTTAATGGTAACCACCCTTAAAAAAACCACCACAAAAACACTTGACTTAAAAAAGGTAGCAACAGAGGAAAGAAGTATGGAACACAAACAAACAAAAACAAATGATAGAAAAACAAAAGAGAAGAATCAAACTAGATACAAAACTAACAGAAAGCAATTTATAAAATGGCGGTAGGGAACCCACAAGTGTCAATAATTACACTAAATGTAAATGGATTAAACTTACCAATAAAAAGACACAGAGTAGCAGAATGGATTAAAAAAGAAAATCCAACTATATGCTGCCTACAAGAAACACATCTAAGCAACAAGGATAAAAACAAATTCAAAGTGAAAGGCTGGAAAACAATACTCCAAGCAAACAACACCCAAAAAAAAGCAGGCATAGCAATACTCATATCTAATAACGCTGACTACAAGACAGAAAAAGTACTCAGAGACAAAAATGGTCATTTCATAATGATTAAGGGGAAGCTGAATCAAGAAGACATAACAATCCTTAATATATATGCACCAAACCAAGGAGCACCAAAATATATAAGACAGCTACTTATTGACCTTAAAACAAAAACTAACAAAAATACAATCATACTTGGAGACCTCAATACACCGCTGATGGCTCTAGATCGGTCATCCAAACAGAGAATCAATAAAGATATAGTGGCCTTAAACGAAATACTAGAACACCTGGATATGATAGACATCTACAGGACACTTCATCCCAAAGCGACAGAGTATACATTTTTCTCTAGTGTACATGGAACATTCTCGAGAATTGACCATATGTTGGGCCACAAAGACAATATCAGCAAATTTAGAAAAATTGAAATTGTACCAAGCATATTTTCTGATCATAAAGCCTTGAAACTAGAATTCAACTGCAAAAAAGAGGGGGAAAAACCCACAAAAATGTGGAAACTAAACAACATACTTCTAAAAAATGAATGGGTCAAAGAAGAAATAAGCGCAGAAATCAAAAGATATATACAGACAAATGAAAATGAAAATACGACATATCAGAATCTCTGGGATGCAGCAAAAGCAGTAATAAGAGGAAAGTTCATATCACTTCAGGCCTATATGAACAAACAAGAGAGAGCCGAAGTAAACCACTTAACTTCACACCTTAAGGAACTAGAAAAAGAAGAACAAAGACAACCCAAAACCAGCCGAAGAAAGGAGATAATAAAAATCAGAGCAGAAATAAATGAAATAGAGAACAGAAAAACTATAGAAAAAATCAATAAAACAAGGAGCTGGTTCTTTGAAAAGATCAACAAAATTGACAAACCCTTGGCAAGACTCACCAAGGAAAAAAGACACAGGACTCAAATAAATAAAATCCAAAATGAAAGAGGAGAGATCACCACAGACATCATAGAAATACAAAGAATTATTGTAGAATACTATGAAAAATTATATGCCACCAAATACAACAATCTAGAAGAAATGGATAAATTCCTAGAACAATACAACCTTCCTAGACTGAGTCATGAAGAAGCAGAAAGCCTAAACAGACCAATCAGCAGGGAGGAAATAGAAAAAACAATTAAAAATCTCCCCAAAAATAAAAGTCCAGGCCCAGATGGTTATACTAGTGAATTCTATCAAACATTCAAAGAAGACTTGGTTCCTATTCTACTCAAAGTCTTCTAAAAAATTGAAGAAGAAGCAATACTTCCAAACACATTTTATGAGGCCAACATAACCCTCATACCAAAACCTGGCAAGGATGGCACAAAGAAAGAAAACTACAGACCAATATCTCTAATGAATACAGATGCTAAAATACTAAACAAAATACTGGCAAACCGAATACAACAACATATTAAAAAAATAATACATCATGATCAAGTGGGATTCATCCCAGAATCTCAAGGATGGTTCAACATACGCAAAACAGTTAACGTAATACACCATATCAACAAAACAAAGAACAAAAACCACATGATCTTATCAATAGATGCAGAAAAGGCTTTTGATAAAATACAACACAATTTTATGTTTAAGACTCTCAACAAAATGGGTATAGAAGGAAAATATCTCAACATGATAAAGGCCATATATGATAAACCATCAGCCAACATCCTATTACACGGCATAAAACTGAGGACTTTCTACCTTAAATCAGGAACAAGACAGGGTTGTCCACTCTCTCCACTCTTATTCAACGTGGTGCTAGAAGTTCTGGCCAGAGCAATCAGACAAGACAAAGAAATAAAAGGCATCCATATCGGAAAAGAAGAAGTAAAGCTATCACTTTTTGCTGATGATATGATCCTATACATCGAAAACCCAAAGGACTCCACAAAAAGATTATTAGAAACAATAAACCAATACAGTAAGGTCGCAGGATACAAAATTAACATACAAAAGTCCATAGCCTTTCTATATGCCAACAATGAAATATTAGAAAACGAACTCAAAAAAATAATCCCCTTCACGATTGCAACAAAAAAAATAAAATACCTAGGAATAAACATAACAAAGAATGTAAAGGACCTATATAATGAAAATTACAAAGCATTGTTAAGGGAAATCGAAAAAGATACAATGAGATGGAAAAATATTCCTTGTTCTTGGATAGGAAGAATAAATATAATCAAAATGGCCATATTACCCAAAGCAATATACAAATTTAATGCAATTCCCATCAAAATCCCTATGAGATTTTTTAAAGAAATGGAACAAAAAATCATCAGATTTATATGGAACTATAAAAAACCCTGAATAGCCAAAACAATCCTAAGGAAAAAGAATGACGCTGGGGGCATTAAAATACCTGACTTTAAACTATATTATAGGGCCACGATAATCAAAACAGCATGGTATTGGCAGAAAAATAGACACTCAGACCAATGGAACAGAATAGAAAGCCCAGAAATAAAATCACATATATATGGTCAAATAATCTTTGATAAAGGGGCCAACAACACACAATGGAGAAAAGAAAGCCTCTTCAACAAATGGTGTTGGGAAAACTGGAAAGCCACATGCAAAAGAATGAAACTCGACTACAGCCTGTCCCCGTGTACTAAAATTAATTCAAAATGGATCAAAGACCTAAATATAAGACCTGAAACAATAAAGTACATAGAAGAAGACATAGGTACTAAAATCATGGACCTGGGTTTTAAAGAACATTTTATGAACTTGACTCCAATGGCAAGAGAAGTGAAGGCAAAGATAAATGAATGGGATTACATCAGAATTAAAAGTTTTTGCTCAGCAAGAGAAACTGATATCAAAATAAACAGACAGCCAACTATATGGGAACTGATATTTTCAAACGACAGCTCAGATAAGGGCCTAATATCCAAAATTTACAAAGAACTCATAAAACTCAACAACAAACAAGCAAACAATCCAATAAAAAAATGGGAAGAGGACATGAACAGACACTTCTCCCAGGAAGAGATACAAATGGCCAACAGATATATGAAAAGATGCTCAGCTTCATTAGTTATTAGAGAAATGCAAATCAAAACTACAATGAGATACCACCTCACTCCTGTTAGATTAGCTATTATCAACAAGACGGGTAATAGCAAATGTTGGAGAGGCTGTGGAGAAAAAGGAACCCTCATTCACCGTTGGTGGGACTGTAAAGTAGTACAACCATTATGGAGGAAAGTATGGTGGTTCCTCAAAAAACTGCAATTAGAACTACCTTATGACCCAGCAATCCCTCTACTGGGTATATACCCCAAAACCTCAGAAACATTGATACGTGAAGACACATGTAGCCCCATGTTCATTGCAGCACTGTTCACAGTGGCCAAGACATGGAAACAACCAAAAAGCCCTTCAATAGAAAACTGGATAAAGAAGATGTGGCACATATACACTATGGAATACTACTCAGCCATAAGAAATGATGACATCAGATCATTTACAGCAAAATGGTGGGATCTTGATAACATTATAAGGAGTGAAATAAGCAAATCAGAAAAAAACAAGAACTACATGATTCCATACATTGGTGGAACATAAAAATGAGACTAAGAGACATGGACAAGAGTGTGGTGGTTACCAAGGGTGGGGGGGGAGGGAGGACATGGGAGGGAGGGAGGGAGAGAGTTAGGGGGAGGGGGAGGGGCACAGAGAACTAGATAGAGGGTGATGGAGGACAATCTGACTTTGGGCGAGGGGTTTGCAACATAATTTGGTGACAAAATAACCTAGACATGTTTTCTTTGAATATATGTACCCTGATTTATTAATGTCATCCCATTACCATTAATAAAAATTTATTAAAAAAAAAAAAGATCTATGTCAGGTTTGTAAAAATATTTTAATATTTTAAGTTCTCAAATTATTTTAAAAAATTGACCTGCCATTTATTTAAATATATGCTGTAAAGATGGGGTATAAAGTAATTATAGATACTGGATAAATTTTTTATTGCTATTTATTTTATCACACACTCCTTCCCTATCAATTAGTAATTCTTGCACATAATTTATTAAATTATTTTAAATACTAGAATTTGAGTGACAAAATTATCACTGATCAAAACACCCATTTATGGCCCTGGCCTGTGGCTCAGTGCATAGAGTGTTGCTCAGCATATGGATGTCTTGGGTTCGATTCACTGTCAGAGTATGCAGAAAAAGTGACCATCTGCATCTCTCCCCTTTCTACTCCTCATTCTCTCTGCTTTCCCCTCCTGCAGCGAGTGGCTCAATTGGTTTGAGCATTGGCCTAGGCACTGAGGCTAGCTCTGTTGGTCAAAGCATGTCAGCCTCAGGTGCTAAAAATAGCTCATTTGAGTCAAGTGTCGGCCCTAGCAGGGTTACTGGGTGAATCCCCGTCAGGGAGCATATGGAAGTCTATTTCACTATCTACTCATCTCTTGCATGGAAAAAGAAAAAACAAGCCTGTTATATGCTCCCTTGGCTATGTAATACATCTTTTAAATATATTTTAATATGTACAAGATCAACTACTCAGTTAAACTTCTCTTTTCCAAATATTATGATCTGTGTTATTTTTCCCCCCAAGATTCCTGGAATAGATCCTAACTACAGATCTCGTGTTTTTAAGTTTTTTATTATATTGCCTTTTTCTATTAGAATGAAAGATAGATACATTTTTATTAATATATAACATAGAGGGCAGGGGAAAAGTAGGTTTATAGTTGTGAGCATGCAAAACACAGAGTTTATTCTTATATTATTATTTATTAATTAATGTATTATTTTTCATATAAATAACTGTAAACCAATTTTTGCCCCACCCTGCATATACAAAAAAATAAACAAAATATACAGGTGGCTAAGTGAATTATTTCAAATGGAAAATCCATGTTGTTCAGAAACTTTACTTGTGCTTCCCAAATACTACTTCCTCTTTTCTCCAGAGAGAACCACTATCTGGATTTCTAAAACTGTGGACTAGTTTGAGGGTATGATTTTTACCATTATATATCTTACTTATATAAATCATATAATCTGCATTCATTTTCTAGGGCCATTGTTGTAAAATAGCACAACTTGGTGACTTAAACAACATAAATTTATTTTTTCAGCATTCCGGAGGTCAGAAGTCTAAGATTAAGGATTTTCTTCCAAAGCCTCTGTACTTGAATTGCCAATGGCCGACATATCATTGTGTTCTTAGCACAGTTATTTTTTCTGTGTGCACATCCTTGATGTCTTACACAGATATTTATACATCTTATCTATGTTATCTATATCAGGCATGGTATTTTGTATCTGGCTTTGTTTTTCAGTTTCTTAAATTTAATTTTTATTGACTTTACTGAGGTGATATTAGTTAATAAAATTATATAGGTTTCAGGTGTACAATTCTATAATACATCATCTGTATATGGTATTGTGTGTTCACCACCCAAAGTCAAGTCTCCTTCCATGATCATTTTTCTCCCCTTTACCCTATCACCTCCCATATCTTTTCCCTCTGGTAATTACCATACTATTATCTGGGCCTATGAGTTTATTATTTATTTTTTGCTTAATCCCTTTATTTTTCACCAAATCCTCAACACCTCTACCCTCTTACAGCTGTCTGTCCTTTTTATCTATAAGTCTGTTTCTATTTTGTTTGTTAGTTTATTTTGTTTATTAGATTCCACATATAAGTAAAATCATATAGTATTTGTCTTTCTCTGACTGGCTTATTTCACTTCATATAAATCTCTCCAGGTTCATTAACACTGTCACAAAAGGTAAGATATCCTTCTTTTTTATGGCTGAGTAGTATTCCATTGTATAAATATACTATTGTGTTTTTATCCACCCATCTACTGATGGGCATTTGGGATGCTTTCAAATCTTGGCTATTATATATAATGCTACAATGGACATAGGGGAGCACATGTTGTTTTGAATCAGTGTTTTGGGTTTTGTTTTTTTTTATGTATTCACATAAGTGAACATGTTCTCCCATTCAGTGGTTGTTTGTTTTTTGTTTTTTTTCATTTTGTGGATGGTTTTTCTTGCTGTGCAAAAATATTTTAGTTTGATGTAGTCTTATTTACCTTTTTTTTTTTGCTTCCCTTTCCTGAGAGATATATCAGAAAAAAAGATTGCTTTGAGAAATGTCTGAGATTTTACTGCCTATGTTTTCTCCCAGAATTTTTATGGTTTTGAGTCTTATACATAAATCTTTAATCCTTTCTTGAGTTTATGCTTATGTGTGGTGTTATAGGGTGGTTTAACTTTATTAATTTACATGTATAGGTCTAAGTTTTTCATCACCACTAATTGAATGGTCTATTTTTATCCATTGTATGATCTTGCTTCCTTTGTCAAATATTAATTGACCATAATGGTTTGGGTTTATTTCAGGGCTCTCTATCCTGTTACATTGATCTATATGTCTGTTTTTATGCCAGTACCATGCTGTTTTAAGTACTCTGGCCTTATAGCATAGTTTGATGTCTTTTTTCAGTTTCCTTGGAACAAAAAAGTATTAAGTTGACAGTTAATTATTAACAACAGAGAATGTAAGCCCAATTAACTCTGGAGATAGCAGTTTCAAAGTCACCCTGGGGAGTAACCATCATCGTTCCAAACAACATCCTGCCTAGTCGATGTGGCAGAAAATACAGTTTTGCAGACACCTTGGAGTAACCAGCACTGCTCCACCAGATTAATGGAAGAGGGAGGGAATGGCAAGGGGAAATTCTTTTCACCAAGTACATGGGCTGTAGAAGCCAGACTGGTGATCATAAAGAGTAGAGGACTCATCTGGGAAAATATTGGGAAACGATGGGTGGAGAAACCCCAGAAGTTCCAGGAAAGGGATTGGATGGGGGAGGGCAGAGGCACAACCCTAGGAAAAGCCAGGAAAGAGACTGGATAATTTGAAAGAAATCTTGCTCTTTGCTTAAAACAAAAAAAATAAATGGGGACTTAGCAAGGACCTTACGGCAGCCTCTATAATACACTACCTGTTCTCTGCCTTTCTGAGTACATTCTATCTCCTTTCATTGATAATTCTTGTCACTATTGCTTAAAACCTTATGTGTGTTTCCTGAAATCCTTTTCCTGAGACACCACAGAAGAATCTGATTTCCAGACCATGCTGGAGATAGCCCCTACCCAGACCTGGTAATAACATATCAATGTTGGTTCATTAATTGTGACAAATGTACAATACTAATGTAAAATATTAATAATAATGCAAACTGGGTGTAGAGTTGATGTTAATGTAGCTATAGTAGTTATTTATGGTTAGTGTTTGCATGGGTTAGTATTTTTTGTTTTTTGTTTTGTTTTTTTTACTGTTTTTACCGGTAGGCACCTTAAATTTGAATGTGACTTTCTAAGAGCATACTTGTTCATTTTTAATCCAGTTTAAAAACTTTTGTGTTAACTGAAGTAATTAATCTATTCAAATAATTGTCAATTAGGATAAAGTTGAGTTTAAATTTCATTTTATTACTGCACTTTATTTGTACTAATTACTTTTCTTGCCTTCTTTTTTACTAATTAGTTTTTTAACATCCTCATCGCTATTAGCATGGCACTTATACAGTTTTTACTGTTACTTTATTGATTATCCTAGAGGTCATAACATGCATTCTTGTTTTATTGATCAGTGCAAGGGTTTTAGACTATTTTAGACTCTATTTTTCTCTTCCTGAGTTATATATTAGTTTGTCATGCATCTTAATTCTGTATCTACAGTATTTCAATATCCAGAACACATTGTTATTATTGCATTAATAGTCAAAGTTAATTTATATTTACCCACATATTTAAATTTTATAGTTCTTCATTCCTTTTTGGGTCTCTAAGGTTTTAAATAAGCTCTTTTTCAGACTATTTCCACCTAATAGAGATAAGAATCTAAAGAGAGTCTTGATTCTTTTATCCTTTCTATGAAACAAATATGGGAACATATATATCATAAACTTCACCCCCTAATAAATATGGCCCTGTATCTGTTAGATTCTCACCAGTTGAGCTACCCAACAAACAGATAGTTTATTTCTTGCCCCAGCCCTTCTTTCAAGAATATAAAAATATTCACATTTTTCTAGCTGTACTGAGCCCAGAAAATAGAGACAAGAAGTAAATTTTCTCCTTGACATTGCGATGTAATTTTTATACTGTATATGTGCTTTTTGAGAGAATAAATTTTGCTTTATTTATTTGGTAAAGTCCTACATAAAGAGATGAAGATACTGGTAGAAACAGCACACCCTTATTTAATTAATTATACATCAGAAATAAGCAAAAACCTGCATTAAAATAAAGCAGTTTCTTTTTGTTTTGAGTTATTTTAAATGACATATCTGTGTCTGGAGGGAATTTTGAAATGTTAACCGATATTTTTTTTATTTCCATACTCAGAGTTGTTTCTGCTTAGTCTACCATTCTCAGTTCCTTTCATCACAGGTATTCATTGTTTCAAGAAGAAGCTGGTCACAGACCAGAACAAAGATACCTGTTGACTGATTGAATGGATTTTCAATTCACATCAAACACAACAGACCCAAAGAAAAGAACTTTTGATTTGCAATAACTAGGCACTTGAGAAAAAGAAAAGTTTGCTTTCAATTTCAAAAGGGTCTTGGCTTGCCTTAATTCCAGACAGTTTATGAGACAGAACTTGAATTTCTGGGTGAGATTATTAACAAAAAATAAAGAACACAGATAGGGCATGAGATCTGTTTTCTTGCTTCTAAGAGAAAAAATATATATGATTCAAACAGTGATTGAGTGGATAGAAAATAATTGAGAAGAAAGAATGAGAATTAAACTTTTATTGTCTTTATCCAGCCTGATTTGTGGCTCACAGTCAGTATTTATTTTTTTTAGGATGAGATCCTGGAACATAGAAACTGGCTTGATAGGTTTTGGAATTGCAGAGAAAAAGAACAAGCCTCACTTTGCCTGGAATCTTGTAAGTATGTAAACTCTCGGTGGGCCCTTGACTATGTTAATATAGCCAAAATGTAGAAGAAATTATAGTAAGCTTGATCATGAAAGAGTCTGAGATAACATCCACTCCCACTTTCTCCTGAAACTTACTCTGGGTTAGATATTTCTTGAAGAATATCCTACAGTCCGTCCCCACATGATCTAGGGGAGATATTTAAAGATATCTCTGAGTGCTGATTATCAATTGCTCATGGTTTGGTGGGTTGAGGGGATTAGAACCCTGTAGCTAAGAACCTACCTTTGCTAGACAAGAGACATCTTGGGAGTCAAGTCTCACCTCAAGGGGCTTATATCACTGCTGACATCAGGACAGATGCCCCATCAAGTATGAGAGATGCAGGCAGCAATGTCTAAGCTCCCAGGGACAACTACCATGAGTTCCTGGATTCAGATGCAGTGAGGAGAGAGGCAAAACTAGGCAGAAAGTGTCCCCACAACAGAAACCACAAAATAACCAAAAAAGAACATATGGAACCAGATGGCATGATGGTCTATATGCTTCTGCTTAACAGAGATTCTGCCGAGAGCAAGGAGAAAGAAGAATTGGGGGGAAATATCCTAAGATGTTATTTACCCCAGAGTATGAGTTAATCTGGAAGTGACCAAGTTATTTTAATAAGCAAGTTCAATTTAATATTTTCTTTAGGGCAGAATTTGGGGCTCAAGAGCTACATTAATAATACTAACAGGGAAATAAATACAATTTTATGTTTGTAGATTTGAGTGTTGAGTCTAAATTACAAATCTGCTCTAAACTTAAAGAAAGAACCAGAAGTCACTAATTCATTATTTTCTGCATTAAACATATCATATACAAAAATAGTCTTCAGCCGCTAACCTGAAATATATAGCAAAACATAACTATTTCTCTTTAAGCTGACTTAAGATAGCCTTACTTAACTTCAATAAGAAAAAAACAAAATAAGCAGTTTGCTTTGTTCTTTTTTCTCCCTCCAATGTTGCAGAACACAATACAGTCACATGGAACTGTCTGAAAATTATAGTCTGGATTTCTTTAACCTATATTTTGTACCTGGACTTCAATTTCATGTAAATTTTTGTTTGGTGTCTCCCAATAAAAATGTTAGTCATGCTTATTAGATTTATCAACTTGGAATAAAAATCTTAAAAAAAATACACACAGCCAACATACCAACCAATTCAAATCTCTTTTCTGCTTTCACAACTAAACAGTGAACATTGAGTCAGCAGTAAGTTTAGGTCTCTCAGATCATTCTTCATCTTTGATTATATGTCATATTCTCTTTTCTGATTCCCACAACTAAGATTTTACCATTTGCCTGTATACCTCCCTCATTCATCATTTTGATTTTATTTTTTCCTCCTACCAGTTTTGATTCATTTGTCCCAAGCTAAATGACATTTAATGCTTCAAACAGGAATTGATCCTACAAAACATGTCTCATTTCATTTACTTTTGATAATCCCCATATTAACTATTCAAAATAATTTACAACAGAAATCAGATTAACACTTGAGGACTAACTATACTTCTTCCTACACCACTTTTACTTTTGAAAATAACAGCTGTATAAGTTAAAAAATTAAAAATTTTCATGCTTTGGAAATAATCAGTTACCATTCTCTATTTCATTTATATCCCTTTCAATATAGTGTTCTGTTGAATTCTGTCCACAACTTTATGTCTGACGTGATCTCCTAGATTTCTGTTTCTTGTGTTGATTCCAATTATGAGTATTCTGTGGAAGCTAAGCTAACATCATCTGGTTATGAAACATTTTACTAATCTAAACTGAGGCAAAGACATTGTTTTACATGTTTTGAACAGTGAACACTTTTCCATTTCATTGTCTTCTTCAAATAGAGCTTCTGCCAGCCAAATTTATATGGGAATAAAATTAAAGCAAGTCAAGATAGACTCTTTGACAGAAACCTGTGGTTTTAGGGTTTTTAGTTCCTGATTTGGGAGGATTCATATACTTTGGTTGTTATTTAGTTGGATTTAATTTTTTTATTCAAAATCGTGATCACTGGAGGAAAAGCTACACCTACTTAGACATTCAGATAGGCGTGAGGGTTAAGAATAGCAGATCCAAAAATTTTCTCAAAGAGAAATTTTGAAGCCTCTCCAGTGTATAAGAAAGCAGTTGTTTGTTAAGACCTGACCTCGAGGTCTATTCCTTATAGAACAGGATCTCCAGTCCCCGACAACAGAACTTAGTGAGTGATTTCAATAAAAAGGTAAAGCAAAATATCAGAGTAACAAATCAAGAAGTTTATGAGAGTGAAGAAAAAAAGTCTAATTACTTTTCAATCAGTTTAAAAGAGAAAAACAAAGGAGATAGATGGTAGCTCGAAGAGGATCTAAGCCAAGGAAAAGTTGTTTAAGAACTGGACTGGGCTAAGCTAGACTGTGCTATAATAATGCAATCTCAAGTTCTTAGAGGCTTAAGACCACAAGGATGTTTCTCATTCACACTACATGTACATCAGGTTGGCCTCTTGCACTCAGGCTGATTATGTATTAACCACCTTCTCACACATTTCTAGCTGCAGATAAAAATAAAATGATAGAAGTCTGGCAATAAATTGCCCATCAGGTAATGTCTTATTTTCCTTCTGTTTTTAACTAGTATAACTAGTCACCTAGCCCCTCCAAATCCACCAATAACCACAAAGTATAATTTTTTCATTTAACCTGAAAGTAGAGAGCTGGGAATATTTAAAAGTAGCACTTAAAATTACAACAAAGAAGTTGGAGAGAAAAGACAATAGATAGAAACTATGAAAATATATAAAACAGAAAAAGTAAGAGCAGTTTTTTGTTAGAAAAATAAGTACAGGAACCAGGGGAAGAGATAGAATTTAGGGCCAAGGTATAGAGAGAAGCCCTCTTTCTCTCAGAGAAGAGAAAGCAATTTAGTAAAAAGTGAGTTTAAAGGTAAAATGGTAACATTCTTAGTGTTTCCTTGGAAAAAGGAAGGAGAAAGCATTAAGTTACATTTATACAAGGTTCAAGACTGATGTGGTGAAAGCACAAAAAAAAAGTTAGAAAAAATTGTGAGTGTTGTGATAAGAATGCTTTGAAGTTACAAACAGTGGCTAGATTATTTTAGGAAATAAAGAGAAGTGTGGTAGACACTTAGAGACTAGACCAACAGAGAAAGATCCTGTGATGAAAGGTTTCAATCAGATCAAAGATGAAGCAAGTTATGCTGGAAGTGAGGAGGTCAAGATTAAAATAGCAGAGGTGATGTCAAAGAAATGGTAGCCTGAGAAGTAATTCTGATCTCTCCTCTTAAAATTTCAACAAATTTCCCTGGCTGATTGGCTCAGAGGTAGAGCATTGACCTGGTATGTGGATGGCCTGGGATTGATTCCTGGTCAGGGAACACAGGAGAAGTGACCATCTGCTTCTCCACCCTTCCTCTTCTTGCTTCTCTCTCTTTCTCTTTTGCCCTCCTACAGTCATGTCTCAAATAGAGAGAACTGGTCCAGGGCACTGAGGATGGCTCTATGGTCTCACATTAGGTGCTAAGAGCTCAGTTGCTAAGCAAAGGAGCAATGCCCAAGATGAGCAGAGCATTGCTCCCTTAGTGGATCCTGGCCAAGGTGCATGTGGGAGTCTGCCTTTCTGCCTCCTCTCTTCTCACCAAATTAAAAAAAAATAAAAGGAAAAAAATTTTCACAAATTGAACAATTATATTGTAGTGAAGGAACCCCAGCTGAGCCATGCCTGAAAGATCCATGCAACAAATGGACTGAAAGTGGGATGGGTTTAAAAGGAGCACAGCGATAAAACACTCTGTGGTGGAATCCAGAGGGAAGAGAAGGCAGAGGACTGAATTTTTCTTTCTCCTTGCTGGATGGAATGATAGAAGCTTGAGTTTTATTCTGAGCTAGGAGAGGTGGAGAAACTGAGGGTCACAGGGGAAGGAGCTGATCTAAGGGGGGCACAACCAGGTGCAGGGTAGTGGCCCAGGTTATTACCAAGTACTGTTCATGTTGCTTGGCTTGTGATCAGCTGGTGCTCAGCATGCGCTCAGCCTGCAGTGCTCACTTGATCACCATGCACTGGGACCACAGTATCTGGCTCATGTGGTACAGTGTGTGCTTCATTGGTGGGTGCTTAGCCCACCGAGTTTGGCCCATGGAGTGATGCACATTTTAGAACCACGGTGTTCAAGAGCACTCAACTGCAGCCAATGCTCTACCAGCTGAGCATGCTCTATGCAGTGTCAGGGAAGATCAAAGTGTGCCCCTGCCCAGCCTCCCATATCTCAACTTCTTCCTCAGGCAGTACAAAGAGTGGCAGTAGCGGGCCTCCCACAGCTGACTCTCTAGGGCCACTTTCTCCCCTGACAGGTGGAAGGGCTCTGTGTATGATTTCCTGGTCTGCTGGGATTTGGGGAAGAATGCCCAGACACCTGAAACCATCATTGCTAAAGCCATAAAGCCGTAAAGCTACAAAGTTGCAAAGCTGAAACTGTAAGGCCCTCACAACAAGCTCCACCCACCAACACAGCTGCAGCCTTACCTATATCACTAGACAGCTGAGTTCTGCCCAAGAATTTCACAGAGTCAAAATTTGTAGTACAGCAACACCTACTGGAAAAAATGTTGTTTCTTGTTAGGTTCTTAACCCCTAATGCCACTCTCAAATGCCATCAAGGTAGAAGAAATCAAGCATCATGGATACACAAGACAGACATGTAGTTCAGATAGATAACAAAAGTTCTCCAGAAAAGTATCTCCATTACATGGAAACCTTGGAGTTAAATGATAGAGAATTAAAAATTGAAGTTTGAAAAAACTCAATAAGTTGTGAGAAAACACTGATAGGCAATTTAATAAACTCAAAAAACAAATTAATGAACAAAAAAAGTACTTCACTAAGGAAATTGAAACCTTAAAAAAACCCAAACAGAGATGAAGAACTCAATACATGAGCTAAAAAATGAAGTAACAAGTTTAGCAAATAGAACAGGTCTGATAGAGGAGAAAATCAGTGACATCAAAGACAGAAAACTAAAGATACTACAGAGAGCAGAGGAGAGAGACTAATAAATTTGAAAAAAAATGAGAGCTCTACAAGAACTGTTTTATTCCACCAGAAAGAGCAATATAAGAATAATGGGTCTATCAGAAGAAGAAGAGAGGAAAAAGGGAATGGAGAACTTATTTAAACAAATAAATGATAACGTTCCAAGCCTGTAGAAAGGTTTAGAGCCTCGAATCCAAGAAGCAAACAGAACACCAAGCTATCTCAACTCAAACAGACCTACTCCAAGACACATGGTAATAAAATTATCATAAATGAATGACAAAGAAAGAATTCTCAAAGCAGCTAAGGAAAAGAAGAGCATAACATATAAAGGAAAGACCATTAGGATATCATCAGACTTCTTAGCAGAAATTCTATAAGCCAGAAAAGAGTAAACCCAAACATTCAAAATATTGAAAGAGAGGAATTACCAGCCAAGATTATTATATTCATCCAAGTTATCCTTCATATAAGAAGGAAAAATTAAGACATTTACAGACATACAGAAGCTGAGGCAATATATCACCAGAAAATTCCACTGCAAGAAATACTAAAGGGGGTTATTCAATTAGATATAAAGAACAAGGCAAAACAAAACTAACCAGTTAAAGTTCTAATGAGATCACAATAAAAATAAGGATAGTCTGTGACAATAACATAAAAGGGGAGAGGATAAAAATCAGCAGTAGCAAAGGAAGATGAAGTGCAGCAGCATTTATATGAAAATGGACTTTTGCAAATATGTAAATTTTTCTTTTAATAACCAAAAGATAGGCACTCACAAAAGTGCAAATACTGAAACGGTAACTTAGAAAAAGAAGAAACAGCTTAAGCAGACAGTGGCACAGTGGATAGATCATTGGACTGGAGGACCCAGGTTCAAAACTCCAAGATTGTTAGCTTGATTGAAGGCTCATCTGGTTTGAGCAAGGCTCACCAGCTTGAGCCCAAGGTTGCTGGTTTGAGGAAGGGATTGCTTGTTCTGCTGTAGTCTCTGCCACCCAGGTCAAGGCACATATGAGAAAGCAATCAATGAACAACTAAGGTGCCACAATGAAGAATTGATGCTTCTCATCTCTCTCTTCCTTCTTGTCTGTCTGTCCCTATCTGTGCCTCTCTCTCTGTCACAAAAAAAAAAAAGAAGAAGAAACAGGGGGAAAATGTATGGAATACCAACAAACAAAAACAATTGACAAAACAAACAAAATAACAATACAAGACACAGAGCTATCAGAAAACAATACATAAAATGGCTATAGGATATCCTCAAGTGTCAATAATTATGCTAAATGTAAATAAACTGAACTCACCAATAAAGAGGTACAGTGTAGCAGATTAAATCAAAAAGCAAAACAGAACCATATGCTGCCTTCAAGGTACACATCTATGCTACAAGGACAAAACATGCAAAGTGAAGGCTGGAAAACAATTCGCCAAGCAAATAATACCCAAAGAAAAGCAGGTGTAGCCATATTCATATCTGACAATGATGATGTCAAGACCACAAAGGTAACTAGAGACAGAGATAGTCTTTTCATAATGATAAAGGAGACAGTATATCAAGAAAACATAATATTTCTTAATATATACATACTGAACAAAGGAGTATAAAATATATAAGACATCTATCTATTAACTGATCAAAAAATAGAAACAGACAAAAACACATTCATTCTTGGAGATTTCAACACACCATTGATGGCTCTAGATCGATCATCCAAACAAAATATCAATAAAGAAATATCGACCTTAATTGACACACTAGATCAATTAGACTTAATACATATTTTACAGGACATTTCATCCCAGGACTTCAGAGTACACATTTTTCTCCAGTATACATGGAACATACACAAGAATAGACCATGTGTTGAGTCACAACAAATTCAGGAAGATTGAAAATATACCAAGCATATTTTCTGACCATAAGACTTTAAAAGGCTTCAACTGCAAAAAAGAAAAAACCCACAAAATATTGAAATTAAACCATATACCTCTAAAAATGACTGGGTCAAAGAAGAAATAAAAGCAAAGATCAAAAGATATATACAGACTAATGAAAATGACAATACGACATGTCAGAATTTCTGGGATGCAGCAAAAGCATTAATAAGTGGGAAGTTTATATTATTACAGGGTTATATCAAGTCACAGGAGAGATCCCAGTTAAAAAACTTACCATCATATCTTAAGGAACTAGAAAAAGAATAACAAAAGCAACCCAAAATCAGCAGAAGAAAGGAAATTGTAAAAATGAGAGCAGAAGTAAATGAAATAGAGAACAGAAAAACTATAGAAAAAATTAATACAGCAAAGAGCTCGTTCTTTCAAAAGATCAATAAAATTGATAAACCCCAGGCTAGAATCACTAAAGAAAAAAGAGAAAGAACTCATATAAACAAAATCTAAAATGAAAGAAGAGCAATTATCACAGGTATAATAGATAGACAAAGAATCATTGTAGAATACTTTGAAAAATTATATGCTACCAAATTCAACAATCTAGAAGAAATGGACAAATTTCTAGAACTGTACAATCTTCCTAGACTGAGTCACAAAGAAGTGAAAAGCCTAAATAGATCCACAAGCAGGGATGAAATAAAAACAACTATCAGAAACTTTCCCAAAAGATCTGATGACTACACTAGTGAATTCTACCAAACATTCATAGAAAAGGTGGTTTGTATCCTCCTCAATGTCTTTCAAAAAATAGAATCAGAAGCAATACTTTCTAGCACATTTTATGACGCCAATATAACTCTCATTCCAAAACCTGGCGAGGAAACAAAAAAAAGAAAACTACAGCCCAATATCTCTAATGAATACAGATACAAAAATCATAAACAAAATACTAGCTAATCAAATACAACACATTAAAAAAATAATACATCACAATCAAGTGGGATTCATTCCAGGAACATAAGGATGGTTTAACATATATCTATCAATTAACATTATACATTATGTCAACAAAACAAAGAAAAAATTATATAATCTTTTCAATAGATGCAGAGAAAGAATTTGATAAAAATACAGCATCTGTTTATGTTTAATATACTTAATAAAATGGGTATAGAAAGAAAATACCTCAACATAATAAAGGCCATATATGAAAAACCATCAGCTAATATCATACTGAATGATGAAAAACTGAAAACATTTCTTCTAAAATCAAGAACAAGATAAGGCTGCATACTGTCTCAATTCCTATTCAACATAGTTTTGGAAGTTTTAGCCAGACAAATCAGACAAGAGAAAGAAATAAAAGGCATTCACATTGGAAAAGAAGTAAATGTTTCACTTTTTGTAGATGCCATGATTCTTATATAGAAAACCCCAAAGATTCCACAGAAAGAATAATAGAAACAAACAAAAAAAAATACAGTAAGGTCATGGGATACAAAATAAATATACAGAAGTCTATTGAGTTCATGTATGCCAACAATAAAACCAGAAAATTAACTAAAAAAATATAATCCCTTTTACAGTTGCAACCAAAAAAATAAATAAAATAAAATACCTAGGAATAAACTTAGCAAAGAATGTAAAGGATCTATATATAGAAAACTACAAAGCATTATTAAAGGAAATTGAAAAAACACAATGAAATGGAAAAATATTCCAAGTTCATGGATAAGAAGGATCAACATAGTTAAAAAGCCTATATTACCCAAAGCAATATACAAATTTAATGCAATTCCCATCAAAACTCCAATGTCATTTTTTTAAAAAAATGGGACAAAAAATCACCAGGTTTGTATGGAAGTATAAAAAAACCCCAAATAACCAAAGCAATTCTGAGGAAAATGATTGAAGCCAGAGGTATCACATTACCTGACTTCAAATTGTACTACAGAGCCACAATAATCAAAACAGCACAGTATTGGCAGAAAAATAGACACACAAACCAATGGAACAAAATCGACAGCCCAGAAATAAAACCACATTTTATGGACAAATCATCTTCAACAAAGGAGCCAAAAACACACAATGGAGTAAAGAAACCCTCTTCAACCCATTTGGTGCTGGGAAAATTGGAAAGCCACATGCAAAAGAATGAAACTTGACTACAGTTTGTCCCCCTGCACAAAAATCTATTCAAAATGGATCAAAGACATAAATATTAGACCAGAAACAATAAACTACATTGAAGAAAACATAAGTACTAAGCTTATGGACTTTGGTCGTAGAGAACAATTTATGAATTTGACCTCAAAGGCAAAGGAAGTAAAGGCAAAAATAAATGAATGGGACTATATCAAACTAAAAAGCTTCTGCACAGTAAAAGAAACTGTCAGTAAAACAGACAGCCAACAAAATGGGAGATGATATTTGGAAACAACAGCTCTGATAAAGGGTTAATATCCAAAATAATAAATAACTCACAAAGCTCAGCAATCAAATTAAAAAACAGGGAGAGGACCTGAACAGACACTTCTCCCAAGAGGACATACAAATGGCCAACAGATACATGTAAAGATGCTCATCTTCACTAGCTATTAGAGAAATGCAAATGAAAACTACAATGAGATACCTTCTCATACCTGTTAGATTGGCTGTTATCAACAAGTCAGATAACACAAGTTTTGGAGTGGCTGTGGAGAAAAAGGAACCCTCATTCACTGCTGGTAAGAATGCAAATTAGTACAACCATTATGGAAGAAAGTATGGTGATTTCCCCCAAAATTAAGAATAGAACTACTATATGACCCAGCAATCCCTCTACTGGGTATCTATTCCCAAAACTTGAAAACATTAGTACTTACAGACACATGCACCCCCATGTTCATCACAACATTATCCACAGTAGCCAAGACATGGAAACAACCAAAGTGTCCCTTAATAGAGGACTAGGTAAAAAAGATGTGGTACATATGCACTATGGAATACTACTCAGCCATAAGAAATGACATATTGCCATTTATGACAACATGGTTGGACTCTGAGAACATTATACTGAATGAAATAAGTAAATCAGAAAAAGCTAAAAACTAATATTTCACACATAAGTGGAATATAAAACTGAGACTCATGGACATAAATAAGAGTGCAGTGGTTATGGGGGCATTGGGGGAAGGGTATAAAGAGGGACAAATAGAAGATGATGAAAAATGAGTTGAATTTGGGTGATAGATATGCTCCATAATCTAGTATTCAAATGATATAGTGATGTTTACCTGAAGTCTATGCACACTTGTTGATCAATGTCACCCTTTTAAATTTCGTGTTTTTTTTTAAAAAAGTTCTGAACACAGAATTTGTTGTGCATTCAATAAACATGATTTTATAAAAATGATGACAAAAAGAGATTAGAATAGCAGAAAAATCATGATTCTTGTTTTAAGTATAAGGCTAGTGAGAATATTATAGTTTGCTGCTCTAACAAAAAGCTCTGAAATTTTATGGCTAAACAAAATATGATTTATTTCTCTTACACACAATAACTGATGGTGGTGTCCCTACTGAAGTGGTGCTCATAGACAGCTTTCTCCAAGCAGTGAACTAAAGGGATCCGGCCTCTTTTCTTCATGTGGCTTTACCAGTTCAAAATTCTTTACTTTCAATCTTGCAGGAGGGGAAGAGAGAGCATGGGAGATCATAAAGGGTGATTAGCGGGTCAGGTCTACCTAACTTTCTGTCTAGGATCCTTAAACCAGAACTATTTATCTTGACCTAAAAGCAGCTGTACTTGGAAATTCAGTCTTCTTCTATTCTACAAAGAAAATACATAACGGTGCTGTAAACAGATAACATTTCTATTCCATGTCCTCTCCTCTGGTCACAAATCACATAACTGCCATTCTTACAGGTAGAAAATACTATCTTCCCCCCCTGCAAAAACAACCAAAGTCCGCACTAGTCATTTCAACTCAAAAGTCAAGATTTCTTATTTTAATAAAATCTTCCACATCAAGTCTATCTATAACTTCCCTTCCTGCAGCAACCTAGACACTTCAGACATGTTACCTGCCCATACACTCCCCATGGAGTCTAACATACAATGGTAGAGTGCAGGCAGATCTACTACAATCACATTTTCTTCTGGAAAACTGAGACTGGAAGACACCTTACATTTATTAGTCCTTAGCAGTTATGAGATCCTACTTAGAAGATATAAAAAATACCTCTTATTCTCAGCTGAAGGATGTTCTTTAATATGGCTTTGATTCTACTCCCTGGATAGACCCTCTGACCCATTTTTGTCAATGACTCCTGGCCCTGCTCTAAAGGTTTTCTTTTGTCCATTATTTTCCCTGGACATATATGACATATGTGTTGATAGACATTCTTATCTTATGGCCATGGCATTTTCAAAGCCTGCACCTACTCATGGAAAGTTGAGTCCTGGGAATTTTTAAACTCAAAGAATTAAAGGCTTTTTTAAAGGCATCATACTTTTTTTTTTCCAATAAGAATCATTCATACTTAGTTGGTTTTCTGATCTATTTGCTTTTACTCTGCCATGTGCTTCCGGTAACCACATTCAAAGTTTTTCCTTAGACTTTCTCAGACCACCAATCTCTTTTTCTTCCTACTTTCCTCCTACCTTCATTCCTTCTCTTTGCAATTAATAGCAGCTACCTTAAAATTTTTTTGAATACTAATTGGAAAGACTGTACTCTTAACTTGACATTTTCCCTGGGTCACTTTTACTTTATTTACATGAGATGGTTCATCTAGCTTTTGATTCACAAAGCCTTCTTAGTATTTCTTAATATCTAAAATTTGGAAGATGATTTCTCCAACCTGCACAGCTCAAAATGTCTATATTCCCTTTTTATATCTGTTTGTAAACTAGCTAATTCTTTCCCAAGCTCAACTCTTGCCTTTATCAACTTGCCAAAAATTGTATTAACTAGAGATATTATTATTGGCTAATAATAATCAATGTACACTATTCTGTTTCTTTCTTATCTAGAGTTAATAGGTCAGTCTCTTTATAACCTGACTCCTACATTGCTGCAGGCTCTGCTAATATATATTTTTCTTACTGTTAAATAGGTTGCACTTTATCCAGAATCTAATTTTTATGTTCTTGTTGTAGGAACAAACTACTTCAAAGTAACAAGTTTTTTTTTCCCACCAAAATTAATGCCTCCCCAAAATCTCAATGACATGTCATAAATAAAGATCCATATATATACACATGCACATGCATATGTATGTATGCAGGTACACACATGCACATATATATATATACACAAAGATACATTTTTATTAACAAACACAAAATCCACCCTGATGCTTCTTATTAGTGACTCTTCTGGATGGTTCTCCTTCAATTTCCAGGATCTATGCTTTTTCATCTTTTCCTACCAACATCCATTAGGTAATCAAACTCCTGAGCCAGATTCTTTGCAACTGGTCAGCCCAAGGCAAAGAAAAAGATAAGTACAGTAATGTGTGAAGGTTTTAGTGTTAGAACTGGAAGTGATATATATCACTACTAAAAACATTGTATTGACTAGAGATATTTTTAAGATTTACCCAGATGAAAAGGTCTGGGGTAGTATGGTATATAGTTGGGTTTAAGACGAAAATAAGATAATGCATTAAACATATAGTATTAACTCTGAGATTAGATAAAGAGAAACATATATACATGGCTAGGTAGATTTGGTTATAAATCAGTTAAACATTCCTTGCCTCAAAATGGCACAGAATCCTACTCTCTTATCTATTTCTAATTTTCTTCCAATGTTAATTTTCAATCACTACTTCAAATTTGTGTGAATTGCCTTCTGTATAAGAGTAAAAGAAAAAAATATTTTCTTTGATTTACATAGGTTGTTAAATAATTCAAAGAGCAATTAAAGTGTAAAATAAACAAAACAAAAGACATGATAGCTTAAAAAACGAAAGTATCATATAACATTTCAAGGGCTTGTCCATTTTGAATTTACTTGTTTTCTTTACATTTTACTCCATTTTGATATTAATCAACTCATTTGTTCCATCTTCTTTCACAGTTTTATTCTTACTGCTGATGTTGGTATCCTGAAAACTAATTAGCACATCTTTATATCAACAGCAGCTAATTTCTGAAACCTTTGATACAAATAGCTTTCCATGTGTCCTGGGAATGACATAATGTTTTTATTCCCATTCATACTTGAGATAAGAAAGAAGCTTCTAGAATCCAAGATCATTTTGCTGGTTTTGTGGAATGAATGACACACACTAGGTTATCTAAATGCCTTTGCCTTATACAAAGTGTGTGGGAAGGGACAGATCATTTGCATTTCTAAGGCTTTGTATTAAGTATCTTTGCTGTACTTAAAATTCCTTAGAATGTACTGGCAAGCCCCAAAGAGTATAGTCAATGTGAAGTGATAGAAAATCAGAACACATTTAATTATTCCAATATTTATCTTTTCCATGCTATCATAGAATCTTTCATGGTAGAGTCTCTTTCTTTCAGGAAATAACTGAAGCCTTTTAACAGACTCATCTGATTTGGTCTGTCCTATCCAGAATAATCTCTCTTTTGATAAATTCATAGTCTTTCTGATTTGGGACTTTAGGAAGGTTAGAGTAGACAGATTATAGAGTTAAGGCTGGCTGGAGAATAAAGTAAAAGCAGAACAGGATGAATAGATGTGAAAAAAAATGTGATTATGACAAGGGATTATAAGTATAGTAGATTGGCGAGCAGGATAAAGAATAGTGTCTTTTTTTTTTTTTTAATTTATTTATTTATTTTTAACAGAGACAGAGAGAGAGTCAGAGAGAGGGATAGACAGGGACAGACAGACAGGAATGGAGAGATGAGAAGCATCCATCATTAGTTTTTTGTTGCCATTGAGACACCTTAGTTGTTCATTGATTGCTTTCTCATATGTGCCTTGACCGTGGGCCTTCAGCAGACCGAGTAACCCCTTGCTCGAGCCAGCAACTTTGGGTTCAAGTTGGTGAGCTTTTGCTCAAACCAGATGAGCCCATGTTCAAGCTGGCAACCTCGGGGTCTCGAACCTGGGTCCTCGGCATCCCAGTCTGACGCTCTATCCACTGCGCCACAGCCTGGTCAGGCTAAAGAATAGTGTCTTTAAGAGGGAAGGAGGAAGACAGTGTTTGTGACAGTTTTAGTTAATGACATTGGATATATAGCAGTGAACCAAGTAGAACAAATTCTCTATCTGCATAGAGCTAACATTACAATTGTAAGTAAATGTAAAGGCAGTAGCGGAGGCCACCATCAGAGCTGCCTGGCCCATGCAGGTTCAGGTTTAATTCAGATGGTAATGAAAGAATGGAGCCAAGAACTGGTGGGCCATTAGCTTTAATCCTAGCTTGCACCCGGTGGACAAAAAATACACACAGTGGGAAAACACCTCCCTTTCCATTCAGGGCTCCCAAAGCCACTGACTTATCCGAGTTTCCTAGAATCAAAGGTTTCTACCTCACCAGCTTTGTTCACCTCTATTTCCCATCTCCTTCTCTCTGCACCAAATCTGCACAAACTGGCTTCTCCTTCAGCACTCTGCCATCTTGGCTGCTTCTCCTCTCCTCTACATGGCCTTTCTCTGCTCTCCTCTCCTCTAATGCTAATCTTAGGAACTGAGTGAGAGTAAGCTCCCAGTCTGCCCCATCTTATAATGTAAAAATCAAAACTTTTAATCCAATATACAAACAAGGAAGTTTCTGATACAATGTCACTTATTTGAGGCATGATGGGATTCCTCATGAGAGTGTGCCAGCCCCCCACCATGCAACAGTCAAGTGTGTGGGGAAAAGTTTAGGCTTAAAACTAAGCCTTAGGCTAAAAGGACCCTGCCTGCTTACAGTCTGTCCCCCACACCCAATGCAAACGATAAGTGAGTAAATATATACAATATATATCATATTTACAAACTTATTTGAC
Source organism: Saccopteryx bilineata (assembly GCF_036850765.1). Lineage (NCBI taxonomy): Eukaryota > Metazoa > Chordata > Mammalia > Chiroptera > Emballonuridae > Saccopteryx > Saccopteryx bilineata. Next base: position 21,051,267 of record NC_089492.1, on the reverse strand, counting down.
CAACAGTAAAACATAAGATGTTGGAAGGTAATGATCATAAAGAATGAAGGATAGAAAAATCTGAAATCTTTCTGTTTGTATTAGATTTTAATGGAAGGGTATATTACAATCTTAAATAGAGTGGTCAGAGAAGGTTTCTTTGAGAAGATGATTGTGGGTCAAATAAGTTTGCAAATATTATGTATATGTTTGTTCACTTATAGTTTGCTTTGGGTTTGAGGGACAGGCTGTAAGCAGGCAGAATCCTTATAGCCTAAGGCTTAGTTTTAAAACTAAACTGTTCCCCACACCCATGACTGTTGCATGATAGGGAGTGGTGCACACTCCCGAGGAAACCCACTATGCCTCGGATAAGTGACTTTGTGTTAAAGACTTCCTTGTTTGTATATTGGATTAAAGGTTTGGATTTCTACACTATAAAACTGGGCAGAGGAACCCATGCTAGAGGAGAGCAGAGAAAGGCCACATGGAGGAGAGGAGAGGCAGCCAAAATGGTGGAGTGCTGAAGGAGAAGCCAGTTTGTGCAGCGTTTGTGCAGAGAGAGGGAGTTGGGGAACAGAGGTGTGTAAGCCTGGTGAGGTAAAACCTTTGATTCTAGGAAACTTGGATAAGTCAGTGGCTTTGGGAGCCCTAAATGGAAAAGGAAGTGTTTTCCCATTATGTGTATTTTTTGCCCGCTGGGTGCAAGCTAGTATTAAAGCTAATGGCCCACCAGTTCTTGGCTCTGTTGTTTTATTACCGTCTGTCTGAATCAAATGTGAACTTTCATGGGCCAGGTGGCTCTGATGGTGGCCGTGGCTACTGGCTATACAATGATATTGGAACAAATGACTTGAAGAAGATGAAGTAATAAGCCATGATGACAGAATTTTGTCAGACTACAGTTTACTGTCAAGATTTCAGCTTTTATTCTAAATAAAATGTAAACCCATTGATGGGTTCTGAGCAAGGTAGTGACCTCATTTCAATTTGTTGTAAAAAGATCTATCAGGTTGCTTCTTGAGAATTAGTTCTAGGGTATTAAAGATGTCATCAATCAGACCAGCTAGAAGGCTTTCTCATTAATTCAAACAAGAGACAATGGTTTGAATGAGGAATAATGAGGAAGGTGAGCAGTGGCCAAATTTGGGATATATTTTGTAGGTGAATCCAACAGAATTTGTTACTCTTTTTACTCAAAGTCATCCAGTAACAAACTAGATGTAAGAATTGTCCCAAGGTCTTTGGTTAAACAAATAGAAAGTAAAACGTGTTTACTAAGATGAAAAAAGAAGAGTAAGTTTGGGGAGGGTGTACAGAACAAGATGAGGAGCTCATAAGTTGGCCATGTTAACTTTAAATTTCTAGTACACATCCATGTGGAAATATTATGTAGGAGTTCAGGAAGAAGTTTGAGCTGAAGAATTATATTTGGGTGAATGCAGCATTTAGATAGTAATTAAAGCTAAGAGACTGATGAAATTGCCTAGTTAGGGGATATAGATGAAATAGAAAAGTTTTAAGATATGGGCTTTCAGGACCCATCAACGTTCAGGGATGAGGCATTAAAGGGTGAGAAAGTAACACTCTTGAAGGGATTTACTATAAGGATGACTAGAGAAACATGCTCCAGCAGAGACTGGAAGGCGATGTGGATCAATTGAAATGTTTTCTTTGTTTAACTGGGGAAAGTGCCATCATATTTGCATACTGATGGGACTGACTTATTAACGAGATAGGTGAGAGAAGAGGAAAGATAGAACAAATACTGAGGTGATGTCATTAGTAGGCAAGAAAAGATAACATTTAGAAGATAAAGGTTTGGCTTCAGATAGGAACATAAATAACATCATAATAATAACAGGAGCAGCTGAAAATAATAATAATGATAACAAAATAATAATAATAGCTAGGGGTGCTCTTTGGAAGTTCCTGTTTTAGACAAGATTTTCTTGAAGTGTCAGGTTTCTCATTAAGAGAGGCTCCCAAGAGAAAACTGTTGAGAGTTGGGAAAGGGAGACAAAGAAGAAGCAGCCAAGCAAATGTGCAAATGCTGGCTATGTTCCTAAGAGTAGCTTTAGGCTGATCCCACAAGGAAATGCTAGAGGGTAAATTTCATTTCCAAGTTTCTGATGATAAAAGTGTAATGAGTCTGCTGTTCACATTGCTCCTTTTGTTTCTGCTCTTTCTGTTTCCATTGCCAAGCAAGGTCACATAGACTTCTTACTTTTTCAGCAGTGTTAGCAAAATTAAGAGGCTAGCGCTTGGTAGCTCTATGGTTGTCCAGAAGCAGAGCACCCATGAGGCATCCACTTGGTGGGCATGGATCGTTAAAGGGGTAATGCAGGACTGATCTGATGGAGGTGATGGCATCTTCCCGGCCACAAAGAAGCAGCAGCTAGCAATGCTCCCTCCCTCAGGCTTTGAAACTGTGAGCCTCACTTCTGAAGGCTAAACATAGACTCCACTTCTCCAACCCACGCAATGGTCCTGTAAATCTTTGATTGCTCGTAATATCTTTGTCATTGTCACAAAGATGCATACAATTCTCTAACAGATACATATATTTGTATTATAATCTGCCCCAGTGATATTATTCATGTTACCTTATTTCACTATTAAAAATTATTTTAGATTGGATAGGAAATTATATTATCAATAAAAAATATATTCTCTAGATTTTTCCATATATTCTTGTTAATTAAACAACTTCACATCACTTATGTAGCATAATGCCAAAATGTTCAACTTGAGTCCAATCATGCAGAAACAATCAGAAGAATTCAAATCAAGAGAAATTCAGCAAAACAAAAATTCCCTGAACTCCACAAAAATGTCAGTTTTGTGAAGTATATTTAGATCAAGAAAAGCCTGGGGAAGTCTGGACCAGAGACCAATGAAACATGACAAGTACAAGAAGGTCTGATGCTGATTAGATTCTGGATCATTAAAAATATAGTAAAATAACACAGCTAGCTATAAAGTGTATTATTGGGACAAATGCAGAAATGGAATACAGACCCCATATTATATAAGTATCATATTCATATTAAATTTCTTAAATATAATGAACATATTGTAGTTATGTTTTATTTTTAGTAAACATATGGCAAATTATTTGAGTGAAACATCTTGATATATGTAAAGCCAGAAGCCACGGTCAGGGCCGCTATCACAGTGGCCTCCTGGCCCATGCAGGTTCGCATTGGATTCGGACAGTCAGTAAAGAAACAATGGAGCCAAGAACTGATGGGCTGTTGTTGGGTGGATAAAATGTATCATGCTCACTTTGTTAAAGACGCTGTCGCCCAGGTGATATTAATGTGTGTTGGGGGCAGGCAGGATCATTGTAGCCTGGGGCTTGGTTTTGGGATTAAGCCTTTCCCACCCTTTTCAATGTGGGGTGGTACAATCCAATCATGCCTCAGAGAAGTGACTTTGTATTAGAGACTTCCCTATTTTGTATATTGGATTAGAGGTTGTGAAGCTACACTATAAAATAGGGGTAGAATGGGAACTTGCGCTCTTGGTTCCTGAGATTATCATTAGAAGAGAGAGCAGAGGAGAGCAGAGAAAGGCCACGTGGAGGAGGCCAGGAGAAGCAGTCAAGATGGCGGAGTGCTGAGTGAGATGCCAGTTTGTGTAGAGTTTGTATTTGGGATAAGGAAGGAGATGGGGAACTGAGGAGAATAAAGCTGGTGAGCTAGAAACCTTTGATTCTAGGAAACTCGGATAAGTCAGTGGCTTTGTGAGCACTGAATATGATTGGGTTTTGGAGCCCAGTGTGTATTTTTACTTGCCCGCCAGGTGCAAGTTAGGATTAAAGACTATGGCCCACCAGTTTGTGGCTCTGTTGTTTCTTTACCGACTGTCCGAATCCAATGCGAACCTGCAAGGGCTGGGCTGCTCTGATGGTGGCCCTGGCTATGCCTGCTGGCTTTACAGCTGTCATCTTTAATTCTAGCTTGCACCCGGCGGGCAAGTAAAAAAACTACACACTGGGCTCCAAAAGCCACTCAAATTCAGTGCTCAGAAAGCCACTGACTGATCCGAGTTTCCTAGAATCAAAGGTTTCTAGCTCATCAGCCTTATTCTCCTCAGTTACCCATCTCCTTCCTTATCCCAGATACAAACTCTTCACAAACTGGCATCTCACTCAGCACTCTGCCATCTTGGCTGCTTTTCCTGGCCTCCTCCATGTGGCCTCCTTCCACTGCTGGCTCTACTCTCTCTGCTCTCTCATGCTAATCTCAGGAACCAAGCGCGCAAGCTCCCACTCCGTCCCCATTTTATAGTGTAGAAATCCAAACTCTTAATCCAATATACAAAATAGGGAAGTCTCTAATACAAAGTCACTTCTCTGAGGCATGATTGGATTGTACCACCCCACATCAAAAAAGGGTGGGAAAGGCTTAATCCCAAAACCAAGCCCCAGGCTACAAGGATTCTCAACACACATTAATATCACCTGGGTGATGGCCTCCTCGTGGGCAGCGCTGTCTTTAACAAAGTGAGCATAATATATTTTACCTGCCCAACAATATATATAACTAATGCTCAAATACATATACATATATACCTGCACACTGATACACACACACATACATACTACACACTGGAAGTTAAGTGAGAAAAAGTTGTTAAAAACTGATGGATAAAGGTAAAGAGAATACATGGTCATTGTACCATTTATTATAACTTCTAAAGTGTTAAATTTTTTCAAAATAAAACAATGAAGAACAGGGCAATGTAAAACAGTAGCAACTCTGCAAAATTTAAACTACTCTAATTATAGTGTCATTTGTAAATCAACAGAACTATAGAAAAATTATAAATAACCAGTCTATATGTCCACCAGGAAGTCAAATTTATCACCTCATGTTTTATGCAGAGTAATACATAAAAAGACCTGGATCTCCAATTCTAAGTTATCAACCCAACTGATAAAAGTTATTGTGAAAAATTAATCATTTCTAAATTATTTATATTAATGTGAGCTAGACAATTAAAAAAATTCACCTGGCATAACTTTACCAATCAAGCACAATTTCTGTTCATTTACATGAGAAATGAGAGATCATTTTTGAGAAATTATATTTAAAATGTGTCTATACCTGTAATCTGGATTTGAGTGAACAAATGTCATGTTACTTGATTCTTAAAATAATATGTAGATCAAAAATATATCTTAAATAATGACAACTATTACCATTGCTACTAATATATTTATATTAATAGATGAATGATTATCAAATAAGTATCAATCTTAAATCAGTAGTCTCATTTTTTATAAGCAAAACAGAAGATATTAGTAAATTCTACTGGTTCTCATTTGTTTTACTAAAATTATGTCCTAAATTTCCCTGTATTCGGAATGTTTTTTTGTTTTAAAAAATTATATGACTTTAAAATCAATTTAAATAGAATATTAGACTTTATAAAAGATCTTATAATAAAAGGCACTGTGTACTTATATGTGATATTTTCATTAATTTGCTTAAAATCCAAAACACTACTAGCTCATTTGCGCTAAAAGGTCACTTGTATTTTTTTCTTAAATTAGGAACAAAATAGGTTTAAAGTGCTTATAGGAATCTAAAATCTGTGAAAAAACTAGAGCTATTTCCATGGAAACAAGCTTTTGCTTCAGGGAGAGTTGTAATCAGTCTTTTGTGTAGATAGATGGATTTAGATTTTTGCAATCACAAAACTGTCAGATTACCTACCTAGTTGATTTTCTGAAGTTTACAATTTTGACAATATCAATTATTTCACACTTCCTACTTTCTCAAACTTTTTATACTTCTATCCCTTTTTATCACTTTTCTTTTAAATGTGAACAATTCTATAGCACATTTTGAAAAAAAAATAACTAGTATCTATTGTGCAACATTAACATTTCCCCCCCACACACATTTCTCCTTCAACTTACCACTTTCAATTGTTCTGAATTGTTTGAAGAAATAACTGTAGAACTTTCTCCTCTTTTAAAGTTGGTAAATTTTTTATAAGTTTCAGAATATTGGATGTTGCAGTTGTTCAAATAGTAGAAGAGGAAAAGTATATCAGAGCTACTTACTTGGTTTGCTTTGTAAAAAATTTACCAGCACATATCAAGTTCACACTTTTATTTTTGATTGAACTATTATGGAAATGACTACATTGGGTTTTGTTTTGTTTTCATTACATCTGTTAAGCCAGAAGCCACAGCCAGGGCCACCGTCACAGCAGCCCGGCCAGTGCAGGTTCGCATTGGATTCGGACAGTCGGTAAAGAAATAAAGGAGCCACAAACTGGTGGGCCATAGTCTTTAATTCTAGCTTGCACCCGGCGGGCAAGTAAAAATACACACTGGGCTCCAAAACCCAGTCACATTCAGTGCTCACAAAGCTACTGACTTATCCGAGTTTCTTAGAATCAAAGGTTTCTAGCTCACCAGACTTATTCTCCTCAGTTCCCCATCTCCTTCCTTATCCCAGATACAAACTCTACACAAATTGGCATCTCACTCAGCACTCCGCCATCTTGGCTGCTACTCCTGGCCTACTCCACGTGGCCTCCTTCTGCTGCTGGCTCTACTCTCTCCTCTAATCATCCCAGGAACCAAGAGCAAGCTCCCACTTCGTCCCCATTTTATAGTGTAGAAATCCAAACTCTTAATCCAATATACAAAACAGGGAAGTCTCTAATACAAAGTCACTTCTCTGAGGCATGATTGGATTGTACCGCCCTACATCAAAAAAGGGTGGGAAAGGCTTAATCCCAAAACCAAGCCCCAGGCTACAGGGATTCTCAACACACATTAATTTCACCTGGGCAACGACCTCCATCTTTAACAAAGTGAGCATAATACATTTTATCTGCCCAACAACATCGCTTTTTAAAGTAATAATACAGAAAGCCTCACATGTTTTATTGAATTATAGTCTGCACAGATATTCTTTTGCATTGTACAATGACTAAAGAAAGATTAACATACATGTAAAATCTGTTTCAGAGGTGTTGGGCAGATAAAATGTATTATGCTCACTTTGTTAAAGTGGTGCTGCCCACATGGAGGCCGTTGCCCAGGTGATATTAATGTGTGTTGGGGGCAGGCAGAATCCTTGTAGCCTGGGGCTTGGTTTTGGGATTAAGCCTTTCCCACCCTTTTTGATGTGGGGTGGTACAATCCAATCATGCCTCAGAGAAGTGACTTTGTATTAGAGACTTCCCTATTTTGTATATTGGATTAAGAGTTTGGATTTCTACACTATAAAATGGGGATGGAGCAGGAGCTTGTGCTCTTGGTTCCTGAGATTATCATTAGAGGAGAGAGCAGAGCAGAGAGCAGAAGGAGGCCACGTGGAGTAGGCCAGGAGAAGCAGCCAAGATGGCGGAGTGCTGAGTGAGATGCCAGTCTGTGCAGAGTTTGTATCTGGGATAAGGAAGGAGATGGGGAACTGAGGAGAATAAGGCTGGTGAGCTAGAAACCTGTGATTCTAGGAAACTCGGAGAAGTCAGTGGCTTTATGAGCACTGAATGTGAGTGGGTTTTGAAGCCCAGTGTGTATTTTTACTTGCCCGCCGGGTGCAAGCTAGAATTAAAACTATGGCCCACCAGTTTTTGGCTCCATTGTTTCTTTGCTGACTGTCCGAATCCAATGCAAACCTGCATGGACCAGGCTGCTGTAGTGGTGGCTCTGGCCCTGCCTACAGGCTTTACAAGAGGTTACCAGGAATGTATAACAAAGCTATTATAAACAAATGCAGGTACTAGAATCTATATCAACAAGGAGACCACCACAAAATATGACATAATATCACAGTCACTGGTTAAAACATCTAAAACACTACAATATTCTTGTGCCCATCTCCAGTAATGATTTATGCCGTGAAATAATCAAACACATTAAAAACTCAAAGTTCATTTTTCTTATCTCTGAAAATCTTCTCTATCAGCTAATCTGTAGATTATCAAAGCATTCTCACTATTTCGTATTGTTATTAACAGAGCAATAAGAATAAAACATTTAAAATATCATTAAAGGCAAAATATAAGACACAATCAGAAAAGGAAATAAGTTCAAACAAGGAAAAGTGTAAGGGAGCAAAAGAGTAGATGTAAAATAATTGCTTGGTTCAAAAATAAGAATTCAATAGTCAGTGATATAGAAAAAAAGCTAGTAACAGGAAAAGATTATTAGTGAAAGTACTGTACATTAAATCACAACAGCTATAGCAAAACTAAAAGAACAGGTGGTTAAGGCAGAGCCAGAGTAAATAAAGACAAAAAAGAAAAAAAAAAAAGAAGCTGTTCATCATTTAGTTCCAAGGGTCCTTAGAGTAAACGTGCTCCCTAAAATAGCATTTCAATAATTATTTACCAGGTGAACCAGCTCCTAAAATTACTACTCGATTCCTCTTTATATTATAAAACACAAGGAGATGCCTATTTTAATCTTTTCTGTTCTTCATCATTCTTAGAATAAGGGCACAAGTTATTAGCAAGGCCAACTGTGGCCTTGAGTCAACTGGACTTTACCTGGCCTCATCTCTCCAGTCTCAGCTTTATCCAGGTACCTTGTTTTCTGTGCTCTAATGATGGTTTAACTTCACCTCCTGAACTATGCCATGTTCTTGCTAATATAGAGCTCAGGCACATTACCTCTGCCTGGCATTTCCTCTGTCCCTCCCCTCAGGTTTTCAAATTAAATCCAAATTGTCTTAACATATCAGCTTAACAATCTTTTTCTGAAGGTAATCTTTTTTGATTCTCAAGGAGTCAAACAAATTTCATTAAGCATTCTTATGGCAAATTAAATTTCCCTCATAACTTATCAATTGTAATTTTACACTTGATTGTGTGAATCTCTTAGATATTAAGGAGTGAAAATTTTCTAAAAATGCACATATATATATATAGTAGTATGGCAAGAACAAGAACCATCCACACCTACTTTTGTTTACCATTGTTTCCTTAATGTTTCCTTAGTCCAGTGAGTGTCCATGTTGGGCAGATAAAATATATTATGCTCACTTTGTTAAAGATGGCACTGCCCACATGGAAGCTGTCGCCCAGGTGATATTAATGTGTGTTGGGGGCGGGCTGTGGGCAGGCAGGATCCTTGTAGCCTGGGGTTTGGTTTTAGGACTAGGCCTTTCCCACCCTTTTTGATGTGGGGTGGTACAATCCCATCATGCCTCAGATAAGTGACTTTGTATTAGAGACTTCCCTATTTTGTATATTGAATTAAATCATTTCCAAGTAGTCTCTGATATTTTCTTTACAGCACCTAATTACTCTGAGTCTCTTCCAATAAGTTTTTATCATTTCCTACAGGAAGTAAATAAGAACTAATTAAAATGTAATAACTTATTCTATCGATTCTTTTGACTACATTCCCTCTTTACATGCCAAGGAAGAGTCAGTGATAAATACAGGAAAGTGGCTTCCATAATAAATAGTAAATCTCATCAGAGTAGACAATTTAGAACAACAATCATGCTCTGATGAAGAACAAGTCCTTGTCTGTAGTTCTGTGATATTTAAATATGGTTTTGTCATCATTCCCAATGTTTTCCAACTATCATTTCTGGATTTTAGGTTTTAAATAGTGTAGAACTAGAAATAATAAGTATATGTTAATACATGGTTAGAGAATGAGTATTTTTTTATTACAACGTGGGCTTTTATTGCTTATGAACAGCACTAAATTATTTCTAAATAGCTTTTCTTTTGGTCCTGGCCGGTTGGCTCAGTGGTAGAGCATTGGCCTGGTGTGCAGGAGTCCCGGGTTAGATTCCCGGCTAGGGCACACAGGAGAAGCGCCCATCTGCTTCTCCACCTCTCCCCCTCTCCTTCCTCTGTCTCTCTCTTCCCCTCCCGCAGCCAAGGCTCCATTGGAGCAAAATTGACCCAGGCACTGAGTATGGCTCTATGGCCTCTGCCTCAGGCACTAGAATGGCTCTGGTTACAACAGACCGATGCCCCAGATGGGCAGAGCATCGCCCCCTGATGGGCATGCCGGGTGGATCACGGTCGAGTGCATGCAGGAGTCTCTCTGACTGCCTCCCCATTTCCAACTTCAGAAAAATACAAAATAAATAAATAAATAATAAATAGCTTTTCTTTTTACTAACCTTAATGTCAAAGTTTGAGTGACTTACTTAAAGCTGAAACAAAGGATTCAGTGAGGTCCACAATCACTTGATTATGTTGGCCAAAACTATCCTTTCCATGAACAATATTCTTGTGTGATGCTCAAAGCCTAAGATGATCAGCACATCCTCCAAGAGCTCTATGAAACTCAGTCAATCACCCTTTCTTCTCAAAAAGAAAAAAACAACAACAACTTCTAAATGGATCTTATCCTCTCTCCCTCCAGTAAAAAGAAATAATTGTTCCCAATACCACTAAAAAGTATTTCTTGTTAAAACTTCCTCATGACTAAAAAAACCTGTATAACATAAACATAAATTCTGTATCCCTAATTCAATGTACTTAATTACTAAAAAATAAATAAATAAATAAAATGCATAAACTTTAGGTCAGTAAAAACAATTTTTTTTTTTTTTTGGTATTTTTCTGAAGCTGAAAACGGGGAGAGACAGCCAGACAGACTCCCGCATGCGCCCGACCGGGATCCACCCGGCACACCCACCAGGGGCAACGCTCTGCCCACCAGGGGGCAATGCTCTGCCCCTCCGGGGCGTCGCTCTGCCACGACCAGAGCCACTCTAGCGCCTGGGGCAGAGGCCAAGGAACCATCCCCAGCGCCCGGGCCCATCTTTGCTCCAATGGAGCCTTGGCTGCGGGAGGGGAAGAGAGAGACAGAAAGGAAGGAGGGGGTGGGGGGTGGAGAAGCAAATGGGCACTTCTCCTATGTGCCCTGGCCGGGAATCGAACCCTGGTCCCCCGCAAGCCAGGCTGACGCTCTACCGCTGAGCCAACCAGCCAGGGCCAGTAAAAACAATTTAACAATATTTGCTAGCAAGGATCCATAAAAACTAGTATGTATACATCATTGATGGCAATTTAAACTAGAGGAATATTTTCTTCTGGTGGAAAAATAATCCAAAAGTCTCTGAGAAACTATAAACATAATTATAGCACTTACCTTAGAAATTAGTCCTAAGGAAATTATATAAATATATTTATTTTATTTGACTTTATTTTATTTTCTTCTTTTCCAATGAAAGGAGGGGAGATAGGGAGACAGACTCTCACATGTGCGCCCCGATCTGGATTCACCTGGCAACCCCTATCTGAGACTGATGTTCTGCCCATCGAGGGCCATGCTCACAACTGAGGTATTTTTAGCTCCTGAGGTAGAGGCTCCAGGAAGCCATCCTCAGGGCCAGGTGCCAATGTGCTCGAATCAATCAAGCCATGGCTGTGGGAGAAGAAGAGAGCGAAAAAGACAGAAGGGGAAGGGGGAGAGGGGAGGGGTGGTGAAGCTGATGGTCGCTTCTCCTGTGTGCCCTGACTGGGAATCATACCCTGGGACATCCACACCTCAGGCCAATGCTCTACTGCTGAGCCAACTGGCCAGGGCTTATCAGTGAACAGTGGTAAAGTTTGAGTTACTATTAACTTTATTATTATCGTATTACAATATGAACTGCTGGGTCTCCAATTCTACTGGAGAGACTCTGAGAAAACACATAAAACTGATAATTGTCCTTGCAGGGAATAGGAGAGAAGTAATACGTGATGGTCAGTTACAGGTCCCATTGCCAAGGGCAAACCCAAGTACACGAACTTCCTACAGATCTTTATGTAACCATGAAGAGTGAAACAAGTCCTTTGTTACATAACCATAAAAACAAAAAAGGAGGTAGAAAATGATGAAATTAGGGGATTGCTTCTAACTTCGAAACATACTTTGATATTAAAAATTAAAAACAGCCTGGCCTATTGGTGCAGTGGATAAAGCATCAACCTGGAATGCTGAAGTTGCCAGTTGGTAACCCTGACTTGCCCTGGCAAGGCACATATGACAAGCAGTCAGTGAACAACTAAAGTGAAGCAACTATGAGCTGATGCTTCCTGTTTCCCCCACCTCTCTCCTCTCTTTGTAAAATCAATAAATAAAATCTTTAAAAAAATCCATCCATCAGTGAAATGGTTGATAAATTGTGATGTGTTTATACTATGGTACTAGATATAAATATTTATAAGAACCAGTTAGATCTATACCTTAAAAAAAGTAAAAACGTGTTATGTAAGTGTACTGAGGAATATCTATAGATAACTCTATAGAGAATGATTCTACTGATTGAAATATTAACATTTCTTACCTTATTATAAAAGAATCTATAAAATATCCAAATTTTATACACTTTCTTCTCCATTAATCTGCTAAGTAGGTATAGTCATAGTAGAGACACATATTTGTAAAATATAATTACTCAGCTTTGTCTCAAATACTTCTGTTATATAGTGACATCCTTAAATTACATCAATTATGACTTAAGTATGTAAACTAAATAGGTATATATAATCACATGATAAAGCTTCATGCCTGATTGTGATTTAATTTTTGTAACATTCTTATCTTTTTACGGTAGTATTTGTGAACGTATATGACCATTTTATTATATATTTTTCACTTTTAAAAGAAAATAAGAGGTATATGAGATAATAATATCACTGATAAAGATTTATCTTTTTAAAAATTTTAATGTATTGCCTGACCTGTGATGGTGCAGTGGATAAAGCGTCGACCTGGAATGCTGAGGTCCCCGGTTCAAAACCCTGGGATTACCTGGTCAAGGCACATATGGGAGTTGATGCTTCCTGCTCCTCCCCTCCTCTCTCTCCTCTCTCTCTCTCTCTCTCTCTCTCTCTCTCTCTCTCTCTCTCCTCCTACTCTCCTCTCTAAAATGAATAAATAAGTCTTAAAAAAAAAAGATTTGTCACCTTTAAAAAAAATTTAATGTATTGATTTTAGAGAGAGAAGAAGGGAGAGAGAGAAAAAAAACTGATTTGTTGTTCTACTTATTTATGCATTCATTGGTTGATTCTTATACAAGGCTTGTCTGGGGACTGAACCTGCAACCTCGGTGTATCAGGACAATGCTCTAACCAACTGAGCTACTTAGCCAGTTCCTAAAAATGTACCTTTTATAAAATTAATATAACAGTGGCACATTATAGCCAAAGTAAGCATTTCTCTTTAAACAATATATTTGAATTTTTTAAAATGCACGTACATAGAAGAAATTGTATAGAATAGCAATTATGGTGTATCTCTAGAAGTAGAATTTTGGAATATGAATTTTGAATGATTTACTCACCATCTGAGTAAATCTGAGCAAGGCATTTATTTTGTTTTAAATCTAAATTACCCCTTCAGTAATTAAGGGAAAATAATTACATCTAATCTTTATTCCTTAAGTTTCCTATGTGTGGTGTTATGTGCAGTGCTTAAAACAACCTGAATACATACTAAAAAAGGTATGTCACGATAATGGCTTCCCCATTTTTTAAAATTGATTTTAGAGAGAGGAAGGGAGAGAGAGCAGAACATCAATCTGCTTCCGTCTGTGCCCTGAATGGGGATCGAACCAGCAAACCTCTGTGCTTTAGGACAATGCTTTAACCAACCAAGCTATCCAGCTGGGACAGCTTCACCATTTCTAAAGGTTGCTGGCACTGGGGAAGGAAGAAAATATTGCTGTTGGAGTTTTATGTCAACTAATAAACTTTATTCCTCCGAGAGTGGCTGGGACATATAATCCAGTGTATCAGTTGGTAAAGGTTTTCGGTGACTTTTCAGAAATTGTGCAAAGGTCTGCCCTTTATTTGGAAAATTGATCTTGGATCTTAAAGGTCAAAAAAGTAATGACTTAACTTTGGCTTCTAAGAATCCTACAAAATAAGCTGTTTGTAAGATAGTTTATCGGCTTTATGAGTTAACCCCATCTGGATTTGCACCTGTGATTTCTGGGAGCCCGTACCTTTAGAGCAGACACTTAGAGTGCTACAAACTTCCGTTCCACTATAAAGAATGGGGTTTTAAAATGACCAAAAGTACTTTACGGAAAGCCTTTTCAAAGCCAACAAGAGAGGGCAGAGCGACTGTGCCTCGAGTAGGTGGAGGCATGGAATTTCCTGGAGCAGCTCTCCACTGCCAGTCCCTTCAGCTAGAGAAGGCATGAATGTATTCATACTCTGGCATCTAGCCAAGGTCAAGGGCACTTTGCCATCATAGCCAACTTACTCATTCAGTTCAAGCACATTTCTGTAACGCTTTACAAAAATAAAATTTAATGCGGAGAGTTCCATGAAAGATGGCAGAACAAATTCATGTTTTCATAGCCTCCCTGCCTAAATTTACCAATATGAATAAAAATTATTAGAGATAAACACAGCCACTATGCTTAGAAATGATCAGCTCCCCATAAGGAAACTCTGAAGACAATCCATCAGTTACAAAAGTTGTGGACCAAGCTGAGAGACTCTGATTATCACAGACATATCCCCAGTTGGAAAGCCTTCATCTGGTGTAAAAAAAAAAATGAGACAAGGAATTGTGAAGGGGGCCTACTAACAAATCCTAGTTGGGAGACAAAGCTTGGAGAAAACATGTCACAGGAGGAAAGAGAAGAGCCTCCTATGGGACTAGTTCTACCACAATGAAATGGCAGATGTTTAATTTATAAGCTTCCCAGACAAGTCACATTATTCTGTTTGAACTGCTTTTCTCCCCATAAGGCAAAACCTGGGTAGATGGGAAACCGTGTACTGTAGCTTCTGACCAAAATAACAGGAGCAAGGGGAAATATTTACATGTCTGTACACATCTAGACTTTTATTTGGGTGTCCAACTCTCTACCAATCAAAACAGCATGAAAACTGAAAGAAGCCACTTCAGTCAGAATATTCAATAAATTTAGAGAAATTGCTGGATGGCAACAGCTACTAGCAACTTTTCTACACTCTTCAAATGAATAACTAAAAGGTGTGCCAGCCGGCAATTCCTATACCAGGGGTCGGGAACCTATGGCTAGTGAGCCAGATGTGGCTCTTTTGATGGCTGCGTCTGGTCGCAGACAAATCTTTAATAAAAAAAAATAATGTTAAAAATATAAAACATTCTCATTTATTACAATTCATTCATTTCCTACCACTCAGTTCATGGTTGCAGGTGGCTAGAGCCAATCACAGCTGTCCTCCGGGACAACACCAAATTTTTATTGGATAATGCATTATGTACACAGGTTGTTGTATGGCTCTCATGGAATTACATTTTAAAATATGTGGCATTCATGGCTCTCTCAGCCAAAAAGTTTCCCGACCCCTGTCCTATACCTAAAATTTAATTCTGAAACGATTAAATGATACTTCTGAGGGAAAGGGGGAAAAAAGAGAAATGGGGAAATGTCAATAGTAATAACAGTAAAAAAAAAAAAGGCCACACACATCATTAACGATGGTTTTTCCCTACTTAAGATGAATACTGGCCCTGGCCGGTTGGCTCAGTGGTAGAGCGTCGGCCTGGCGTGGGGGGGACCCGGGTTCGATTCCCAGCCAGGGCATATAGGAGAAGCGCCCATTTGCTTCTCTACCCCCCACTCCTTCCTCTCTGTCTCTCTCTTCCCCTCCCGCAGCCAAGGCTCCATTGGAGCAAAGATGGGCCCGGGCGCTGGGGATGGCTCCTTGGCCTCTGCCTCAGGCGCTAGAGTGGCTCTGGTCGCGGCAGAGCGACACCCCCCCCAGGGGCAGAGTATCGCCCCCTGGTGGGCAGAGCGTCACCCCTGGTGGGCGTGCCGGGTGGATCCCGGTGGGTCGCATGCGGGAGTCTGTCTGACTGTCTCTCCCCGTTTCCAGCTTCAGAAAAATACAAAAAATAAATAAATAAATAAATAAATAAATAAAGATGTTAAAAAATAACTGGCCAGAGAAATTGGGAGGAAGAAAAACAAAGCATGTAAATGGCAAACACAATTATAGAGAAACTTTGGAAGAAGTTATGTAATAGTTGACACAACACATTTCTTTTTTGCGTTCAATTACTCAGTACTACTTGATAATACAAAGTGAGAAAGAGAGAGAGAAAAAAACATGAAATTGAAGCCACATTAGTTAATAATTTTAGGTGAATAAAGCAATGTCAAACTTCAACTTCTCTAAAACCAGCATGAAATATAAATTAACCAATAAGAAACCGGAGCAGTGGTATAAATAATATTTTCAGAAAATTATATATAACTCAAAGAAAAACTACAGGGAAATTCAGATTCTAACATTTTTCAATGTATTCAAGCTATATGAACATTAAATGAGGCTGGATGGTGTTTTCTTCTTTCTCCCTTACCCTCTCTGTTTCAACATTTAGAAAGAGCAAACTTGACCCTCCCTTCCCTTGTACAGTTTTACAGAGATGTTCAAACACCTGTTTGTGCCTCCTTATTAGCGCTGCCATAAGAAATGTTAGGGCTCATCTGAGAGGTAAGAGGATTGCATACAATCAACTCTATTTTCCTAACGGATTTGGTTACTTTTTCCAAAAATAGGCCTCTCCTTACTTTTTCTTTTGCACCCTGAACTCAGGCACAGAGCATGTCCCATGCTGCTCCGCCTTCTGCCTGCCGTGCATGGCCAATACACGAAAAGCAGAACGGCCCGTCTCTTTACACTAAGACCTTCTTTATGTCAGCTTGTCTTTTCCCATTCAGGTCTTTACACTAAGACCTTCTTTATGTCAGCTTGTCTTTTCCCATTCAGGGAAAAGGACTGGAAAGATTTGGACCAGCCTCAATAGACTAAGCTGCATTTATCAAGAGTATATCAGGACTCTGTATTTTGACAAATGATTTTCCAAATGTATCAAGTAGCACTTTATTTTTCATTTGGTTAATGATTCTTATGTATATAGCCTACCAGATGAATGGAGAGGTGATGCAATCCTGAACCCATAATATAGAAAATTGAGTTCTAATACCTGAGTAATATTTCTATTTTTCAGGAGGTAAAAAGAGACAAAAATTTTCAAAGAAGTGAACTTCCCTGAAGTATAGAAAAACTCTTATCTATAGAATAAAAGAATCACCTTATTTCAGGAAAAAGAAAAACTAATGGTGAATATTTAGCACAATAAAATATTTCTGAAAAATTAGTAAAGTCCAAGTATAAAGAAAGAATCATAAGAGAGTGTTCAAGCAGAAGTAACAAGCCACTTAAAGAAAAGAAAACAAAATTATCATAGCCATTTTTCTTAGTATTAAGTCAAGAGCTAATTAAGCAACATTTGGAATTCTAATGAAAAATAAACAGATTGTCTTTCAAGATTAAAGAACATATAATCATATATTCAAGTATGCACAAAGGAAATATTTATAACAATTTATATCTATCTTGAAAACCACTCATCAAGACATTATGCCAATCAACAACAAATAGGAAAATAGAAATGAATAATACCAATATGAGAAAGTCCTGGGATAAAAAGACTTGTAGGTGAAATTTCAAACATTTAAATCCAGTATAAATTGATAATATCTATAATTAATTCACAAAAATATTTTAACTTACTGTACTATAATTGACAGTTTTGAATAAATAATACATAATATATAAAGCTAATAACTAAATGGTAGTAGACTAATAAAATATCAAAAAATATCACTGCCAACAAAAAAATTAAGAAAAAAAACATTTTCTTGGCAAAGAGTAAGTGTGCTATTTTCCCATTATTCATGAGTGAAGTCAATAATACTGAATTTGATAAATTATAAACAAAGGTCTAAACATGCATTTTCAGTTTCTAGATTTTTAAGGGACTAAAATCATTATAAACTCTTACATTTTCTCACATATAGTTTTTTTTCTTTTTCTTTTTTCTTCTTTTCCAAGTGAGAGAGGAGGAGAGAGAGACAGACTCTCTCATGCACCCTGACCAGGATCCACCCAGCAACTATCTGGGGCCAATGCTCTGCTCATCTGGGGCCATGCTTGCAACCAAGTTATTTTTAGTGCCTGAGGTGGAAGCTCCACAGAGCCATCTTCAGGACCCAGGGTGATGCACTTGAACCGATGGAGCTCTGCTGTGGGAGGGGAAGAGAAAGAAGGAGTCAGGGGAGAGGTGGAGAAACAGATGATCTCTTCTCCTGTGTGTCCTGACTGGAAATCAAACCAGGGACATCCACACATTGGGTTGACACTCTACTACTGAGCCAACCAGCCATGGCCACATATAGTTTCTTAATCTATAAAATGGAGACAGTACACTTCACGTGGTAGGTCTAACTATTGTGTGAGTAAGATTAGTAGCCAGAATATAGTAAGTGTCCAATGCATGTATGGAAAATGTTATTAGCATAGTTTCTGGCACACAGTACATGGAGTCAGTATGTATTTGGTAAAGCAATAAATAACGTTCTTGTGTATAACTCAGGATTGTGGCCATCAAATTGATTATATAACTTTGTCAATCACAATACAGTATACCAACAAGAGTTATTCTTTTATTTATTTTCCTTTCCTCCCCTTTTTTTTTCCTTGCTTTTATTCTTTAGTTTTAATACAAGAAAACCAATAAGTTAAAGATCCCAAAGAGAAAAGAAATAATAAAAAAAAAAGTTAAGGCTTTTTAAAACAGAAAGAGTGTGGGACCCAGAAACCTTGAAAGCCTTAGAAAGTCATTGTCGTCTCACAGTCTCACGTCTCTCAGCGCTTAGGAAATTTATGTCTTCGAAGTACTGTTCAGGAACACAGATATTAATGACTGCGTTTTGTTTATTGTTTTTGGCTCAGCAAATGATAACCAAATGGAACAAGACCGTTTAGGTCTTTTGCTCTTGTCATCATTATTTTAACCTTATTCACACAGCCTTTTTTCCTTTTAAAATGCATTTGTGGAATGTGTTTTTTAGGGCCTGAGGTCTCTCTCATCAAGGTCTCTGTCAATATTTTTTTTTTACCTCCCCAGGCTTTGTAGGATTCAATGTTTGGCCCGAAATAGGGTTCAGATCCCAGATCGATGGGGACGATGAGGTACAGGCAGTGGGCACCGATACTTGCTGGTGACTCATTTGGCACCACCACCGCCCACCACTCTTTCAGATCTCTGTTATCCTGAGGGCAGTGCTTTCTGCATAGGATCAAATAGTAAAAAGCAACAGCCTATGAGCAGTAATATATATGACAGTCATGAGTGTGTCTCACTTCAATGTGATTAAATACATGGTTTAGGAACATATTACATTTAAAGATGAGCTGATCTGTAGCTTAAGGTCTCTATTCCAACTTTTATCAGCCAGCGAGGAATCTAAAGGTCCAGTCCATATTAATCTGATAAGCCATTCTAGAATTAAGCAGAAAAATTTAACACTTAAAAATAAAAAAAGATGTTAAGTGTTATCGTTGTCTATCCTGCAAGCTCAGGGATGCTGATCTGACATAGAACTCAACCATAAACGTAGTCTTGGTCATTGCTTTCATTCAGCAATGCCCTTCAATTAAGTTGAACTTTTGGTAGGATCTAGTTCTGTGTGATGGTATAGTTCTAATGGGCCATCTCTTTTTTTTTTTTTTAAGAATTATGTTTTTAATATAACACGCAGATGTTTGATTTGTAACTCTGTATTGTTTCCCAATGCTTTTAAGAACCCTGCCATCTGTTCTGAACTCAGTTAAGAAGTGCTCTTGGTGGCAGAACCGGACTTGTCCCCTTCCTTCAATATGGGGAGTCAGTGTGCTTTATTTTACTTTCTTAAAATCTCTTCAAGATCTGTGGTTAACTGAAAATGAAATGTGGAAAACAGATTTTCTTTATGTCATGCTGAGTTTTTTTGACATTACAGCAAGGTATCTGATATATTAATTTCTTCATTTGTCTGAAAAATGTCAAGCATACACAAATCTTGAAAGAATAATAAAGTGAATTCTATATAGCTTTCATATAAAATAAACAGGGTATTATTTGGCTGTGTTCTCAGGAAGTTGCAGTTATGGTGACATTACTCATAATTCAGCATGCCTCACCACATAACCACAATGCCGCTATCATATCTAGAAAAATTACAATCGTTTCTTAACGTTGTCTATTATCTTTGAACAAACATGAATCTGAGTCAATTCAAGCATCAAAAAGGAAAATTAAAAAGCTGATTATAATACATTGAATTGTAAATAATCTTCGAATTCACAGAAAGATGAGGAGGGCCCAGAGTTTTCTCCCATAAGAATGCCAGGTTAATACATATGGAAGTAATTATCAATTGTTTCTAAAATCAACATTTTGTAATTCTTGTGAACAATAATGGCCTTCCCAAGATGTTTATATCCTAATCTGTGGAATCCTTGAATATGTTATTTTTTTATGGCAAAAGGGATTTTACAGATATAATTAAATTAAAGATTTAGAGTTAGGGGAGTTTTCTCAGATTATCTGGATGGGACCACTATATTTACATAGGTCCTCAAAAGCAGAGAACCTCTAACCTGTGGCTACTGGGAGATGTGACTATGGAAAGAGGGTCATAGAAAGGAAATGTCAGAAGGGCTCCACTGCTAGCTGGATGTGAAGATGGAGCTGAGGCATGGGAGTTACCTGCAGAAGTTCAAAAAAGGCAGAAACACAGATTCTCCCCTAAAGCCTCCCGAAAGAAATGCTGAGCTAATGCATAGATTTTATAGTCCAGGGAGATCTATGTCATACTTTTGACCTTCAGAATGGTAAAAAAATGTGTTATTTTAAGAGGTACGCAAGAGAAAACTAATACAACCCCAATATAATCATTGATTAAGCCAGGTTCAGCAATGGATGTTAAAAGCTTTGAATAAAATGTTGCTGAGTAATAAGGAAGTCACATGGTGACAGAGTGTCACTATACACATTAAACTATATGAAACATTCTATAAAATGACTGGCCTAGAAGCCTCAAAAAGTCAATACAATAAAAAGTAAGCACAGGGCCTGCTGTGAATTAAAAGGTAATTCAGAGGTATCACACTCAAATGCAATGTGTAAAACTTGATTGGATTCTGGATAATAAAAATGTAGGAAAAAATAATAATAAGGAAGGAAACAAGGAAATTAAAAAGGAGAGAGAGAGAAAGGGAGGGAGGCAGAAAGGAAAGAGTGAGGGAGGAAGACAGCTACAAGATATTTTAACTATTAAAAATAATATATACACAATTCCCACTAGCGTCACATTCCCTCTTTCAGTCATGAATAAATATATCAGCTGTTTACTGTGGGAAGAGCATTGATTTGGACTCACAGGGTATTGGTTTCAGTCCTGATTATGTTTATGAGTGATTTAGAAAAAGGCGTTTAATCTGTCGGTTTCCTTCATTGGATTAGATTCAATGATCTCTACTGAGCCTGAAACTTGGACACTCCTTGATGTTTCCTCCAGGAGAACCTTCAGGAGGTTTTTGTTTGACTCTCAATTGTATTAAATTTCCAATGACAAGTATACGGAATTGTATGTTTTCTATCGCCATGTAACAAAATATCACAAAGGGAGTGGCTTAAATCAACAAAAATTTATTACCTCAGAGTGTCTGCAGGTTTTAAATCTAGACATGGTGCAGCTGGATTCTCTGATCAGTCTCATGAGCTGAAACCAAGATGGCAACTGGAGTTGCAGAGCTCTTGGCTCAGGATTCTCTTCCATGTTCACTAGTGGTTGACAGACTTCATTTCCTCGTAACTCTAGCACTGAGCTCCCCAGTATCCTGCTTGCTGTTGGCTCTCAGCTCCGAGATACAGCATGCAGTTCTTTACCATGTGTCCACCATAGATAATTCACAGCATGAATGTTTGCTTTCTTCCAGACACCTGGACTACTTCTTAAAAACTATGGAAATGATACAAGAAAGAGTAAATCTTGAGGTTTGTCTTAAAATTTTGCTACTACATAGCTATCTCAAATTCACTATACAAGAATATGCAGTGGATTCAACTGTCATAAGTATGTAGAAAGATTTTGAAATTTAGATATTTTTTTGTGAAATTAATTAAAATTATTGAGTTAAACATATGTCTTATTTTGAAGTGGTATAAACAAATTAACTCAAGTTTCTCTATAGGCTTAACACATCGGAGTATCAAAAGAGAAACTGAATTTAAAATTATGATAAATAAAGATGAATACATCAGATCAATAAAGCAATTTACAGGTAAACCTTGCAAAGGTACAGGGGTAGGCAAAAGTAGGTTTACAGTTGTAACACAAATAATACAAAAATAACCGCGTGTTTCACGTACTCACAGCTATAAACCTCCTTCTGTGTGTCTCTGTATAGTCTATCAAAGGTTAAGTTCAATCAGAATGTCCTACCAGGTGCTAAGAGTTCAGATCAAAGAAAAAAAACTTGCCACATTTTTAAAGATTTTAAAAACTGTTTAAAAGAATTCATGAGTATGAAAGATCAATGGGGCCCTGGCTGGTTGGCCCAGAGAATAGGGCATCAACCTGGTGTGCAGATGTCCTGGGTTCAATCCCTGGTCAGGGCACACATGAGAAGCGACCATCTGCTTCTCCTCCCCTCCCTCTCCCCTTCCTCTCTCTCTTCCTCTCTCGCAGCCAGTGGCTTGGTTAGTTTGAGCGTTGTCCCCAGGAGCTGAGGACAGGTCTCGGTTAATTCGAGCATCAGTCCCAGATGGAGGTTGCCTGGTGGATTCCAACCAGGCCACATGAGGAAATCTGTCTCTCTCTCTCCTCTACTCTCACTGAAAAAAATAAACAAAGAAAAATAAGAAAGATTAATGGAAACAAACACATGCCATATCATTAAAAAGTAACTTAAAGGATTAAAGGGACCCTTATGATTTAAAGGCACACCTTTAAGCATTTGGTAAATATTTTAATGCTACAGGCAAACAGAGAATTTACTCAATCTAATAATAAGTGGATTTCTACTGTACAAATGCTAGGGGATGGGGACGAAAGGTGGGAAGAAACGAAATTCAGATGTGAAAGAATGTATAAAATATATTCAGTTAAGAAATGGAAAGCTACTATGCAAGAGCTATGGGTACTTTACAAAAAATAGATGGCTTATAAGAGGGAAGACAGACATTGGTAAAAAATGTCAAGGTAAACTGTTATGAATGATAAAAAATTTGGTATGCTATCATAGTGGGTAACACTGAAACTTATTTGAATAAATAATCACAGCGATTGGAATCAGAAAAATTATATTAAATATAATGTTAGTACCTCCTTTGTTTTTTATTCCATATTTGGTTCACTAGTGAAGGGGTATAATCATAAGGAAACAATACATTGTGTTTTTTATTTCAAAAACAGGAAAATCTACAAAAGTTTTCTGTGTCCCATTTCCAATGCTAGGTGAGCAGGATTAATAGCATTCTCAAACACAGTGATCCAATATTATCTTTAAAATTAAACATGGTTTGAATTTTGATATTGAAATTTATTTAATTTATTGATTTGAGATAAAGGGGGGGGGAGAGAGAGAGAGAGAGAGAGAAACATCAATCCGTTGCTCCACCCACTCATGCACTAATTGGTTGATTCCTATATGTGCCCCGACAGGGGATCACACCCACCTGGACCATGGTCTAACCAACTGAGCTACTCACCAAGGCCCTCATATCAGATTTTTTTTTAAAAAAGAAAGGAATTAAAACAGAATGTAAATTTCTTTTAACTCATTCAAAACCAACCAAGCTCAAAAGCGATGAAAGTATAGACACTCATGGGTAAGGCATAATTTAAAGGTCATTGTATGGCCTCGTGCTGTGACCATGCAGATTTGTATGGACTTTGGGCAGACGGTAAAGGAACTGTGGAGCGGGAGGATGGTGGGCCGTTCCAATTTATTGGAGGCTCACAAAGACAGGCAAGCCAAAAGAAGAAAAGTTAAAAATGAGAAGGGATAAGAAAACCTGGTTTTCGCAGTAGAGGGCAAGGGATCAGGAAACCAACTGGACCTCTCAGTGGGGCCTGATCTTCTCCCATCGCCCCCTGAAGGGAGCACTTATCTCCTTACAACAGTACTGTCTGTCACCTGCTCCTGCACCAACTGCACAAAGTGCTTGCAGCTATTTTCCCCATAGTCATCCATTTCCCTCCCTCACACAAAGAGAATCCAGTTTCCTCCAAATTCTGCTAGGACATTACCAATGAAGGTGGACTCTGCACATCTTAAAGCAACCTCCTCTTTCTTTGGAAATTTTATTTTAATTTCTTTATATACAGTCCAAATTAGTCTCTATATATGTTATATCACTTCAATCTCTGTCTTATGTTTCTAGTATCTCTTCTATTGAACAGACAAATGAATATTTTTAATTAGCCTTTCTCTACTTCTAAATTAGTCTTCTTTCTCAAGTTAAATATCCCTGATTTCATTTGTAATCAAACATATTGGTTTTTTTGCTATTAAATATGATTATGTTAGCTGTAGATCTCAGAAATATTTTTGGAATAGGATTATAATTGAACATTCTTCCCCTTCTGTAAATTTGTTAAGAATATTTTTATAATAAAACCCAATAAATCAATAGGAGTAAGACAAGAACAGGGTGGGTCTAGCTGCACATCTTGAGATACCTGCTCTGTGACCGAAATCAACTCAATTATTAGCTTGCTTTGAGCACACTGGAACTACTCCAGCCTTTCCTAAAAGGGAATAATATTGGGCTTACTAAATGTCTCATTGAAGTCTATATGCAATATGCCTTTTGGACCTCATTAATCAACTTAAATAGTAATATTTTCCATATGGAAAATTAAACTATGTGGATAGGTTTTGTCATTACAGCAGCAAGTCAATGCCCTTTGATTTTGAGATAAAATTCCATTCCAAAAAGCCCTACCAACAGCTCTTACATGACTTAATCATTTTTATCACAGAAACACAGGTTTGGAGTATATCATGGCAAGTGAAGTAGCAAAATACTGGGGATCGGGGAGCCTTTGAGGTTGTGGTTAGCTAATTGATGAGTATGCAGATGAACTTTATCCTTTGCAAAACTCATCCAGTAGTGTGGCTCTGTAGAAAGAAGCCGGTCCAAGGCTGGGTTTTCTGATGCATCAAGATATGTTCTAAAAATGCCAGGGAGATAGACACTCATTGTGTTAGTCAATGGAATGTCCTGTTAGTAACCCCTGTGGAAAACACAAAACTCCCCAGCACATTGAGTCTTGAAGGTCACTCTGCATAAATCTGTCTACATTCATGAATTCTACTGCTAACTACCACCAAGTCAAGTTCAGTGTACGACCCCATGCTGCTGAAATGGCAGACCTCATTGGCTGAAATCCCAGCTGCTGCATTTCACATTTCTTATTTATCTTTAAGGCAGTACAGTATCTTTTCAGACATGCCCTTGAGCATTTGCATATCTGAAATGGCATTTGTTAATGCTCCTATGATTTGACAAAGGTGTCTATTATTGGAGTGTACACATTTCAGAGTAAAAATACTGGCTCTAGCTCCTTCTATAGAGATATGACAACACATTCTTGGTCTGTTGCAACAACAAATTAAATAACTAGGCAAAAAAAAAAACATAGTTCTTCCAAGTACTGACAGCTGAAGATAATTTTTATATCAAAATAATAATAGTTATCATATATCCTGGTATATGTTGTACAAGTTTCATAGCTTAAAATTTCCTTTATTTTGTTTCAAAAACATTATTTATTTTGTTTCAAAAACATTATTATCTAAAAGATACTAATTTTCCCATTTAATAGATAATGGAACATTCAGAAAGGCTAAGATACCTATTTAAGTTACACTGTATTAAAGACTTGTATTTAAAATCTAATGCAAGCACAGTGCCCTTTCAATTTTGGTTTTCTGATTTTCAAGATTACAGATATAATTTTTTTTCTGACAGAGACAGAGAGAGGGATAGACAGGGACAGACAGACAGGAAGGGAGAGAGATAAGCAGCATCAATTCTTCGTTGCGACACCTTAGTTGTTCATTGATTGCTTCCTCATATGTGCCTTGAGCAGGGGGCTACAACTGATCAGGTGATACCTTGCTCAAGCCAGCAAACTTGGGCTCAAGCTAGTGACCTTGGCCTTCAATCCAGTGACCTTTTGGGTTTAAGCTAGAGACAATGGGGTCACATCTATGATCCCATGCTCAAGCCAGCGACCCTGTGATCAAGCTGGTAAGCCTGCGCTCAAGCTGGATGAGCCCGCATTCAGGCCAGCTACCTCAGGGTTTCAAATCTGGGTCCTCTGCATCCCAGCCAGATGCTCTATCTATCTGGTCAGGCCAGATATGCAATTTTAAATTAATCACACAATTAGGCCCTGGCCGGTTGGCTCAGCGGTAGAGCGTCAGCCTGGCGTGCAGGGGACCCGGGTTCGATTCCCAGCCAGGGCACATAGGAGAAGCGCCCATTTGCTTCTCCACCCCCCCCTCCTTCCTCTCTGTCTCTCTCTTCCCCTCCCGTAGCGAGGCTCCATTGGAGCAAAGATGGCCCGGGCGCTGGGGATGGCTCCTTGGCCTCTGCCCCAGGCCCTAGAGTGGCTCTGGTCGCGGCAGAGCGACGCCCCGGAGGGGCAGAGCATCGCCCCCTGGTGGGCAGAGCATCGCCCCCTGGTGGGCAGAGCATCGCCCCTGGTGGGCGTGCCGGGTGGATCCCGGTCGGGCGCATGCGGGAGTCTGTCTGACTGTCTCTCCCTGTTTCCAGCTTCAGAAAAATACAAAAACAAAACAAAACAAAAAACAACCCAATTACTTCTTGGCTATTGAATTTGGGTCTTTATTTGTTTAGTTATATTACATTTGTTTTAATTGTATAATTATTAAATACATATCACCCATATATGAAAATCACTTCTTACTGCATTAACTTATGTCCTAGCTATAATGTATCACCTGAGGTGTATTTTCTTATTGAAAAATGGAAGTTGTGATGTAGTGTTTAAATCTTTATTGCCAAAGCCATGGCATGTTATAAATTAATATGACGTTAGTACATCATTGAAATTAAATTTCTAAATAGTCCGGCCTGAAAAACCAAATTCCTGACATCAAGAAAAATCAGGTTAAAAGGAAAACAATAAAAAAAATATATTGAGGGAAACAAAACAAGGATGTGAAAGCCAGAGCGGCAAGGACAAAAAGAAATCCAATGTGCAAGTGATGGGTGCCTCCGCACTGAAGGAGAGAATATAACAAATCAAACACAATGCTCAAAGACATAATGAAAATCAAACCATTAAAAAAGGACCCACACCCCAGGCGCTAGAGTGGCTCTGGTCGCGGCAGAGCGACGCCCCGGAGGGGCAGAGCATGGCCCCCTGGTGGGCAGAGCGTCCCCCCTGGTGGGCGTGCCGGGTAGATCCCGGTCGGGCGCATGCGGGAGTCTGTCTGACTGTCTCTCCCCGTTTCCAGCTTCAGAAAAATACAAAAAAAAAAAAAAAAAAAAGGACCTTCAGAGCCAAAGGGTTTAATATTATATAATGGTTAAGAAATGAGATTTTGAGCTACTGAAAGTTGTGTGGAGTCCTGACTCATCTTTACTACTGGTATGTCTTTGGGTTAGGTATGATCATCCTCGAAGCTTCACTGTTCTCATAAATAAACAACAGGTTATATTGAGGATTGAATGAGATTATCTTTATAAATGGCTTGATCAAGTCTTAGGCATATTAAAAGTGTACAGTAGTACATGTTTATGTTTATCATTATGATGATGGCAGTGATGACGTTTAAATTATCACAAGCTTGTGGAAAATATCAATTTAAAATAATAAATATACATATTTTCTATTGAAAGTTTTCATGTTGAAAAATTTTGCAAACATTCTGGCAGAAGAAAACAAAAATAAACACCATATAATGGAAGCTGCACTGAAGGAAATTTTAGGTCTGAGCAGTATTTAATATGTGGGAGGGGTTTTGTTTTGTTTTTTAGATTCTAGAAAATGATACCTAATATAAAATTTAACAAGACCTTTTTAATTAATGGGGAAAGTTCATTCAATATATGGTGGAACCATTTAAGACAAAAAGGGACAAAAGACATATATTGCCAATTCTGAGTAAAATAATAGAAATAGAAAACCTATTAGTAAACCTTAACAACAATTTAAAAACGTGTAAACTAAAACAAGGTTGTTTGGTCACCTGTCAAATTAGCAAAGTTTAAAAACTATCTCTAATGCCCAATGATGTTTAAGAAAATAGGTAGTTTAAATTATAAATTTTTTTTTTAAATAGACACTATTTTTAAAGCAGGCTTAGGTTTACAGCAACATTTAACAGAAAGTATATAGTTTCCATATATACCCTGCCTCTAACATGCATGGCCTTTCCAACTATGGCCATTTTGAACCAACCTTGTCCTTTTGTTGTAATTGATGAACTGGCACTGACCTATCATTATCCTCTAAGTTCATAGTTTATATTAGGGTTCACTCTGTAGATGCTATGGGTATCAAACAGAATAGTTTTACTGCCCTAAAAATCCATAGTACTCTGCCTATTCACCACTCCTTACCCCCTAACTCCTGTCAACAATTTATCTTTTTATTGTCTTCATCATTTGCCTTTTCCAGAATGTCATATAGTTGGAATTAAACAGTATGTAGCTTTTTTAGATTGCTGTCTTTTACTTAGTAGAATTCAATTGTTTCCTCCATGTCTTTTCATCGTTTGATAGCTCATTTATATTTAGCATGAAGTAGCATTCCATTGTGTGGATATGTCAGTCTATTTTTCCATTCATCCACTGATGAACATTTTGGTTACATTCAAGCTTTGGCAATTATACATAAAAAAAAACTGTTATAAACACAGAACTGCTTTATTCTATTCTCTCTCCTCTCGATATATTTGTCTTATCATTTGTATCATTTGCAGACATCTTGACATTTTATCTTTAAAGATTTTAATTTGTATATCTTAATAAAAAGTCATTTCATAACAAAAACACACAAATACATTATCCCATCAAAAAATTTAGTTTTGTATAATTTAATTATGTAATATAAATTTCATGTTAAATATCACAAATTGTCCTCTATTTTATAAATGCTTTTTTGTTTCTGAATACAAGGTTCAATCAAGGATTGTAAAATTAAATTTAGTTATCATGCCTCTAAACTATAACAGTCTCCCAGCACGCATCTTTTTGTTTTCTTCATAACAGTGACTTAAAAAAAATTAAGTTAGTGGTTTTATAAATGTTTCTTGACTATGATTTGCTTAATATTTTCTTTATCATTGTTGGCAACATTGTTATAAATGTGACACTGTGACTTCTCAGCTCTTTTCATTAGAAGCTTAATGTCTGTGTAACAATATTGGTGATGTTAAGGTCAATATTTGGTGGGTCTGTAGATTTCTCTAATGTAAAGGAACTTTTTTATATCCTTTTATAATATATAAATAATATGTGAGGCAATACTTTGAGATTAAGAAAATAATTTGTTTTTTAATAATCTTTCAATCAATAATTTTAGTATCTATTGGAGATTCTTACTTGAATCAGTTATTTCAATGGGAGTGTTAATGTGCTTTTCTATTTCCATCATTCATTTTATTAGTTTGTATTTTATATAAAGGGATATCTCTTCTGCCTGCTCTCAACATTATTTTTAGTACTGTTACTGAATTACAGATTCTTTTATGTTCATTGTATTATATATTAAAGTTTTTTAAATTTTTGTTGATGTTTAAATTTTCAGTAATTAGATCAATGAGTCATTTGATCTAGTTCCTATGAATTTTTATTTTGTCTCCAACAGTGTCTGAATACTTTATTTTTACATTCTTGCACAAACAATATTACTCCACACCTCTTAGTCAAGACTCAAAAGAATCCATTTCTCTAAAGAGTCCTGGTTTCAATACCTTTACCAAGAATGATTAAACCAACATCTCTGTTAGATATGCTCATTGTTTTGGGGAAATTATTAAAAAAGTAAAATTTTAATTTCGGTATTAGAAGATGTTTAAAAGAGTAGGATACAAACATTACCTTAGAAAAGCTCAGTGTCTAAAGAAAGATAACAAAAGTTAACACTTATTTTAAGGATATGATAGGTGCTTGTTGGTCAAATAAATTTGTAAATATGATGTATATGTTTGCTGACTTATAGTTTGCACTGGGTGTGGGAGACAGACTGTAAACTGGCAAAGTCCTTTTAGCCTAAGGCTTAGTTTTAAGACTAAACCTTTCCCACCCTTTTAATACTAAGATCTTTTCAACTTCCTTCTAATAGTAAGATCTTCTCAAAACTAAACTTTTCCCCACACCCTTGACTGCTGCATGATAGGGGGTGGTACACTCTTATGAGGAACCCCATTTGTGACTCAGATAAGTGACTTTGTATCAGAGACTTCCTTATTTGTATATTGACTTAAAGGCTTTAATTTTTTATACTATCAAATAAAGCCGACTGGGGGCTCTTTCTCTCAGTTCCTGCCATCAGCATTGCAGAGGGGACTGAGTAAGGCTGGCGAGGCCTTTGATTCTAGCAAAAAATGGAGAAAATCAGTGGCTTTGGGATTCCTGAATGGAAAGAGAAGTGTTTTCTCGCTGTGTGTATTTTCTTGCCCGCAGGTTGCGAGCTGGATTAAAGGACAGCCCACCATTTCTTGGCTCCCTTGATTCATTACCATCTGTCCGAATTAAATGGGAACCTGTGTTGGCCAGAGGGCTGTGATGGTGGCTGTGGCTACTGGCCATACAGTGCTTAAATCAAAGTATACAGAAAATTTATTAAGCACACAGAGAAGGTAATAACTATACCTGAAGCTGGAGTGGGGGGTAGCAAATATAACAAAATAAAATCAGAAAACATAATATTTTAGTTATGTCTTCAAAGATATTTATTATTTGCCAGATAAAGAGAACATCATAGACAGAGCAAAGAAGAGAATATCACTTGATTAAATAGATGGGTACATAGATAGACAGATAGATGATAAATAAATAGATAGAAATATAATGAATAAATAATAGCAAAGGAAACACAGAACGCCTAAGAAAATTGACAGCAGATAAGGCTGGAAAGGTAGTTTCTTTGTATTTTTCTGAAGCAGGGAGGCAGTCAGATGGACTCCCGCATGCACCTGGCCAAGATTGACCTGGCATGCCCACTAGGGAGTGAGGCTCAGACCCTCTGGGGCATTGCTCCACTGCAATTGCAGCCATTCTAGTGCCTCAGGCGGAGGCCATGGAGCTGTCCTCAATGCTCAGGCCAACTTTGCTTCAATGGAGCCTTGGCTGCAGGAGGGGAAGAGAGAGATAGAAAGGAGAGGGGAAAGGGTAGAGAAGCAGATGAGTGCTTCTTTTGTGTGCCCTGATCAGGAATCAAACCCGGGACTTCCACATGCCAGGCCGATGCTATATCACTGAGTCAACCAGCCAGGGCTGGAAATGTAGTTTAGTTGTTGTTGTTGTTGTTGTTGTTTTTCAGCAGAATTTGGCATTGGTGTATAACAAACACTAAACATCAACCTTTGCAGTGGAACAGGTGGTCACTAATGAAGGACTGTATACTGCAGCCAATGTGTTCAGGATGTTGATTTAACAGATACATTAAACAGTTCCATTTAATCATCATTTTTTGAGAACCAAACATTAAGTACCTGGAGTTTAAAGATCACTATTATCAATAGTATTACCTAAGAAGGTAGTAACAATAATCACTATTTATCAGCTGTTGAAGCACCATGGATAGCATTTTCAATGCTCAGCACAAAATTTAATTCTTATAACATCCTTATATAGTAAAAGTATTTATCTTTACTGTGCAGTGAGAACACTGAACTTTGAGGTAACAAAGGCCACAGCCAGGAGTGGATAAGAAATCCAAGAGGGAGAGGGAGAGAACAGAAAAAATGAAGAAAGGAAGATTGTGGATTGTGGGAGAAGAAGACTCTGGTGATGGAGAAGTTTGAAGAGGAAGAAGAGTATAGAAAATAATGGACTAAATTTTATAGTAGAAATATAAATACTTCAAAGAATGTCAACTACTAGATATTCATAGAATTGCTATGGCACTATTTGGGGGGAAAAAAGTTAGGAGAAATATCTTTGAATATTATAGATTCTCTTACTTTATTAATACTATAAATGCAATTTCCGGATACTTAATGACAATCATTAAAGAAAATTATTGCAATGGTAGATTTAACTGTATTCTCTAAAAATGTATTCCTCTGTTAATTTGCCTTATTTCCCATTTAGATTGGACATATTATCTACTAATTTGAATGGTAATAAAAGCCTGACTATCTTGAAGTAGGGAGGTGACACAGTACCATTGCTGCTTAACTTGTTCTTTGACTTTTTTGCAAGTTAGGTAGAACCAACATCCTGGGGAAAAAAATATGAAATAAGTAAAAGGATCTTTAGGCCTGAAGTTTAATGATTCACTACTTACACTTTCAGTTATGATTCACTATTTATATGCAAAAACAATTATGCATATATTTAAATGTTGATAGAAATAACTTTTCTCATATATAATGCTCCACATTAAACTCTGAATTTTCCCAATCTTATAGTTACTGAACATGCAACACAGTCATTTGGTCACATAAAAATGTTTTCCTTTCACAAGCTAATAAAACTTGACTGGACCTTACTGTCAATGTATTTCAATTTCCAGACAAATGTCTTTCAACAAGGAAATAGATAATAAAAATATTGGCACATTCAAGAATTGCCACTAAAATAGATATTGGCATACTCCAATATATACAGATCTGGCATACCAGATCTGCTACTGTAAAGATGCTTTGGCTCTCATTAAATCAGTGTAAATTAAAATTAGATTTTTTTCATCCTTCTACATTTACCAAATTGTAGAAAAATTATGCAGAAAGAAAGGTGTTTATGATCATGCATTTCAGTCATAAAGGGAATGACTTTGACTAAATATAAAATTTTAAATATTTGTTCAACCACCAAATCCATTCCATATGCCAACAATAACATCTTCAAATTTTCATAGCATAATGTCATTTTCAACTTCTCCACAATGGAGTGTAACAATCCTCTGAATATTTCCAGGTTGTATGAAAACAAGACCTTTTGATTTTCTTGGCATAAAATCATGTTGCAAAATTTTTAATATGCTAGATATATATAGGAAATACATTCAAAACCATAAATTCAAAATGTTATTATTTCCCTCCATTAGACCATAATCTCTATTTTATACTCCACCTTATAAGTCCTTTTACAAACATATAATTGAATATTCTTCAATATTTCTGACAATGAACCTTAATAATGAACGCCACTACTATATCTAATTTTCTGCTCAATACATCTTGAAATCTTCATAAATCATAGGAGATTTTAGATCATAGCTATAGAAACAAAACAGCTTCACACTTCAGTATTTATGCTTAATATAGTATAGCACTGCCTCACTTTATAAAATGTTCATAACATATATTAGCAGTTGAATATTTATCAGGTAGATAGTGCAAGCATCTCCAGTCTTATTTTATAAGTGGGGATATTTAAAACCAAACAATTAAATGACTTCCTTGAGATCACACAACTCCAGTACAGGGATCAAATCAGGTCTTCTGACAATGGCAGCTTCTCACTATTGTATTACTCCAGAAACAAATATACCTCATTCTATACTGAAGTTATTGTTTCAGAAAAGTCCTTAGCACTTTCTTAAAATTGGTTGAGTAAACAAAGTGTATCCATGATGCTAATTTAAAAGAAGAGAAAGGGGTATTGTCACCTTAAAACAAACTCTGGCTTGTTGGATTTCTATCTTAATTTCTGTTACCAATCTGATTACACTAACTTTTAACATCTACCTGCAGACATGGATGGGGCATTAGTACAGCATCATTGTGTACCATCTCTCATGGATAGAATAATAAAGAAACTGTAGGACTCAGCAGGTTGACAATGAGCTGGAAACTTCAGGCTCTGTGAATCTTACTCTCTCATACCTTGGTGACTCCTGTTAGCTAAAACACAAGATTTTAACTGGTGAAATCCCATCTGCCATTAAATTGCATCAATTTAGCTCAGGAAAAAAAAAGGCTTCAATTTGGGTAATAACTTTATTTGAATGCTCTTTCTCCCTCTAGTATTTCTAGTATTCTCTAGACAACAACTAACCTACTGATGACCTGTGAATCCCCTGTTGAGAGATGATTACAGTTAAAATTCCCTAACAGGAACACTGAAATAAATAAGGGTTATATGTGACAAAGCTGTTCCATCTCCAGCAGATGGCCCATGGTAACAGTGCACTGGTGATCTGATTGATTTTTGTAATAAATAATTGCTTTCTCTGCATGCAGTGCATTCTGAAACCATTCCTGGGCGTGAAATTGGGATAATGTTCTCCTTGAGTTCTTGCTCCCTCCTAAAGCTTTGCAGCTGCTACAAAGGAAACATTGCTCCTTTCCACTCCTCCAATTAAGCAAAACAAAACTCTCTTCCAAACCTCTGCTTAATACAACTCAAAAAAAATATATAGAATGAACTGTATGGAAAGGAAATTGAGGGAATATTCCAAAATCTCACATTTGGGATGAGGACTGATGGGAGGAGATAGGAGCTGAAATTAAGCAGTTAGATCTCAATGATATTTCAAGAACACAACAGAAAGGGACAGAAGAGAAATGAAAGCCAAAATAAATAAATATACAGGCAGTGAGTTGAAAGACTAGTGAGAATCTGTACCACCACACCCCCACCTTTTATTCTAAGGCAAGACAGAGGACTGGAGTTCATGACTCAGTGACAATTCACACGGAGGATGGTGTGCATCACTGGGCGATATTTATCTGCCTTCAAATATGTCTTTTTTTTTTCTTTTTTCTTTTTTAGAAATAGGGAGAAATAGAGGCAGGTAGGGAGAAAGATGAGAAGCATCAACTTGTAGTTGCAGCACTTTAGTTATTCATTGATTGCTTCTCATATGTGCCTTGATGGGAGGAGAAGGGTGAGGGGGGAAGCTGCAGCCTAGTCAGTGACTCCT
Source organism: Saccopteryx bilineata (assembly GCF_036850765.1). Lineage (NCBI taxonomy): Eukaryota > Metazoa > Chordata > Mammalia > Chiroptera > Emballonuridae > Saccopteryx > Saccopteryx bilineata. The sequence goes on along the minus strand of NC_089492.1, from coordinate 21,016,372 downwards.
TGCTCAAGCCAGTGACCTTGGTGTCATGTTGATGATTCTGGGCTCAACTGGTGAGCTTGCATTCAAGCTGGATGAGCCCACACTCAAGCCAATGACCTTGGGGTTTCAAACCTGGGACCTCAGCATTCCAGGTTGACATTCTATCCACTGTGTCACCACTAGTCAGGCAAATCTTCCTTCAATTTTTAAATAAGATTATACAAATTTAAATGCATAAATTTTTAAAATCTGTGAAAACCAAATGTCATTTTCTTACTTTTCAGATTTCATCTGGACATCATGCATTTATATCAAGTCTAACATTTTTTCTACAGCATGGACAGGCTGTATGCATGAGCTAACAGATATTCATTAAGAGTTGGTGAGAGTACTTCTATTCATGAGAAAAGTCATGGATTTAGTCATTTTGATTTATCCTTCCTTTTCTTGCTGCTTTCCTCTTTTCCTCCTCCCCTCCCTTCTTTCTTTCTTTTTTCCTTCCTTCCTTTCTTCTTTTATTCATCTAAGCAACATATATACAACATATATATTGTATGTAAGTAGCAGTGTCTTGAGTATGAATATAAGATGCTGATTCTTCCTTTACTTTCCTCTGTAGCTAACAGATTTTTTCAGGTAAATTGTGGAACAAGCCAAAATCCATGATTAGATTTTGTGTCTCCCTACTCATATTGATGAATCTTAGTACAAAAGAAATATGTACACTATCTCTGACAAGTTCTTAATGTTCAAATAATACAAGGAACACTCCATCCTGTCCATGAAAAAAAAATGCTGGTGTTTTCCTGTGCTCATAGGCAGAAGAGTCAAATTATGATACAATAAATGTCCTCTGACTTATACAAATAACATTACAATTGATTCAGACATAAAAAAACATTTTCACAGACCTCCTGAAATAGAAGTATAGGAATCATAAATTTTGTAGGTACTAAAACTGAGGAGAGAAAAGACTTAGGGATCAATGATCAGTCCCCAAATACTCCTCTAACACATTTAACGAAGTGCTGAACAGTGAGTATTCACAAGCTTTTCAAACATGGTCCCTAGTCATAAACATCTAGTAGTAAAGATGGATGTATTAAGTTTAAATATGACTGAATATCTCTGTATATTGTTTTATATGCCACAAAATGGGAAAACAAGTTTCTACCCAAAAATATAATAATAATGAGGCCAACATTAGTTCAAAACTTCTCAGAGTAATGATAGTGCAGTTGGGATCTTCAAGTCAAGTAGAAATTAGCTGGTGATAATTTTGGCTGGAGGAAGCATGCCGACCACAGCTGGCAAAGGCGTGATGGGGGCAGGGGTGGAGGTGAAGAGGATCCATTCTTTTTTTTTTTTTTTTTTTTTTGTATTTTTTCTGAAGCTGGAAATGGGGAGAGACAGTCAGACAGACTCCCGCATGCGCCCGACCGGGATCCACCCGGCACGCCCACCAGGGGGCGATGCTCTGCACCTCCAGGTCATTGCTCTGTTGCGACCAGAACCACTCTAGCACCTGGGGCAGAGGCCAAGGAGCCATCCCCAGCGCCCGGGTCATCTTTGCTCCAATGGAGCCTCGCTGCGGGAGGGGAAGAGAGAGACAGAGAGGGAGGAGAGGGGGAGGGGTGGAGAACAGATGGGCACTTCTCCTGTGTGCCCTGGCCGGGAATCGAACCTGGGACTCCTGCATGCCAGGCCGACGCTCTACCACTGAGCCAACCAGCCAGGGCCTAAGAGGATCCATTCTTACTGGAGGAAAAGACTTACTGGTGAAAGTGCATTAGAGAAACTGAAAGTAGGCCCATTCAGTTGAAAAAGTGGGGGAATTATATGAGAAGAATTTGAATAGAGAAGTATAAACCAAATTGCCCTGGCCGGTTGGCTCAGCGGTAGAGCGTCGGCCTAGCGTGCGGAGGACCCGGGTTCAATTCCCGGCCAGGGCACACAGGAGAAGCGCCCATTTGCTTCTCCACCCCTCCGCCGCGCTTTCCTCTCTGTCTCTCTCTTCCCCTCCCGCAGCCAAGGCTCTATTGGAGCAAAGATGGCCCGGGCGCTGGGATGGCTCTGTGGCCTCTTCCTCAGGTGCTAGAGTGGCTCTGGTCGCAACATGGCGACGCCCAGGATGGGCAGAGTATCGCCCCCTGGTGGGCAGAGCGTCGCCCCTGGTGGGTGTGCCGGGTGGATCCCGGTCGGGCGCATGCGGGAGTCTGTCTGACTGTCTCTCCCTGTTTCCAGCTTCAGAAAAATGAAAAAAAAAAAAAAAAAAAGAGAAGTATAAGCCAAATTAAAGTCCCAAAGGTCATGTTATGAATTACATTTTTTAAAACTCTAATTATTAGGTGAAATATTTTGTAATTACAAGGTACGAATAGTATTTTATAAAACTGCCTTATAGAGATTGAATTAATGGGGATTATATATTTTTTCCTCTCCAGCCAATGTCAAATAATATTTTCTCTTTATAAGTATGTTATAAGGAAACACCACAATTACAGCTAATTCTTTTTTTTCTTTTTAAAATTATTTTTATTTATTTATTCATTTTAGAGAAGAGAGAGAGAGAGAGAGAGAGAGAGAGAGAGAGAGAAAAGGGGGGAAGGAACAGGAAGCATCAACTTCTATATGTGCCTTGACCAGGCAAACTCAGGGTTTTGAACTGGTGACCTCTGCATTCCAGGTCAACGCTTGATCCACTGCACCACCACAGGTCAGGCCAACCACTTGTTTCTTAAAATATGAAAATGTATTACTTTTTTTTTTTTTTTTTTTTTTTTTTCCATTTTTCTGAAGCTGGAAACGGGGAGAGACAGTCAGACAGACTCCCGCATGCGCCCGACCGGGATCCACCCGGCGCGCCCACCATAGGGCGACGCTCTGCCCACCAGGGGGCGATGCTCTGCCCATCCTGGGCGTCACCATGTTGCGACCAGAGCCACTCTAGCGCCTGAGGCAGAGGCCACAGAGCCATCCCCAGCGCCCGGGCCCTCTTTGCTCCAATGGAGCCTTGGCTGTGGGAGGGGAAGAGAGAGACAGAGAGGAAAGCGCAAAAACAATTTTATACCAGGAATACCATACATGGTAGCTAAAGATAAGCTCAGTTGTTTTCAAATGGGGGCAGTTTTGTCACCCAGCAAACACTTGACAACGTCTGGAGATATTTTTGGTTGTCAAACCTTGGGAGAGAACATTGCTACTGAATACTGTGTAGAAGTCAAAGATGTTGCTAAACGTCTTACAATTCAATGATCCCACAACAAAGACTTCTAGTCAAAACTTTCAATGGTATCATGGTTGAGAAACTATGCTGTCAATTATCAAGACTCTCACTGAATAATTGTTATCTTCCACACTGTCCCTCTTCTCTAAACATTTAAAAGAACAAGGGTAATTCCAACATGGAGGACACCTTGGCTCTTTCCATAGCAAAGCAGACATGGACCTATAATGCAAAGCAATTTTTGGCTTGAATCAGTTACGTTGTTGCCACCAAAATTAAACTCCAATAATCAAGATGGTTAATGTAATTTTATAATCAATACCCATAATTGCAGGAAATAAGAATAAGATGAGCTGACTCAAGGGAATTCTGAGGTTGGCCACACCACGTCAAGTGATTCTTGGCTGGCCTTATGCTGATGAGGGTGATATTCTGAAGGGAACAGAATAGATTTATCATTCAACAAAAATATTTAGCACTCTTCTTTCTCTGTGAGTGAATACTGTGCATGTGTTTAAAAAATTTGCAATAAAGCACACCTTGTGAACTACTATATAATTTTTCATCTAAAATTCATTTTATAACTTAGTATATAAAAAGTTCTTTTATTTTATAAATGACCATCAAAAAGATTACATACTCTATTGCATCTCCAGGACCATGATTATAACAAAGTGAGCATGAGGTCGCCTGTAGTATATTGACATGACAACACAATTCTACAAGGTGATAAGAATTTGTCACAGATATGGTACATGAAGTTTTCCCTTAGCCAGGGCCAAATCTGGTGTATAGCAATTTAAATTCAACAAATAGTAATGAGAAAATACACTTAGCCCATTGATTCAGAGCCAAAACTTAAATCTATTTGTATAGGAAATACGTTAAGAGAACCAGTCTCACCAGAATAGCAAATTCAGACTGCTTAAAGATTAAAAAGTTTGGGTATGCCTTGAAAACATTTCTTGAGTAATAGAGTAGTAATAAAGGAATTATTTTTCCATGTTTGTATTCACGAGGAAAAAATCATTTTTTTATTCGGTTTCTTCACCATGAAAAAACTAAACAAATACAAAAATGTTAGTGTTGGGCAAATAAAATATATTATGCTCACTTTGTTAAAGATGGCGCTGTCCAAGTGGAAGCTGCCGCCCAGGTGATATTAGTGTGTGTTGGGGGCGGGCTGTGGGCAGGCAGGATCCTTGTAGCCTGTGGCTTGGTTTTAGGACTAAGCCTTTCCCACCCTTTTTGATGTGGGTGGTACAATCCCATCATGCCTCAGATAAGTGACTTTGTATTAGAGACTTCCTCATTTTGTATATTGGATTAAAGGTTTTGATTTCTATACTATAAAATGGAGGCAGAGCGGGAGTTTGCTCTTTTAGTTCCTGAGATTAACGTTAGAGAAGAGAGCAGAGAAGAGAGCAGAGAAAGGCCATGTGGAAGAGGCCAGGAGAAACAGCCATGATGGCGGAGTTTTGAGTAAGAAGTCGGTTTGTGCAGAGTTTGTGCAGGGAGAAGGAAAGAGATGGGGAACAGAGGTGAATAAGTCTGGTGAGCTAGAAACCTTTGATTCTAGGAAACTCGGATAAGTCAGTAGCTTTGTGATAACTGATTGTGAGTGGGTTTGGAGCCCAGTGTGTGTTTTTACTTGCCTGCCGGGTGCAAGCTAGGATTAAAGATGATGGCCCACCAGTTCTTGGCTCCGTTGTTTCTTTATCAGCTCTCTAAATCCAATGTGAACCTTCATGGGCCAGGCGGCTGTGATGGTGGCCCTGGATACTGGCTTTACAGTTTGTTAAAAATCTCTGGAGCTTCTAGGTGAAATTTGAAACTAGTCCCCATATATGGAGGGCGAGGAGAGAGCAAAGAAAGAGGCAGATCGCTCCAGATTGGTAGTGGCAAGTTCAGGACACAGAACTTACATACAAGGTTGTTTTGGGAAGACACAAAATGAGTAGCTCTCCCCACCTCCCTGACAGAACCTTAAGAGTTTATAGAGAGTCCTTCCTGGGTTGAGTCACATATACCAGCCACACATCTACAAAATCACACTACTCTCTCCAGCATGTGTCCTTGAAAATGGATCTTGCTTTGGGAATGGTGCCCAGAACATACATTCCAAGGAGAAGACAGAGGGTGAGGAATCTTCCATTGCCCAAGTCAAGCTCAAGGGTCAACCAGTAGTCACCACTCAATTACCTCTTCCAATTACAAAGATTTGCAATTTTTAGGCTACAGGTCAACATTATGCTAAAATAACTAATGGAAATAGAAAGTGAACTGAACTGACGTTGAAATAAGTCAGTGGAGGTTTTCTCCAATAATTTTAAAACTAAAATAGTGATATGATTAAGTATTTTCTACCATTTAAACTGTTGATGAAACATGATTTTACAGTCAAATTAGTTAACCGTACATTTTTAAAGGCACATTACAAAAAGATTAAATATAAAAATTAAATCTCAATGTGTATACATGTTTATTTACAAAATAATCACTATTTCAACATATGGCAATACTAAAAGCTTTTTTATAAGTGTGGAATGTGAGCCAAAACAATAATGTGGAATAGAAATTTAGTAATTAATTATTTATGTAGGTATTTCTTGATGTTCTAGAATTTTCCCTTCCCCCACAATCTGTTTATAAAATGTTGGTTGTAACACTTTTCTAGCACTTGTTTATTAAATGTTTAATGTTCTCATGTGATAATACCCTGATTGTTTTCATGTCTGTTTCATTAGGTTGATCGTTTCTATGAAAAATAAGGCCTATTATTCATTTTAGCTAACAAATCCCTTCTGATTACAGTGATTAACAAATTTTGCCTGACTGCATGATTTACACAGACAGATACCTCATTTTGCCATTTCAAATCCACTCGTCATGTGTTTTCATCCTGCCATTTCCAAAAATTGTGGATATTTATGAACTGCATCTATAGGCTCCTTTGTTCTTTGGCTTGTATTTGAGTTTGGATAACAGAAGACACCAGCAGGGGATTGAAGGTCAGGAGGAGGGTGAGGTCAGGGTATTTGTTCCTCAGGCGCTCTTCCTGCCAAAGGACTTCCCCCTGTCCATTTGCTCCCTTCACAGAGCTCTTGTTTATAGAGCATAGTAAAAATTTCCTTCCCTTGCCCCTCCAGGCATACACGCAGTACTAGTTCCCCACTATTGCTAACTACCAGCTTATTGCAACCCATCAGTTAGGGGTTAATGAATCTGCCTTATGTTTTTCTAAGGAAATAGAATAAGGAGAACTGTGAATAATTGCCATTCCTGACCAATCTAGACCATAGTAAAAATCATTTAGCAAACATATAATTTCACGCTTAACAAATGACTACTGAGGTAGAGGTTTTCACAGCACTTGATCAACAAATATTGAAAGTTGGTTTTAGTCTAAAGACAAATGTGAAATTAAATTCTGTCATTCCTGCATTTCTAAATGAAAACGGGAAATTTCAGATCCTGATCCTGGTGTGCTCTGATAGCTTTCAAGTTCCTTCTTTATTTTCTGGTAGAAAAAAGACAACTTAGAATATAATGAGCCAAGTTTACACTAAGTTCAATATCTTCAATCATAACTATCTATACATGCTCTCATGCAGACTATACTTTGTCCTAAATAAGTGGAAACTAGACTTGTTTTCTTTACCTTTGCAGCTAATTCTAATAAGTTCCTACCACAGAAATTGCCAAAGATTTTAGATGATAATGATAACTCAAATATATATACAAACTATGTTTTCAATCATAAATGAATCAAGCACATTTTTTAACTGCACCTTTAATAAAGGAATGCTCTTTTGAATAATACTATCTTTAACACTCTTACTAATCTGAGAAGGGGTCAACACTAGAGAAATCTGATTAACGTTTTCCCATTCTCTATTATGCTTTGGTTATAAACTGATTTGGAATCAACAGGACTAGTCTGTTAGAGTCTTGTTTTTCAAATGCCAGTTAGATAATATCAGATCAATCCATTCACCTCTTCCCAACCACAGTTTTTTAATCAATAGAATGAAAATAAACACAATTATCTGACAAGGATAAGAATTATTTGAACTGGTTTATGTAAAATGTTCAGAGCAGTTACCTGCATAGATAAAAAGTATAAATAATAATGATGATCATTGTTGTTCTTTATAGTTTTTATACCATGCCAGAGGTCAGCTGATGAGTTCCTGTTCCGGGGAGGGCACTTTGTTCAGAGGCCAGCTGATGAGTTCCTGTTCCGGGGATAGCACTTTGTTCAGAGGTCAGCCGATGAGTTCCTGTTCCGGGACGGCACTTTGTTCAGAGGCCAGCCGATGAGTTCCTGTTCCGGGGATGGCACTTTGTTCACAGCTAAAACGAGAGCCTTCCTCCAGCTTTCACTCTCTTTGGGTCCCATCTATTTAGGGCAAAACTAAAACCAAAAGTATATACGAAAGCATCCTGCAGAAACTTCCAAGTTTCTTTAAGGTCAAAGATTCTAGAGACTTTAAATTTGTTCAGTTTGCTTCTGAATATCTATTTTAGGTTTGCAGTTGCAAAAGTTGAATGAAGCCCCAGTATTCTGAAAATTCTAACAAAAGCTGCAACAAAAGAATTTTAAAAATCAGAAACCAACAAAGGTGAAAGATAGAAGAAGAAAGCAACAAAATTTTTGGAGTTAAAAATAGATGAATGGGCACAGTCAGTTGGCTCAGTGGATAATGCATCCTCCAGGTGTGTAGAGGTCCTGGGATTGATCCCCAGTCAGGGCACATATGAGAAGCAACCATCAGCTTCTCTTTTCCTCTGTATGGCCAGTAGCCACAGCCACCATCACAGCCGCCTGGTCCATGCAGGTTTGCATTTGATTCGGACAGACAGTAATGAAACAATGGAGCCAAGAACTGGTGGCCATTACCTTTAATCCTAGCTTGCACCTAGTGGCCAAGAAATACACACAGTAGGAAAACACTTCTCTTTCCATTTAGGGCTCCCAAAGCCACTGACTTATCCGAGTTTCCTAGAATCAAAGGTTTCTACCTCACCAGCCTTATTCACCTCTGTTCCCCATATCCTCTCTGCACAAACTGGCTTCTCCTTCAGCATTCTGTCATCTTGGCTGTTTCTCCTCTCCTCCACGTGGACTTTCTCTACTCTCCTGCAATGCTAGTTTCAGGAACCAAGCGAAAAAGCCCATGGTTTGTCTCATCTTATAGTGTAGAAATCCAAACCTTTAAGCCAATTTACAAATAAGGAAGTCTCTGATACAAAGTCACTTATCTGAGGCATAATGGGATTTCTCATGAGAGTGCACCACCCCACATCATGCAACAGTCAAGGGTGTGGGGAAAAGCTTAGTTTTGAAACTAAGCCTTAGTCTATAACAACCCTGACTGCTTACAGCCTGTCCCCCACACTCAATGCAAACTATAAGCGAGCAAACATATACATATATATCATATTTACAAACTTACTTGACCAACATCCTCCCTCTCCCCATTCTCTTTCTCTTCACCTCTCACAACCAGTGGCTCATTTGGTTTGAGTGTTGGCCCTGGGCACTGAAGATAGCTCAGTTGATTCAAGCATTGGCCTCAGACAGGGGTTGTGAGGTGGATCCCAATTGGGGTGCAAAAAAACGGTGATGAATGAATGGGTACTAACTCACCAATCAGATGAGAAGAAAGTGATTTCCTATTTCATAGTGTTGAAAGTTAAGAAATTATACAATTTATGCTGAAGTGTCTTTCTAAAAGCTCGAAAAATCAAAGACACCAAGTCTTTCTGGTAGGGGTGAGACCAAAATCAGATTTGTTAAATGTCTGTTCATAAAGTATTTAGACACCAACTCACCTGACATAAGACCAGAGGTTCAGTGTGAAGGTGATAAAACAAAAGTCTTTTGGGTTTTAAAAGTATTAAACTGAAAACAGTATCACTAAATAAATTTGACTACTGAATGTTGAAGGTTCTAAATTCCTTTCCTCTTTCATGTTCCAAAATACTGGCAGTTGTAACTATCAAGGAAAAAACTGATACAGTCTTCAATGGGTAATTTGTCTAATGAAAAAGAAGAGACTGAGAAAAAACCCTTTCCCAAATCACCCAAATTATCTTTCAGGTAAGCCCCAAATCCGTCAGGCATAGAGTTTACAATCAGCTTCCCTTTGTCTCAGTTTAAGTATAACTAGATAACAAAAGATTATCAAATATTTGAGGAGAGCCTTAGGTATGAAAGAAAGAAACCAAAGCAAACAAACAAAAGAAGCTTGGAAGAAGCATGTATTATGCAAAGTGAAGACAATGTTACAGAAACTCTATTGTTAAATACCTTAAAAACACATGAGAAGAAACTGCATGCATGAAATAATAACAAGATGTTATGATAAGGGAACACAGAGAAAATCAAACAAAACAACAAAAAAGAGCTCTTTAAAATAAAAATTCTTATAGCAGAAATTATTATCTAAATAGATTTGGGACATAAGAAATCATCTATAAAAAAGACCAAAGTAGAGAAGTGAAAATGAAAAACAGGAGAAAGAGAGAGAAAGAGAGAGAGAGAGAGAGAGAGAAAAGAAAAGTAGAGGACTAGTCTATGGCAATGAAATTGAAAAATAATTGGACTAACAGAAAAAGAGAAAATCAAAAATGATGGAGTAATTACTCCCAGAACTGAATCGCATGAATTTCTGGGTGGAAATGGCCCAGAAAGAGCACAGAAAAATAAATGAATATATACTACATTGAAATGTAACATTGTGAAATTTGAGAGCACAAGGGGCAAATAATATAGAGAAAAAGAGATTAAGAGACAGAGACAGACTTAATACAAATAATCAACAGTAACAATAAAACCTAGAAAAATAATGAAACAATTTGTTCCAAAATCCCAAAAGAAAATTATACCCAAATCAGAATTGTGTCCCTATAAAACTAACATTTAGTGTAAGGGTAGATTAAAGACATTTACTTCCTGAATGTTGGGCAGATAAAAAATATATTATGCTCACTTTGTTAAAGATGGTGCTGCTCACATAGAAGCTTGTAGCCCAGGTGATGGGTGTGATTATGTTAATGTGTGTTAGGGGAGGGCTGTGGGCAGGCAGAACCTTTGTAGCCCAGGGCTTGGTTTTGGGACTAAGCCTTTCCAACCCTTTTTGATGTGGGGTGGTACACTCTCATGAGGAATCCCATTATGCCTCAGATAAGTGACTTTGTATCAAAGACTTTCTTGTTTGTATTATATATTGGATTAAAGGTTTTGGTTTCTACACTATAAAGTGTGGCAGACTGGGAGCTTGCTCTCTCTTGGTTCCTGAGATTAGCATTAGAGAAGAGAGCAGAGAGAAGGAGATGGGGAACAAAGGAGAATGAGGCTGGTGAGGTAGACACCTTTGATTCTAGAAAACTGGGATAAGTCAGTAGCTTGTGAGCAGTGAATGTGAGTGGGTTTGGAGCCCAGTGTGTGTTTTTACTTGTCCGCTGGGTGCAAGCTAGGATTAAAGATGATAGCCCACCAGTTCTTGGCTCCATTGTTTCATTACTGTCTGTTCAAATCTAATGCGAACCTGCAAGGACCAGGTGGTTGTGATTGTGACCATGGATATTGGCTTTAAAATGGGGAACAGAGGTGAATAAGACTGGTAAAACTAGAAAACTTTGATCCTAGGAAAGTCGGATAAGTCAGTAGCTTTGTGAGTACTGAATGAGTGGGTTTTGGAGCCTAGTGTGTGTTTTTACTTGCCTGCTGGGTGCAAGCTAGGATTAAAGCTAATGGCCCACCAGTTCTTGGCTCCGTTGTTTCATTGGCCAGGCGGCTGTGATGGTGATCATGGCTACTAGCTTTACACTGAGCATCCTTCCTCCAGAAGATAATGCAGGCGGTTTCCTGTCAAATGAAGGTGGTAAACCAAGAAAGCAGATTTACAGTACAAAGTGAGGAAATTCCCATGATGTTGCTGGAAGAAAAATCTCAAAAGATCACCATCTTGATTTCACTTATTTATATGAGGCTTGTGCCCCGACTTAACCCTTGAGTTTGCAGTTTGCATGTCTCCTACACCTGCTTTTGAATGAATGTAAAAAAAAGAAGAGAAAATATGCTAATTTGCATGAGCATATTTATATCATTAATTTCATTAATGGCTTTCTTTTTGAATAAATTAATTATTATAGGATTGTTGTGATCAATCTGGCTTGGTCATGACTTTCATTAGTATTTATAATTTGATTAGTTCATAGTTTATTTTGTATCTTTCATTAGTGTTAGTAAATAGGATTAGTCAATAATTTTCTTTCTCAAGTTTTTTGGGGTAGGGGTCTAGTATTATCAAAATATTGATGTAATGTTAACCTCATTAATTGACTTGCATATCATCCTTTTATTATTTTTGGCAAAAACAATTACAATCTCTCTCACAAAAGTTTTGAATCTGAGTGCTGTATGTGTGTACTGTTTTTGTTAATTTTAATGGGGGAGGGTATTTTTTTAGTTACTGATGCACTTTTTATAAATATAAAGTTATTCAGGATTGCTATTTTTACTAGAGTCAACCTTGATAAAACATATTCTCCTAAGAATTTGTGCCTTTTGTTTGAAAATTTAAACAGTGATATAGAATGCTTTGTTGTATCAGAATTTACACATTTTCCATCTTTTAATATTGTTTACTTTTTGTTTGCTAGAGATATGTTTATTACTATTGTGCAATACTGTAGGAGTTTTGACTTTTTATATATTTAGCTATATTTTTGTTTTGTTTTTCTAACAGAAATTTTTTTGTCTTTTCTAAAAACTTTTTATTATTTATTGATTGACTTCTGAAGAGAGAGAGATAAACACCAACTTCTTTTTCTACTTATTTATTCGCTTATTGGTTGCTTCATATATGTGCCCTGACCAGGGATCGAACTTGCAACCTTGGTGTAGGAGGACGATACTCTAACCAACCGAGCTATTTGACCAGAGCTATCTTTTCTAATATAGGTATTTGTGGATATAATATTTCTTCTTAAATATAGCATGAGATGCAACCTTTTAGATTTTGGTGAGGTTATTTAATTTTATTTTTTTTGGTAATTTACTGAAAAATGTAAGAATATTAGGAAGAACATTTAAATTATCTTGAGCAAGAATCATCAATTGTTAATATTTCATTCATTTTTTGTGTGCTTATTTTTTCTTGAACTGTTTGTAAGTTGTATAAATACAATATGATCTATAACTTTCTTGTACTTTTTCTATTTCAGTCCTCAGATCAGCTACAGTGTGTCCGTAAAATCATGGTGCACTTCTGACCGGTCACAGGAAAGCAACAAAAGACGACAGAAATGTGAAATCTGCACCAAATAAAAGGATAACTCTCCCAGTTTCATACCTATTCAGTGCAGTTTGATGTGGGCTCACACACAGATTTTTTAGGGCTCCTTAGGTAGCTATCCTGTATAGGCTCTACAGACACATCACTGACTGATGGCCTACCAGAACAGGGTTTTTCCACCAAACTGCCAGTTTCCTTCAACTGCTTATCCCACCAAGTAATGTTATTCCTATGTGGTGGCACTTCATTATAAAAATGCCGATATTCACGTTGCACTTTGGTCATGGATTTGAATTTAGCGAGCCACAGAACACACTGAACTTTCCTCTATAACCATCCACATCTCGACTGGCATGGCCGTGGGCTGCTCTGCTGTATACACGGTGTTACATCATCATCTGCGCATGCGCACATGCTGCCACATCATCTTACAGAAACTGGGAGGGTTTTCCTTTTATTTGGTGCAGATTTCACATTTCTATCATCTTTTGTTGCTTTCCTGTGACTGGTCAAAAGTGCACCATGACTTTACGGACACACTGTATTTCTCTAAAGAAACCCAAGTCCTTTTATTGGAGAATGATAGTCAAACATAATCAAGATTGAGCTAGAATGCTCATTGCTGGCTGGGGGATCACTGATTCCAGGTTCTCTATACAGAAATATCTATATATACTTGATGCAAAGTATTTTCTTTACCAACAAGTCTAAATATTTTAAAATTTATAACACAATGTCTTGTTTGGAAATAGATTATTTCTGTATCCTTTTAATTCATAGTGCATTTTGCAAACAGATTTTGTTACTGATTTTTAATTTAACTCATATTCCAAAAACATAATCTGACTAAACCAATATTTAGAATTTTCTGAAATTTACTTTATTTCAAAAAACATATATAGTATAATTAGAATCCTAAAACCAAAGAGAGAGGACCCATGCTTTTATTATCAAAATAAACTTTAAAAAACTTTTTGTGACCTGGCTGGTTAGCTCAGCAGTAGAGCTTCAGCCTGGCATGTGAGAGTCCTGGGATTGATTTCTGGTCAGGGCACACAGAAGAAGCTACCATCTGCTTCTCCACCCCTCCCCCTTTCCTCTCACATTCTCTCTCTCTCTCTTCCCCTCCTGCAGCTATGGCTCAAATGGTTTGAGCCCTGGGCACTGAGGATGGCTCCATGGTATCACCTCAGGTGCTAAAATAGCTTGGTTGTTAAGAATGGAGCTGCGGCCTCAGATGGGCAGAGCATTCCCAGTAGGGGGCTTGCTGGGTGGATCCCGGTTGGGGTGCATGAGGGAGTCTGTCTCTCTGCCTCCCTACTTCTCAATTAATAAAAAAAATTGTTCTCACCCAGATTCCAGGCCATGACAAACCTTTTTCCTAGTCTCATCATGTAAGAGAATGCTTTTATTCTTCTCTTTCACTCAGATACACGTTCTTTGATTGTCTTATTCTTATTCTTTATTTTTTATGTGTGTGTTCTTCTTTTTTGCAATGGTCTCACCATCTTACACCGTGTGTTCCCAATTCTTTGTTCTTCTATCTTGCAAGGGCATAAAAATCATGTCACAGAGAGATTAGCAACAAGACTTGGTATTAAGACATTAATTTATGAGTTCTCTGTTCTTGCTTTGATTTTTTTATTTAGGCTTATATATATAAAAATTTAGGTATTTAATACACATTTTATATTATATATTATTTTATAATATAGCATGCTTTATCATGGTATATTCAGTGATACACTGATCAGTATATGTTATTAACCAGCTGGATGGAAGAGGAGGTATCAAGAATGATTCGTAACAGTTGAGAACCTGAGGACCGCTGTGCTATAAAAAGTTCATTATTCTCAGCACGGCCAGTTCTAAGTTACCAACATGACATCATTGAAAATTGAAGTGGGAAAAGCAGAGTACACACTATTATACATATTTCTACCACATATATACAAGAGACACAAGTAACTTCAAAAGCATAAGTAATTGCAAACATATACTAAAATAATTAGGAAGTGATGAGTTTAGAGTATTTATCACATTTGTTTCAATATGCTTAAGTTAAAATAATTTTTTGGAGACTTTTTACTGTATACACACATACACACATGTAAATGTATGTACATGTCCACACATGATTTTTTTAAAAACGTATTGAATGTATTGGGTGACATTGGTTAGTAAAGTTATATAGGTTTCAGGTGTACAATTCTATAATACGTCATCTGAATATTATATTGTGTATTCACCACCCCACCACATTAAGGCTCCTTCCATCAGCATTTATTTTCCTTTATCCTTTAAATTAATATAATTTAAAACCTTTAGTATAATGGCTGTTTTCACAACTGGCTCTCAAAAAACTTTTGTTAAATCTTGATATTTAACAAGCAGCTTGCTCAATGGTTAGAATGTCAGCCCAGCATATGGACATCCTGGGTTCAATTCCCAGTCAGGGCACATAGGAGAAATGACCATCTGCTTCTCTCCCCTCCCTCTCCCCCTTCTCTCCCTCATCCCTTCCCACAGCTTGTGGCTCTTAGGTTTAGCCTTGGTCCAGGTGCTGAGTATAGCACAGTTGGTCCAGAGCATCAACCTCAGGCACTAAAAATAGCTTGGTTGATTCAAGCATCGACCCTAGATGGGGTTGCCTGGTAGATCCAGGAGGGGTCCATGCAAGAGCTTATCTCACTATCTCCCTTCCTCTCACTTAAAAAAATATATATATACAGTGTATATATCAGTTTTCTAAAGCAGTATTAGCTGGCACTAGCACACCACTGTTGATATCCAGAACAGCTAAAGGATTTGTAGTCTTCGTAGTCTCTGTTCTATTAAATTGCCCAAAATATAAGCCCTAATTAAACTTCTAAAAGGTTTTGGCTGATAGTTTTCTAAAGCAAAACTTTTTTCTTGTCAAGGGCTTATTTGTCTCTAAAACAATGAATACCCTTTATTTGGCAAGATAAGAAAATTAATTGCAAGAATCACTTTTTTTTCAAATATTTAATTAGTTCAAGAATATCTAAAATTAACCAAGTTCAGTGCACTCAAATCACAATACAGAGAATTTTCTCTTTAAAAGAAAGTTTTCCTGATACTTAATGACTCCTATGTATACATTTAGTACCTCAAAAGTAATGAAAGTAATGGCCTTTCTTCTTTTGCTTAGTAACTTCCAAACATATCTTTTTTCCTTTTATCAGGGTATGTGTTAACCAAATTTATGTTATTATTTGAAGAGATATTCCTTGATATTAAACTATAAAATAGTCTCTCTTTAAAAGAGATATATTAAAATGTTAAAATCATGAAACCTAGACAATAAAAATCAAGGTTGTTTATTATGCATTTGTAAAAAGAAAATGAGCTCGAATTTATGGTTGACCTACTGCCTGTCTTGTAGAAAACAATAATTTGAGATCTTAAATGCCTGACTCTTTGGTTCTTAACTGAACTTTGAATAACTCCAGTGGACGTCAGAGGTGAGAAACAGGTAATCAAGATATAAAAAAAAACAACTTTATTTAAAGTTGTCATTTATTGAAAGCTATGGATCAGCCATTGTGTCAAGTGCTATATTTATAGTTTAACATTAAATCTTCCCAATAGCCATAGAAAATATATCTATTTAACTGAGGAATATATTGAGACCCATAAAAATTGAACAATTTGTTCAAGATCAGGCAATCATAACTGGAAATTTTGCTAGTCTGACTTCAAATTTCATCAACTCTTCTGTCCTTTATTCTTTCTTTTTTTTAAAGATTCTATTTATTTTTATTTAAGAGGGGAGAGAGAGAGAGAGAGAGAAAGGGGGAGGAGCAGGAAGCACCAATTCCCATATGTACCTTAACCAGGCAAGCCCAGGGTTTCGAACAGGCAACCTCAGCATTCTAGGTCTATGCTTTTTACACTGCACCACTACAGGTCAGGCTGTCATTTATTCTTATATCTACTTAATACTCTTTATAATTATAACGAAATCTTGCACCAGTTTGTCTTAAAATACCTTTCATTTCTTCCTTTTACCAACATCACACTTCATCCAGACTGCTTTGATACATATCTGAAACACACATGACTTCCACTCATACTGTTCACTCTACTTGGAAAGTCTCCATCTCTTGCTTCTCCTCACAACCAATCACAACATTCTCTGCAAATCCCTGTCATCTGTAAAATGCCTTTGGATCACCAGAGTAACTATGATCCCTTCCAACTCTGCCCAATCAATATTCATTTATCACATAAGATTTTGTGTTTACTGGTTTTATTCACCAGTGGTCCTTAAAGGGTAGCATTGGCACACACAGCATGAGCATCACTTGGGTACCTGCCAGAAATGTACATGTTTAGCCCAATTCTGAACCACTAAATTAGAAACTCAAAAGATGGAGCACAGTCTATTTTTTCTTTAGTTTGCATGTCACGGTCTCCCATGCAAATCATGCCTCATGAAGATTATGTCAGGGATCTAAGCAACTTTGATTCAAAGAGATGGAATTCTTCATAGTTTGATGTGGTTTCAAGCTCCAGATATTAGTTTCAAGGAACGGGGAAGAATGAGGGGAAAGGAAGGCTCCTGGAAGCTAATATATGGAGCTTCTATTAACATCCTTCTTGGCCAGAATTTAGTCATGTGACCATATCTAGATGCTAGAAGGGCCATAAAGTACAGTTTTCATTCCATTATGAAACTATACTTCCAGTTAAAATTCTGATAATGAAAGAAAGGGGAGACAGATATTGGGGACCACCATTAGTCTATACCACAATATCTAAGTGCTGTTAAGAAAGACTAAAACATAACATCTATCCCAGTATGCTAAAAGTCAGCATTGATATCATTCTCTTTAAATTTTCTTAAGTCTGTTTGAAACAATAAAACTAAGATTTCTGAGAAAACCTGCAATGAATATAAAGCAAAGATTTCTTCATAGTGAAAAAAAAAACATATAATTTAAGTAATAGTAATCATACCATTTAGTTTTTCCTTTAATACAATTCAAAGTCTAAACACCAAAATATAGAATAATCAATGGCCTGGATCTTTGTATAAAAGTATAACTCCTGTTTTAGTAAGAAATAAGTATTAGAAGTTTAGTGTTGAAAAACAATATTGCGAGTTTTAAATATATCAAGAAATTCTAGCCAAAAAAAAAAAAAATTACATGAAATTCATCCTGATTTGGCATACTTCTAAAAATAACATGGGGATTTTTCATGCACATGTCTAGCACAGCCTTTGACACTATTATGATTAAGTGTTACACAGTTCATGATGTAACACTACTGTCCAAGAAAGAGAAAGAAAGGACAAATTCTTTGTGTCTTTTGAGGCACTGTTGACAAAATTGCAAAGGACATTCCTGTATAAACCTCTGATGGAAAATGGAAAAGACAAATAATAGATATGAGAAAAAGGTAAGGAAATACAAGAACATTTTCCAAATTTCATTACATGAACAAGGAGTGTGCCATTAGAAAAACAAATTGTAAAATTTCAGGAAACACAAATAACACTAGTCACCTCAGTGTAGGAAATTTCAGAGAATCTTGAAAATGTTGACAGGTATTATCTTTCACCATGAGTGTATTTTAATGAAGTGTTCTTCAAATTACTTGAAGTTAGAACATTCTACTTCAGAGTAACTAGTGAAATTGGAATTTGATGCTCACCTTTTTAGAAAAGCATTGATTTAGGGACTTGATATATCACTGCTGACCACCTGTGTTACCTCAATGAACCTGAGTACTAAAACTGTCTTCTTTATTCAAGGGAAAACTCCATTTTCCACTCCTCAGAATGTCCTCCTTCATGAATGTCCCTCTTAAGAGCCTCGGTGACATGTTTCAGAGTGCATACATATATCAAAACATCACGCTGTATACTTTAAATATATATAAATTGTATTTTTCAATTATACCTTATTCTTTCCTAACCCTATGCCTCAATATGTTTCAATATTTTCCTGAGTAGTTGTTGTTAGGACTATATGCAACACTAAATATGTTTCTTTCTTAAGTGAAGATTTATGCCATGAATATTCAAAACGTGAATATGGGAAGATAGAATTGAAAGTCATGCAAACTGTACAGAGAATTGGAAGATGTGTCCTGACTTGAAGCTCAGACAGAAGCTAGATGTCCCCAGCAAAGAATATTCAAAAGATGAAGATTAAACACAGTTTCTAAACCTCTTTAGGACATCAAATGTGATAAAGGTATGTGAGAAAGTAAGGTATAAGGAGTGTGTGTGTATGTGCACATGTGCATATGCTTGTAGGCATGGTTCCTTTATCTAGCTTCTCCATTATAAAAACTATGTTTTCTAATTTTTAATCATCTTTTGAATATATGCCATGAAAAAATATCCCACAAATTTGTAATGAAAGTTTACAGAATTAATTCATTGATAAAATAGCTATATGTAATAAGAATTGAAGAAAAACAAAAAAAGGGTATTTAGGAAATGTAGTTATTCATAAAATAACTTAAATTATTTATTTTTAAGTATATTGGTTTACCAAGCAGTGTCTGTGATTATCATGGACCCAACTCTATGTTAGATATTATGAAAAGATGCGTAAGCCATAGCCACTGTCCACAAAGACTCCTTAATCTAGTACTGTATATATTGAAGGGTGCGGGGAGACACCCAAGTATAAAGTCAAACATAATAAAATGTGACACAGCTGATATGCTGATATAATGGTGATATGAACAAAGAGTTACTGGAGACTGTGCCAGGAAGAAAGAATTAATTTTACTAAAGCAAGGAAGGAGATCTGGAAGACTCCACAAAGATGGCAGCCTCTGAGCTATAACTTTAAAAAAAAAGAAGAAAAGAAATCCTTGAAGATTTACTCTCTGAAGAAGAGAAGAAAGAGGAAGTATGAGTAATGACTTAGAGGGAAATAGCTGGAGAGCAGTAATCTAGCAAAATATCCAAATACTACAGATCTTTTGTATTTTCCTTTAATCAAATTAATGTGAGTAAATGAATGAATAGGTGAAGTTTAGGTGGGAGGTGACTGAGAGAGGAGAAGGGCTGTAAGGATGTAGACAGGTTAAGATTTAGAATATAAAAGACTTTACTTGCTATAATTATAAAACTTACTCTAAAACCAATGGAGTAAGTTTATATATATAAACTAGACACAAACTTGATATCATTTATAAAAATCAACTCTGGAACATGTACATAGTCCTAACTATAAAATAGGAAACTATAAACCTTCTAGAAGAAAACACAAGAAAAAGCCTACTTAATTTTGGGTTTGGTGGTCAATTGTTTGGTATGACACTAAAAGTATAATCAATGAAAGGAAAAGTTGAATAGTTGGACTTTATTAAAATTAAAAACATCTTCTTTGTGAAAAACACTGGTAAGAGGGAAAAAAGACAAGTCACAGCCTAAGAGAAAAAAAATTAGAAAATATTTATATGATAAAAACATATCTAAAATACACACAGAACAATAAATTTGTGAAGTGATGGGTGTGTTGAATATATTATGGTAAACTGTTCACGTATGTCAAAATATCACATTATACACCTTAAGTGCATACAAGTTTTACCTTTCAGTTTTACCTCAATAAAACTAAGAAAGAAAATAAAAATATAGAAGGAACACTTAAAATTGAACATTAAGAAAACAAACAATCCAACTTAACAGTTTAAAAGATCTGGCCCTGGCTGGTTTGCCCAGTTGGTTAGAGCGTCATTCTGAAACACCAAGGGGTGTGGGTTTGATCCCCAGGCAGGGCATAAAGGGGAAGCCACCAATTAATGCACAACCAAATGGAACAAGAAATGAATGCTTCTCTCTCTCTCTCTCTCTCTCTCCAAATTCAATCAATTAAAAAGAGTTTAAAAGGTGTGAATACATATCTCACTATAGAAAGTATACATAGCAAATACGCTTTAAAATTAATAATCAGCATCATTTTTCTCTAGAGAAATATCAATTAAAACAGCAATGCAATACCAATATATATTTGTAAATGGCATATTAAAAAAAATCAAACTGACAATACAAATAGCTGGTGAGAATACAGATTAATAGGAACTGTCAAGAAAACAATTGGCAGTTTCTTATGAAGCTAAGCAAGTCGAGAGAACACCAAGATTTCGGGAATTAGATGAAGTGAAATTAATTAGTAACACTGAGAAAGAACCAATATATTCACAGCAAAGCTAGCTCCTCTCCAAACTTGAGATCAGACAGTGGACTCTGCCTGGATAGCAAGCAGGAAGGGATTTATTGTTCAGCATTAAATAGATTATAGACTCCTGGAAGGGCTAGAAAAAACATTCTATGCTGAGCTTCCAGAAACAGCTTTGGTGGAGGTGCTGGGGAGATCCCAGAACCACAATATATCTGTCACAGTTGGGAAATAGTTGCCACTGCTACTGGGTCCACAGAGCCACTGCCTGTGCCAATCTGCAGTAAGATAAAGGCTCATTGCCCAGCCCTTACTTAACGCAGTATAATTTTTCTATGAGCCAGCACTATCTCTGGTTGTACCCAGTGGGAGAACCTAAATTACACGCTCACCTATCTGCTCCCTGGTGGAGAGAGAAGCGAGGAAACAGGGCTTAGCTTGTCTATTTGTATATATTTTTGTTTGTTCGTCCAAAGGCCCAAACTGCATTCCAGAAATTATCAAAATATTGATAGGAGAGTCATATAGAGATAATAATTACCCTGGAAGTAGAATCGGAGTAAAATATCATTAATTTGTACTGAGGGTGGATGGCGATCCTCTACCATTTTGCTGAGAGAGTATAGAAGCCAGTGGCCTGGAGTGCTGGACAAAAGTGATGATCCAGTGTGCTCCATGTAAGACCAGTCTAAAATGTAACTGAAAAAGAATCCCTCTAGAATCTATACATCCACCTGTTCAAAGACAGGGCTTAAGTTGGTAGAACATATATGTAATAGAGTCAGCTAAACAAATTTTATTTTGGAGCCTGTCAATGCAACTAGAAAAAGCAAATCTAATACGCTTTGTTGTGTTTTGTTTATTTGTTTGTTTCCTTTTCATTGGATGTACTGGGTGATACCGGCTAACAAAATTATACAGGTTTCAGGTGCACAACTCTACAACGCACCTCTGTACGGCGTACTGTGGTTTCCCCATCCAAAGTCAAGTCTCCGCCCATCACCATCTCTACTATGCCCTACTCCACCTTCCCCCACCTTCCTCCACCTGCCCCCTCTTGGGCAATCACCACATAGTTTTTTCCTCTCTATTTCTTTTTTATATTTCAGTAACATTTGCTCTGAATTTTTATTTTTAAATGATTTTCATTTACAAATTAAATTTAATGAGGTGGCATTGGTCCACAGAAACACATAAGATTCAGGTAAACATCGCTATTAAAACTATTCATTGCATTGTGTGCCCATAACCCAAAGTCAGATCATTTTCAATCACCGTCTATTTGTCCCTCTTTATTCCCCTCCCCCTCAACTCTTTTACTCTCCTTTGGCTCAATCCCTCCACCCCCTTCACCCAGCCCCCTCCCCTCCCCCCGCCAGCCTGCTTTCTATCTGTAAGTCTCTCTCTATTTTGCTTGTTAGTTCATTTTGGTCATTAGATTCCACACGAGTGAAATCATATGGTACTTGTCTTTCTCTGGCTGGCTTACTTAGTGGTTTCTTAGTTTAAATAAAAGCACAGAAATCATAGTGTAATTTTTGGCATTTAATATAGCATGCAAAAGTCAATTTTACAGCTGAAAAGTCATCTGCTACAGTTTGATATTCTCATTAGACAAGATAACGCTGCTCTAAAATTGACACAGGCCCATGTGTGTCTCCATCACTGACATACTTTACAGTTTCATATGACTGTGTTCTAACTTCAAATCTTTTGAGTTAAGATAGGAGCATTTTTTTAGTAACCAATGTGAAGAGAAATATACCTTGATATAATTGCTGTTAGTTAAAGATGTAAGACGAATAAATGTTTGGGAAAATAGTGGAATTCATTTCTGATAACTCAGTGTGTCTCCATTGTAAGATCTTGCACTGTTGAAACCATGGTTTCCACTTACAACTCTAATCTGATGTAGAATATTTAAAATATTTAACTGCCCTTTTTGAGGAGAGTGTCAGATAGATCCCCTAAAATTTACCACTTATGCACAAAGATTAGGCTTGTAAAATATAGATAATAAAGAATATGTGGCACAGCTAATATATAAACCCTATGCAATGTCAGGGTGCACAGCTGGGGCTACCTCATAGAAAATTACCCAGAAAAATGTCAGCTCTGATAAATTCCATTTTTACTGTTACAAACAAAACTACATTGGGGGTGGGGGCAAACCCAAGGTCATTGTGGCTTTGGGGCCCCAAACCTGTGGTGAATTAGGACCAAATCACCTACTTTGCAAGGCCATTCGGAAATCCTGATCTTTGGTGTGGTCAGATAAGGTCAGTCATATTTATTCTAAATTTGATAATTGATTAATTTTAGGGAGCCTAACTAATCCTTCCTAACCACTTGATTTTCATGCTCAATTATTAAATGGTCAGTAACCCTGGGTTTTGAGCAGCTACTTGTTAGTCAAAACAAACAAAATAGTAACAAGTAACAACAAAAGCAGAATCAGTATTTCTGTCTTACCAGCTTGCAATAGCTGATGTTAGGATAGCATAACCAGTATGTTACCTGTTTTCACTCAAAAGGATCCGAAATGCTAGAGAGAGAACAGTCCTGCCTTCTAAAACTGGAAGTGATAACAGTCTGGTTTAGACTGAGAACACTATCACCTCGTGGAGTGCACTGTTTTTCAAAGGGGAAATTAGCTCCAGGCAGTCTGCTAGACTACTCTACAAATTAAGCTAATAAAATAGAAAGTAACTAAAGTACTTTTTGTTCTTCTGAATCACTAAAATAGCAAAGTGAGGAGGATTTCCAGGAAAGCTGAGACTTATTCCAGTAAAACTCTAATTTGAAGCCCTTTATCCCTAATATGGAGGCTAAAGTCGAATATGTGTGTTCCTTAAAAATCTATAAAATACTTTAGAAAAACTTTTTTCTTAACCTACAGAAGGAAAAATATCCACACATAATGTCTGATTTAAACAAAACATTTTTCCCAGTATTGAAATCGTGAATACAATAAATAAAGATATTGTTAAAACAAAATTCACAGAAAAATGAAGAATAATACTTAAGAAAAAAAAAAAGAGATTCAGAGTAAGCAAAAACAACTTCTGGCACTTAATAAATGTTGTTTTTTAAGATGTCAATAATTTACAATTTATTATCAAATGTTAGAATCCCACTATGCCCATTATTTTATGATATTTTTATTAAAAAAATTTCCTTTCAGTGTATGGTCATAAAATTAGAAATAGGAAATTTTTACAATATTGGAATCACATGTTACACACTGTTTGAACCAATTGTTTTTTCCATTTCCAATTTTTATCCAAGTAATATATGCACATGGTAGAAATAAAATTTTACAGAAGGGTTTATGATACGTCCTGTACCTCACAAGCACAAGGCTTGTTTCCCTGTAGGCAACTACTTTCAACTGTTTCTGTTTTGCATGTCTTTTGGTAGTTAGCTCCTTAACTTTAATAACCATCATAAATTTTTATTTATCACTTTGTCATTTTTAGTTCTTTTTAAAGAAAAGGATTTAACTCATACAATCCCTTAGCCCTTCTCAAAGTTGGTATTTTAAATTCCAGGTCTTGCTCCATCAACTCTACTTAATTGTTTATTTAATCTCTAGGTTTGATTATCAAAATAATTGTGACTTACTCCTTTGATATATTTCACTTATCCAATTTCATCTGTTACATTTTTTTAGCTTTTTCCTTTCAATTTAAGTTGTCATAAGGTATATAAAACATTTACATTCTCTTTTCTAGGCATATTTTAAGTATTCTGTATTTTGTCTATAGATTCATCCTGAAAGTTGAAAGGAAGTAAACAGCACTGTTAGGGAAAATATTTACTCCCCATTGTTTTCATTTGTAAAGACCATCCCTAAAATACTGACCACTCTCCATCACCTCCCTATCTTCTCAACAAAGGAGAAAGGACTTCTTTGATAAGCAAGTCTGGAACATGCTAAACACAATCCTCCCGTCTTAGTTTGTTCAGACTGCCATAATAAAAATACTATAGACCACGTGGCTTAAACATTTATTTCTCACAATTCTGGAGGCTGGAAAAATGCACTTGGAATATTATTCAACCTTTAAAAAATAAAAGAAAATCCTACAATGTGCAACAACATTGATGAACCGGGGGGACATTATACCGAGTGAAATAAGGCAGTCATAAAAGGGCAAATACTGCATGATTCCACTTAAATGGCATATATAAATTAGTAAGCCTCATGAAAGCAAAGAATAGAATTGTATTTGCCAGAGGTTAAGGGGTGGGTTATGCAAGGCAACTAGGTGTGAGACATATGCTCTACTCCATCCTGCTTATAGATAACAATACTGTATTACACACTTAAAAATCTGTTTAGACGGTAGAGCTCGTGTTAAGTATTCTTACCACATTACACAATGCTAAATCCCTAGGTTATACACCTGAAACTAACATAATATTATATGTCAACTGTAATTGAAAAAATTAAAAATTATTTTAAAATAGTAATGAACCAATGTGAGTTTCTTGGTTTTGATAATTGTCCCACAACAATATAAAATGACAACATGGTAAACTGGATGAGGAGTATATATAGCAACTCTCTTCACTCTCTTTGCAACTTCTCTGTAAATCTAAAATCACTTCCAATAAAACATTTATAAGAAATAGATGTTAAGCTACAGGGTTTAGGGCAGACATTTTCATCTTCACTAGGTTTCCAGAAGCAATAAGTACAGCTTCAGGTGAGGGTTTGCTAAAAAATAATTCTAATGGGGAAAACAATTGTGAAACAGAATCCTTACCTAGGTGACAGATTTCATTGACCTAAAAGATTCCATAGCAAGAGGCAGTGGAAACAGCCCTGCACACTGAAAACTTGCTCCTAAGCAACTGTCATGAGTCACCTAGCCTCAAGCAAACACAGCACTACACTGTGAGGAAAGTTAAAACATAGAGTAAAAATGGGAAGTCAGAGGTTTTAATGAAACTCTAAAAAAGACAAAGGAAATCGTCAAGGTTCCCCATAATACACATTTATAAACTTTGCAAGAAAGCAGCAAAGTCTCAATTGCCTCTAGGAAAAAGGAATCTTATAGTTAAATTTTATCTCCAGATACAGGAAATTCACAGGATCAATCTTAACCTCCCAATTGGAGATACTATAACATATGGGATCTGAAGATCTGGCTCATACTGGCTGGTGTCTCAGTCACGATACATTGAAATTTTCCTCCAAGATCATTTTCTCTCTCTCTCTCTCTCTCTACACACACACACACACACACACACACACACACACACACACACAAACCAGTGTTTTTCCTATGATCTTGAACAACACTGATTACTGGTAAGCTAAGCATATAATTTGACCTGGGATAACCAGTACAGCCACAAGACATTAACTTCAAAATTTGCGCTAATGCTGCAATATCCCAGTAACTCTGATTATTTTTTCTCTAAATGAGGTACAAACATTATGTAAAGTTTATTTTCTATTAGTTCTTTCCTAAGAGTAGAAGCCTGACCAAGGGCTCTGCGGAGATAACTGGCTTTATCGGCATGACAACCTAAATATTTTATTTTATAATTAAAACATAGGGGGCTTCCCAACCTCAAGATACTGGGTCCTGAAATTCTAAGATGGAGAAAGCTATACAAGAGCATGACTCAACTTCCAACAGTGCTACAAGGTTTGCCCAATAACTAGGGGGAAATCTTGTCATTTTCTGACTGGGAGAAAAGTGCTAGTCAGACAGCAAGTCCCCTTTCATATGCTCTGTCACAGGCTGGGTTCTCAGGAAATCAGACTAGAGAATGAGGCAAGCAGATCAGGCAGGGTGCTTACAAAGAAGGATCCCTGGAATCAACATCTGTGAAAAGAAAGGGAAGAAAGACAACTGGCCAGAGAAAAGGCAGTGGCAAAGGCAACTCCCCAGGGAACTCAGGATGAAAATGACCTATGGGGTTTGTCCTGCATTGGGTCAAAATGACTGGCCTTCTATACCTCCACCTCGCTGGATGTGGGCTTCCCACCCCAGAAGAGTGTGCCCTGGGGTCAAGGCGGCTTCTGCAGCAGAGGAAACCTTGAAGGGGCTGATGGATGAAGGCTGTCATCTGATTGCATCCCCTTAAGCCAAGGGAAAGTCGTCATTCCTCCAAGGCACATCTGGAAAATGCATCATTATCACTGCACCTACCGCGTAGCCCCGTGCTCCAATCATACCTTTCGAACTAGACTTTATAACTAGTTTAATTACTATATTTTTCATGTTTAACTACTGATATTTTCTATGCATCTAATGCTCATGAGAATCCATGTGCCTCACTCTATCAATGGCTACAATTTAAGTTATAATTTTTTTCAAAAATGCTTGGTTGGTAATTGTTGTTTGTTGATTTGTCATTAGAGACATACCATGATGAACACTGATGTACCAGGACCTCCACAGTGCCCAACACATTACTATGCCTTGCATTAAAATTTAATATTTAGAGATGATGCAACATAAAAGAATTAACATGGCTATAAATTTGAAAAACAAGACTGTAAGGTACAGTTTGGTCAACTATCAGATCAGTTACTTAAATATCTTTCTTCATCTGAAAAAAAGTGCTAAATAATAATAAATAATTAAATAAGTAATAAAAAGTGCTTAGTCTGGTTATTATGCAGAGAATTTTGAGTAACTAATGATACAATGTAAAATTGCTAAGGGTTTTTCAAAGCTAAGCGTGCAAGGCACTGTTAGCATTTTTTAACATCACTAATTATGCAGGAGAGAGATGACATGATTTTTTTCTTCCTTTTTTTAAAAAACATTTTTATTTTTTTATTTCCGCATGAGAGGAATTGGGGGAGAGAGAGAGAAAGAGAGAGAGGACTCTCAAGCTGTCCCTGTACGTGCCCTGACTGGGGATGGAATGAGCTCTTTGGCCAGAGCAAGATGAAGTGATTTTCTCAAGGTTATTTAACTAATGAGTATTGGAGCAAGGATGAGAACTCAGACCTGCTCTTACTATATTACACTGCCTCCCCATAAAAGTATAGTCACACCCCTTAGCGATGGGAAATGGTCTGAGAAATTCCCAATAGGCAATGGCATCTTCGTGCTAACGTCACAGAGTGCACTCACAGAACTCTAGATGGTATAGGCCAGGGTACATGTAGGCCATATGATATAGCTTATTGCTCCCAGGATACAAGGCTGTACATCATGTTACTGTACCAAACAACACAAGATTAAATCAAGCGCAAGAGAAATTTATGCAATAAAGAGATGCAATGAGCTCAATATATATGAGGCTGTTGCCAGTGTAACACAGCATTCTATTTTACAGCAAGCTAGTTTTTATAAGTGTAAAAAGGACTCTCTAAAATGACAACAACCAAAAGTATAGTATAGGCCAGAAATACCGTATTTCCCCATGTATAAGATGCACCCTTTTCAAGAAATTTGGAGTCTAAAAACTGGGTGCATCTTATACAGTGGTTGCGGCATTTCAAATGCCATAGATGGAACTGAGGATGAGGCAATATAAGGATGATGACAGTGATTCGTCCTCAGACACAGATGAGGATAAGCTAATGGATGGGAATTTTGACAGTGATGAGGAGTTGTATGAATTTTATGATAAATAAAACTTGAGTTCAATAACTTTACTTAATATTTTTTTTCCCAAATTTTGGGCCTTAAAATTAAGATATGTCTTATACATGAGAGCATCTTATACTTGGAGAAATACAGTATATAAACCAATAACATAGTTTTTATTATTATGTAGTATGCCCTGTACATAATTGAATATGTTATACTTTTATACAAATGGCACTGCAGTAGGTTTGTTTACAACAGCATCACCACAAACACATGGGTAATGCATTGCACCATGATGTTAGGATGGCTACATTGTCACCAGGCAATAGGTATTTTGCTGTTTCATTATAATATTATGGGACCACCGGGGTCCTGTGAGTGGTCTATCAATGACTGCTTGTCTGTATTGTTCTTTACCTTCTGCATGCACCAAATGCTAGTTATTATTAGATTCACATAGAGCTATTTGATCTTTCATACTCATTATATATATTATGAAGTAAAATTATGTATGTCCATTTAAGCATTTATTTTCAAAATTTGTCAAGCTTCTCATATGTGGCAGGTACTTATTAAGGTGCTAGTGGTAAATTAGTGAACAAAATAATAAGTCTTTACCTCATATAGATTATATCCAAGTGGAGAGAAGCAGAGAATAAAATAACCAGTAAAATACACAGTATGTTTGATAAGTTAGATAGTGAGAAATGCTAGGGGGAAAGAAACAAGCAGGAAAGGTACTACATAATGCTAGTGCATGAAACTTTTGGCAGACCAGAGACCCTCGTGAGTTAAATTTTGAGTACAATTTCCGAGCAGACCTTAATTGTTCAATCAGAGACTCACATAGAACTTGGTATACAGTAAATTCTCAATAAATGTACTTTTTTTAATGTAAGAACCAAAAGAAAGATGATATTTTAAACATACCCACAGATGTAATGACCATATATTACTGTTTATTGTGATTGCAATTCATGGTAATTACTTTGTATGAAAGAAACCATTTCAAACAAGTGCAAATTTATCCTTTAAGCAACTTAAGCAATAGGAAGAACTATCACTTCATCAAAGATTTCACAAATATAAAATATCATTTTAAATGACATATTTTATCATAATTTGATGCAAAATTATATTAGTGAATTCTTACATAACCTTTCTTCTATTTTGTGTTTTAAGTTTGCAGTTCACACTTCTCCTAATGTTCAAAACTGTAGGAAATTGCTAACTCTATACTATCACATCTAGAGTTTGGATTTTAGATTATTGCTTTCTCTCTATTTGAGTATATTCTCCATTTATTTTAATAATTGTAATATGCACTGTACAATCACCCTAATAATTGCTGTCACTTCTATGGTGCTTGTTATTTGCAAATACTGCTGTGCACTTTTACATGTAATTTCTATTGTATTTCTTATAACAATGCTAAGATGCAAGTATCATCAGCATCCAATTTTACATATAGAGAAACGAAGGCACGGAGTGGTTGTATACAGATCACTGAGCGTCAGCTAGTCTGTTTGAAGACATCATAATCATAGCTATTACATTACACTTCCCCTCTTTAAAAAAAATCCTAGACAGCCGACCAGGCGGTGGCGCAGTTGATAGAGCATCGGACTGGGACGCAGAGGACCCCAGGCTCGTAACTCTGATATCGTTGACTTGAGCACAGGCTCATCTGGTTTGAGCAAGGCTCACCAGCTTGAGCCCAAGATTGCTGGCTTGAGCAAGAAAGGGTCACTTGGTCTGCTGTAGCCCACTGGTCAAGGCACATATGAGAAAGCGATCAATGAACAACTCAGTTGCTGCAGTGAAGAATTTATGCTTCTCATCTCTCTCCCTTCCTGTCTGTCCCTACCTGTCCCTCTCTCTGTCTCTCTCTGTCTCCGACACACACACACACACACCCTAGACAATTTTCTTTTGTCTTAAGAGGTGGCATTTTTACAAGTCTTATACATTCTGAAGATACTCGTTGAAACAATTTAAAATTTTTCTTTAACAAATTGTGGATCTGAGAAAATAGAATACACATACCCCACCTTGTTTTACTCATTGAATGCCACTCTAATGCCCAGATCTAAAGCGCGGAGAACTCTGGAAAGTAAGTGGTAGCAACAGGAAGAGAAATGGAGATCAGAAGTTTAAGGTTTCTGGAAATGTAAGTGAGTTTACTTTTTTTTTCTCTCTCTAGAGGTAGCTAAAAACACAGACATGTGCACTGGATGCCGATAAAAGAAGTTCCAAGAGAAGTTCTATTTCTGGTCCAAGCAGCAGGAAAGAGTTCCTCCAGGAGTTGGAGAGGGTGCAGAAAATGCCGTTTACTTCCTTACCCTTTCGTTCCACCCCAACACCTTGGCGATAGGATGGCTTCTGTGACAGCACAGTCAAAGCAGTGGTCACTGGTAATTATCTAAAGCTAAGGAGAGAGAACCTTTCTCTCTGACCAGAGAAACTATGCTTCAGACTACATCAGGCAAATTCCCGTGGCTTTTTCTTTCTCTGTCTTTGCATTATAGTGAACAGAAAGTGCCTAGCAGAGGAAGGAAACTGAAAATATAAACTAAAGTGAAAAATAAAAATAATAATTAATTCAGAAAAGTTGGGATAGATAAATAAGAGATCAAAAAAGAAAGTAAGTGTAGCAAACAAATATATTAAAATGTTGGTAGTAAACAACGTCCAAACTTATAAGTGTAAATGATTTAACTATACCAATTAAAAAAGAAAAACAATCTGATTGGATAATTTAAAAAAAATTTTATATGCTGTTTACCAAATCCCACTGTGAATATGAGGATAGAGGTATGCTTAAGAAGATGGAAGTTGATATTGCAGGAAAACTCTAATTAAAAGAAAGCTGCAATGGCTACATTAATATCAGACAAAGTAGACTTCAGAGCAAGGAAAATAATCATGGGTAAATGAAAATATCACAAAATAGTAAAACGACCATTTCAGCAAGAATGCATAACAATCTTAATGCATATGCACATAAGAGCTTCAAAATACATTAATAAAATTGGTAAATCCAAAGAAAAATGAAAAAATTCACAATTACACTTTGTCTCAGTAATCAACAAAACAAGTAGACAGAAATCAGCAAAAATATAGTAGAACTGAACTAAACATCATCAAGCACTTTGATCAAATGACATTTATACATATTCCAAAAATAGCAGAAAAGTACACATTTTTCTTCAGTACACATGCAGCATACTGTGAGATAAACCATATCCTGAGCAATAAATCAAACTTTAATAAATGTATAAGAAATGATAATTACAAATTATGTTCTACAACTAAACAGATTAAAAAACAAAAAAAATTAAAAAGATAATTGAAACTTGGGAATTAAACATACTTTTAAATAATCCATGGGTCAATGAGAAAATCTCATAGGAAACTGGAAAATACTTTAAACTAAAAGTAAAACAAAATTATTATAAAAATCAAAAATTGAGAGATGCAACTAAGCAATGTTTAGTGAGAAAACACTAGCATTCCATGTTTATACCTAAGAAACTAGACAAAAAATATACAAAACCTCAAAGAAAGCAGAAAGAAGAGAGTTATAAAGAACATAAATTAATTCAATTGAAAACAGAAAAACTGTAGAGAAAATTAACTCAAAGAAAAATTGGTTCTTTTTAAAAAAGATTTAATAAAATTGATAAATTTCTAGCCATACTGACAAATAAAAGAAAGCAGAGAAACTACTAATATAAAGATATTAGTCATAATAGTTTAGTTACAGTACATCTTATGTATATTAATCTATATTTGTTGTAGTCACATACATTGCAAATTAGCCCAAATTTAAAATAATAAATGTGAAGATTAAGACTCTACAATATTCAAGCTGAATATTACAAATTGAATTCATCAATTTTCTCACAAATGAGTGACCAGTGTACTTATTCTGCCAACACATTCCTCTCTAATGCAGCAATAGAGTAAACATTATAAATAGAAAACCTTACAAAGCAATAAACATGAAATTGACAAAGATATTATGCAAGATGTAAAGCGAAATTTAAAAGTTATCATACTGTCACAGCAATGTTTCTAAAAAGTAAAAAAAATTAAAATCCTTCTACATTGAAGTATAATAAAGGTTTTATTTCTTACCAACTAGTATAACACATGTCAGAAATCATAATTGGCCATGCAATCTCACAGAATAATTCATCCTAGCAGCTGGCCATTGTTGGAAAGAAATTCAGATGAAATATTTTCTTCTGTTTCATTCAGCAGTGGTACTGTTTTGAGACAAATTGATGAGACGGCAAAAGATATTTGAAAATTACCTGTGTAGCAGTGACTGCTGCCAAGCAAATTTTAAATTCACATAAGAGAAACCTCCTGGGTAATAATAATACATCCATGCATGCATAATACTATTAAAAATGGCTAAAGTTTGTCTGCACTTAAAAATCTAAAGAATAATTTTATTGAAAGAAATCCCTTTTCAACGTCATCACTGTACAATAAATGAAACGTGAACAAGAAGAATAGTTGTTCAGCCAAAGGAGTTCATAGGCAACTTTTCAAAAGGCTTACCAGGTGTTTTATCAATTCATTGCATTCTTCATCAAAAACACACTGTCACCGAAAATCTTAATGATAGACTTCATAAATCAATTATTTGATCATTAGCACTATTAGTAAATTTGAGCAATCATTTTCTTTATATGCTAGATAGGGTATTGTACTTCATTTTTGCCTAGAACTTATTCATTTTATAGTTTTTCAGTTTATGAATATCATTTCAAGATTGTCAAATGACATTACAATTATTTATTATAAAAATAATTATTAGGCTAACAAAATTGAAAACCACTATATTGTAACCTCGCAAAAATTATATTAATATAATTTTAAATATTTTCCAAATTCTATCATTTTAAAAATTTTTATTGATTTTTAGAGAGAGAGAGGAATGGAGAAAGAGAAACATTGTTTTGTTATTTAAAATGTATCATTTTCTAAATCTTACTAGCAGATAAATTTTTGTTTCTTTAATTTCTTATGTAGATGAATTTGTTTCATTACTTTCCCTATTTGTATTTTCCTATGAATTATTCTCCACGCTCGTTACATTGTTTTGATCAGTGAATTTGAGTTTTGTTTATATCTATTTTATAAATAGTTATCTGTTTTATAAATAGTATATTACATGTTTGAATTTTGTTTATATCTATTTATAAGTAGTATATCTGTTTTATAAGTAGTATATTACATGTTGAGCCTTCATTATAATTATAGTAAATATTTTTTGTTATGTATCACAGGTGTTTTAATATCATTTGTGATTTTGTTGTATAAATGGCTATCAAATATCATACACATTCTTTGTTAAAACTTTGACTTTATATATCCTTAGGAATTCCTCACTGAGGTTTTCAAATATTTTGATATTTTTTGTTTTTCATGTATGGTTTTATTTAATAAATTCAAGTTGATTTCTCTTCTAGCATTTATTTTACTGAAAAATGTAAAGTGTGATTCTAAGTTGATTTATTTTATCACAAAATTTCTCTCATTTACTTCTTTAACTATAAATATTATATTCTAAATTTATATATATGTGATTGCTTCTATATTTATTTTTACCAATAATCTATTGACCCTTGCCCTCATAACACAGTGTATTAATTACTGTGCTTTAAGATAACTATTTAATACCTGGAAACTCATGTCTCCATCACTATCCTTTCTTTGAAATCACTAGCACTGCTTTCTCAATTATTTCATTTTCATGTACTCTGGAATAATTATAACAAATTCATGAAAACATTTAAGGGATTTCATAAGACTATATTATACTTCTATCTTAATTTAATATATATCTACTACTGTTTGTATGTATGTGTGTGTGTGTGTGTATATATATATATATATATATATATATATATATATATAGTTAGTAGTCAGCCTTTCCAATAACTTTTCTCACTGGCCATGTCAAACACAAATTGTGAAATATTTATTAATAAAATAAATGCATAAATGCATAAATATATTCAAAATGCAGTGATTCATTTTAACCATCTGATACTTATAAAAAAATATTACCAATTAGACGATACATAGATAAGTGTTTTGGCTCTTGAAAACATTATGACACAAAAATCTCAAATCAGTAAGAACCAATTTTTATATATTTAAAAACAAAGTTTACAGAATTGTTAATTAACTAAGAACAATTAATCTTAAATAGACAAACATAAATAGAAGCTTGACATGGAAAGGAACCAGAACACAACACTGAAATGATCAACCTAAGGATTCAGAAGATAGTACTGACTCCTAATAATGTGGATATCATACCTCGATTCATGGATCTCCTCCTCTCCTCTTCAAACAAAAATACCTTTTATTCTGCCATTTTAAATACCTTCTTCCAGCAGCTCATACAATTTACTATTAAGACGCTAAACTAGTCTACTCTGTATCATCTGCATTTCAACTTTGACAAGTTCCTCCTAACAGGATGACTAACGAAAAGTAAAGGGACCAGGAATTTCAGCATAATGATAGCACATCATTCATTAGTTTGCCAAAAAGTCTCCTTCCAGATATCACACTGCTAGTTTAATAAAAATGGTTTTCTTTAAAAAAATAAAAAAGACCTGTTATTACCTCTACATGAGAGCCCTCGGGGAGGAGAAAAAATTCCTCAACCTAGTGCGCAAGGATATTCTATAATGAGCAGCAGCTCTACCCATGTAGTGAAGGTCAGACCAATGGCATCAAATCCTCTGTCACTTTTCTTCACAGACACCCACTAAAAGCCCAAGGCAGCATTTTAAAGCAGGAAAGTGCTCCAGCAATGGTTAATGAAACTATGACTTTCCCCCGTGGGGAACAGCCTTCTGAACTAGAAAACAGGCGAAACTAGTCCATTAACTCTCCTTTGAGAGGGGTATGCTTTTGTGGCTTCATAAAAATAGCAGCGCAGAGTTGGAAAAAATAATAAGTCTCAGACTTTAAATTCTCAAATGCATGCACTTGGTAATCAGTTGAATGAATGCTTAGTAAATAAAGGGACTGCACACAAGCTCAGACATCCCTGAGGGAGTGGTATAAAACCCACATGACACGAACAAGAACTTTCCCCAAAGCAAAGATAGGCGAACAATCTGCTTTTTCCAAGGGGTTCTTCCGCATTTATTGAAGGCACAGACACAGACCAACCAAACTCACTTGCCCTGTGGGCAAGTTTGGGAGCATAGTTAAACTGCGTTTCCTCTGGTCTCGTGCTAGTTGTATTAGAATCATGACCATTATTTTCTTGTAATGAGGGGAAATATATTGTTCGAAGAAAGAACTGATTGCAGCCGATTTCACATACCAAAAACTCACCTCAGTATGAATACCACCTTGCTCAGGAAAAGAGCCACTGAGGTATAAAAGATAACAATTTCCTCACTCAACTCATCCCCAATATGCTAAAAGATAAGTTTTCTGAAACACAAATTTAAAAAGAGAGAGAGAGAGAGAGAGAGAGAGAGAGAGAAGGGATTCTTTTCCTGCATCCTGAATAAAGTAAAACTTGGAGTTTCTGGGCATACTCAAAAATAGTGGGAGTAGTGTATATAAAAAGGAAAAACGGTGGGGGTGGGGGGAAAGGTGAAAATTGTGGAAAGAGGGTCTGGTCCAGCAACAAGCTTGAGGCTGGAAGACTGCTTACTAAAATGACTTTAACTTTCTCCCCCGCTTCACTAAACTTTAAACAGGCTTCCTCCTGAGTACTGGCTCCGGCCCTCTTTTTCCTCAAAACATCTATGTTAGAAAACTTGGCAATTATAAATTCTTTCTCTGCCCATTTGATGTAAATCTTCTCCTAGCCCTTTGCCAGTATTACAATCCAGAATGTCTTTCTCAAGAACCTAGGAATGGAAATAGAATCATCAAGAAAAGGAATCATCAAAAAAAGGCAGAGCCCCTACCTTCTGGTCTCTAAGAGAGGGTAGGAGCCTGCCTTTCATAAACACAGATTAGCCTGTTAGTAAACACAAGTGGCCTGATCTCATTGACTAATACCACCCCCCAAGTCCTCCAGTATTTTGCCACCATTTCCCTGTTGTCCTTTAAAACTCCCCACCTTGTACCTTGGGGTTGAGTTCAATCTCTTCTTGCAATAAATAGTTTTGAATAGTCTATCCTCACTATACAACTCTGGCCAGTGCAGTTTGTCTTTTACATTTAGGAGAAAGTAAACCAGTGAGAAAATCCTGGTGGTACTTACACCTGAACAGAAGAACAAAAAAGAAAAAAGAAGAACGACTCAAGCACCCAGACAACAATGAGGAGATTGCCAGGAAAAGGCATGGAGGGCTGAAGGAGGGTGTAGGGGGGATAAATGGAGATGGATAAAGACTAGACTTGGGGTGGGGTTAACACACAATATGCTGTACAGGGATGTGTTGAAGAACTGAGCACTTGAAACCTGTATTACTAGGTTAACCAGTGTCACTCCAATAAATTCAATTTTTAAAATAATGTGTAATATTGGATTACAAATAATGTATGCACCATTCTACTATGGGGGAATTTACCCCCAAGAAAATCTATAGAATGATTGCTACTACAACTGCCCATTTTAGTGGATCTTTAGAAGACAGTAAAATTGAGGCAGTGCTTTTGCTGGGATAAACTTTATAGAAGAATGGGAAGAAGGATGAGGTATGTCCTAACTCAGGAGGAGATAAGCATTCCCCTGCTTATTCATGGAATTCTTGGTAAGGGCTACTGGAAATTCTGGGGTTGGAGATAAAACTATATTTTAAAGAGCGGCTCCAGATAGTTGAAAAACCTCTGTCAGCAAACACTGAGGTTGAACTCTGTAGGCACAAAAGTTCTGCCTCTGATTATTTATTGCAGCACTCAATCAGTGCATTATTGCTAAGATTTCTTTACTCAAAACATCTCTGCAAAGTACATATGATAACCAATCTGTTACCACAAAAGGCTTTTTATACTTATCTGGTACTGCAGTTATCTCTATGATTACCTCCTACATCTATGTTCAAAGTACTGCATTGATAGATAGGGCATTCTTTTTTTTTTTTTTTTTTTTTTTTTTTTTTTTGCATTTTTCTGAAGCTGGAAACAGGGAGAGACAGTCAGACAGACTCCCGCATGCGCCCAACCGGGATCCACCCGGCACGCCCACCAGGGCAATGCTCTGCTCACCAGGGGGCGATGCTCTGCCCATCCTGGGCGTCGCCATGTTGCGACCAGAGCCACTCTAGCGCCTGAGGCAGAGGCCACAGAGCCATCCCCAGCGCCCGGGCCATCTTTGCTCCAATGGAGCCTTGGCTGCGGGAGGGGAAGAGAGAGACAGAGAGGAAGGCGCGGTGGAGGGGTGGAGAAGCAAATGGGCGCTTCTCCTGTGTGCCCTGGCCGGGAATCGAACCCAGGCCCTCCGCACGCTAGGAGATAGGGCATTCTTATATTATCACTTTGGGATAGGAAAAATAATTCCAGGGTTAGGATCTGAGCTAAAATGATTCATCCTGTTGGGCAGAAACCAGGACACCATACCCTTTCTGTATGACAGACATTATTGCGCATCCACTGTAGCCACTGTGGCCCAAGCAGCTCACAGTTTGTATTGTCTGTCTATTTTACAACTGTTGTAGAATGGGAAGGGGTCAAAACAAAATTTGAAGAAAACTAGGGAGCTATCAAAACTTCATTGTAAAAGAGAGACCATTTAACTACAGGGAGGCATATCTTTGGGGAAATTGACTTGTTGTTTCTTTAACATTCAATAACATATATGGGTTGTCATCCCAGATTCATGCTAAATGATGATTTACTCATATAGAAAATAAAATGAGCAACTTAGTTGATATCTAAGCCCCTTTCACATCTAATTTTTTTTCTAACTACTTATCTGCCTCCTTTCTTTTCCTTTCCTTTCTCCCTCCCCTTCCATTCTTAATCTCTACCTTCCCTTGCTCCCTCTTTTTCTGGATTTCAAAGGTAAGTGAAGTATTTTCTATACCTCAAAACAACATTTTGAGAAAATATAAAAAAAATATTATAACCTCTGTTGTCAAGAGTGCAAAGCAGTTAAAATCCTCTAGAAGGGCAACATCATCCCAGTCTTTCTACAGTGGTTGTATGTTATTATTACTTAGGAGAAATAGAGTTCCAGCTGGCAGAGGCACGCAGACTATTTTGAATGTACAGTATTGATTTAGTGCAATTACTATGATTAATGTTTTTAGAACAAAATTGTGAGGTTTTCCTAATGAATGGAGCTGAAATGTTTATCTTATAATAATGTTGTAGCATTGTATTAATATAAAGAGGAACAAAAAAAAATTTAGAGAAGCATAGAACGGCCAAACCATAATCTGAACACCAAAAATTTTGCTTTTAAACATCATTACCTCACTACTATAAAATTTCCCAAGCTGAAATGTAGAAAGTTTATTTGATATTTCTAATTGACACATTTTTTTTCTGAAGCTTAATTTCCATTTCCAAAAATTAGAACTATGTGAAGAAGAAAAAAATCCCAGTAAAAAGGTAGAGTTACGGAGCAGGGCAATGAAAAAGACATCATTGTAAGTGAGAGATACAAATAAGACAGTGTGATGCTTGCAAATACTGAAGAGTAATGTCTATGTAGAATTCATCTTTAATAGAAATGAGTGAACAGTGGACTACAGTGCAGGAGTTAAATTCTGGTCCCTGGCTGGTTGGCTAAACTGTAGAACGTCAGCCCTGTGTGTGGAAGTCCCATGTTCAATTCTTGGTCAGGGCACACAGGAGAAGTGACCATCTTCTCTACCCTTTCCCTTCCTCCTTCTCCTCCTCCTCCTCCTTCTTCTCTCTCTCTTGCTCTCTCTTTCTCTCTCGTTCCCTTTCTCTCTCTTCTCTTCCCTCAGCAATGGCTTGAATAGCTCAAGCAAGTTGGCCCCAGGCACTGAGGATGGCTCCGTGGCCTTGCCTCTGGCGCTGAAATGGCTTGGTTGCTGAGCAACAGAGCACTAGCTCCAGATGGGCCAAGCATCACCCTGTAGGGGGTTTGCTGCGTGGTTGCCAATTGTGGGGAAGGGAGGGGCATGAGGAAGTCTGAATTTAAGTACTGTATGACCTTTTGCACATTATGGAATTCTCTAATCAAGTAATTTTAAAATTTGGTTTCTTAAGGATACACAAAGACTTTCCAAGGACACGGCATTGGTGAGTTAAGAATGTCAGTTTCCACTCAACGTACCAAGCAGAATCTCTTTTCCCAGTAATTGGCCACCTTCTAGTTAACAAATTAAGTAAAAATTCTCACCCAACTCAAATCTTTTTATGTCCTTGGGGATTAAACACTACTGGGTCTCCAAACAAATGGACAATTTCAATGGCTTGGGCTGGTGAAGTTCTCTGACTACAGTAATAGAAACCCTTTGTAGCATTTAGAGTGTTGTGTTATATTTCACTAAGTACTAGTTATCAGCGTGACACTGAAAAAATTAAATGTTCTGTTTTTTGTTGGAAATTCTGAAATCAGATATATTCTGGGATTGGCAATGAAGATAACTTGCATTTCAAATTTTTCCTTATTCATGTTTTAATAATTGTCAAAGAACATATTGCTCATGAGGGAAAAACCCATCAGAGCCTCGGTGAGACACGAAGAAGGAAGTGGCGTCTCCGTTCACCCAGGTGATGACTCACAGCAAGACTCCATGCCTTACGTATCATTTCACAGTCCCTTCTCTCTTTCTCTCTCCCTTCCCTCTTCCTTACAATCTCAACTGTTCACATCTAGTTACAATTAGAAGACTTACTGGTCCTTTTGAAGTAAATACAAGAGATTAATTGGTAATTAGTATTTTTTTTCCGTTCATAAGCTAAAGTTAACTTACTTTTAAAAATAGTTTGTTGTCTGGAATGAGTTGAAATGCATCTTTGGGGTTTTATTGGCTTTATTAATCGTATAATCAAACCTATTCTTTTTTTTTTTTTAATGAGAGGAAGGGAGGCAGAGAGACAGACTCCCCCATGAGCCCTGACTGGGATCCACCTGGCAAGCCCACTAGGGGCTGATGCTCTAGTTATCTGGGCCATTGCTCCATTGCTCAGCAACAGAGCCATTATTTTTTAGCGCCTGAGACGGAAGCCACAGAGCCATCCTCAATGCCTGAGACCAACTTTGCTCAAACCAATGGAGCCATGGCTGCAAGAATGGAAGAGAGAGGGAGAGAGAGAAGGCAGAAGGGTGAAGAAGCAGATAGATGCTTCTCCTGTGTGCCCTGAGAATTGAACCCAGGACATCCACACTCCAGGCCGACATTCTAAACCTATTCTTTATAATTATTTCCAACTTATCTTAGATTTCTTAGGTTAAATAAGAAATTAAATATCACCTATTTTTTACCATAAAAAAATTTCTAAATGTGAGAAGTTGGTATAGTCTTTCGTCATTGGCCAAATGAAATAATAATACATAGAACAGCTAGCTGGAAATGTATGGCATTTTTATGCTACTATACAAAAGCATAGAAAAGCTTTTTGAACCTACTCTGATTTCTTGGTAAATTTCTCATGTTATAAAATAAGAATTTTTATTAAAACTACTAAATAATAGTAACAAAATATTCACTTTTTTGTTGTTGTTATTGCTTTTTTGTTTTTTGGTCTATGAGTTTATCTTGTTTGAGAACACTACTCTTAGTACTTACCTTGGTGAAAATACAAGATTTCTTTGACTCTATTTATAATCTCCTCAAAACAAGTATTCAGTATATTCTTCATTCAGTTCTATAGCTAGTGTGGCTTTAAAAGTAGGCTTAATCACATTTTTATGTGCCATTGCTGTATAAAACATAGAGTAATTTTCTAAAAATTGGTGTTAAGAAAAACCTTGAATTAAGAAAAGAATAATCAGAGAGTAATTTTTGAAATTTACATTTTCACTCAATATTTTATGCTGTACTATTGGATATTACAGTGAAAAACTGAAATGCCCTTCTTTATATCCAAAGTCTCCTGAGTAGCATGATGTTTCCCATTACTTAATAAACTTAATATATGAGACAGAATTCAAAGAGAGTCAATAATACCTCTTGTTGTTGTTGTTTTTTATGTTTTGCAAAGTCGGACTTAGCCCAAGTACAGAAAACCAGGAAAAGAAAGAAATAGAGTAAGTAAACTATTTTGTGTACAAAATAAAGTTTATTATTAATATAGCAGCATATGGTCTCCAACTGCTTAAAAATTGATAGACATAAACATAGAGATAATTCTACTGTGTGGGTACATACCAACAAAAACAAAGTTTTAATATCTACTTCATTATTTCTGTGAGTTAAATGAGACTAGCAGCTGGTACTATCAAGGGATGTCCAATAAATAGTGGTTATTGTGGGTAATCACCTCTTAGTTTGACATGAGTACAACTCATGTTATGGAAAATCTTTTAATGGCTTATAGAGGAGTTCTGCAACTGTGTTATGCATTGGAACCATCCATGGAGCTGGTTAAAAACACATTTCAGAATTTTGAGATATAAAAACAAAAATTCTGAGGTAGAATCTCTAAACCTTGATGTCCTGGTTCTTTTTGAATCAGTGTTTGAAGAGCAGTGATTCTAGACATTTAAGTAGTCACAGATTCCTTTACAAGCAAGCTTTCTTCCATAATCCTTCCCACTGATCAGGTTTTATACCCGTTAGTGCATGTTCAGTATTCAAACTTCTTGAAGTACAAAAACTCAGAAAGACTTTGTACACTAAAATAGGATGAAATTCTTAAACATAAGCACTTTTAATATTTTGCTCTATATAGTTTTGTCTTTTTTTGTTCTAAGAATGTGTGTAAGTATTAGAATGGAAATTCCATATGACATGATATGTCATCAAATCTAGGATGCTAATGATTATAATATGCAACATTATTTAATGGAATACTAAAAGGGGAAAAAGTTGAGTATTAAAATTTGACAAAACACTTTCTTAACACATGATTTTCATTACATTTATTGTAAGTACTATTTTAAACTCATTGAGGCACAAATGATATATGACCCCATCACCTTGTGCATTGACAGCATCATTTTGTGTTATGTCAGAGAACAGGAATGTTTTGTTAGAATTCCCTATTTCTCTAAACTTATGGTTTCATTTTTTCATCGAGTCACATGTTGCTGAAGGCTGTGCAACTTCTGTTGGAAGTCAGTAGGAATGTTCTGTCAGATTGATATCTGATGCCTTAATGATAGTTTTACATTATGCATGAATCTTTCACACCAGCCTGCCTTGATTAGAAGTGTCTTCTATCTATTAAACAAGACGAGAAAATTTCTCCTTTCAGTTCCAATTTTTGTGCCATAATGAGACCTCCTTTTACAGATATTCCAGTAACCAACATACTACTGTTTTATTTAGTAAGGGGAACTTCATTTCTTAGGGGAAGTAACGCTCCTGATTGTTGATTTGCAAGGATCGTAGTATGAGTGTCTCTTGGTGATATCATACAGCTTTTCAAAGTAGCTGTTATTTACAAACATATCAACAGTATACGGAGTTCAGTGCTCCATATATTTATTAATTTGACATTGTTTATAATTTATTTTAAACTATTCTGGAGGTTGTATAGTCACATCATCTTCTTGATTAATTTATATTTATCTAATTATTACTGGCTGGTTAATAATGAGATTAAGCAACATTTTAAATATTTGTTGGGTATTTTCATAAACTCTTTTATGAAGTGTCTGTTCATTTCTTATGGTTATTTTTCTTTTAGACTTGTCTATTTTTTCTTACTAATCCATAGAAACTCTTCACAGTTTTAGAAAAAAAGCACTTTTTTATTATATTGTATTGCAGATATGTTCTATTTTGTGGATTGTTTTTTCACTATTTTTATTTATGTATCTGAGTAAACAGAATTTTTATTTCAATGCACTCTAGTTTATGGATATTTTCCCTTATAGTTATATTTTTTTAATCTTCTACTAAAGAAATATTTTCTTAATTTCTCCCAAAGGAGGTGATTTTCTAGAATATTTTATACTGGACTTACTAAATTTCCCTTTCACATTTATTTTATTTAATTTTAATTATTAAAAATTTGGTGACATTGTTTAATAAAACTATATAGGTTTTTAGCGTACAATTCTGTGATATATCATCTCTATGTTGCACTGTATGTTCACCACCCTAAGTCAAATCTCCTTCCATCACCATATTTCTGACTCCTTTACCCTTTACTGTCACTCCACAAACCCATTTTCCTGTGGCAATTACCATGCTGCTGTCTGTGTCTATTTCCAAACACCACCTTTGATGAAAGATTAAGTCCAATATATATAAAGAACTCTTACAACTCAACAACAGACAATTCAATTTTAAAAAATGGGCAGAGGACCTGCACAAACAATTCTCTCAAAAAAGATATACAAATGACCAACAGATATATGAAAAGATGCTCAACTTCACTAGCTATCAGGGAAATGCAAATCAAAACCACATGAGATACCTTCTTACACCTGTTAGATTGGCTATTACCAACAAGGCAAGTAATAGCAAGTATTGGAGAGATTGTGGAGATAAAGGAACCCTCACTCACTATTGCTGGGAATGTAGACTGGTACATTTATTATAAAAAACAGTATGAAATTTCCTCAAAATATTAAGAATGGAATTACCATATAACCTGGCAACTCCTTTTCCAGGTATTTACTCAAATAGTTTAAAAAGAGTTATTCATAAAAATATATGCACCTTGCCTGACCAGGCGGTGGCACAGTGGATGGAGCATCGGATTGGGGTGCAGAGGACCCAGGTTTGAGACCCCGAGGTCGCCGACTTGAGTGCGGGCTCATCTGGTTTGAGCAAAGCTCACCAGCTTGGACCCAGGGTCGCTGGCTCAAGCAGGGGGTTACTCAGTCTTCTGAAGGCCCACGGTCAAGGCACATATGAGAAAGCAATCGATGAACAACTAAGGTGTCGCAACAAAAAACTGATGATTGATGCTTCTCATTTCTCTCCGTTCCAGTCTGTCTGTCCCTATCAGTTCCTCTCTCTGACTCTCTCTCTGTTCATGTAAAATATATATATATATATATGCACCTCTATGTTCATTGCAGCACTACTCACAGTGGCCAAGACATGGAAACCACTGAAGTGTCCTTTGATATATGACTAGATAAAGAATATGTGGTACATAAAATTCTACTCAGCCATAAGACAAGATGAAACACTTCCATTTGTGACAACATGTATCTATCTTGAGAATAGCATGCTACACACAAAAAAAAAATCAGACAGAAAAAGTCAAGAACCATATGATTTCATTCATATGTGAATATAAAACTGAAAGAAACAAATGAAAAAACAAGACAAACAAACCAGCAAAAACTTATAGAATATACAACAGTATGGTGGTTTCCTTTCACTTTTAGGGTTTCAATCCACTTGGTATACAATGTGAGGTAAAGGTCAAATTTATTTTGCCATCTTTTCATTGCACAGCCAGTGATTCAATATTATTTATTGAATATTCTATCATTTTCCCACTGCTCTGAAAATTTACCTTTGTTATGTATTGTGTCCATGTTTGTCTATTTTTGGATTCTAATTTTGCTTCATTTCTCAATTTATTTATCCTTATGTCAATAATTGTCTTAGCTACACTAGTTTTTGTAAAAAGCAAATACTCCTACATTTTTCTTCTACTTCAGAATTTCATAATTAGTCTTCTGTCTT
The DNA here is from genome assembly GCF_036850765.1 of Saccopteryx bilineata. Lineage (NCBI taxonomy): Eukaryota > Metazoa > Chordata > Mammalia > Chiroptera > Emballonuridae > Saccopteryx > Saccopteryx bilineata. Next base: position 20,971,381 of record NC_089492.1, on the reverse strand, counting down.
TGTAATACTATACTAATTTTAGAATAAGTTTTTCAAGTTCAGATAAAGAAATTTTGGTTGATTGCACAGAACCTAAAATTGGTTTGAGGAGAACTTATATTTTACAATATTAAATTTTCAATCTTGCTATTATTAAGATTCTTTCTACATTTTTCTCAATTATAGCTTATGTTAATTTGTAATAAACTTGAACATTTAAATTGAAATTTTTTCTCATGTTTTGCATTTTAAATATTTTTGAAGTTATTGTAATGACTTTTAATGTCTATAGGACTGTTAGTAATTTTTCATTTTCCATTCCTCATTGGTTATTCTGATTCTTTTTTTTTTTTTTTTTTTTAGTATTCTTTAGTTTATCCAGGTGCACATATCAGTGTACTCTTTTGAAAGAATCAGCTCTTAGTTTTGTTAGGTCTCTATAACACTGCATTTTTTCTATCTCAATAATTTTGCTTATTATATTTATAATTTTGTTTCTTTACATGTCATTGTTGAAATTACCAAAGTTATTTATTTATTTATTTATTTATTTATTTATTTATTTATTTAAATTTTACTAGGGTGACATCAATAAATCAGGGTACATATATTCAAAGAAAACATGTCCAGGTTATCTTGTCAATCAATTATGTTGCATACCCATCACCCAAAGTCAGGTTGTCCTCTGTCACCTTCTATCTAACTTTTTTGTGACCCTTCCCCTTTTCCTCTCCATCCCCCCATAACCACCACACTCTTATCAATGTTTCTTAGTCTTGTTTTTATGTCCCACCTACATATGGAATAATACAGTTCTTGTTTTTTTCTGATTTACTTATTTCACTTTATATAATGTTATCAAGATACCACCATTTTGTTGTAAATGAACCGACGTCATCATTTCTTATGGCTGAGTAATATTCCATAGTGTATATGTGCCACATCTTCTTTATCCAGTCTTCTATTGAAGGGCTTTTTAGTTGATTCCATGTCTTGGCCACTGTGAACAATGCTGCAATGAACATGGGGCTGCATGTGTCTTTATATATCAATGTTTCTGAGTTTTGGGGGTATATACACCGTAGAGGGATTGCTGGGTCATAAGGTAGTTCTATTTTCAGTTTTTTGAGGAACCACCATACTTTCTTCTATAATGGTTGTACTACTTTACATTCCCACCAACAGTGAATGAGGGTTCCTTTTTCTCCACAGCCTCTCCAACATTTGCTATTACCTGCCTTTTTAATAATAGCTAATCTAACAGGTGTGAGGTGGTATCTCATTGTAGTTTTGATTTGCATTTCTCTAATAACTAATGAAGATGAGCATGTTTTCATATATCTGTTGGCCATTTGTACTTCTTCCTGAGAGAATTGTCTATTCATGTCCTCTTCCCATTTTTTATTAGATTGTTTGTTTGTTGTTGAGTTTTATGAGTTCTTTGTTATATTTTGGATATTAGGCCCTTATTTGAGCTGTTGTTTGAAAATATCACTTTCCATTTAGTTGGCTGTCTGTTTATTTTGTTGTCAGTTTCTCTTGCTGTGCAAAAACTTCTAAGTCTGATGTAGTCCCATTCATTTATTTTTGTCTTCACTTCCCTTGCCTTTGGAGTCAAATTCATAAAATGCACTTTAAAACCAAGCTCCATGAGTTGAGTACCTATGTCGTCTTCTATGTTCTTTATTGTTTCAGGTCTTATATTTAGGTCTTTGATTCATTTTGAACTAATTTTAGTACAAGGGGACAAACTGTAGTCGAGTTTCATTCTTTTGCATGTGGCTTTCCAGTTTTCCCAGCACCATTTGTTGAAGAGGCTTTCTTTTCTCCATTGTGTGTTGTTGGCCCCTTTATCAAAAATTATTTGATCATATATATGTGGTTTTATTTCTGGACTTTCTATTCTGTTCCATTGGTCTGAGTGTCTATTTTTCTGCCAATACCATGCTGTTTTGATTGTCGTGGCTCTATAATATAGTTTGAAGTCAGGTATTGTAATGTCCCCAGCTTCATTCTTTTTCTTTAGGATTGCTTTCGCTATTCTGGGTTTTTTATAGTTCCAACATAAATCTGATGATTTTTTGTTCTATTCTTTAAAAAATGTCATTGAAATTTTGATGGGAATTGCATTAAATTTGTATATTGCTTTGGGTAATATGGCCATTTTGATTATATTTATTTTTCCTATCCAAGTACAAGGAATATTATTTCATCTCATTGTATCTTTTTTGATTTCCCTTAACAATGGTTTGTAGTTTTCATTATATAAGTCTCTGTCATTTAGCTCGAAGGTTTCCAATACATTAAATTTTTTCTCCATAGATTTTTCCTCATCTATCTGTGCTACCTCTCTGTCTTTTGTATCCATGATATTTGATTTCTTTTTCCTTAATGGCATCTGAAAGTGGTTTTGTTGATAGTATTGATGAGAATTAATAAAGAATAAAAAGTTAAAAAATAAAAATAAAAAAGAATAAATTTTAAAAAATATTATTTCCCCCCTTTTTTTTCTCTCCTCTTCTCTACCCTCCTTCTTGAGAAAATCTTGTGGTGAACTGTGAATTATATTGTGCTAAATATAACAAAAACTACCTATAATGAAGGGCCTGAGTTTGGGAGAAATCATAAAGGGGCAAAAAAGGGGGTATGGACCCATCAAATGCAAAAAAGGAAAAAATTTGGGTCAAGAATAAAATGATTTGCTTTTAGGTGATGGTTGACTAAGAGATATGATGAGAGGAATAAGAGGGAAACAGCCTAAGGGGGGGGAATTAAAAAATTACTATTGTATTTAGTGGAGCAATAACTTGATAAACTGGAGAGCCAGGGTTGAGAGCACTGCTAGTGAGTTAAAAAAGCGAAGTAAAAAACCCCAAAGTGCCACAAAGAAAAATTTGAGTCCCAGATAAAGTAATTTGTTCGTGATTGAGGATTGAATGAGAGGAAAAGTAAAGGAGAAAAGATGAAACTAATATAGAGGGAGAAAAAAAAAGAACGAGGAAAACACAAAAAGAAGAAAAAAGAATAAAAGGAGAGAGAGGGTTAAGGGTTTTGGAGTGCAATCCTCATAGAGAGAAAGGAAGAAGAAAGAAAAGATAATGGGAGATGTAACACTTATGGGTAGTGTAGTTCAAGGAGAGGAGAGAGTAAGACCAGCAGAGAATTAAACAACCAAATTGGAAGAGGAAGAAACTAATCAAGACAAGATAAGAGAAACAAATGAACAAATATAATAAAATGGGATAGGTTATAAAGTCTGGATTATTCTTGATTTTGAGAGGTTATCTTCTTGCTTTTTCTTTCCTCTCCCTCTTCCTGGTCAGTGACTCTGTACCCTGGGTTCTGCTCCTGTGGCACGCTTAGGTAGAGGTTTGCAGTTGATAAGTCTCTATGGCGATGTCATATATTGGGCTTCATTCTCGTTGGCAGTCGAGGCTCATTAGCATTTGCAGGCTCTGCCAATGAAAGAGTCTGTGTTCCCGGAGCCTCTCTCCTAGTCTTTCCTTCCTGAATTAGTAGCCTGATGACCCAGCTATAGGGTTGCTGCTGCCTCTGCCTGGAGAGTAAGAGGCTCAAAGACCTGGCAAATCCTCACTCTATTCCCACTCAGCACAGGGCTCTGGGTAAGGCTCAATCAGTCAGAGCCCCTAGCATAATCAGGCAGGGCTTCAGCCCACACAAAGACCTCTGACTCTGCCCCTCTGTCCGGGAACATGGGCACCCACTCCCAGGGGAATCTCTTGCCCACTATGTGCTTACTGACCAGGGGATCAGGCCGGCAGCCTCTCACTCCCGGTGAGGCGCCCTGCCCGCACGGAAAAGTTCCAGCATAGGAAAAATTCCAGCATAGGAAAAGTTCCAGCATAGGAAATTTTGCTCCCACTCACTCCCCACGTGCTGCTTTTTGGGGCGCAGGGGCAACCTCAAGACTCTGGTTTCAGCCCACAGAAAGGCCTCTGACTCTGCCCCTCTGTCTGGTAACACGGGCGCCCACTCCCAGGGCTCTAGGAGGAATCTCTCGCCCACTATCTGCGTGCGCCGACCAGGAGATTGGGGGCAGATGGCTGTCCCAAGTGCCTTTCTTTGTCTGGATTTGGCGCGGGTGTTAGCTTGTGTTGACTAGGTTGCCACAAGCACAGTTTTTCCTCGGCTTGGATGTCTGTGCCACAGCCTGGTTCGGATGTTTGTGCCGCAGTCTGGTTCTATTCACACCCTATGCCTGCCTTAGTTCCTATACTCTCAGTTCCCAGTGAAAACAGCCCTTATTTAGGTTAGTGAGGAAGGCGGAGTGTTTCTTCCTCCTTATTTCCTTTGGGGTTGATTATATATTTAGTCAATTTTTCTCTCAATCATACCTTTGCATTTAGTGTGGAACATCTGGAGGCTCCAGGGATAGATTTTTCTGTCTCTGGTTGAAGATCTTGTTGAATTTTGGGGGAGATTTATCGGTATTGCTTCCTACAGCGCCATTTCTCTGATGTCATTCCACCAAAGTTATTTAGAAAAGTGCTTCACTCATTAATTTTCAGCCATTCACCTTTTCTGCTTTAAGGTTATACAATTTCTTTTTTTACTACAGACTTAGCTGTACTCCAAACTTTTGATGTGTAGTGTTTTGTCATCACTCAGTTCAAAGCATTTTCTTTTTTTATTTTAATTAATTCTTTGACCCAAACATTACTATAGAAGTATATTTTTAAATTCTAAATACTTATGAATTTTCTAGTAATCTTTTAAAGTTGATTTATACCCTCTTTTTATTGATTTCTATTTTTCTTGGAGTCAAAACAGAATGTCAAGTTAATGAGAATGTGTAGAGACATAAACCAAATGATGGGCTACTTAGGAATCAGTAAGCTGGTGATGAAATTTGAATTGCCTAAGAAAGCCAGAACAATGTTTTCTGGGGAATTTTTGAACTCAATTATTTCTAGTGAAATATGATTATTGATTATTCAATGAGGTTACTCATTAAAGTATATTGAAATCAGCATGATAAGAATAAATAAAGGCACCTTAAAAGAAGTTTGCTTTTTTAAAAGGACTCTAAATTTGGGGGGAGATAAAACTTTTCTAATTCTTTAAGGAGTGGTATTTAAAACTGAACCATTTACTCTTTTCTTTGACCAATATTTGTTGAGTACCTACTATTTGTTATGCACTGTGTTATGTACAAGTAAAATGACTGATCAATGGAGCCAGGCCTTTTTTCTCCATAGAGCTTAAAGCCTAGAAGTTCATGGGAGAAGTGTCTTTTGTATTTCTTCCTGGGTGGGAATGTAAAGTAGTACAACCATTATGGAAGAAAGTATGGTGGTTCCTCAAAAAACTGAAAATAGAACTACCTTATGACCCAGCAATCCCTCTACTGGGTATATACCCCCAAAACTCAGAAACATTGATATGTAAAGACACATGCAGCCCCATGTTTATTGCAGCATTGTTCACAGTGGCCAGGACATGGAAACAACCAAAAAGCCCGTCAATAGATGACTGGATAAAGAAGATGTGGCACATATACACTATGGAATACTACTCAGCCATAAGAAATGATGACATCGGAACATTTACAGCAAAATGGTGGGATCTTGATAACATGATATGAAGCGAAATAAGTAAATCAGAAAAAACCAGGAACTGCATTATTCCATACGTAGGTGGGACATAAAAGTGAAACTGAGAGACATTGATAAGGGTGTGGTGGTTACGGGGGGGGAGGGGGGAATGGGAGAGGGAAAGGGGGAGGGGGAGGGGCACAGAGAGAACAAGATAGAGGGTGACGGAGGACAATCTGACTTTGGGTGATGGGTATGCAACATGATTGAATGACAAGATACCCTGGACTTGTTATCTTTGAATATATGTATCCTGATTTATTGATGTCACCCCATTAAAAAAATAAAATTATTTTAAAAAAAAAAGCCTAGAAGTTATTGGGAACTGAGTCAAAAGTATTTTCTTTGAGTCTGTCCTAAACAGTATTACCATGTAAATATTTTTAAACATTTTAGGAAAAAAATGATATGGTGTCATGTAAGTTTTCTATTAATAAACTCAAATTTTGCAATCATAAATTTGTTTTCTAGCATGCAAATAGAACTTAACAATGTGGGGAAATATTTATTCTTTTTTGCAGCATAGAATTTGGACTTTCAAAATACATTCCTTAAAATAGATATTATTACTACTGGAGTTAATTTTGAACAGATCTATATTATTTAAGCAGAAGGTGAAATGTTATAAGGTAATTCAAGAGTATATTTTAGTTTATATTTCAATACCTTCTTATGAGAGTTGTACCTTAAGACTAATTGTATATGATGAGATACATAGCTATTAGTCATTATTTGACAACAAGCAAAGTAAATCTTTGTATAAAATATTAATAAATATAAAAATATCAAGATAATAATAACAGTACAACAGGGTATAGACTGTCAAATTAAGTAAAAATACATAAATCAAGGAATTAGAAGGATCTATTTCCATTTTGCTATAGAGTAAACTTGAAAAAAACTATGTAGAAAACATAACAAAGATAATAAAACAAAATTACAGTCCATTTTTGTTGTGACAGATTCCATATTTTCAAATTAACCTTCTCACTAAAATTAATCTGTAGCCCTAAAATCAATATTCAAAGTGGCTTTCTGGTCCTTCACAGGCATTCATAGTGTTGCAAATTTGAGTCACTTTTAGAGCAGTTCCTGAGGACAGAAAGATAATTCTTTGCCTTCTTCCTCTCTTATTCTGTAAACATGTATCCTTTTTGCACTTTATTTAATACCACATTATTTGCATTTCTTTGTGCTTTATACTGGTGATTTCACTGTTTAAAATGGTCCCCAAGGCAGAGTTTTCCCAAGCATATGAATCATATCTTTTTGGAGAAAATACAAGTGTTAGAAAAGTTTCATTCGGACATGAGTCATAATAATACTGTTGGCCATGAGTCCAAGTTTAAGAAATCAACCATATGTATTAAGTAAGGTGTTTATAAACAAATAAAGAAACATATATAACAAGGTTATGTACAGATAGGTTTATCCAAATGTGACCAGAGTCTCTCAGGAACCTAATCCTGTATTTCCTGTAGGAGCAAATATTCACTGTTCACTAATTCCATGTTCATAGCAACTTTATAGAAAGTGTGAATAAGGAGAATTGGCTATACATTGGTAGGGGATAGACAGACAGAAGTTTGGTAAGCATCTAAAAAACTTATTCATGACAATACTTAAGAGCACCCAGTTTTAGCCACAAAATTTTTCTTGTTGCAGTCAAGAAAAGAACACAAACTAAAAGTGGTTCAGAGACAGAGAATAAAATAAAGCAAAGATTTTTCTCCAGGGGAACCAAAGAAAGAGAAAATAGAAGCTGAGGCATCTAAATCTTTAAATAACTTTGAAAACTAGTCCAAAGTTTTCCACTTCAACAAAGTTCACTAGAAATCTTCAAAAGGGCATTTGGTTCCCATAGGATTCATTATTTTTTCTCCCTGGGTGGTTTAAGATATTGAAGCCAGAAATATTTTCTTTAAGCATAAGAATACATTTATTAATTATTTATTAATATTATTAGAATATTTTGTATTTTTCCGAAGCTGGAAACGGGGAGAGACAGTCAGACAGACTCCCGCATGCGCCCGACCGGGATCCACCCGGAACGCCCACCAGGGGCGATGCTCTGCCCACCAGGGGGGATGATCTGCCCCTCTGGGGTGTCGCTCTGTCGCGACCAGAGCCACTCTAGCGCCTGGGGCAGAGGCCAAGGAGCCATCTCCAGCGCCCGGGCCATCTTTGCTCCAATGGAGCCTCGCTGCGGGAGGGGAAGAGAGAGACAGAGAGGAAGGAGAGGGGGAGGGATGGAGAAGCAGATGGGCGCCTCTCCCGTGTGCCCTGGCCGGGAATCGAACCCGGGACCCCTGCACGCCAGGCCGACACTCTACCACTGCGCCAACTGGCCAGGGCTTGTGTGTTTTTGTTTGTTTGTTTGTTTTTACTGATTTTGCAAGTAGCAACTCATCCCTATCTATAGATGTAGTCAAACCTATTTAATACCTGATGTCAAGTATGACGTATTATACATACTAGGTCTTCCCAAATATTTGTTGATTTTATGATTTAGTGAAAAAGGCATTATGCACATTTGGGATTCAGGTGTGGAGACAGATGTACGTGGTTATCAAGAGGCTATTTTTAAAGTGACAGCTCTATTTACCCCATGAAGTAGTTCATTAGGAAGGTCATTTCAAGAAAATGATCTGCAATACAAATACATAATAATTAATTAAAATGTGTCTAAAGGCCTGTAAATAAACTATATTGGTGGGAAATCTTAACTGTTCAAAGCAAAATTAGCCAGAGGTTATACTTGGATCTTTTCTATATCAAGATAAAAATAAAATCAAATGTATTAAGAAAGTACAATCATTTTGATTTTGAATAGTAGACTTTCTTGTCTCAACATTTGCATCAGTTGAAAACCACAGACAGCTTGGCAAATGATTAGAACTGCTTTAGAGTCAATTTTCTTTAAAAAAAAAAAAAACCTAGCTATGAAGAAATTAATAGTCCTTTTAATATATCAATCATAAGTTTCCAAAGAAGGGCAAGGCTTAGTGGAAAGTTAAGACTGTCATGATCCAGAACTGGATTTTTTTTTGTAAACTCAGAAGTTAATCAGGGTCAGAAGACAGTCCTTGTGCTTAAGAAAGGTAGTAACATGATGTGTATGTATTCTAGAACAGGGATGGACAAAGTCTAGCCCTTGAGGGACAAATCTAGCCAACAGGTTGTAGTTTTAAATAGTGTTATTGAAACATACCCATATTTATTCATTTATGCATTATCTTTAATTGCTCTCTCACTACAACAGCGGAGTTGAGAGTTGCTATAAAGACTTTATGGCCTGCAGAGCCTAAAATATTTACTATATGGACCTTTACATAAAAGTTTGCCAACTCTTGTTCTAGACTAATATTTCCTATGTGGAGTCAAGAATAAAGCTCCATATATTGTGTTTTGTTTACCTTTCCTTTGCAGATGTTTTCAATATTTTCTTAATACTGAGTGAAATGCATAATGTAAAATCTCAAATTTGATTTCCATTGAATTGGCTTCCTTCCTTTTTACTGAATAGATATTAGGTCACCATACTTTCTACTTTTGCTTTTCGCATCTATCCCGTAATAAACAGTATTGTTTTATTAAACTAAATATTTCTAATACTAACTACAGAAAATTAGATTGAGAAAACAGAATATTGTATAATATAAATAACATATAATACAATTAAATGATTTGAGTCCCTTTCTTTTTCTATTTTCATTTTTTCCCCTTGTGGATCTAGGAGCGGATGCCAAAAATTAAAAATAATAGTATAAATGTTTCTCTGACTTACGTTTGTTGTCTACCTTGTAATCACTTCTGATGGAGCTTTAGTTTATCTCTCATACAGTATATTATTTTTAAAAAATAATACTTTATGTAGTTCAAATTGATTTGAAAATATGTGTTACTCTCATTTTCAGGGGCATTATTTCTTTTGAACCCTGAAAGAATTATTGTTTTAAATATCAGGTTTCAGTGCATTAAATTGTACTTCCCTTCTGAAGAAATATGTCTTCCTTAAGAAGAAATCAAACTTTAGGGGAAATATAGGTAAGATTATTTAAAATAAGTGAAGAAACAAAATGCCAACTTAATTCTTAGTACTACATTTTGCTAAATATCATCATAATGACACAAGCAAGCATAATACAAAGCACAGTAATTAAAGTACAAACAACATAGTGTGTGGGTTGCCAAGAGTTAGGTAACTGAGTCAAATGATAACATTAATTTATTGAAGATGTAAATTCAAGTATACAGAATTAGTTGGCCAAAAACATTCACTATTTTACATTTGATTGTCTAATGCTCTTTTTGAAGTGAAATTAATAGTATGCAAGTAAGTGCTGCATTTTTCCAATGTTTGGGATGAACTAAAGATATGTAATGAAATGAAACTTGCATGGAATTGTGTAATAGAATGAAATGTTTTCAGTTGCCTCAGACTTCCTGCTGAAGTTTCTAAAAGCACAACAGCTAATAAGCTTCTTCACATTCTGAAAAGGAGCTTCTAGACACGCAGTTATAGGACTTATTAAAATTCAACCAAGACTTCTGCTTCCTTTACTCCCACTACACCTTCCAACCTAAATAAGACAAAGGCTCAACTTCATCAGAGGGAAAAATTAATTAAAGTGTTCAGCTGTATAATTATTAAGAAGCGTGGTAATGCTCCCTGCTCCAAACAAAGCTAACTGGGTTCCAAGAGAATCACATGTAAAGACCAGGGAGACTGCCGAAGACAAGGATCACGTGACCTCCCCCACCCCCATCCTCAAATGGTGGCTGCTGCTCTGGAGAAACTTGCCAGGATGCTAGAATGAACTTGAGTAGGAGAGTTTTGGGAAGAGACTGGCACTTATACCCTTGGGGTTTCAAGGTATCTGTGAATGTAGAGGTTAAAAGCTGATTCTCTACTATACACTTTTGAAAATCAGATTCCAGATGAAGCAGCCACAGAAAGTGGAATGACGGAGAAGAAAACATTGGAAGCCCAAAATACATTCTTTTTTTTTTTTCAGTGTGGTAAGCATCAGGGTGGACATAAAATATAGAATGTCCTGTTAAATTTGAATTGCTGCTAGACAATAAATCATTTTAAATGTAAGCTTGCCCTAAATATTGTATTGGACATACTTATTTAAATATGTTTTCTTATTTATCTGAAATTCAAATTTAAGTTGATGGCCTTTATTTTTATTTGCTAAATCTGACAAGCCTAGCTAGAATACATGCATGAATTTATTAAAGTATTGCTAGTTGCATTATACACCCAAAGTGTATAATGGGTTCAATAAAGCATGAGAGAATATATAATATTTATATTTCTTGTTCATGAAGATGATAAAGGAGCAAGCAGCTCTGCTTTCATTGAATCCAAATTTATTTTATCGTGTGGTTCCAAAATGTTCACAGGTGCCTCCAAAAGTGTCTCTGTTCACACCCTCATCTATTATTCAGATTCTTTAATAACCTGATTATATGTGAAAAGGGGAAATTATCAAGTGGGCTTTTCTAAATTCTGGATCTTTCTAGCTTCAACTACCTATTAGAAATCAACAAGTGTTTCCTCAGAAGCAATTCTTTTTTGTTTTGTTTTGTTTTCAATCCTATTGAATTTGAAACAGCCATGTGTCTTATATATAATTGAATTCCAGCCAGGAACAGCTGAAGTACAGAACCAGACGGAAGTTTTGCTTCATGTTGTCTGGTGGAGATTGATCCCAGGGGCCAAGAGCTCTAGTTCAAGACTTGATTTCAAGGGGGAAAAAGAAAGGAAGAAAAAAAGAGGAAGGCGAGTTGTGAAAATTGGCAATAAAGATTGCTACAAATCATAATTGCTAATAAAAGGCCACAGTTGTTCTTCTGACATCATTGCTTATAGCATATAAAGTTCCTCTGGGTTGTCTTAAAATGTTTTAAATCGCATACAAGGGTTATTAAAACTTAACAAAGAGTATGTATATTTTTAAAGTGCTATAAATATTTTACTGCCAACTATTTTTGATGTATATGAAACTACTAACATGGTCCAAAAACAATATTTTGGTTTTGTTATCATAACTCATCTCTTGAACAATTCCCAAGTTCTTTAAGTGGTTAGACAGAAAACAATACTGAAGGGGAGAAAAAGAGCAATATTCAGGCAAGCCTATACCATCAGAATACCTCTGTAATTTGTCACTGATGTGGGAAGATGTTTGCATTTACTTGTAGATAAAATAGAAGTTCAAGAAATGTCTTAAATATTGGAAAGTGCATTATCATCTCTGTAAAAATTAATGAGTTGCTGATGCTACAATTAGCTGAAAAAAATGTAGTCTTAGTGTTATGAGTCAATTTACTAGTAAGTAAGAGAATTCACACTTCTAAACAATTATTACTGTAACTCTCACCATGTCTCTTTAAAAATTATTTATTTGTACATGTAAACTGGTAAAGCCACTATACAGAACAGTATGGAGGTATTAAATCTAAAAAAAAAAAAACTATTACATCTGATCCAGTGATCTAGGAATATTTCCAAATAAAATAAAAACCATTATTATCTCCAAGAGATATCTGTATACCCATGCAGCATTTTTTACAATAGTCAAGATGTGAGAAAAACCCAAGTGTGTATCAGCAGAAGAATACATCAGCAATTTTCAACTGGTGTGTCACAAGAATTTTTAAAACACATAATACTTGACTCTTTAGTCTGGGACACTGACTTCTTTTTCCTTAACTTATCAAATAAAAAAAAAAATGACAATAGCAGCCAATACAACCATAGTTGTCTGGTGTGAATGAATCAAAATTATACCTATTTTTCTTTTTTCAGATCCACAAAAAAATGTATTTTTTGGTGTGCCACAGAATTTTGGTAATTATTGTATGTGTGCCATGAGATGAACAAGGTTTAAAATTGCTGGAATAGATCAAGAAATGGGGGTGGGAGGGTGGGGAAGAGTGCAGTTTGGAGGAAATAGGAAAAGGTTGATAAAAGGGTACAACTGTCAGTTTTCAGATGAATAAGACCTAAGGATCTAATGAATGACATGGTGACTATAGTTGAAAACACTGTATTGTTTAATTGAAATTTAGTATGAGAGAACTTAAATGTTCTCACCAGAAAAAAAGAAGGCTGAATGTGAATATGTGTTGGTAATGGATATGTAAATTGACAGCTTGATGGGGAACCCTTTCCCAGTGGATACAATTATCTTAAATACCTTAATTTCATTGTTCATTTATACCTCAATAAAACATTGAAAAATATCTATTTAACTTAATTGATTATCAATTGCTACAAAAACTGTGGAAAGTATTCAATTACTCTATCAGATAAAAAAGAGTTATCATATCTTCACACTTAATGAAAAATCACTTGGGAAGGCAGTATACATACCAAAAGTATATAAAATTTGTCACTTGTGAATTATTATATTTGTAAAGTTTATTTCTTATAGAATCAGAGTGAACAGGCCCTGGCCAGGTGGTTCAGTGGATAAAGCATCAACTCGGTGTGCCAGAGATCACAGGTTGACCCTCAGTCCGTGAACATGCAAGAAGCAATTAATGAGTACACAACTAAATAGAACAAACATCTAAGTGAAACGACAAGATGAGCTGATGTGTGTGTGTGTCTCTCTCTTTCCCCTTTTCTTCTCTCACAAATCAGTGGAAAAAATTTTTAATTTTTTTTTAATTTTTATTTATTTATTCATTTTAGATAGGAGAGGGAGAGATAGAGAGAGAGACAGAGAGAGAGGCGGGGGGGAGGAGCTGGAAGCATCAACTCCTATATGTGCCTTGACCAGGCAAGCCCAGGGTTTCGAACCGGCGACCTCAGCATTTCCAGGTTGACGCTTTATCCACTGTGCCACCACAGGTCAGGCCAAAAAAAATTTTAAAAACCAGAAAACAGAGTGAACAAAAAATAGACTGACTTCTCCTACTATCTACTTCCCATAGTTCTAGGTTCATTTCATTCAGCATGGAACTCCACGATGGGCAAAGGCAGTAATGTGGTTAAAATGCAAGCATGGTTACAGCTTGGGTTTTAGAGACAAACTGCCTCCATCACAACCCTGATGATGCTCCCAGTCATTTAACTTCCTGTGCCTCATCTTCTTATTGATGCGGTGGGAAAATAATACTGATGGTGTGAAGATTCAGTGATTTAACATATAAAAACAGCTAGAAAAGTATAGGAGATGTAAACACTGCAATAGTTAGTGCCACCTTTGGGTCTTAACATAAACTTGTTTCTCTGTATCTCCTTCTGTTGATTTCCTTTTGTTTTGTTTTTAATTTGGCAATGGTAACCTTCTTTGAAGTGTACAATTCAATGACATTAATTACACTCAAAATGCTGTGCAACTATCACTATCCAATTCAAAACCTCTTTTATCACCCAAACAGAAACTAGAAACATTGAACAGTATCCCCCCTTACCCCTTCTCCCACCTCTTGGTAAATGTTTTTTTACAAGTTTGGGTTTATTTAAAAATTGTAAACACTTATATATGCCTTCTATGACACATAAACAGCTTAATGTTAAAACTTTCACATTTATTTTGTTTTTAAGAAGCTATTTTAAAATGTCAGCATTTTAAAGGGGCCAAACAAAGCTGAGTGTCTTACTACACAGCTTTATCCTTAAATAATCACATCCCAAAGCTATTTTGAAAAGACTAAAAAGAATAGCTAAAAATATTTTACAAGTGGTGATGATTAAAATCTCTTTATCTTTAAAAGAATGTATTAATGACACACCAATGAATTTAAGTTACAAGCATTTAACAGTTTAATCAAGCATGCAGTTTGTGCCAGAACACAAAAGGTCTTAAACTGTCACTGCAGTTGTTTTGGAGTGATTATTGTATCAGAAAAAGCATATTTCACCAAACCCACGGCACAACTTCCAAGTGCCCTTTTCAGAGTTTATGATTTTCAAATTATGAGAGAAGAATTACATTTAATTACTGTATCTCTTGCATCTGGGATATATGACAGGTACCACACCAGGCCATTCATAAGAAGTACAATATGCAGGACTATAAAACCAGTCCCTTCATATGTCACCAAAGAGCAGCACACAGGTAAATAGCAAACAATAGAAAATAATAATTGTTGCAAGCAATCTTGATTAAAATATTTTCTCCAGTTGATTCATGGAATCCATCAAAGAGCTCATACTGGCTAATGCAGCAATATTTCCCAGGGAATAAAACACCGCAAAAAGGCCCTGGCCGGTTGGCTCAGCGGTAGAGCGTCGGCCTGGCCTGCGGGGGACCCCGGTTCGATTCCCGGCCAGGGCACATAAGAGAAGCGCCCATTTGCTTCTCCACCCCCACCCCCCCTCCTTCCTCTCTGTCTCTCTCTTCCCCTCCCGCAGCCAAGGCTCCATTGGAGCAAAGATGGCCCGGGTGCTGGGGATGGCTCCTTGGCCTCTGCCCCAGGCGCTAGAGTGGCTCTGGTCGCGGCAGAGCGACACCCCGGAAGGGCAGAGCATCGCCCCCTGGTGGGCAGAGCGTCGCCCCTGGTGGGCGTTCCGGGTGGATCCCGGTCGGGCGCATGCGGGAGTCTGTCTGACTGTCTCTCCCCGTTTCCAGCTTCAGAAATATACAAAAAAAAAAAAAAAAAAAAACCGCAAAAAAATGTATGTGCTGGGAAGCCACAGCACAGCAATCCAGATCCAAGGATGGAACAAAAGTGCTGCATACAAAGCCAATGCCAAACCCCTTCAAGCAGGTGTTGAAATTGAGGGACAAGGCATCTGAGACCTGTGCTGTCGGGCCCTCTCTTTGTCACCAAGGCTGCTCAGGACCCTCTACAGCTTCTCCGTGGCCATTTTCCTGGGCCACACAAGGCAGCTTTTCCTTCACTCACCCTTCCTGATCACTAGGAAATCATGGTAATCTTTAAACCACTTTCTGCCTCTGTGATTATGAGTATTCTTATATTTCATAGAAGGTTCATAAAATAGTCTTTTATGTCTAACTATTTCACTTAACACGATGTTTCCAAGGTTCATTCATGTTTGTAGCATGCATCAGGATTTCATTCCTTTTTAAGGCTTAATAATATTCCATGGTATGTACATACATTGTTTACTCAGTCATCTGTAGATGGACACATGGGTGTGCTTTTGTGAGTAATGCTGCAATGAACATGGGCAAATAAATCTGTTTGAATCCCCATTTTCAGTTCTTTTTGATACAGACCTAGGAAGGGAATGGCTGGGTCATACAGCAATTCTCTATTTAGCTTTTTGAGGAACAGCCAAATGTCTTTTCCATTTTACCTTCCCATCATTTTAGAGTTTCATCAGAATGCATGAGGGTTCCAATTTCTCCATATTCTCGACAACATTTATTATTTTCTTTTTTTGTGTTTTATTACTGTAACCAAATTCTAGAGGTTCACCCCTAGGGGTGCTCTAACAACAAGATGTGGTTGTTGCAAGGTAGTTTTATTTACTTGTAGCAAATAAAGGAGAAAAGGGTTTAATATTCAAAGCTCTGTATCCCCCAAGGAAGACTTAGCAGTTGCTTATATACCGTATTTGGTCAATTATAAGTTGACTTCTTCTGGGTAGTTGACTGCAATGATCAGGTTGGGTTCTTGTCAAGTTTATCATGTTTATAGCTGGTCTGCAAAATGCTGGGTTACATTTTACCATAGAGCAAGAATAGCATGTAGAATGAATGGCCCAGACCTTGAGACCCTTGTCCTATCTAACTTTATTAGTCATCTTGGTACATATCTTATTCTGGTTTGGGTTTGCATTTCCCAGTGATTAATGATGTTGAACATCTATTCATGTTCTTCTAGGCCATTTGTATATTCTTGGAGAAATGTCTACTCAAGTTCTTTGCCTACTCTCTTGTTGTTCTTGAGTTGTAACAACAACTTTTTATCTATGCTGAAATCAGCATGGAAATGTGATATAGCAAGGCTCATGTGAGATTTTTGTAAATTCTATTTGGTGAAGGTATACTGCACAAAGAAGCTGAGTGTGCATGGCCGAAAAGGAAATTGAGAGATAATAAAGCTTAGATCATAAAGGACCTTGACTACCAGGTAGATATAGTAGGCAGTGAACATTATGGAAGCATTTTAAAACAAAAAGAAAAACAAAAGTAATCTCCAACATCCACCCCCCCAAAAAAAATAGCATTCAAAACAGTAACATATAGTTTTATATATGTTGTATAATTTACTAATTGATCATCCCAGTAAATCTCATATCCATCTGACACCTTACATAGTTATTATAATATTATTATGTTCCCTATGCTCTGTACTGTACTTTACATCCTCATGACTATTCTGTAACTACCAATTTACACTCCTTAATCTCTCCACCTTTTTCACCCGAGCCTCCAACACCCCTCCTATCTGGCAACCATCAAAATGTTCTTTGTATCTATGAGTCTGTCTCTGTTCTGCTTGTACTTTTGTTTTTTATATTCAGCTGCTGATAGATACATGTATTTATTGCCCATTTTATTGTTTATATGTTTTTCTTTCTTTTTCCTCTTCTGGAAGACCCTTTAACATTTCATGTGATACTGGTTTGATGGTGATGAACTCCTCTTGTCTAGGTAACTCCTGGTATGTCCTTTGATTCTAAATGATAGTTTTGCTGGGCAGAGTAATCTTGGTTGCAGGTTCTTGCTTTTCATTAGCTTTGAATATGTCTTGCCAATCTCTTCTGGCCTGCAAAGTTTCTGTTGAGAAATCAACTGACAGTCTTATGAAAGCTCCGTTATAGGTAACTAACTGTTTTCTCTTGGCACTTTTAAAATTCTGTCTTTGTCTTTAACCTTTTGCATTTTAATTATGATGTGTCTTGGTGTGGACCTCTTTGGATTCATCTGTTTTGGGACTCTAAGTACTTCTTGGAATTGTATGTCTATTTCCTTCACCAGGTTAGGGCAATTTTTCATCATTATTTTTAAATAGGTTATCAATTTCTTGTTCTCTCTTTTCTCCTTCTGGCACCCTTATGATGCAAATGTTGACATGCTTGAAGTGGTCCCAGAGACTCCTTACACTATCCTTATCTTTTTGGATTCTTTTTTTTTTTTTACATTCTTCTGATTAGGTGTTTTTTGCTTCCTTATATTCCAAATTGCTGTTCTGATTCTCAGCTTCATCTATCCTACTGTTGAGTATCTATAAATTATTCTTCATTTCAGTGGGTGTATCCTTCATTTCTGACTGTTTTTTTGTTGTGGTTTCCATATCTTTTTTTATGCTGTTGAAGTTCTGAATTCATCTACTCTTCCCCTAAGTTCATTGAGTATCCTTTGCTATTTTTTATTTATTATGCAGTTACATCTAAACTCATGGATTTATATCTGGTAGAGATGTAAATTGTTCTGTCTGATAATAAAAGACAGACTCAAACATTATAATTTTGTTGTCTTATTTAGAAGTAACCAGTTTGTGTCTTATAATGTCCTTACTTGGCAGAAGGGGCTGGGAATAACTCTGCAAGCTCTTTTATGAGACACCAGGCCCATTCCTCAGGGCTCCACCCTCATGACCTAATCATGCCTCAAAGTTCTCATCTCTTAATACCATCACCTTTGGGAGTTAAGATTCCCTAATACAAGATTCCCAGAGTATAAATTTTGGAAAGATACAGACCATAGCACCATCTATAAATATTCATATACAGCTTTGTGGTTTGTCAACTCAGCTGGGATAAACTACATTTTCCAGAATTGCCTTTCTAGCATCTTTCCAGATGAAGTGGGCTACAGATAGATTCTTCATGAGAGCTGGAGGACAGAAAGCAAGCAGGAGCAGGCGTTTTGTAGCTTGAACCTTTGTTCTCCCACTTACCCAACAAAATACTAACCAACCAGATGCTGCTGTAAAGAGATTTGCAGATGTCAATGAAGTATATACCTAATCAGTTCACTTTAAATTAGGGAGATTACTTTTGGTGGGCCTGATTTGTTCTATAAGAAGGCATTTAAAAAGTGTTTAAACCTTTCTCGAGGACACAACTTAGACCCTACTGAGTTTCAGGCTGCTCTTAATCATTGTGTCCTGACAACTTGTGCATAAAAAGCTTTGTTTGGCCCGTGCCTACAGGTACTGACCTGCTTGTGATCATCCCTTCCTGACTTTCTGACATACAAGATTTCAGATTTGCTTAACCAGTCTCCACAATGTGTAAGCTGACTTTTCTAAATAAAAAAATAAACATAAGTATATCTGTTTGGGAGGGGCATATCCATATACCTTATTCTACACAATATTCAGAAAATGATGATTAGGAGCAGTCTGTAACCCAACAGGGCCCAAGTTGTGTCCTCAGAAAAAGCTTACACACTTTTTAAATTTTTTTTCCATTAATTTGAAGGAGAGGGGAGGGAGAAAGAGAGAGAAAGAAGCATCAACTTGTTTCACTTAGTTGTTCCATTTAGTTGTATACTCATTGGTTGCTTCTCCTATGTGCCTTGACCCGGGATCAAACCCTCTTTGGCACATGGGGATGATGCTCTATCCACTGGACAACCCCCCCAAGGCCTTAGACACTTTTAAAGGACTTCCTACAGAATAAATCAGGCCCACCTGGTCAAACTCTGACTGATAAACTTATTAATGAATTAAAGAAATCTTTGCCATATTTATTCTAAAGTTATATGACTTACCTTTTTCAACTTTTAAAAACTTTTCCTTGGCAAGATAAATAGTGAATTTAGCAGTACCTTTAGGTTCTGCTCAACATAACACAGTAAGAAAGCAAGTATTTTGTCTATTTGAAAAAAGCTTTTTTCTCCATGGTTCTAAAGTAACTAATATTGAGTTGTAATAGTGACATTATTAAGGAATTATCTTTAAAAATATTATGTAGAAATAATATTGTTTATAAAAGAGATTGCCTAATTTCTTATCTAGCATATGGAACCCTATTCAACTCTGAGATGTAATCTTGCAAGAATGTTTCAGACAAGATACTCTGGAGCTCCCTGACAATCACCTATTTTGCTTATCACCCACTTGATCTGATTGCTTAACAAACTGTAATAGAGACAGAAAAAATGCAAAGGACTGGTCAAATGTTGCATCCTATCAGTTTGTTGAAATCAACAGGATAAAGTGGCAACTAAGAACAACCCTGGGAAAGGCCAAATATTTTATATGAAGTGTTTCTATCAGTTGAGTCAAAAACATGACTCATGATGACTTTTGGCAGCTGGAGGGACAGAAAACACTATTATTTTCTTTTTTCTATATGAGCCCTTGGAGGGTTACATCTGGTGAACAAGCATCTTTTTAAAATAACCCTTGAGATTAGACAAGGATGGGTTAAGAGCAGGATGATGATTAAAACTGGAAGAAAAGAAAATAAGGGAGGCATGATGCAGATGAAAAGAGAAAAAAAAAATGACAGGGAAAAGATTGTCTTTCAAATCACCGCCCTACACCACAAAGAGGAAAGCAGGCAGTCTGTGGGATTCTCTGCTGGTGACTCAACAGTGGCATGATTAGTTACAGCTCAGATACCGACATGGTCTGTGAGCCAACTAGGGCCCTTTACTAGACAGGGAGGGTGCGATGGGGAGAATTGGCAGACCACCACTCCTTGTGACCGAAAGAGGAAGGGTGTAGTCTGTTTGCACTTATCCTGCATTTCATCAGTTCAACTTGCGATGTTTTCATTCACTTAAAAAAATGATGAAGTGATCCCCAATGGGTGTGTTTCGCTTTCTGAACAATAAAGACATCTGGTTTTTTTTGGTGATGCTAAAAGAGCAAATTTTCACCAACCGCTTTTTCCATATTACACAGGGAGGGTATTCAATATCCAAGTGGGTGGCTCCCCTCAAAGGGACCAATTTTGGAAACCCCCACATAGAAAAACATTTTGGATTTTTACAGTTCGTTTCATCCAAAGATCTCAAGGGATTACCAAGCAAAACATTAGATCCCCGACAACATTTTGAGGTGATAGTGGATCAGAGTTGCTGACACCCTTGGCAGATGAGAAAACAGTGGCTAAAATAAGGGCACCATGAGGCAGGAAAATAATAATAAAACCAAGAATTTTACATCTCAAACTACTACTGCTGCCTTTAAAACTTTTATATGCCTCTGTCATACATAGCTTCCTTGTAATTATGCACAAAATACGTAATACCCTGTATTAAAGTGCTGCCCTTACCTTCAGTGTGGACTCTAAGTTGCTGAATGAGCTTCTCATTTTCAAGGTTAGAGGCAATTCCCAAGATGTATGTTACACAATCCTGAATATTTGATAGATTTTTATTGTTAATAATCATAAGATTCCTTTGGTTGATATTAATTTACTTGCGTGATTAGCAGTCAATATGGAGGGCTAATTATACATATGAAAATGATAGGGTTTTATTTCACTATAAATTTTATTTTCAGTACAGTATGCCATTTGGCTTTATTTTGTAAGTGGATTATTTAAATTTGACAAGTGGGAGGGAAAAGATTAGAAAATACATCTTTTACGTTCTTGAAATAGCTATGCTTTAGTTAAAAAAATACATTTTCTTTATTTTCAAGGAAACCTTTTTGCATTTGACTATACCATTCACTGTAATTTATGTTGAGTATAAGCTTGCAATTTATCCCAGGAATAGGTTAAATCAATTAGCATTGGTCTTACCCAGACACTAGAAATACAAAATAAATATCTAGAATATTAAGTACACTTCCTCTAAGATCCAGAGCTCAGATTCAAAATATACTGCTTATGACCTCAAGGACATATAATCAATGAGCTGCAAAGAAAGACCTTTGTTGTAATATTAGTAAAAATCTTTGCCAAATTAATTTCTGTTCCAAGTTTCAGAAAATTCCTCATATACATATTTCAATATATTTAAAATGCTAAATCTTGAATTGGAGACCATTAGCTGGCTCATATTTATTTTCTTGAATGTCAGAATGTAGCCATTGCCAAAAAGCCTCTGGGTGTATGTACAAAATTTGTAAAAATACATAAAAACCTACTGAACCAAAACCACAGTGGAACTCACAATAACTTTCCAGACAGCATAATTCACCACTTAGTCACTAGGGAATGCCAATCTTAAAAGATAGATTTTTACACCAGGCCAAGAAGATCAACAAAAATAAACCTTCCTTGGACTAGAAACAAAAGAAAAGCCCAATTCCAATGGCTTTAAAACAATTCTAATTTTAGTGATAATAACAATAAATGAACTATTTTAGTTACCTATTAACTATTTTGTGCCAAAATTTAATTGAAAGACTTTTTTAAAAACACTGTGCCTTTGAAATGATACTGAAAAACCAAGAACATTAAAGTACCTATGTGGTACTAATCAGTTTCTATTTATCATACATTGAGCTTGATATTTCTTCTTGATTTCATATTAGATTAATAGAGAGAAGCTAAATTAATAGTGTTGAGTGAAATGAAAAAATTATAGTGAGTTATTGAATCTCTTATCCTTCTGTAGTCTGAGCCCAAGTAGAATCACAGGAAGTCTCATCTACTCTAACACATATCCTGTTTCAGTTACTTTTCTCTCCATCTCCTTTCCCACTGCTGTAGTTCAGACTGAAGGGAGCTCTCCATGGCAGCTGAAATAGCATCTTCTCTCTGGTTCTCTTTTTTCATCACCATCCAACTCCCACTACAGCTAAAATCAAAATCAAATAGATAAAGACTAACAGAAGAACACTCTGTCATATTATAAGAACTCAAAAGATCAAGATTTTATCTGTTTTAGCCATCTGGGTAATCTTAAGGAAAAATAACGTCTTAGACTCTAGCCCTTTGTCTATAAGTGTGGTTACTAGACTATTTTTGCATCCTTCATGAATGTATTACTGTGTGACTCTACAAGAAAATGAGATGCATAAATGCATAAAGGATGGCAATTTGACATTAAACTCTTCCCCACCCCCATTCTTATTGCCCTTATCCTTCTCTGCACTATTAAAGTGGTAGAAGTATCAGCCTTCAAGTCCTCAGTAGGGTGTTCAAGTGTAGCTGAGAACAAAGAACTCAATTGAGAAGCTAGGAGGATTTTGAAATTCAGAACAAACACTATTGTCTAAAAGCCAAAAACTTATTCATATATAAGAAGACCCCAAGCATTTATTAAGAAAACAGTTTTCAATTTGCATGTTTTGAATTACAAAAAAGACATATCTTGAAAAAGCAAATGGAAGAGTATAAAGGGCTAAAAAACGTTATGAAACAAGCATTGAGTGAAGGCAGATTGGGGATGATAACCAAAAAGCCAATTTTCTTGCTACCCAGGAAAGCAGTATTAAACACACACACAGATATGCATATATACCTCTTGACAGGAAAGAGTTTGGAGAATGTTTGAAGGAAAGAGGTGAAGATTTATATGCCCTCTGGATCCTTGAGAAAAGAGCTAGAACCCTACACTTTTGAGTCTTGACCTGTTTGCTTGGAGAAAAAAAGAAAATGGAGTATAAATATCCATCTTATTTTACAGGAAATAACCAAGGATAATTTCAAGCTTCTCTAAAGTCTTCATTCGGAAAGGTGCCAGGATGTTAAAACACACCTGGAGAGAGATTAGAAATGGCTGAGAGGGGAGTTTCCTAGGATGAGCTTAAGAACATGACTTATAGAGTCCAGCAGGACTAACAGTAGTAGATGGAATAAATGAGAGGACACAACTTCCAAGGGTCAGGGGAAGGAGAAGCACACTCAGAACCTTATTTTGACTAAATGGCCTTGTCCAGAAGTTGGGACAGGATGATGAATCACATGACAAGGGACGAGGGAAGGTAGCTGTGATGTGATGTCAGTCTCAAAGCCCAGAAATCAGAACAGAGACTAACTACTACAGTAGAGGGATAACCAAACAGTGGCATGTATGTCAGACTCCCTCAGGAGGAAAATTATGTTTGTAAATCAGAAGTCATTTAGTTATTCAGCAGTTTCTAGATCAAGCATGTTATACAATCTATGAAAATAGGGGTTCCACAACCAAATTAAATTCACTTAAAAATGAAGACAAAATTAACTTACACGAGTATACAACTGAATTGCAACTGCGAAAACAACTAATCTCTTAGTCTTGGCCAGGTTGCTCAATAGATAGAGCATCATCCTGGCCCGCTGAGGTCATGGGTTCAATCCCAGATCAGGGCATTTATGAGAAGCAGCCAATGAGTGCACAACTAAATAAAACAACTAAGTGGAGCAATGAGTTGATACTTCTCTCTCTCTCTCTTACTCTCTTCCTCCCCAACCTTCATATCAATGGAAAAATTAAAACAAAACAAACAAAAACTGATCTCTTAGAAATATGTATCAGAGTATCTAAAAGATGAAACTGTAATTTATTTATTTATTTATTTATTTATTTATTTATTTATTATTTTTATTCAGTGAGGGGAGGGGAGGCAGAGAAATCGACTTCCACATGCTCCCTGACTGGGATGCACCCACTAGGGGGTGATGCTCTGCCTATCTGGCATGTTGCTCTATTGCTCAGCAACCAAGCTCTTCACAGCACCTGAGGAGAAGGCCATGGCACCATCCTTAGTGCCCAGGGCCAACTTGCTCCAATCAAGCCATGGCTGCAGGAGGAGAAGAGAGGAAACAGAGGGGAGAGAGAGAAAAGTGAGAGGGGGAAGGGTGAACAAGCAGATGGTCGCCTCACCTGTGTGCCTTGATCTGGATAAAACCTGGGACTTCCACAGGCCAGGCCAACACTCTGGCACTGAGCTAACTGACCAGGGCCTTATTTATTTATTTATTAAGAAGATGGGTCACTTAAAGCTTACCAGCTGCTGTCACTTATAGTAGTAGAGACTACAAATCTCTGTGGAGCAGTGTGCTTGTCACAGAGGCATTCACTCAGAATTGAAAGAGAATGTGTGGGCCCTGGCTGGTTGGCTCAGCGGTAGAGCGTCGGCCTGGCGTGCAGGGGACCCAGGTTCGATTCCCGGCCAGGGCACATAGGAGAAGCACCCATCTGCTTCTCCACCCCCACCCCCTCCTTCCTCTCTGTCTGCAGCCAAGGCTCCATTGGAGCAAAGATGGCCCGGGCGCTGGGGATGGCTCCTTGGCCTCTGCCCCAGGCGCTAGAGTGGCTCTGGTCGCCACAGAGTGATGCCCCGGAGGGGCAGAGCATTGCCCCTGGTGGGCGTGCCAGGTGGATCCCGGTGGGGCGCATGCGGGAGTCTGTCTGACTGTCTCTCCCCGTTTCCAGCTTCAGAAAGAGAAAAAAGAAAAAAGAAAAAAAAAAGAGAATGTATGGAACCATTTTTTCCATTTTATGCAGCTATGCAGCTAGAACAGAAAATTAACACTCCATTTTCTTTCCCTCCCTCCCTCCCTCCCTCCCTTCCTTCTTTTCTTCTTTTTCCCACAGGGAAAATTTAAGGGAGTATAGTATAGTTTTCTAAAAATAAAACCTCCTATACAATTTTCTCATGGCCTCTATAAAAAAAGGAAGGAAGAAAGGAAGGAAGGAAGGAAGGAAGGAAGGAAGGAAGGAAGGAAGGAAGGAAGGAAGGAAGGAAGGAAAGAAGAAAGGTAGGAGGGAAGAAAAATAGAGAAAAAAACTTTTATACAATAGTGATATGTAAATTTATCCTTTAATTTTAATATAAAGACATGTGACATTATGGAACTCTTAGAGGGAAACAATATTACAAAGAAAATATTGCAACTTACAATTTAAAACATGAAGAAAATTTGTACAAGTCTTCTTTAAGAACCTAAAATTTTATGAACATATTTAAAATAAGAGATCTCAAAGAAAATTGAATCAGAAAGACTTAGCATTGTTTCATAATCCATTAACTCAATATTGTCTGTAGTAAGATCCTAAATATACTTAAGAGATTAACTCTCATACACTGGTGCTAATTAAAGTTTATATTCACATATCATTGTATTTCTTAGCAATAAATAGGCAAATCTGTATTCTGTTAACTTCCCAAATTCTTGAACTTATTATTAAAACTTACTGTAGGTATCTTGAAAAATTACTCAGCCTTCCCTTCAACCATGTGAAGACCAATAAAGAATCAAAAAGAAAATAATACCTTTTGGTTATGTGCCAAGTGTAGAATTGTCAGGATTCTATGGAAAAAATGGCAGAAAAAAGATAGACAATGAGAAAAGAACATCTATGTCTCTGTTCCAAATGTCTGAGAGATTGTTTATACTCTGATAAGAAATGTAAACTAAAAAAATGACTGTTCATGAAACAATGCCAACAGCTAACGGATCATAATTGTATGTGGAGAATTTTCAATCCTCTAGAAATATGTTTTAAATAGTCTGCCAACGTATGTTTTACTTGCCAAGTCTTTATAAAAATGCTCTTTCCTGAATATTTTGAAAAATACTTGCAATAGCTATACTTACTATAGAACCTCATTTATCTAATAACAGCTCATTTAAAATAAAGTATAATTTGAAAACTACTATTCTATAGTTGTACAGATAGAGGTTTTCTGTTAACATTGAACATTTATTTTGAAATAAAGTTTCAAGGTTACAAAAGCATATGTAAGGAAACTTAATAGCCACTTACCAGTTGTGAAAGTAGGTTATACTTCTCCATGTATAAACACCACAACGATCACATTCAAAGTACCAGGATGACTGTATGACACATTTGCACTATACATTTAAATGTCTTCACACTAAAACCCAATCACCTTGACTAAAATAATCATGAGATCATCTCCATTAGTTCCCAAGGTCACTAAAATAAATGAGCTAAACTTGACATTTCTATTCACATGAGAAATAGCAGCCTGAATTAGAACTACATAATGGAGAAAAAAGAGCTTATTAATATTGCTCTATATTGTTGATAATATTAACCTCTACTTTAATCTTGCCTCAAAACACAGATATTTTTAAAAGATTACTCTAAGTTAACAAGATAAAATAATAGGTTTTGTTTTTATTTTTTAGAATTAACTAACCTTTTTGAATTTGTAAGGAATGCACAGAAATGGGAGTTGAAATAATTAAAGTGTATACAATGAAAAAGTGATTTGATTTTCCACTCCTAGCCAGTCTTTTTCCCCTAAGACAACAACTGTTACTAGCTCCTTGAATATCCTTCCACAGATATCCCATACATATATAAGTATACACACATAGATTTCTTTCTTAACACCAAATATTAGCATGATACAAAGCCTTTTCTATACCTTGAATTTTTTTTACTTAATATAAATAGTATTGATATTTTCCATTTCAGTGCATTCAAAGCTTTCTTATCTTTTTTTGATATCAACAAGACATTTTATTGGATAAATTTACAACAATTTATTTAAACTGTCTCCATTGATATACATTTTTCAGGGCTGCAATGACTACTCTTACACATACATTATTTGGTACATGTGAAATATATCAGAAAATATATTCCTAGAAATTAAATCACTGGGACAGAAGACGTGAACTTACGTTTGTGGATATATAAATAAAGCTGCATTTAATTTCAGTTACAGTATATTCATTTATGCCCCCATCTAAAGTATGAAAGAATCTATTCCCCATACAATAGGGTTTAGAACGTCTTTATTGCCATTTAGAAAATTAGTAAATTGAAGACATTTCTGTCTACTACTGCAAAATATTTTAAAAAGTATACAAACATCTGTTAACATTGAAAGGTTTGCATGTTTCCTTTTAATAAAACCAAATATAATTTCCAAATCTGAATTTTCTTTGAATGGATAAATTGAAGCCAAGTTCTTTTAAGACTACTAATTCTCTCTCAATTTCAGCATCATTGAAAATAAATCAAAATAACTTCTAAGTGAATAGAAACAGTACAACATGCAGTTCTTCATTTATATTTTTGAGAGGCAGAAAACTCTAGTAATCAATTTGAGATCATTCAATGGGAAGCAAATATTTAATTTTATTTTCTCTAATTTACTTATTTTCTCAATATTTAATGTGTTTTTTTCTAAAGTGGGAAAGTCCAGGACTTTAGTTTTTCAAAGAAAGTACATTTTTAAAAATTAAAAGAAAAATCTTCAGCAAAATTTTTTCTCATTTAATTACTAGTATTTTTAGTATTTTCTTTTGAGCATATTTGTGGGCTTCTGCATGAAAACACTACTCTCAACTTTAGTACTTAAAGGTTTTCAAAACTACAACACGAGTTGCTTACTCACCAATATTTTTCTTTAAACAAAATCATATTTTACATTTAAAAATAAATAAGAATCAAGTTGATAAATATGTATATTTTTGATATAGTATACCTTACTATGAAGTTTTTATATTCAAAAGAGCCATGTGATTGTCCAATACACTGAATGCCTTGGAGGCATGATTATTTTTCTATTTGTCCAGAAGGCACAGGATTAAATTTTAAAGCAAAGAGAAAAAAACTTTTTGAGCATTTTGATATGGTTATGAAGAATTATTTTATTTGTTACTTAAATTTACCTGAGTTGCTAACCTTTTGCCTTTCTTTTTATATCGATACACATTGAGTTGCTTTTGCTCTTAGACAGCCCCAGTAGATTTAACTTGATGTTTTGAAGCATGAGGCTTCAGACTTAAATGAAAATGAAACTTCTCAGGTGTCATAAATGTTCCTACAAAGCCCTGCTCAACTAAAGTTTGTCCCAGCAATTCAAGAAAAGACATGCACAAGGCTGGCTCTCTCAGCCTCTCCAATTAGACTTCAATGACATCACACGTCAAGATCTGACAGGGTACTAGCTTAAGCCTCCATTGACCAAAGGTCAGTCCCTCTAGTCCTTCTGAAGAATTTGATGGAGATCCTCTGCAGAAGAGGAGAGATGCCTGGAGAAATGGGATAGAGAAAAGAGCCTGACGTGTATCTCCAATTGGCTCTAGATGCCCAGCTGTCAAGATACACATCTGAGCAGGACCTGAAAAATTTTTATGAGACACTACAGCATAATCATAAGGCCTCAGTATCTCATAAAATAATATTAACATTCTCCCCATCAGTGAATGTATATAAGTCCCATTTTTGCAGAGATTTTTCATTATCTGGAAATACATTTTTGGAAATTTCCTACAATTAGAATTATCAGTGATTGATATTTTACAACTTGTTTGTGGGACTTAGTATGTTTAAAACAACTATATCTTCCTACTATAATCCATAATCAGAGATGTTGTCAGTTGTCTTTCTAAAGTGAGGCTTTATCAGCTCTCTCCCAATATCACCTACGTCATTTGGTCCTCACCACCAAGAGGTAAAATCCAAACTCCCAGAGTATTTGATATACTCTTCATTCTAGCCCTAACTAACTTCTAAGTCACATATCCCTCCATTCACCCATATATATATACATTTTGCATTGTAGACATAAAACACTTCCTGAAGTTCCCCAAAGATAACATTTTTAAATATAATTCTTCAATTATTCCTACCAATGTACTTATTACACTCTCCTATTATGTCATTAAGGTAAATCATATAGCACCTCTTTTGTAATGTCTCAATATTCACTATGGAACAAATCAGTAATATCTCCCACTATGATCTCACAAATCCACTAGAGATTATGTTAAGTTTTATTGCAATTGTTTCTCTCTATTTACTTACCATTTATTAGACTATTAGTTAATTTTCAGGAATTGATATATTTGTGCTTACATTACATTTGACACATGATAGGTAACCAATAAATCTATATTGAATGAATGAATAAAAATGAAACAAATACACAACTAAAGCAAAACCACAAAGATCTACACAGTTAAATATTTTTCTGGTAAAAGGTTGTCTCATTTTTAATACCCCAACATTATACAAACTATGTGCCTCTAAACACAGCCAATATTTATATAGAAAAAAATACATTTATGTCTCTAAAATGCTACATGACATTTTTAGCAAATTGCATGGGGAAAAGTAATTTTCCAAATAGAAATGATAGAATGTCAGAATCACATAGACATTTTGAGAAGCAGGCCAAATCTCAACAAAGGGGATATTCATCTTAGATGTTGCTGGCACTAAGAAAGGCCATGTTACTGCAAAAAACCACTATTTTTTAATAAGTGTATCAATTACATTTGCTAATCTGAAAAATAATTTTTAAAATATTTAACAGATATTCATATATTAAATTTTTTTTTTTTTAGAAATTGAGAGTACAGGACTGACATATAGCCCACCATATTTTTCCCACTTAAAATAATGGGAAATAAATTATTGGCTAACATTTTTATTCCAAGTGTCTGATTTTGAAAAACAGATTATTAACAAATGAGAGATAGCTGTATTAAATTAGATATTTAAAACATTAAAATCACTACACTGTTTATTATAAGAAATATAACATAAAGATGATTTGGTGCCTTTTCTTCAAGGAACACACAGTTCACTTCATGTCTAAGAAATATTATAGCATTACAATTAATTTTTATTTCCAAGGCTAACTCATGAAATTAGAGTGGCTACCTATGACAACATGTTAGTAAGGACTCTGAGGCTGTAAGACTGTAGCTCAGCTTGGGAGGCAAACAGCGTGATGTTTGTAACAGTAAAAATACTCACCACCAATACTCTAGAGATTCCCACAAACACTCATTTTTTAAAAAACCCTTTAAGTTGAAGTGCTCAGTTACATTTTCCTGAGTGATGTGACACTTAAACTGGGCAGAGTCATTTTAGGAATAAAAATGGGGGGTGGGGAGATAATCAAACTATTAAACAGTTCCAGAAGCAAAGTTTAGAAAACAGATTGGCAAAATCCAATAAAAGCAAGTAGTCATATTGGTTGAGACCAAATGAATTCCCCTTGTCCTCAAAATGGAAGCATAAGGGAGCTCCTAAGAAAGTCTCCTTCAACTTGACAGAACTGACAAATGAGAAGACTCTTCAATAAAATAGTGGTTTAGAAAATTAAAGCTAAGAAGTATTGATTGCTAGTATATGGAAAAGACTAATGTTGATTATCAGACAAATTTACTCAGTGGAGAAAGTGAAGAAAGATCTTGGCATACCCCTGATTGAGTTACTAAAACATGAACTGGAAAAAAAAATAGCACATAGAGCTGTGATGGCGAACCTTTTTATAAAAACCGCTCACTTTTGCAGTGCTGGTCAACCTGGTCCCCTCCACTAGTGGACGAGTGGGACCAGGTTGACCAGCACTACAAAAGTACGTGGTTTTTATAAAAAGGTTCACCATCACGGACAAAGGGTATTAATATAGGCAATAATCTAAATCAATAAGGAGTCATAACAAAATAGAAGGAGAAGTTTTAGTTGTCATGAAATTACCAAGTCACTACCTTTCAGAAAGTAGGCTCAAGAAGAGAAAGACATTATTTTTACGTATTGATGGAATAAAACTCTCAAAACCTCAGAGCTAAATTTCCAACAAAAATGTTTTCCAGCAAATATTATGCATCCCACATATTTATTTCAGACTTCCTCGGAATGGTACAACCTGAGTTATTAGTTCTGATGGGAACACAAAATTTTCAGGACGAATCTTAGATTGGCCTCAGAGTCATGAAGAGGAAATCAGATAAAATACCTTTGCGTGGAAGGGAGGAGAGGCTTACCAAGAGAATAAATTTGTTCTAATATTTACCAGTGTACTACTTTATTTAATTTCCTCTTGGTCTTTTCTATATAAAAAAATATTCTTGCCCTCTTATTCTTAGCCTCTTTTACCAGTTTTGTCTCAAGCTAATAATAATGTTTATAGTTCATAAATTGTTTTATAAAGATCAGTGGTATTGCACATCTAATAAATAATATCTGATTCTTTATTACCATTCTTTTTCCCACTATTTATCCAATTTCTTTAATGCCTATAGTACCAGGGTGGGTCCAACCAGAGTAGGAAATATATTGATATATACAAAATATAAATTTATTGAAAGAAAGTGAGTTACACAATTATGAGGGCAAGTTGGCAAAACTAAAATCTATAGAGTAGGCCAGCAGAAAGGGCAGGCTGGAACATTCAGCACAAATTGAAGCTATCAGTCCATGAGTAGAACTTCTTCTTCTTAAAGTTTCAGGCTTTAAGGTTCTGCTTTTATGGGCTTTAAACCTATTGAATTGGCCAATCAAGATTATTTGGAATAATCTCCCTTACTTAAAGTTAAAAAATACCTTCATTGCAACGCTTAACTAGTGCTGAATAACTGGGTACTGAAATCTAGACAAGTTTAAGGTAAAAAAACTATTATGGCTCACCCCTTGTCAACTTGGCACCCATACACATGTCATTAAACCATACTTACTGTCCAAAGTAAGACAGAAACAAAGTTAAATTTCCATTTAACAAGATACAGCTATCCTCCATATAATTAAAAATACATTGATACTAATTCCAGAAAAGGATTCAAAATTCTTTCTTAATGTTCACTTTTCTTCTTTGGAATTCTATAACATAAATATTGTGAAATAAAATCAACTATCATTAATATATCTTATGTTAAAATATAAGAAAATAAGAGAAAGAAGAAGTGAAAAATATGTGGTTAAGAAATATAGACACATATAACAAAATAAGCAAGAAATACTCTTAACTATAACAGTTCTTATTTCTGCAACTTGTCACTTGGTCAAGGTTGGTATTTATGACTACCCATGCCTTATTCCCTTTGCACTCAGCAACCATCTCAGTTGGCTATGGTTCTTTGCACCACAAGGTGACCCCAAACCTTCATTTATAAAGGTTCTGTACCTTTAGCCTTTCTGTCTGAATTGGGTTGTTTTAGTTTTTCATTGACTTTAATCACAGGACATAGTACAACTGAAATATATCCTAAGGGATCCCCTGTGTGCCAGGCATAATCTTTCATACTTCCATTTTGTAGTAGCAGTTTTTCCTTGGCAATGGATATCGATCATCCCAGCTAGTTCTGTAACTCAAAGGTATAAAGATCACAAAGTGGCTGAGTGGCAGTCTCAATTTCCAGTCTAATGCTATAATTGTTTTCTCTCCTGGTAGAAACATTTCTCTCAATGAAACTAAGTCCTTTAGACCAGCAGAGCCTAAGGCTGGGGGTCTGGAAGCAAAGATTTTGCTAGTGGAACACTAGTGGTCATAGAGAGTAGAGCCATTCCCATTTTTATTCTTTCATTCCCGGGCCAGTGGATCCTGGATAAGGAAGAAACAGCACCATATATTGGACACTGATTTAGAACATAAAATATCTGCAGAGCACTGACCCATAAGCCCGCTTTGAGATGTTTGGGGCAGGGGCAAACTAATGAATTCTATGAGCATGGGCCAGTTCTTTTGCTATGAAGTAAGTTCCCTCACCAAAAGCAATGTTGTGTGAAATATGGTGATAGGAAATATGGCATTCTGTAAGTCCATAGGTGTTAGTTTTGGCAGAAGTGTAGTGTGCATGGAAGGCAAATTCATATCCAGAGTATCTATTATTCTTCCCTTTCCATAAATTTAAGAGTTCAGTGTAATCAACCTGCCATCAGTTAGCTAGCTGATCAACCCACGAAATGGCACCATATTGAGGACTCAATGTTGAACTCAATTGCTGGCAGACTGAGAGCTCAGCAGTGACAGTAGTCAGGTCAACCTCAGTGAATGGAGTCCATGTTGTTGTACCCATGCATAACCTCCACCCACCATAGTGACTTTGTTCATGAGTCCATTTGGTAATGACAAGAGTCACTGAGTAAAGAGGCTCACTGGTATCCACAGAATGAGTCTTCCTGTCCACTACATCATTAAAATCCTCCTGTGCTGAGGTCACCCTTTGATGAGCATTAACAAGAAACACAAATGTCTTTATAATCTTTGTCCATTCATATCTCATTCCTAATCTTCCTTGTCATGAATTCTCCAATCTTATTTATTCCAAGTCCCTGGCAATCTGGCCAAGTCACTGGTCAGAGTACATGAAGAGAAACATAGACTCATAATTTTGACCATTTCTTTTTCTAGGATGAATAAACCAGATGCATTGTTCATAGTTCTTCCCCCTAAGAGGATTTCTCTTCATCACTGCTTTTCAGGGATATCTAAGAAGAGGCTGCAGCGATAGAGATGACGGCTTTGGAGTGGTATCTGCAGATCATGCAGAACCATCTATAAACCAAGGCTAAGTTCTCTCTTCCTCAAGCAGCTGGTCATAGGGAATTTCCCATATCATAATTGCAAGCTGAGAGATGGAAGGCAATGTATCAGGAGTAGAGGCCTTGAATACTGGGGCTAATACTTCATGCGGCTTACTTATTCCTTCAGGGCCATCTCAAGCATGATCTCATGGACACCACCTTTATTTCATAATGGAATGGTGCTGTGCATGCCCAACTTTATGTCTTCGTGTATCAAACAACACCCAACTTGTGATGGAAAGCTCAATCCACATGATAATTCTGTGGCCCATAATAAAACATTCAGTATCTAGTAAGAATGGATAGGTGGTTGAGTGAGTGGAATAATGGATGGATGGATGGATGGATGGATGGATGGATGGATGGATGGATGGATGGACAAAAAGAAGGAATATATGAGAGATGATAGATAGATAGATAGATAGATAGATAAACAGATGATAGATCTTATAGTTTGTTTCCCTGGAGAACCCTGACTAATACAGTCCATATTAATTACCACATTTTGTCAGATTCAACTTCATGTTCCTTCCCCCATTATCTCATGCCTTTAAAATCCATTCCCACACATATTCCCAGATTTATATCTACATAAGTTGAAAAACAAATCATGCAGTTATGCAGTTTGGTGCAGTGCACTGCACTTTCTGGCAGGTCACACTTTGTTTCTCATTCTTTGCAGCCTGCTGGGATTTGTAGGTCTAGTAACAAAGACAGGTGGTGAAGGTAGGTCATGAGGAGAGAATGGGTAGTGTTCTGTTAGCCAATTACAGCAGAGGAGAACATTAGAGGTGCTTCAGGAAAGGAAGACTAACCTCATCATAAGTTAATATTTTACATCATTTAAAAAATGTGTTACTCTTATTAAACACACACATATAATTCATCCTATAATTTAACATCTTCCACATATTTTTTGTAATACCTCCTCTATTAAAATGTATTGAGATGCATTGGCCATTAAAAAAAAATCATGGGTGATTATTGAACATTTTCTATATTTTTTTTCCATAAGGTAAGCTTTTCTATATAGTACAAATCAGCAAAGAAGAAAAACAAAAGGCTCAGATGAAGCCTGGGGAAGTTATTATTTTTTGAGAGTCCAAATTCAGCTCGAAGATGAATATTCTTTAAGGTGATCCATCTTTATTTCTTTTTTTTTTTTTTGGTATTTTTCTGAAGCTGGAAACGGGGAGAGACAGTCAGACAGACTCTCGCATGCGCCCGACCAGGATCCACCTGGCATGCCCGCCAGGGGGCGACCCTCTGCCACCAGGCGCGATGCTCTGCCCCTCCGGGGCATCGCTCTTTTGCAACCAGAGCCACTCTAGCGCCTGGGGCAGAGGCCAAGGAGCCATCCTCAGCGCCTGGGCCATCTTTGATCCAATGGAGCCTCGCTGCGGGAGGGGAAGAGAGAGACAGAGAGGAAGGAGAGGGGGAGGGGTGGAGAAGCAGATGGGCACTTCTCCTGTGTGCCCTGGCCGGGAATCGAACCCGGGACTTCTGCACACCAGGCCGACGCTCTACCACTGAGCCAACCGGCCAGGGCGATCCATCTTTATTTCATACAAATTTACATTCTCCTTTTCTTTTATCTTTGTCATTGGTTTATTTCATCCTTTTATCTCACCATCCATTAGCCTCATCATAACACATTGTTTAGTTTATACATCAAAAACTACCAATTGACTTCAGAACACACTTTCTATCTTGTTTTCACAACAAATTTATCCTTCTTATGTTTTTGAGTATACTGGGATTTATATATTTATACAGAATATAGTTATATATATATGTATTTTTAATAAATTTTTATTAATTTTAATGAGGAGACATTAATAAATTGGGGTACATAGGTTCAAAGAAAACATCTCCAGGTTATCTTGTCATTCAATTATGTTGCAAACCCATCACTCAAAGTCAAATTGTCCTCTGTCACCTTCTATCTGGTTTCTTTGTGCCCCTCTCCCCCCCTTCTCCCTCCCTCCCCCCACCCCGTAACCATCACACTTTTGTCCATGTCTCTTAACCTCGTTTTTATGTCCCACCAATGTATGGGATTATGCAGTTCTTAGTTTTTTCTGATTTACTTATTTCACTCTGTATGATGTTCTCAAGATCCAGCCATTTTGTTGTAAATGATCTGATGTCATCATTTCTTATGGCTGAGTAGTATTCCATAGTATATATGTACCACAATACAGCATGGTATTGGCAGAAAAATAGACATTCAGACCAAAGGAACAGAATAGAAAGTCCAGAAATAAAACCACATATAGATGGTAAAATAATTTTTGATAAAGGGGCCAACAACACACAATGGAGAAAAGAAAGCCTCTTCAACAAATGGTGCTGGGAAAACTGGAAAGCCACATGCAAAAGAATGAAACTCGACTACATTTTGTCCCCTTGTACTAAAGTTAATTCAAAGTGGATCAAAGACCTAAATATAAGACCTGAAACAATAAAGTACGCAGAAGAAAACATAGGTACTAAACTCATGGACCTTGGTTGTTTTTTTTTGTTTTGTTTTTCATTTATTTATTTATTTATTTTTTCCTGAAGCTGGAAATGGGGAGAGACAGTCAGACAGACTCCCGCATGCGCCCGACCGGGATCCACCCGGCACACCCACCAGGGGCGATGCTCTGCCCACCAGGGGGTGATGCTCTGCCCCTCCGGTGCGTCGCTCTTCCGCGACCAGAGCCACTCTAGTGCCTGGGGCAGAGGCCAAGACACCATCCCCAGCGCCCAGGCCATCTTTGCTCCAATGGAGCCTTGGCTGCGGGAAGGGAAGAGAGAGACAGAGAGGAAGGAGGGAGGGGGGTGGAGAAGCAAATGGGTGCTTCTCCTATGTGCCCTGGCCGGGAATCGAACCCGGGTCCCCTGCACGCCAGGCCGACGTTCTACCGCTGAGCCAACCGGCCAGGGCCTGGACCTTGGTTTTAAAGAGCATTTTATGAATTTGACTTCAAAGGCAAGAGAAGTGAAGGCAAAGTTAAATGAATGGGACCATATCAGACTAAAAAGTTTTTGTACAGCAAGAGAAACTGACAACAAAATAAACAGACAGCCAACTAAATGGGAGATGATGTTTTCAAACAACAGCTCAGATAAAGGCCTAATATCCAAAATATACAAAGAACTCATAAAACTCAACAACAAACAAACAATCCAATAAAAAAATGGGAAGAGGACATGAGCGGACACTTCTCCCAGAAAGAAATACAAATGGCCAACAGATATATGAAAAGATGTTCATCATCATTAGTTATTAGAGAAATGCAAATCAAAACTACAATGAGATACCACCTCACACCTGTTAGATTAGCTATTATCAACAAGACAGGTAATAACAAGTGTTGAATAGGCTGTGAAGAAAAAGGAAACTTCATCCACTGTTGGTGGGAATGCAAAGTAATACAACCATTATGGAAGAAAGTATGGTTGGTCCTCAAAAAACTAAAAATAGAACTATCATATGACCCAGCAATCCCTCTACTAGGTATATACCCCCAAAACTCAAAAACATTGGTACATAAAGACACATGCAGCCCCATGTTCACTGCAGCATTGCTCACAGGCCAAGACATGGAAACAACCAAAAAGCCCTTCAAAAGATGAATGGATAAAGAAGTTATATATTTTCAAGTGTTTCATATATGAAAAAGCAGGATTAAAAAACTAACATTGATAGAGAAGTCACTAAATTCAAGGCACAGTACTAATTATATAAAAAGGAGAGAGAAAAAGAGAGAGACTTACTTGCTCTTGTAAAACCCTATTATTAAGCTTGTGTGAAAGATTACTACAATATTGTTCCTATATATGAAAGAATATGTAGTTACAGGATGGAAAATAAAGTGTGAGAATATCAGTGTGAGTGCTACAGTCATGTGTGGTAGACAGAATTCTAAGATTCCCCTGGATTCCCACCTCCTGGGGCACATTTCCTGAATGACTCCTTTCTCTTCAGTTTCAGACAGATCTGTGAATATGATGGGATATCACACTCATGATTATGTTACGTTTTAAAACAGAAGAGATTTTGCAGATTTAACTAAATCTTGAATCTGCTGACTCTAAATTAACCAAAAGGAAAATTATCCTAATTTGGCTTGAGTTAATAAAATCAGCTCTTAAAAGAAGTCAACTACTCAAAACAATAGCATACACTATCTTGTTTTCTTGGCTTTGAGGAAGTGAACCCACCATATTATGGAGCGGGCCACGTGGCAGGAAACTGCAGGCCTCTAGGAGTTGAGAGCCTTGGTCATGCAACTATAAGGAATGAAATTCTGCCAATGATCTAAATGACCTCAGAAGAGAACCATAACTCCAAGCAAGAATACAATTAGGCTGATACCTTGATTTTGACCTTGTGAGTTTTTGCTAATACTTTAATACTCAGCCCAAATATCACCTCCAATGAAATACCTTCCTTGATATCCTCAAGCAGAGAGAAATGTTTTTTCCTCTGTGCTCCCAATGATGGCTTATTCACACCTTGATTACAGCAATGTTTACATGAGTGTAGTTCATTCACATGGGATTGTCCTATTATTGATCATGAGCCTCTGGAGGAGAGGGACCTTGTTCTTTTCATCTGTCTATCCCTCCGTGCCAGGTTTGGAACAGGCACTAAATACTTATTCATTTATCCATTCATGTGCTTATTTTATTCATACTATTTGCTGACTGAATGACGGTGAGGCAATAACTTTATGGAAAGACACACACAAAAAAAGAATTCATATCTTGGTAATCAAACATTGACCTTATAAGATAAAGCTACAGTAATAGGAAGGGCAGTGCTAGAAACTGCCTTATAAACCAGTGTGACTTGGCAGACAGAGAAACGTATATAATTTATTCTATAAGAAAGCAGAGTTTTCCTTCTTGAAATTCTATAAAATCAGATATTACCCACAAAACATTGACTATATACAATATATGTGGTACCAGATTGCAGTCTCAGAGTTTATATTTTGCAGTTCCACGGTTCTTGGCTCCCAGAGACAGTGGTAGGTAGTCAGAAAATTCAGTGAACCTGTTGATTTTCTTTTATAATTTGATGGGATGAGAGTGGGGACAGCTTTTCTGTGCATTGTATTCTCATCACTATATAGGTAACCAGTCTTCATTTATAACATAATCACTTAGATATTTTCTTAAATTCTAATTACACAATTGTCCTTTATAATGTTCTGGCTCAGTCCAAAAAGTAGTTCATTAAAAAAAGAGAGAGAGAGAAATAAACTCCAAGGTGTGCTGTTAGTAAATGTTGCACTTACAGTTATGAATAAAAATATTGTTTCACTGTCTCCATGTGAGTCATATTTTTTTGTTTGTTTTGGTAGCCTTTAACGAAAAAATCAAAAGGCTCTAGTAGCGTCCTCTGGCAAAAGCACAAGAGCTCTACAGATTTGAGTCGAACTGCCTGCCGTCCCTCACCGAGCTGTACAGGCCTGTAGCACACAGGATCAGCTGAGTGACGCAGAAGAGTTGTTTTCAAGGGTCTCGGAACTTGTGATCACTTGGCTACCATCAAATATTTCTAGAGGAAAGGGATCCTCAAGTCCAACAGATCAGAGGGTCTTTTGACTCTGCCAAGAAGAGTGACAGAGGCTGTAAAAGCGTCTGCTCTCCTCCTCTGCTAAATGTCTTGCCAGAAATCACAAAGACTCAGAGCTGTTGAAAATACAGCTGCTTTATTTCAAAACACACCCTGCAAAGGATGCTGCTTCCTACTCTCTCACTCCATCTACTGGAGTTTACACAAAACACTGATCTAGTTAACACTCAGCTAAGAAAACTGCATTCCAGAGTACTTTCAGTTCCCTGTTGTTTCCCCTGGAGGGTAAAATCTTCAAGAAGCCAAGAGTTTGACAGCCAGAAATTTGAATTTGTTTGCAGAATCATTTTTTTTTTCTTTTAAAGAAAAAAAGGAGCAGTGGGCAGGCCCAATAAAGTGAAGTTCGTTCTGAACATCACATCCATCTTTGGAGCATCAACTCCAGAATAGTTTTGCCATTTCCTACTTTTCCAGAACTTGCCTCCTTTTTTACATTTACCTTGTAACTTGTGGAAATTATATCAGTAACTTGCAGTAGAGGAATGGGCTCTGGATTTAAGTTCTGCTCTGCCTGTTAATACAAGGTACACACCAGTGTTCCTAAAGTGTGTAGGACAGATGTTCTCACTCATGGGGATGCATTAAAAACTCTGGTGAGACAAAAGAGGAACTCCAAAATATTTATAGTACTCCTAATAATGGAACCCTACCCTTAATTCTAACCCCCACCACTCTCTCCTGTTTGCCTTTTGAACCTGACTATGCTATACTTTTAAAAATTATTATTATTAATAGATATTACTTCTTAGAGCAGTTTTAAGTTTACAGGAAAATTGAACAATGCAGTTTCCATACACCCCATCAACTTTGGCCCCCTCACAATTTCCCTCATTATTGATATCTTTTATTACTGTCATACATTTGTAATAATTGATGATGATTCAATATCAATACAGTATTATTATCGAACGTCCATAGTCCACATTAGGGTTTACTCTTTCTGTTGTACCTTTCTATGGATTTTGACCAGTTCATGATGACATGTATTCATCACTATGGCATCATATAGAATAGGTTCACTGTCCTAAAAATCTCCTGTGCTCTACTTATCCCTTCAATCACTGATCTTTTTACTGTCTTAATAGTTTTACCTTTTCCAGAACGTCATATAATTGGAATCATACTGTATGTAGCCTTTTCTGATTGCCTTGTTTTATTTAGCAATTTGCATTTAAAGTTCTTCTGTGTCTTTCTGTGATTTATTGGCTCATTTTCCATTTATTGCTGAACAAATATATTCCATTTTATGGATGTACCACTTTGCTTATCCATTTACCTACTGGAGGCCATTGGTTTGCTTTCAATGTGAGGCACTTACGAATGAAGCTGTTATAAACATTCCTGAGCAAGTTTTGGGTTAGATATGAGCTTTCAACTCATTTGGCTAAATACCTAGGAGCATAGTTGCTGGCTTATGTGGTGAGACTATATTTAGCTTTGTAAGAAATCTCTAGCCCCTGCCAGTTAGCTCAGTTGGTTAGAGCATCATCCTGAAATGCCAAGGCTATGGGTTTGATCCCTGGTCAGGACACATATGACACTGACTAATGAATACATAACTAAGTGAAATAACAAATGAATGTTTCTCTCTCTCTCTCTCTCTCTCTCTCTCCCTTCCTCTCTTGTTTTCCCTCTAAAAATCAATCAATAAGAAGAACAATATTTTATTTTTTAAAAAAATAAAAGAAACACCAAGTTTTCTACCAAATTGGCTGTACTACCAGCAATAAATGAGATTTCCTGTTGCTCTACATCCTCATCAGCATTTGGTATTGTTAATGTTTGTTATGTTAGCCATGCGAATAAGAGAGTAGGAGCTTCTTATTTAACTTCTTTTCCTATTGGTTTGCAGAGCTCCTCTGTGTTATCTCCACCGCTCACTGGCCTTGAGGCCCCTACATGACTAAGAACTCCTTAATAAAGTATCTGCCATTGTTTATCTCTGTATCTCCAGGGACTCCAAGATGTGGCATGTAGAAGGTCCCACACAATGAATGTAATCTTTTGACACCAATTGTTCTTTCCCCAGTATCTTTGGAACCAGCTTCTGTACAACCACATCAAAGCGAGCACCATTTTGGAGCAGTATTAACTGGGCAAATCACATAATCTCTTTGAATGTCTATGTATTCACTTATCCAAAAACAGAATTTACAATCAGATCCTTGGCAATCTTAAAAGTTTTGATATAGATGAAATGATTCTAGTATGAAGCAGCTTTGTATGATGCACAATATAAAAGTTTATTCTTCTTATTTCTACACACACATACACCACCTAATTCATGGAGCATGAAAAAAATCTGTTTGTTTCAAAATGTCTTCCTTCTATCTGTTCTGGAATACATCGAATAATACACATACACATAAAACTAGTGTTTTAAGTATATAGACTAAATCTTAGTAATATTTGAGAATGTGTCTACATAAATTATAATGCACACCAAACATTTGTTCCTGGATAT
This sequence comes from Saccopteryx bilineata, assembly GCF_036850765.1. NCBI lineage: Eukaryota > Metazoa > Chordata > Mammalia > Chiroptera > Emballonuridae > Saccopteryx > Saccopteryx bilineata. The sequence continues at coordinate 20,929,609 of NC_089492.1, read as the reverse complement.
ATTTAGATAATTATTATAAGTTTAAAAAATTCAAATGTATTACTTATTCTTTTATTTATTTTGTATAAACTATATTCCAAATATTTGATTGTAGTAGCAGGAATTGGTGTCAACTACAGGGTGTTGGGGTTAAGTAATCAAGAGAAGGAGTAATACATATTGCTCAGTATTGTTCTGCAGATACAGAAAGTAAACGAAGCTACACATCCCGCATTTCGTGCATTCCTTACAAAGTTAAATATTAACCCACACATTACTCATTGAAGGTGATCTCTATTTTTTGCTCAAGTTAACTTTTAAGACTGTTCACCTTGTCTTCGGTTTGCTGAAATTTCACTTTAAAGTGTGTCAGATTGAAATATTATTATTTCTAGGCCTCTTTGAGATGCACCGGGAATCTTAAACCTGTTTCTTATTTCAGACAGTATGATAAATATTTTATGCATTATCGTTGTATGTATTGCTTCTTCCTTATTCTGTCCACTTTCTCCTGAAACATCAGTTAATCATACCTTAGAACTTATCATTTAAATGTCTTTGCTTCTTAACCTGTCCCACATCTTTTCCCTGTGTAAATTTTTCTGTGCTAATTTATCATTTCTTCTAACTAATCTTTCTGTTACTCTTCTCTCTTCACCTATGTCTAATCTTCTTTTAAAATTATTCAGTGAGATTATTCCTTTATTTACTGCATTTGTTTTTAGAAGTTCCCTAGTCAAAAAAAATATATTTTGGCTTTTTTTTTACACTTTTTCACATGTGGATACTTTCAAGTTTATCTTCTTATTTTGTAAACACAAAGTATGTTTTACATTCTCTATGAAAAGCCTAATATCTATAATCTTTATGGATGCGTTTCTGTTACCTATTGTTTCTGCTGATTCTGCCATACAGTGCCATGAATTCTTATGTGCTTGGCATTTTTAACAGTGTGTGTTCAAGGTCTTGAAAAATTACTTATTTTGTAGATTAAACAAGGGATTCTTCCTTTAGAAGGCTGATTTCTTGCAGGTACCAGGGTGGACTACCACTCTATGGTCAGTTTGAAACACATTTGCACTGTATAGGTGATTTTACAACCACCAGGTGATATTAATTTGAGCTACAACTTTATTATTCAAATTGGCTATGATTACAATTTCTCAGATCTTCTGCAACTCCCTTGTTCTATACAACTCCAACAGGGGACAGAGGGGAGATTTAGTACATTTTTTTTTTAATTTAGCATTTGAAAAACTTTTTAATTACAGTTTACAATCAATATTATTTTGTATTTATTTCAGGTGTACAACATAGTGGTTAAACAAACATTACTTTACGATGTGTTCCCCCTGATATTCAAATACCCATCTGGTCGCATACACAGTTATTACAATACTGTTGACTATATTCCCTATGCTGTACTTTAACATCCTGATAACTACTCGGTAGCTACCAATTTGTACTTCATCTTTTCATTTTTTTCATCCAGTCTCCCAAGCGCCTTCCCTTCGACCAACCATCTTCAATGAGAAATCTGGGTGAATCTGTCTGATTTACCATTCCTCTAACAGTGTAGCTCTCTGAAGTCCCAGTTCAATGTAGGAAAAATCTCTTCTCAGATTTCTTGCCTTCGGTGGTTGGTAGGCCTTGGGCTTTAACTTCTATTCCCTCATGTTTAAGCCATGAAAACTAAACTACAAATTAACCTTGATTAGTAATTGCCTTTGGGGCAAAAATAGCTCCAGTACTCCCTTACCTCTTGGATTCAGGTTTTCCTTGGATATTTGCTTGGTAATTTCTCACTACCTTGTCAGCTTTTTTATGGTTTTTGAAAGGTAGGCATAATATACCATAACCAGCATCTGTTGTTGCTTTCAATGGGAGGATTGGTCTGAATAACCTAACCTGCTATATCCCTGGAAACACAACAGGACATGCAACGTATTCGAAATGAAATGCTTAAATTGAGTCTGAATCTAAGTCTGATTCAAAGTGGAACCAGACACTTTGTGAAAACAAACCTGACCAAATATTAAATTCATGAGCCTACCCCAGGGTCTCAGACATAGTGATACTATTATTCCATAATAAATACGTACTGGCAAGAATTTTACAGTGTGCTTTTCAGGGAACTAAAGTACAACTGAAAACTGACTTTAAAAATATCACCTACATAGTTGGAGAGAAATTTTTGCAATTATAGATAAAAAACCAAGGGTACCCCTCAAGTAATACTAAATGGTCTTATTCAAAGATTCAACAACTCAACTAAACTGTGGTGGTACAAGAAATTGATGGACTGAAGGGAAGAATATATAAATATGGCTGATAAAGAAGAGAAATTGGAGACATTGAAATCAGCAGTACCAGAAGAAATCATTCAAGTCTCATAACTAAAGGTTTTTACCAATTTCATGATGATGAACTATTACAATTTCACTCTATGTTACTCATAAGATTAACTTTGTTTTATATTTCTATTTTAGTTAGAGGAAGTTATGTATAGCTCCTTTACTATAGTTTAGTCATTTTCTATTAATCCTTTTGGTTCATATATAACATCTAAAATCAAAGAGAATATCCAGGAAATATCACCGATAGATGTCTAAACCTAGGGAGCGGTTATTACTCCAGAACCTTACTCATACAGGCTTATTTCTAGCAAAAGTAACATACAGATATATATGGTGTTTGTTTATTTGTTTCTTCTGTTTTGTGTTCTAGGCAGGAGCATGGGTATTAGGTCTCCAGCAGGACTATCAGTACTTTGGAAATTCTTTAGCTGTTATGTAATATACACGTTTCTTCTATTTATCTCTATTTTTTTTAAAAAAATTCTGTTATCTAAATGTTTGACCTTTATAAGACTGCATATTAGAAAGATTAATCATAACATTTCAAGTTAAAATGGCTTTTATGGAAAACTTCCTTACTTGAAAGGCTTTGTCATCCACTTTCTTGATCAAAATAGGTAGTGACCTGTCAAGCTGCCAAAAACTTTTTTACTTGGAGTGGCTTTCTCCTGCTGGATGAAAGAACAGTCAAGGATTCTTAGTGGGCAAGTGTGAGCAGATAATTTTATGTGACAGCCACATTGTAAATGAGGCAACATGAGCATGAAGTAGTTCACAATATTTACCTCTCTTAAGTTCTACTGATTCAAAAAATAAGTTGTGGTTCAAAAGTTATCTGAGCTGCCAATAATTTTTTCTTTTCTTTTTTTGTATTTTTCTAAAGTTAGAAGCAAGGGTGAAGCAGTCAGACAGACTCCCACATGCACCCCACCAGAACCCACCTGGCAAGCCCACCAGGGGGCGATGCTCTGCCCATCTGGGGAGTTGCTCCCTTGCCACCGGAGTCATTCTAGTGCCTGAGGTGGAGGCCATGGAGCCATCATCAGTGCCCAGGCCAACTTTGCTCCAATGGAACCTTAGCTGCCACAGGGAAAGAGAGAGAGAGAGGGGAAGGAGAGAAGGAAGGGTGGAGAGCAGATGGGTGCTTCTCTTGTGTGTCCTGACCAGGAATCAAACCAGTGACATCCACACACTGGACTGACACTCTACCACTGAGGCAACAGGCCAGGGCCTTTGACTTCTCTGTATATCAGACTACATGAGAATACACTAGAGGTTCTAGAAAGGAAGCCATGTCATCATTGGCAAGAAGGCTTTTAGAATTGGCCCCGGTTGGTTTAACTGATTCTTCCAATGCGGCATGAAGGATGAAATGAGTGCATGTAATAGCCTGAGATTTCATATATTAAAATCGGAGTGTCACCCGCACCAGTTGTAGGCTTTATCAGAAATCCCAGATACAGGCATCTTTTCAAGATCTTGAGCACTGAAAGGATCTTTTGTAATACTGCATACTGTATAGCAAACGTTGTCATCAGCAGGTTTGGATCTTCTGGGAGTCTGCATTCTGTCAAGGATTTTGGCAGAAATTCAGGTAGAGAAACATTTACTTTAAAATGATTAATGATTCTCAAGTCTGCTTTGCCAAGGACCACGGTTTTTGTACTCTTTTTTTAGTCATTGATCCTGAAACACGTCTGCAACTTACTCAGCTTTCAAATTAACATATATTCTTTGAAAAATATACATACTTGATTAGATCTTTCTTTTTCCTGGAAACTGACCATAGCAGACTCTTTTGAATATGCACTGTGTAAATATCTATTTTGTTAGTATTATTATTTGAATGGTGTAATTTAATTAGTCCGTTTCTAAACCCATGTTTATGGGCCAGCTGGTAAAGCCAGGATTTCAAGATATGACCTTGATTTGATAGGGTTTTAATAAGGCAGTTAACTGTAACAGTGGGTAGTGCTACCCATTACACAGTAATACCATTTAACTACTTCACTATAAATAATAGAATAATCTATGACTCAACATTTTTCCAGTACATGTGACTTGGAGCTAAAAAGGCAAAATCTCAGATTGTTATAAATATAAACTATGATATAATTCAATTATATTAATAATAAAATATACTTAAATATTTTCAGACAAATGAAAAATTTGCTTCATGTCTCTCTTTATGAAGCAATGTTCTTTGCTTTGAGAAAAGTCTTTTTTCTTCGTCTTGAGGTAGAGAAAGGTGGTGAATAGAAGTAATGCGTTTTGGGTATGTGTGTGTGTGGGTGTGTATCAGTGTATTTCCTAAAATTACCACTTAGTGAAATAATGTAGTTCATTTACAAAACTTACTACATTTTCATTTAAATGTGTATTTAGGTTTCAGGTTTTTAAATAGTTTACTTTTTGTTAGGGGTCAGCAGGAACAAATACTAGGAAAGCATTTATGGATCAATTTCCTCATTACTATTTATTTGTAAGGAAAAAAGTTGTTTAAGGCAAATAATTTATAGGACATCTACAAACTGGCAAAACTTGATAGGAAAAACCACTAGGGGATAGACAAATCTATGTGATGCCATTTGTACCTCTGTAGTAGAAGGAGGCCATTTACCCAAACTTTTTAAAACATCTCTCTTCTAACAAATCAACAATAATGATGGCCTTCTACAATTAGGAATCATAAAAACTCTTAATCTTTGTTGTCTTTTGACTTGTACTTATATCATAAAAAGAAATTTTTAAAACCCAGACTTAGTTAGAAAAAGCTTTCTTGAAAAGTTCTTCTTAAAGAAAAATTGTTAGATATCAAACTGAATACAGCTATTCTTAAAAATTAAGCACTACTGAATTCCTCTTTTGGCTATAGGGTATTTTCATTCTTTAGATCATTCAACAAGTATTTATGAATCACTTCTATGTACCAAACCCTGTGCTAGATATGGGAATTTGACATTGAACAAACACAAAAACTTTGACGTCAAGAAATTTGTTAGAGTATTTGATGATGTATAGCAGAAGTTTACAAACTATGGCCCCTGAGTAAAATCTGAATTATTACCCTTTTTTAAAACCACTTTATTAAGTCATAATTAATATATAAATAATCACACATATTTAGTGTGTACAATTTGATGAGTTTTAACACATAAGAACATCCATGACACCGTCACCACAGTCAAGGTAGCAGACATATCTGACATCTCTCAAACCTTCCTTGTTTCCCTTTGTGTTGTTTGTTTGTTTTATGGTTGTTGTAGTGCTAACACTTAATGTGAGATCTACCTTCTTAACAAAATTCAAAGTGCATAATACCATACTGTTGACTATAGGCATTATGTCGCACAGCAGATTTCTAGAACTTATTCACCCAACACAACTTTATACCTATTGAACATCTTCTTTCCCCCTCCCCTTAACCCCTGGCAACCACTATTATATTCTCTACTTCTATAAGTTTGACTATATTAGATACCTCATATCAGTGAAATAATGCCATGTTTTTATCCTTCTGTGATTGTTTTTCACTTAACAGAATGTTCCCCAAGATTCATGTTGTTGCAATTGCCAGGATCTTCTTTTTAGAGGTTGAATAATATTTTATTATGTATATATACTTTAAAAAAAATCCATTCATCTGTCCATGGACACTTAGGTTGTTTCCATAAATTTGTTTGTTTCTTGGCTATTGTGATTAAGCTTCAGTGAACATGGTATTACAGACATCTCTTCAATATTCTGACTTCAGTTCTTTTGGACATGTACCCCAAAGTGGAATTGCTGGATCATACCATAGTCTTGTTTTCAATATTTTGAAAAACCTCTATACTGTTTTCCATAGATGCTATACCATTTTACAGTCCCAGGGACAATGAGCAGGGTTTCAATTACTCCACATGCTCAGAGCACTTAACCTTTGTTTTGTTTTTTGATAATAACCATCCTAACAGGTATGAGGCGATATCTCATTGTACTTCTAATTTACATTTGCCTGGTAATTAATGATCCATAGCACCTTTTGATAGATCTGTGGGCCATTTGTGTGTTTTGTTTGGAGATATGTCTTTTCAAATCCATTGTTTATTTTTAAAGAGAGTTATTTGTTGTTTTTGTTATTAAGAGTTTTTTATATTTTTAGAAGTTAAATGCTTATCAGATTTTTAGAAATTAACTCCATATACAATTACAAATATTTACTTTCATCTTACAGTTCAACTTCTTATTCCATTTTCTTTGCTGTGTAGAAGCTATATAGTTTGATGTAGTCCCACTTGTCTATTTTTGCTTTTATTGTCTTGGTATTTTGATGTCACATCCAAAAGACATTGCCAAGACTTAAGTCAAGAAGATTTTGCCTATATTTTCTTCTAGAATTTTTAGTTTCAGGTGCTATGTTTAACTTTATAACACATTTTGAGTTGATTTTTGTTTATGATATAAGATAAGGTTCAAATTACATTCTTTTGCCTGTAGATATCGTTTTCTCACCACCATTTGTTGAAGAGCATACCTTTCCCTCAGTGATTTCTTGGCACACTTATCAAAGACCAGTTGATGATAGCACTGGCCAGATCACTCGGTTGATTGGAGCACTGTTTGGAAGCGTGGAGGTTTGCTAGTTCAATCCCTGGTTAGGGCACTACAGAAAGAGACTAATGTTCCTGTCTTTCCTTCTCTCTCCCTTCCTCTCTCTAAAATCAATAAAATAAACATTATAAAGAAAGATCAGTTGATGATACAAGCATGGGTTTACTTCTGGGTTCTATATACTATTCCATTCATATATATGCCTGTCTTCATGCCTGTACCATATTGTTTTAAAAGGTGAAAGATTTATGTGATCTGAAGAGAAAACAGAGTATGCCATATTGTTTTAATTACTGTAGTTTTATAACATGTTTTATAGTCAGGAATGTGATACCACCAGCCTTGTTCTTCTTTGTCAATAATGCTTTGGCTATTCAGGGTCTTCTATAATTCCATATAAATTTTAGGATTTTTTTCCTATTTTTATAAAAAGTGCCACTAGGATTTTGATGTAGAAAGTGTTGAAACTTTAGATCATTTTGGGTAGTATGAACATTATACTATAGAGTCTTCTAATCCATGAACATGAGATGTCTTTCGATTTGCTTGCCTCCAATCACTGTTTTGCAGTTTTCAGTGGACAAGTCTTTCATTTAATTGGTTAATTCCTAAGTGTCTTAGTATTCTTGATACTATTGTAAATGGGTTTGTTTTCTTCATTTCTTTTTCAGGTTTTTTATTGTTAGTATATAGAAATGCAACTGACTATGTATGCCAATTTTGTATCTTAAAACTTACAAACTTTACTAAATTTCTTTATTAGTTCTAACAGTTTTGTATGTGTGTGCAATCTTAGTGTTTTCTACATAGATAATTTTACCTCATTCTTTCTGATTTAAATTTATTTATTTTTCTTATTTAATTACTCTAGCTAGAACTCTCAGTGCAATGTTGAATAAAAATGGTAAGAGTGAGCTCCCTTTCTTGTTTCTGACCTTAGAGGAAAACTTTTTAATTTTTCACAAATGAGCAGGATGTTAGCTGTGGACTTGTCATATGTAGTCTGTATTACATTGAGTTGCATTATTTTAATACATAGTAATTTTTTTGTAGTGGATTACATTATTGATTTCTGTGTATTGAAACATTCTTGCACCTCAAGGATAAGCTGCACTTGGACCATGATGTGTGATATCCTTTTAATGTTCTGTTGAATTTGGTTTGCTATTATTCTGTTGAGGAGTTTACGTCTATGTTCATCAGGGAAAATGGCCTACAATTTTCTTTCTTCTTGTGATGGTTTTGTCAGACTTTGCTATCAGGGTAATAATGCTGGCCTTGTAAAACGAGTTTAAAAGTGTTCCCTCGCCCTGGCTGGTTGGCTCAGCGGTAGAGCGTCGGCCTGGCATGCGGGGGACCCGGGTTCGATTCCCGGCCAGGGCACATAGGAGAAGCGCCCATTTGCTTCTCCACCCCCCCCTTCCTCTCTGTCTCTCTCTTCCCCTCCCACAGCCAAGGCTCCATTGGAGCAAAGATGGCCCAGGCGCTGGGGATGGCTCCTTGGCCTCTGCCCCAGGTGCTAGAGTGGCTCTGGTCGTGGCAGAGCAACGCCCCGGAGGGGCAGAGCATCGCCCCCTGGTGGGCAGAGCGTCGCCCCTGGTGGGCGTGCCGGGTGGATCCCGGTCGGGCGCATGCGGGAGTCTGTCTGACTGTCTCTCCCCGTTTCCAGCTTCAGAAAAATACAAAAAAAAAAAAAAGTGTTCCCTCTTCTTCATTATTTTAAAAGAACTTGAGAAGAATTGGTTTTAATTCTTCCTTAAATGTTTGGTACAATTCACTAGTGAAGCCATCTGGTCCTGGGCTTGTCTTTGTTGGGGTTTTTTGTTACTGATTAAATCTCTTTACTCATTACTAGTCTGTTCAGACTTCTTTTTTCTTGATAGATTGTATGTATCCAGCAATTTATCTACTTCCTCTATGTATCTGGTTTGTTGGTGAATAATTGTTTATAGTAAGTAGTCTTTTATGATTCTTTTCATTTTTGTGGTTTTAGTTGTAATACTTTTTTATCACATGAGATTTTATTAATCTGAGTCTTCTCCATGTTTTCTTGGTTAGTATAGCTAAGGATTTTTCAGTTTTGTTTATCTCTTCTAAAAAATCAACTCTTGCCCTGGTCAGATAGCTCGGTGCATTAGACATCATCCCAAGATGCCAAAGTTGCAGGTTCAATCCCCAGCCAGGGCACATACAGGAAAAGATCAATGTGTCTGTCTGTCTCTCCATAAATTTTAAAATCAATGTTTGGTTTCATTGGTCTTTTTTATTGTTTTCCTAGTTCCTATTTAATTTGTTTTTGCTCTAAAATACATTACTTCCTTCCTTCTACTAACTTTAGGCTCAGTTTGATTTTTTTTTAAGTTTTATTAGCACATGGCCACATTTATTTGTATATATATTGTCTCTGGCTGTTTTTGCACTAAAACGACATAATTGAATAGTTGCTGCTGAGACCACATGGCCCACAATGCTAGAATCATTTGCTATCTTGCTATTTACAGAAAAAGTTTGCTAGTTCCTGATTTATAGCATTACTATAAACAAAGCCTCATGTATCACAGTAGATGCAACAAATCAATGTCTAAAAAACACATAGGACAAGAAATAAAAGACTTCATATTTAGGTGCTAAGAAAGAGATTCACACTATCCATTATAGAGATTGTGGTAAACTAAATAATTTCCTCACAAAGATCTTCACACCTTAATCTCTGAATTAGTGAGTACATTATCTCACATGGCAAAAAGAGACTTTGTGAATGTGATTAAATTAGAATACTGAGATGGAGATTAGCTAGGATTATCTGAGTGGGCCTAATCTAATCACAATGGTTCTTACAGGGGCTAGGCAGGAGAGTCACCTAAGAATCAGGGAAGGAGGTATGCTAATAGAAATAGAGGTTCATGAGTAATAGACACGCAGACAGACAGAAATGGAAAGATGTTACGCTGCTGAATTTAGGTAGAGAAAGTGGCCATGCACTGAGGAATGTAGGTGGCTTCTAAAAGTTTCAATGAAATACAATCTCTCGTCAGAAATTACAGAAGGAATCAGCCCTAATGATACCTGGGTTTTAGCCCAGAAGACTCATTTTGAACCTCTGACGTCCACAACTATATGAGAATCAATTTGTGTATTTTAAACCACTAATTCACAGTGATTTGTTACAGCAGCAACAGGAAACAAAGCCTGTAGCAATGACTCTGACTCTGGTGTCAGAGAGTGGGATCATACATCTCGACTCTGTTACATACTAGGTATGACTAGGGAGATTATTTAATTTCTCTAAATCAATTTCCTTATCTCTAATTAGTATTTACTTTACTGAGTTTTTAGAATATTCAATGAGATATAATGCATGTAAAGCACTTAGCATATCTCTTGCATGTAGCAATTGCTCAATAAATGATAACTATCAGCAGCAGTCCAAGGTTTTCTCCTGTAAGATCAGAGTGGGGCTATGTTTTACCATAAATTTCCACATATACAAAATCTTATAATCATGGGGAAGTGTTTACTCAAACTTTTTCAGGAAGTGGGACATCTGGAAATCTTTATTTATTTACTTTCTTATATTGTGGTTAATTCGCACATTTAATCCAGATATAGTTTCTGCAAATTTATCTTCTCAACATTTATGGTCTGGTTGGCAAAGAACCTCTAATTGAGCGCCCCTTGCTGTCTCTTCTTTCCACAGTGTCTTATGAAATGCAAAGCTGATCTTATCATCTCTCTAGTCCAAGTCCCTCGTTCTTTAGAATGACCTCCAGCTCTTCCAGATCTGGGTCCAGTCTACCTTTTCAATCTCATCTTTCCCAACACCTCTCTCTCCAACCTTTGAAGCATAAACAATGGGCAGTGTGAAAATTTTCTTATCTCATGTCCTCTAATTTTCTTGGTCAAATGCTTATGACAGCTATGCTCAGCAGAGTAACAAATACATTAGATGATGTCCTGTTCCCAAGGAATCATCTATGTGTGTCTACAGCAACAACACTTTCTTCTATCAAGATACATATATTCATTTATTCATAGGACAGTAATGGGTATTGAGTATAAGCAAGTATTATTTGATGCATAGATATTACTAGTATTCTCTGGAACTTCAGTATATAATTGAATAACAGAAATGTTAGCTTATTTACCTTCCATCTCTTACCCGTCTGTGGCTGGGGTGAAGAAAGAGCATTTTTTAATAATATAAGCACAATTAAAAAAAGACAATAAAGGCCCCAACTGGCTAGCTCAGTTGATTATAGTGTTTTCTGGAAATATCAAGGTTGTAGGTTCGATCCCCAGTCAGGGCACATATAGGAAGTAAACAATGAATGCACAACTAAGTGGAACAATAAATTAATGCTTCTCACTCTCTCTCTGTCTCTCAAAATTCAATCAAAAAAAAGAAAATAATGACTCAAAGTTTTATCATTCTTAACTATCAATTCTTAATTCCCTTGAAAAGTGCTTCAAAAAGCACTGAACTCATCTGTAAGCACATAATTGTTTAATAGTTATATGATTTGCTAATTAATAGTTAAATGGAAGGTCACCAAGCACCCCTTAGGTCTGAGCTATTCATTTTCTGTTTCTCTCTTGTTTTTGTAGTCTATCCTTGTAAGAAAAGAGATACCTTCCAGAAGCCACTGCCCTTCCAAAGTTCGAAGGCTGCTGATGACATTCAGTGCAACAAAAGGGACCTCCTTATAATGATGCATCGGAGATGCACATTTCTCAGATAGTCAGCTCCTCCAGGAAATAATCCTTGATGAGCTTTTCCTAAAGGCTACCTGCTGCTCCACAGTTTTCTTTTTCTTGTTCTCTTGCATAAAAACAGCCAACTGTATTCACACAGCAACACATTTATAAAAACAATGACCACATAAACTCTTCAAAAAGATATTCTCATGACCATCATCAAAACCAGGATTTCCATTAGCTTGCTGATGTGACATACAGATTCCTAGCAAATGTGGTATTTTGGCCAAGTACAAATAAATCTAGAAAAGGAAAAATGTGTAGAAAAATATTTTTTTTCTTATTAACTAGAAACAATGAATACAGTGATTTGTAACATACTGATTTAACATTAGCCTCATACTCAAGTCTTTTCAAAGCAGAAAACAGGACCAAAAATGTGATTCTGTGACCTCACACATAGCATCCTTTTGAAATCACAGAGCAATGGGAGAGGCCTCAAAGAAGAAACCAAAAGAATGATGCCATATGAAAACTACATCACCTCCATGTAGGCCATCCATCTTCCAATGCTTTTGCGTCTGCTTTGTTACCAGTTTTATTTAGATTGTAAAACCACTGGGCGGAGACCACATCTGTCTGGGAGCTGTGGATAGACCTTCATACATTATAAGTGCGTAGGAAACATTTTCCAATAGTGATGATTCAAGGAAACAAATCATAAGCAGTACATTCTGTGGTTTACTTATTAGTTCTCTCTAAGATGTAGATTATTATTTTGTAACCTGTACCTATTGACTTATTTAATGTGTATTTCTAGACAAGAAGCAATTTCACACCATTCTAAAATATTCTGGGCCAGCTCGTATATACAATTGAGGGAGGGTTACACGAGTTTTACCTTAACTCCTGTTTAAAATTTTTTTCACCTTTTTAAAAAAATTAGTTTCTATTGGTTTGAAGGCTACAGTTTAGTGGTTAAATAATCATACACTTGACATAGTGTTCTCATCAATATTTCTAGTACCCAACGGGCACCATATACAGTTATCACCATATTATTGACTATTCATTATGCTTTACTTACGTCCTTGTCACTATGTTGTAACTGTTCTTGATAACTTCTTCAAGTTTAATATATGTCTGTCCCAGGTATGGTCTTATTTCTTCAGAAGTTTTTCATATCCTGCTTAGGTTTTACATTTTGCATCAAAAATCATGTCTATTTAACACATACTGTATTCCCAAACTTGTGAATAACGCGATTTTGTACACTTTTTAAAGGAGCTCACATTTTACTGCCTGACTCATGGAGCTGTATGGAAACTGTAGCTGAGAAGTCTGTAGTCACTTTTACCAGAAGCCTGACACTGACATCTTGGCTTGTCCTATTCTTATTCATATACTTCAATAAAACTTTAGTTCCTAAAACATATTCTGATGTTTCAAAGTTGGTTTGGGTACCATGCATTTCTTTTTCATTAATTAAGTGAAATTTTTAAACAAAGGCACTATGGTGTTATTCAGTTTTCATTAAAAAAAAAAGTTAAAATACACAGGGTCTTAAAACTTACTGAAGAAATATTTTCATTTTAAACTACTGCACTTTGCTTTTTAAATATTGTACTTCTCTGCCAAAATACAGACTACGTGAGGTAACTGGAAAGGAAGACTTCATAAGGGTACAGCTTTTAATACGGTTTCTGAAAGTTACGTGGCGTAAACAGCAGGCTGATGTAGGAGACAAGTGAAGTGTGGGAGTAGGCAGCTGATGTTGAAGGTGGTAAAATTTTCCAATATGAGTCACTCTTTTAGGAAAAGATAGTACAGGAGATAAATATTTAAAGGTAAAAAAGGAGAAAGCCTGGGATGCAGAAGGGCTGTCATGGAGCCGAGGACCAGAAAGCTAAATCTGAGTCAAAAGTTGGTGCTATGTAAACAGTGTTTCTGGTAGGTGGAATAAATTAAGGTTACTTACTTAAAGAAATAAATAAATAAAATGATGTCGTGGAGAGAGAGACAAGCAAGAGTGTCCAGTGAATAAATTATGAACCTCAGATTGCCTTGCAAAGGACTAGCAGGGACGGAGCACTCCGCACCCCAGTGGAAGGGACTGTACCTAAGCTCCGCCTCTTATGAGTCTGCACTTCCTTCCCCAAGCAGCTGGCACTTCAGACGACTAAGATTTCAGTCCACTCATTTTGAACTTTGATTCTTACTTCTGCCAAAGGTGTTCTCTCACATGCACCACTAGAAGGTAGCATAGCAGAGAGACAGTTACCCATTATCTGGAACACAAACCTATGTTGTATCTAGGAGCACCCTGTCCTTAAGGAATCTCTCTGAGTAGTAATGACATCAGGGGCTGACTGTATTCTCTTAACCTTGTTATCATTTTTTTATTAAAACCTATCTATATATTCACAACCCCATAACATTATGGAATTCTCCCTAACTCACTAATCTATGATTACTAGTTATTTTTAATCAGTATATGTCACTGTTACCTTCTGAGCAGTGAAATTTCATTACAGAGGCATTCATTATCCTGAAATGAGTGGGCCTGAGAAAGAAGCAGCTAGAGTCAAGGAGATAATTGGGAACTAGGTCAGATGAAGAACTCTTAGAAGCCCTAAACTTTGAAAATATTATGATATGACTGCTTCTAACAGTGGGTCAAAATTAAATCAATGCTTAACTATTAAGAATGAAATGTATAGTGAAACTTTAATATGTTTTCCTAGATTTTCTGACAGAAAAACCTAAAAAAAGTTTAAGCTGCACTTTCTCTGTCTTTGTGATATGCTTGTTAGGTAATGCTCGGAGGATATGTTTTGACTACTGCTAGGTTTGGGACTAGTGCTCTGTAGATGAAGAGTAATAGAAATAGTAAATATGGCAGTGGCATGAAACCTCAAAAGACTCCAAATAGCTAGGGCAATCCTAAAAAAGAAGAACAAAGTTGGAAGAATCATGCTACTTGATATCAAGCTATTTTACAAGGCCATGGTAATCAAAACAGCATGAAACTGGCATAAAAACAGAAATATAGATCAAAGGAACAGAATAGAGAGCCTATATGGTCGACTAATATTTGAGAAAGGAGGCAAGAACATACAATGGGGTAAAGACAGTTTATTCAATAAATGATGTTGGGGAAATTGGACAGATATGTGTAAGAAATGAAACTAGACCAACTTCTGACCATCATACACAAAAATAAACTCAGATTAAAGACTTCAGTTTCAGACACAAAACCATAAAAATCCTAGAAGAAAACATAGGCAGTAAAATCATAGATTTCTTGTGGCAATATTTTTTTCTGATCTGTGTCCTTGTGCAAGAGAAACAAAAGAAAATATAAACAAATGAGACTATATCAAACTAAAAAGCTTTTGCACAGCAAAGGAAACCATTAACAAATTGAATAGACAACTCACTAAATGGGAAAACATATTAACCAATGATACATCTGATAAAAGGTTAATATGCAAAATGTATAAAGAATTTATACAACTCAACACCAAAAATAAACACACATACAAAAAAAATACAGTTAAAAATTGGCAAGAAGCCCTGGCCGGTTGGCTCAGCGGTAGAGCGTCGGCCTAGCGTGCGGAGGACCCGGGTTCGATTCCCGGCCAGGGCACACAGAAGCGCCCATTTGCTTCTCCACCCCTCCGCCGCGCTTTCCTCTCTGTCTCTCTCTTCCCCTCCCGCAGCCAAGGCTCCATTGGAGCAAAGATGGCCCGGGCGCTGGGGATGGCTCTGTGGCCTCTACCCCAGGCGCTAGAGTGGCTCTGGTCGCAACATGGCGACGCCCAGGATGGGCAGAGCATCGCCCCCTGGTGGGCAGAGCGTCGCCCCTGGTGGGCGTGCCGGGTGGATCCCGGTCGGGCGCATGCGGGAGTCTGTCTGACTGTCTCTCCCTGTTTCCAGCTTCAGAAAAATGGAAAAAAAAAAAAAAAAAATTGGCAAGAGACCTGAATAGACATTTTTCCAAAGAGGACATACGGATGGACAATAAACATTTGGAAACTTACATCACTGATCATAAGAGAAATACAAATTGAAACCACAATGAGGTAACAAGTGTGAGCAATTCTCATACTTGTTAGAATTGCTGTCATCTATGGAATACTACTCAGCCATAAGAAATGATGACATCAGATCATTTACAGCAAAATGGAGGGATCTTGATAACATTATACGGAGTGAAATAAGTAAATCAGAAAAAAACAAGAACTACATGATTCCATACATTGGTGGAACATAAAAACGAGACTAAGAGACATGGACAAGAGTGTGGTGGTTACCAGGGGTGGGGGGAGGGAGGATGCAGGAGGGAGGGAGGGAGAGAGTTAGGGGGAGGGGGAGGGGCACAGAGAAAACTAGATAGAGGGTGACGGAGGACAATCTGACTCTGGGCGAGGGGTATGCAACATAATTTAATGACAAGATAACCTAGACATGTTTTCTTTGAATATATGTACCCTGATTTATTAATGTCATCCCATTAACATTAATAAAAATTTATTTAAAAAAAAAAAGAATTGCTGTCATCAATAAATCAACAACCAAGTGTCGATGGGGATGTGGAGAAATGGAAACCCTTGTGCCCTGTTGGTGAGTATGTAGATTGGCACAGTCACTGTGGAAAGCAATATGGAAGTACCTCAAAAAATTACAACTAAGCCCTAACCAGATAGCTCAGTTGGTTAGAGTGTCGTCCTGAAGCACAAAAGTTGCTGGTTCGATCTCTGGTCAGGGCACATACAGGAACAGCTTAATGCTCCTGTCCCTTTGTCTTTCTTCCCCTTTTCTCTCACTGAAATAAAAGAAAATATAACCCCCCCAAAAAAAATTACAAATGTAATTACCTTATAACCCAGAGATTCCACTTCTGGGAATATATCCAAAGAAACCCAAAACACTAATTTGAAAGGCTATATGCACCCCTATGCTCATTGTAGTGTTATTTATAATACCTAAAATCTGAAAGCAGCTCAAGTGTCCATCACTAGGTGAGCAGATAAGAAAAAGCTGTGGTATATTTATACAATGAAATACTACACAGCTGTAAAAAAGAAGAAAATCTGACCTTTTGTGACAGCATGGATGAACCCGGAGAGTATTATAAATGCAATAAGCCAGTCAAAGAAAAACAAATACCGTATTATTTCATTTATATGTGGAGTATAATAAATAAGCTAACAAAGTAGAAACAGACTCACAGATAAAGAGAACAGATTGATAGCTATCAGAAGGAAAGGGAGATGGCATCCTGGATGAAAAAGATGAAGGAATTAAACAAAATCAAAATCTTACAGACAGACAACAGCATGGTGATTACCAGAGGGAAAGAGGGGTGGTGGGAAGTAGACGAATGTAAAGGTGATGGAAGGAGACTTGACTTTGGGTGCTGAACACACAATACAATGTACAGGCACCCTTAAAACTTATATAGATATTAAACTAATGCTACCCCAATGCATTAAATAAGCTGTTTTAAAAATCAGAGGAAACAAATAAATATGGCAGCGGCAGTGAGCAGGAAATGGAGGACAGAACTAAAGAGTGTGGGACTGAAATTGACCCCAAAGGGGGGGGATTAATTGGAATAATGAATAGTGGGAGGCAAGAAAGAGAATTAATCATGACTGGTGTTGAAAGCAGGTGGCTGGGAATCAGTAACAATGTCGTAGCGGCATTGTCAGAGAAACGATGAATAAAGGAATAAGAAAGGGCAGAGGAGGAGGAAGAAGAGTAGAAACGTAAGGAGAACAACAATAATATTATCTTTACTGTTAACATTTATTGAGCACTTACAACGTGCCAAAAACACTTCTTAGCACTTTATTTGCATTTTTTCAAATATCTTGGCATGTGATTACTCACAAACGGACTCCACTGCTTTACATGAACATATTTATAGAGGAACATATGTCCTTTGCATCTCATTTTTACATACACAGGGTTTTCACAGAAATGTATGGCTATGTTTTTGTCCTATACATAGTGACATTGAAATTCCTTGGGAGCCTGAGTCGATTGCTCTGGCCACGTGAAATATAACTCATATCCCAGAGGAGTTTTATGATATGAGTTAAAAATAAAGATTCTCTAAACCACTGTTACGACCAGCGGCAATCTGTCCTCAGTTTCTGGCTTCAAAAAAGTCAATATTACATTGTACCAGTGTGAAATAATTGGGTTCATGTATATGTTTAGAATGGGACACCCTGGGCCACTGTTTGCAGAACTCCCTCTCCTTGTTTATCTATTGACCCAAAAACAACTGATTCACTGTCAAGGACGTCCAGTGGTTTCTGACTATTCCTCAGTGTTTTGTTTTGTTTTCATATAAAGCAAATGCCTACTTGGTTTCTCTACCTATTTGTGAAAAAAACCAGACAACTGACATATTCAAAATAATTTTTTCCACACATTTGCATGTACTAATCTGTGGTATCTCAAGAGAGCAACCCCTTCTCTCTTGATTCCTCCACTATATAATTTTGAAAACCTGAAGATATCTCCCACTTAAAAACAGCAATTCATTTCTGAAAAATTAGATATTCTGGGCAAGAAATGCTGAACATAATACAGTATATGTGAACACTATACTCCAAATCAATTGCCTAAATATAAATAAGTAAAACATACATACATAAAACCCACCTACATACAACTACCAAACTAACATGTTATGATGTCAAATATTACATGTCTCTAAACAGCACATTATTTTTTAAAATTCATTTTAGAGAGGAGAAAGGGAGAGAGAGAGAGGGAGAGAGAGAGGAGAGAGAGACAGAGAGAGAAGGTGGGGAGGAGCTGGAAGCATCAACTCCCATATGTACCTTGACCAGGCAAGCCCAGGATTTCGAACTGGCGACCTCAGCATTTCCAGGTCGACGCTTTATCCACTGCGCCACCACAGGTCAGGCTCTAAACAGCACATTATTAAGAAATGTGTACAGAAACATGGGATTTATAATATAGCACAACAGATTACACAGCAATAAATAAGTTGGTTGGAAAACAATGCAACAGAAATTTCATTGAAAGGCAAGGCAATTTCTTTTTTTTTTTCTTTTTTGTATTTCTCTGAAGTTGGAAGCGGGGAGGCAGTCAGACAGACTCACGCATGTGCCTGACCGGGATCCACCTGGCATGCCCACCAGGGGGCGATGCTCTACCCATCTTGGGGCATCGCTCTGCCGCCATCAGAGCCATTCCAGTGCCTGAGGCAGAGGCCACAAAGCCATCCTCAGTGCCCGGGCAATCGCTGCTCCAATGGAGCCTTGGCTGCGGGAGGGGAAGAGAGAGACAGAGAGGAAGGAGAGGGGGAGGGGCGGAGAAGCAAATGGGCACTTCTCCTGTGTGCCCTGGCTGGGAATCAAACCCTGGACTCCCGCACGCTAGGCCGACACTCTACCACTGAGCCAACCAGCCAGAGCCACAAGGCAGTTTCTTACAGAAACATGTTACTTACCAAGTTGGGAAGAGGCTTAAAGAAAGTTGAGAAGGGAGAAGGAGAGAACTGAAAAGTCACTATTTGTCATTAGTTGTGGAAAATAATGATATTAACAAATGTATAGAAAAGGGACAATAACAAGCCTAGTGGCTGAAAATAGCCTTGCTCAACATCTCCTTAGTAAAAATTCAGTCTGCAAGTTGTGGAATATCTTTCTCCCAATTTGTGTTGTGCAAGATTAGGAAAGAACTCTACCACACTCGTCTCCTGACATGCTCCCTGCTTATTCTGATATGGTCCTTTAAGAAAAGCAGTGGGACCACTTCATTGCAATGATAACCTAGTGTTTCTTTCCATAGCCAGTACTCTCACTGATCATGAAGGACCCCCACAAAGCAGGATTTTGAATTCTAGGATCAAAGATTCAGTCATCTCAGCCCTGGTCGGTTGTCTCAGTGGTAGAGCATCTGCCGGTGTGTAAATGTCCTGGATTTGATTCCTGGCCAGGGCACACAGGAGAAGTACCCATCTGCTGCTTCTCCACTCTCACCCTTCTCCTTCTCTCTATCTCTCTCTTCCCCTCCCACAGCCAAGGCTCCATTGGAGCAAAGTTGGCCCGGGCGCTGAGGATGGCTCCATGGCCTCCGCCTCAGGCACTAGAATGGCTCTGACCATAATGAAGCAATGCCCCAGATGGGCAGAGCATCGCCCCCTGGTGGGCATACCTGGTTGATCCCGGTCAGGCGCATGTGGGAATCTGTCTCTCTGCCTCCCCATTTCTCATTTCAGGAAGAAAAAAAATCTAGTCATCTCTCTGGCGGTTCTCTTCCACAATCCATGCCATTCTCAGGACTTGGAAACTCTCATCTCCTCCCCTCAGTAAGGGAAAACTCTGTGAAGCTCTCTCTTCCCTATGACTCTTTCCACCTCCTACCATATTCATAAAGACCCATCTTCTTTCTCTTATCTGGTGGAAAACCACATAACCTCACATCTACGGGCCTTGAAAAACAAAGTACTGGTTCTTCCTTCTTGTAGCTGAGAGTAGAATCATGAAGGGCTACTTTTTTTGGTTTGGTTCCTTTCTAACTTATTAAGTACCACCAATCTATAGCTTGTATTAAAGATAGACATATTTTCAAAGGGTAAACAGTGGAATCTTCTTATCTGAAAAACTTCAATGACTCTCCACTAAAATCAAGACTAATATACTACAGAGGTCCCATAAGGTCCAGGAGGGTCTGCCCCCAAATCTCAGCTTCCCTTTTCTCTCTTAGTTCCAACCACTTTGGCTAGCTTACTGATCCACACAACCCCAAGGTTAGGAACATGGTTCATCCGCCTCTCTTCACCCCTCACTATCTTGTTCCCTGCCAATAACTTAATTTCTTACTTAATGCCAATTCATACTTCAGATCTCAGCTTCAGTGATGCTTCCTTAGGAAAATTCCCGTCTTTTCCACATTCCAGGCTTAAGTCACTCTCTTTAACACTCTAATCGTTCCCCTCCTTGTACTTTTTATTCATAGCACTTAAAATATTCTGTGGTTATATTTTATTTGGATGATTTTTATTTTAATCTGTCTTTGCTGTTAATCCATAAATGCCACGAACGTGAGGAAGCATATCTGTTTACTTTCCCTAGATATTTCAGAATCCAGCATGTGTTTGGAACACAAAAATTTGTCTAATTAATAACAATAAGCTAGCGGTGAGCATGGACCAGTGTGGCTCACAGAATATTCCCTGTAATGGTAAAGCCTGACTTTGCTTTTGTGTTACACATTTTTCTCCTCCGTTCTGAGACCTATGCTTCTTGCTTCTGAGTCTGTAGCACCAAGACTCGGTCTTGGCTTAAATAAATATTCAGTGTAGGGATTTTGAAAAACAATCCTTTATGGGTTAACCCCTCCAGTATGTATGTAACACATACAGATACCTACGTAACTGTTGCATTGTTCTAAGTTGAGAACTTTGCGTCTACCATTTATCTTCTGGTCGGTTCGAAGGGGAAAATATCATTTTCTCCAGCAATGTGCTCTCCCCACCTAAGTGTGGAAGCAGTTCTGAAGACTCTCTGGCGGGAACAGTCGGTTCCTGCTTGGAGACTAAAGGAGGCACAGGTTCTCTATTTGGGCAACAACCCTCACTCTCACTGTGTCACATCATTCAAACTTCCCAAGGCAACGGTAGCTGGGAGACTTTCTGTTTAATCACTTTATACTCAATAAAGTGTGGATTACACAATATTTTTATAATGCCATGGTAACCTAATGAGTCATCCTCCATTATAGGCAAGAGTACTTGTAACAACGATCAGGGCATAGTGTCATCAAAGCCAGGATGGAGGCATACTGACAAATTCTTACCAACTTTCCTTTTTTTAGACTTTATGATAACCACCCACAACATTCACCCGAGTCATTGAAGCAGCAAACTTAATCTTTGCAAAATACTTTCATTATGTGCTGTGATTTTCACATTTTGAAATTATTTCAAATTGATTGCATTTAAGGAGATCAGGCCCCCAGTGACATTCTGAAAGCTCTTAATCTTATCAACAAAATATTGCCAATTTATGCAGAGGTTGGGTGACTTCTGGGGAGTATTCCTGCGTGTGATGATTGGATTTCTTGTGATCGCCGAGATGCCCTTTCCCTGACATGGATTTCCTATTGATGTCCTGATCTGCTGTCAATTATTTCTTATTCTGAAATGTGGCTTTTTCTAAAAATTAATATCTTCATTCCCTATTTCACTGACAGCAGTAAAAGCAGGTTTTACCACATTATTTACCAGACCTGTTAGAGTAGATTGTGTCTGAAATACTAATCCATTCAATCTCAGGTTAATTTCTTTTCTGCTGTGCATTAACATCCTGATTTATTGTCTGCCTGTTTGTCTGTTTCACTATTTGTTTGGTGGAAATACTAAAAATTATTTAATTACTTATATTCATAGGTAAAAATATGACTGAGAAGAAGCAAATAATGCAAGACAATATAATACATAATTTAGCATTCAATATGGTGGAGCATCAGAGAGTACTACTAAAGGTCAAAATAAAAATAAGAAGCTCAATGCAGTTTGAAGAAAATAGAGATGATTTGGGGAAAAATAAGTCAGTCTTAACTGAACCTAACAAGAGATCCAAAGGATAAAATTTACCGAAGGAGTAAAGAGAGAAGAATCAGGGAACAATTCAACTAAAATAAATTATGTGACTACAAGGAGAAAGACATAAAAAGAAAAGTATGATCATGGGACAATGAGACAGGGTAAGCATAACAGGTGACAATTACTATTGGGACTGAGTTTACAAATAGAGGATTTGGTTGAATTTTACTAAAAAGCAGAATAGCAAATGCCAATGCCATTGTCATTTTCTGTGTGCTAGCACAAGCAGAGATAGACAGTGAAGAGCAGCAAGTAAAATCTGCTTTTAAATCCTGGGCCCATTACTTCCTAGCTATCAGACCTTAGGTAATCATTTAACTTCCCTAAGCCTGACCAGGTGTGGCACAGTGGATAGAGCATCAGACTGGGATGCAGAGGACCCAGGTTCGAGACCCCGAGGTTGCCAGCTTGAGTGCGGGCTCATCTGGTTTGAGCAAAGCTCACCAGCTTGAGCCTAAGGTTGCTGGCTTGAGCAAGGGGTCACTTGGTCTGCTTTAGCCTCCTGGTTAAGGCACATATGAGAAAGCAATCAATGAATAAAGTGTTGCAACGAAAACTGATGATTGATGTTTCTCATCTTTCTCCATTTCTGTCTTTCTGTCCCTATCTATCCCTTTCTCTCTGTCTCTGTAAAAAATAAAAAGTTATAAAAAAAATAACTTCTCTAAGCATCAGTTTTCTTATTTGTAAAAGGTAGAAGTTATTTGCCTCATGACTTTATTGTGATTATTGTAGACAAGGCACGTACAAAACCTTAGACCAGGGGTCCCCAAACTACGGCCCGTGGGCCACATGTGGCCCCCTGAGGCCATTTATCTGGCCCCCGCCGTACTTCCGGAAGGGGCGCCTCTTTCATTGGTGGTCAGTGAGAGGAGCATAGTTCCCATTGAAATACTGGTCAGTTTGTTGATTTAAATTTCCTTGTTCTTTATTTTAAATATTGTATTTGTTCCCGTTTTGTTTTTTTACTTTAAAATAAGATATGTGCAGTGTGCATAGGGATTTGTTCATAGTTTTTTTTTTATAGTCCGGCCCTCCAACGGTCTGAAGGACAGTGAACTGGCCCCCTGTGTAAAAAGTTTGGGGACCCCTGCCTTAGACACTCATTATTTATCCGCCCCTCTTCCTTTATGCCTCTGAAGGATTCTCAGCACTGAGAACAGTGTCTGGCATATATCCCACCATGTTTTTATTCATTAAATGAATTATTGTTTCTAAAAATTTCCCAAATCTCTCCACCTTTTATTAATTAAGACTTATATTTGTTTAACAAGTAAAAGAAGAAAATGGTTCAAATAAACAATTGCATCTACTAAAAAGTAAATTTTAAAAAATGTTAGTCAATGTCAACCTGTTAATTTTCTAAATAAAAATTTTTTTTTTTTCATTTTTCTGAAGCTGGAAACAGGGAGAGACAGTCAGACAGACTCCCGCATGCGCCCGACCGGGATCCACCCGGCACGCCCACCAGGGGCGACGCTCTGCCCACCAGGGGGCGGTGCTCTGCCCATCCTGGGTGTCGCCATGTTGCGACCAGAGCCACTCTAGCGCCTGAGGCAGAGGCCACAGAGCCATCCCCAGCGCCCGGGCCATCTTTGCTCCAATGGAGCCTTGGCTGCAGGAGGGGAAGAGAGAGACAGAGAGGAAAGCGTGGAGGGGTGGAGAAGCAAATGGGTGCTTCTCCTGTGTGCCCTGGCCGGGAATCGAACCCGGGTCCTCCGCACGCTAGGCCGACACTCTACCGCTGAGCCAACTGGCCAGGGCCTAAATAAAATTTTTTAAAGGTTAGTGATAGTCTCATCGTCATATATAAGCCATACATGTTAAATAAACCGTAATAAACAGAGCAAACAACAAATTCAGCCATGAAATAAAAATTTGTAATTATATATGCTACTAGGTGAAAATTGTAGCTCTAATATACACCTGCTAAGCTCTTTGAAATTTTCTAGAGATATCTGAAAACTTCAAACTGTTGCCCATCACAACTCCTCACAGACACACACAGACACACACAAAGAAGGGGCTTTTGCAAATCAATTTGGTTTAGTATTAACATTTCCAAATGGTTCTTAAGTTTAGCATATTTTTAAATAAGATAGTCCAGTTTATTTTTTCTAAATAGTAAATGAAAACTATATTTCAGCAATATTTTGCAATTTGGATTTACTACAACCAAAGAAATATAATGAAACATGGAAAGTATATTACAGTACTCTGCTTTCATTTATAT
This sequence comes from Saccopteryx bilineata, assembly GCF_036850765.1. NCBI lineage: Eukaryota > Metazoa > Chordata > Mammalia > Chiroptera > Emballonuridae > Saccopteryx > Saccopteryx bilineata. The sequence goes on along the minus strand of NC_089492.1, from coordinate 20,905,095 downwards.
TACCTAGAAATGGTAAATAAATAAATAAATAAATGGTAGTTGATAAATATGTGAGAAATTGATGAAGAAATCTGGTAATAAAATCAGCTTCCTGCATTTCAAACATCAGTGCAAAGAGGGCCAGATGGTAAATTGAAAATCTGCATGCGGACTGACTTTTAATGAAAACACTTACATGCTCTTCATGGCCACAATTAGTATAGCTTCTCTGCTTTCCTCCCTTGATGCTAAGACCTTGTTAGACTGACATCTTATGTCAATAAAATCAGCTTCAAGTTCACATGCAAACACTTTTATAGCAAGCCACCTCCCCAGTTAGTTAGGAAGGTTACTCAAGGCAAAGCCCTTGGTAGAGGCAGAATCTTTATTTCTAAATTGAAAAGTCTTCTTGATATTAAAGTTTTGGGGGAAAATATTTGCTAACCCTATAAAATTGAATTACCATAAAGCAGGGGAAGTGGTTCTGCATATTTCATACATAAAAAGGAATATTTGGTATGCATTCAACTCTTTGGCTCCTAAGTCCTGTCTCAAAAATTATGCACATATATGAATGGAGATTAAAAAACACTAAATTAATGCAATATCATTCCAACATTTTGCCCTACTTTCTTCCTGACCCTATTTTTTTTATTGCTTTGAAAATATAAAAAGAATATACAGGACATAGAACAGCAATACTCAGACTTAACACTTCATGAAAACCTCATCTGAACAGCTGGTGTTCAGAACTGTTGGAGAAAGATGGACATCTGTTATACAGATATTTTGCTTTAACCAATATTAGTTTTGTAAAAAAATTTTTAAGTAATATGGATTGGGATATCCATCTGTCCGTGTTCTTGGTGTGAATAGGAGCATTGTACCTTTCAGATTTCTTTTCCTCAATATTTACTTTCAAAAAATGCAAGAGTAAGAGCTGAAAAGGCAGAAGAAGATCTTATATACCATGGAGAGGAGCAAAAAAAAATCTTACATTTAATGTGCGAGGTAATGTTTCCCTGATAATGGCATTGAAACTCACCAATTCTCCTTCTCAACTCTAAGACATTAAGAATCTGATCAATGTTAGGCATCTTCAGTATAATCTTGTTTCTAATAGGATTTTCAGACACCTTTCAGGTGGTTTTTTTTTTGACAACTACACCATACAGAAATTGATTCTTTATACAATTTTTTTTTCTTGCACCTACATCACTAGCAGCTAAGACCAGCCATCCTGTTGTGGGTATTTCATAAAGACTAAACATCCTCAACCAGTGCCTTCTAAGGATGCTCACTATTGATTGGTAGTCAAATTTGCATCAGGAAATTTTGTTTTAAAACTATAACAGTACAATCAAATAAATGTTGTTACTACTACTGCTATAAAGTCAAGAAGGCATTTACTATTGTGGGAAAAGCCTATAAAAACTTCATAAAAAATAGAACTTGAGCTAGATTTAGAAGAACAGATTTAAAAAAAAAAAACACAACTTATATTCCAGTGTGGATGGCAGAGAAAAAGTCATTTGAGACAGAACAAAATACAGGTATTTGCCATTTGGTCCCTGAAAACTACACTGCTCACAAACATTAGGGGATATTTTATTGCTTCATATTCATTTTGAAATATCCCCTAATGTTTGTGAGCAGTATATATTCTATTCCTACTGTTAATCCTCTAGTACCCTGCTCGGCACAGGGTGAAGGAGAATAGAAAATAGCCCCGTCATTCAAACTGTTTGATTAATTTGAGAGAAAAGGTTTTCTATTTATTTATAGATATGCAGAAAAAAATAAATGGTGTAAATGTTGGGTGATGTGGTTTATCCCAGGAAACTTTATGAAATGGAATTTTATCTTGACCTTTAAAACTTTTTGGATTTTGATGAATGTGGAGAAAATAGCTGTGTTAGGCTTGCTCCCAGGTTTACCGCTGCAAGCACTCTGTGCAATAGGTGCGGGAGCCCGTGACAGCACTATTGTAAGGATGGAAGTGCTTCCCGTCAGGGGGCGATGGGGTGAGATGGTGTCCAGCCACTGAGAGGTGCTGTTCACTTCCTGACCCCTGGCCCACTGCTGCAAAAAAGCAGATTTTCCTTTTCCTTTCTATTTTTCTTTTCTTTCTTCTTTTGGCTTGCCTGTCTTTGTGAGCCTCCAAGAAAGTGGAATGGCCCACCATCCTCCAGCTCCACAGTTCCTTTACCGTCTGCCTGAAATCCATGTGAATCTGCATGGCCACAGCACCCAGCCATACAATGGATAGAGAAAAAAGATGATGTTAATTTTAAATGGAGAAGATATATATGTAGGAAGAGGTAGTAGGCAGCATATGGCACATAGACCTAAACATTGTAGGTATTAAGATTGTGAGTTCTGCTGTCAATTAGACTGTCTTGAACTCTAGTTTCTCAAGCTACTAGCATGTGACTTAGGACAAATTATTCAATATCCCTGTTCCTTAGTCATTAATTATATACAAACTGGGTGTATAATAACATATTTATATATATATTATAATAGTGCTTACCTCTAAATGTTGTTATACACAATTGGTATATGTAAAGAATTCAGAACAGTTCCTGTCATATGATAAATATTCAGTAAACATAAAGAATTCTTATTATTAACATTAACATCATTATTGTTATCATCATCATTGTCATCATTGGCTCACAAGATAAGTTTGTTGAATGAATAAGAGAATGTAACAGTGTTTGAATTAAGAACAGTAAAGAGACAATAAGGAACTAAGCCCAGATTCAGCAGAGGTGGTGAGAATTATACTTGGAAAGATTAACCCTTTGAGTAGTGAGTTTTTTTTTCATACTCGCTGACCCTCCAGGAGTGAGTTATTTTTTCAAAAAATGAAATTAGTTCCAGTTGCAGTTTTATTAACTTAAAATCATGTTTGTTTGATAACCAATTTATGGAAACAAGAAGAACATACATTTGCCTTTTTTTAATTTGCCTTACACATTTCTAAAATAAAAATTTTTGTTACAATCGTACTCTGGATGGTCAGGAGGTACAAGGACGTGCATGAATGTTCGAACTACTTAAAGGGTTAATCTTTCAGAGACTAGATTGTTCAATTTCAGGTTCTCCCTTTATTTCCAGGACTGTGGGAAGCCAGAGAAGACTTAAGGTCAACAACAGGGTCCTTACTAGTGAGGCCTCTGGACTTGGACAGAACTGCATTTGCATTGAGTTCCAGCCCTTGACTACTGCTTGGGCATTTATTTAGCAACCTCCTCCTTTAATTATAATAATAGAGTCTATCTCAATGTGTTGTTGCAAATGTTAAAAAAACATTAATGTGTGGATAATTTATTATCACAATGACTAAACCCTTGTAAACATTTAGTAAATAATGACTTATTATTTTTCTTCTCACTCCTCCTTTTCTCCTGAGAGAAGTATTTATAGTGTAAATAAAGCACTTTATTTGGTTCTGTATGTGAGACAGCAGGTGAGGTAGGTTTGGGGGGGATATTGGCCTCAGGCAGAAAAACTGCATTTAGCCAGAGTTGAAACCATGAAGTGAAAGACAATGATGCAATTATTAAAAAGAAAAGGACAGTAGAGATAAAAGATATGCTAAAGAAGGAATCAATTAGTCCTCTGAGGTTGCCTGAATAACTGTGGGCACTAAAGACCAACAGGTCTGTGGATTCCAATTAGCAGTAAAACAAGGCACCACTCAATTATTAGATAATAATGAACTCAAGTATCTAGAGGATCTGGATAATAACGTATAAAAAGTTTTCTTATACACTACCCTAGTTATTTTTCCTTACACTTTTATAATGCGAGTTTTATTATGCTTTTATTTTATATGTAAGGGAAAAAATGTTCTCAGAAAAGAAAGAAACACTACCAAGACAACACAGCCAGTAAGTAGTAAAATCAAATCTCTCATCCTGGTTTCTGATTTGAAATTCCATAGTCTTTCCATGATTGTATTGCCTTTCTGGAAATCAGGTTGTCACTCCAGCCTTTTCTGTATAAACCAATTATGATAAAACAGTTGATGGGATTTGCCATATTGAAAACTGAATTTGACCAATTCACTTTTTCAGTCATTCGTTACTCTGATTCTGTAAGAGTGTAAATCCCCTGGGGTCAGTCTAGGTCTACTCATGGAGAAACTGAACCCAGGGATTCTCCTCAGTTCACAGGCATCATTTTGTTATGTTTGGTTCTTTCTTTCAAATTGGCACATTTTGCCTGACCTTGCTCTGGTCCTGAATCAGAAGAGAAACAGGCGTGAAGAGAATGTTGTCTAGCACCATGGTTCTCAAAGTATGGTGCCTAGATCAGCAGCAACGGCCTTCCCTCCCTGGTAATGTGTTTGACTTGCAAATCCTCAAGCCCCTTTCCAGACCAAATGAATCAGAAACTCCTGGGGTGAGGCCCAGCCATCTGTATTTTAACAAGCCTTTCAGTGAGTCTGTTGTATGTTAAGCTTGAGAACCACTCATATAAAGGAAAACTTTATAAAAGTGTTAATGTCATGGCAGGAACCATGTTGTATACAGCATGGCACTCAGGTTTTCCAGAACAGTATAGCAGTCCAATAAATGATCAATAAATCACCTGACCATGCGGTGGTGCAGTGGATAGAGCATTGGACTGGGATGCCGACGACCCAGGTTCGAGACCCCGAGGTCACCAGCTTGAGCACGGGCTCATCTGGTTTGAGCAAAAAGCTCACCAGGTTGGACCCAAGGTCGCTGGCTCAAGCAAGGGGTTACTCGGTCTGCTGAAGGCCCATGGTCAGGGCACATATGAGAAAGCAATCAATGAACAACTAAGGTGTCGCAATGTGCAACAAAAAGCTAGTGATTGATGCTTCCCATCTCTCCGTTCCTGTCTGTCTATCCCTCTCTCTGATTCTCTCTCTGTCTCTATAAAAAAAAAAAAAGATTAATAAATCAATAAATGAGAATCAGATATGGTAGGCAGGGGCACCATCTATTGAGTTCAATACTCACATATATTTTTATTTTCATATTTGTGAGTGGTAGAGTTTTCTTTTCATGCCTTGACAGAATTTTTGAACCATTGAGCTGGATGTCAAGGTACTGCCACTAGGAATGAATAACTGGCATACTTATAATATTAAGATTACTAATGGAAAAAAGAGATCTCTGGACATGGTACCTCAAAAAGATCAAAATTAAAGAAATACTAGCCCTGGCCAGGTGTCCCAATGGATAAAGCATCCTCCCAGCACACCGAGGTCATGAATTTGATTCCCAGTCAGGGCACATTCCTGAAGCAATCAATCAGTACACAACTAAATGGAATAACGAAGTGGAACAATTAGTTGATGCTCTTCTCTCTCTCTCTCTCTCTCTCTCTCTCTCATTTTTTTCTCTCTCTCTCTTTCCCTCTCCCTTCCTCTCTCTTTCTCTTTCTCAATCAATGGAAAATAAAAAAAAAGAAATACTGAAATAAGAATTCACATGAAATATATCAAGTGAAAAAAATGAATCATTAATAAGAAACTTATAATTTTATGTCTTCTTCCACTTAAATAGTATTACTGACCTATTAAACTAATACTCATCAAGGAGAACCCTGGAAGTGATTAAGGCAGAAAAAGCAGATTATCCAAAAAATTAAGATAATGAGTTTTTTAAATAAGTTTTCCAATGAACAACATTTCCTGTCTTTCAGGCCTTTTGTAGTCCCCTCTCACAGTGAATTTTTTCTGAGCTTGTGTGAAAAATAGAATACACAGAAGATACTTTTCAGTCTGAATCTGGGTCAAAAATAACCTGTCAGCTTCCGATTTGGGTTTTTCAACCACTTTGAGGGGGAATCAGCCACTCTCTATATATCGAACTCTCTTGAGACTGCCATTTTTGAGGAAACCAAACAAGCCATGTGGAGAAGTGTGTATGTTATCCAGGCAGGTTTCAGATATTGTAGCCAGCCAGGCTGAGTCAACAGCCATCTACCTGTCTTAGATGTCCAGCTTTATTGACCCTTCAAATAACTCTCCTCAGCCAACATGGAACAACAGCCTCATGACAGACTCTTAATGAGAAGAGCCCAGATGAGCCTAGCCAGTCCACAGAACTATGGGGAGAAATAAAATAAATTATTTTAAGCTGTTAAGTTCTGAGGTGGCCCTCTACACATCAATTGATAAAACACTATGTTCATTTCAGACAATGTTTGTGTTCATAATTATAGTGATAAAATATATACATGGGTGAATACTAGGTTGATTTTGCTATCTGTCATTATGTCTATCCATTTCCTTTCAAAGTCACACAAATTTAGACTGACTACTCAATTGTCCCAGAAATATCCACCAAATTTTGTCCCTTTATGTCCAAGCAATTGGATCAGCAGAACCTGGTGAAAGCTGAATTTCATACCAGAGAATTGACACAGCCTTATGTACACAATATCACTCATCAAATTACATACTCTTCATTGAGTTCTGAGACAGAAGAAGGGAGAGAACAGCACAGGAGGTAACAAAGCTTAGACTATAGATGAGAATTGTTGAAAGACAACCCTTACTTACTAAGATATAAGCACATTTATATTGTTATCCATCTCACTACTATTTGTAGATTGATAAATCATGGATAAAGAGAAGCTGTTCCTCTTTATCATTTGCTATTAAAAATTTTCAGTCACTGCTTTTGTCAACTCTGTGTTGTTATTAGGGAGAAAATATACAAAGGAAAGGTGAAACTATAGAGTCTTTGTACATTAGAATACAAATCACAGCAAGGAACCAGATTGTTGCTAGAATAATATTAGCATGGCTCATGCAATACACATTAATGGATCCATCCACCATTGTAGGTGAATACCAAGAAACCAGTTCCATATCATTATTTTTTATGATGTTTGATTATTTCGGTTATCATGTAACAGAGTTTGATTGATAATATATATAATTGACTATTTGGAATTTGCTATGATAAAACTGTTTGATTTATTATCATCTTATACAATTTTTGCTAACAGAAGACATTTATCCTGGCTCAAAGGAAACTATTTCTATGGGCCAATGAGTATCTGTTTCATTTTAAAATAATCCATCAACTTCATCCCAGAGAAGCAATGTGATGTAACTGAAGGAGCTATAGACTAGGAGTCAGGAAGTATCAGTCATTTAACCGGTACTGTTGAGTTCTTATCAAACTGGCACCATATTAGATATTGGAAGCACAGCTCCTGTCCATGTGGGTTCCAGCACTACTACATTCTAGTTTTGACCTTACTGTCATTATCTATGTGAATAAGTCATGTGACACATCAGTTAAAGACTCCAATTTTGGATTGCATTCTGTGAAATAAGATTGACTAGTTGACTGCTAATAAATATATCAATCATTACTCCAATGTCTTGAGGAAAATGTCTAAACAAAGCATATTTTAATCAAAATATAATTCTTCGTTACTCAACACAAGAAAAATAATAATACCCCTCTTATCAAATAATAAAAGTCTATTAAATTTTAAATTTTATTTGTTTTTTATACAGATTACATTTCTTATTTTTGTTTGATTGTTTGTTTTTGTTTTGTTTGTTTTCCCCAATTAAATTGCGTAAAAAGCTTCTTGGATGCCCCACTAATTTATTCCATTCAAAACTGTGCACTGAGTTCCTACCTTGAGAATGAACAAGGAACAGCCATATGCTACAAGGGCTCAAAATCATCTGTGGGAGACAGTCACAGAGTTACAACCTCATAAAAATGTGGAATATACATGAAAGCTATTATGAAAATACTAAGCAGGAGCACCTAATACGGCCTTGCTGGGCATCAGGGAAGACCAGCATTTTCCCTCATACTAAGAATAAAGCTAATTGTTTCTCTACAAAGTCCTGCTAGCATATCAGAAAAGAATAGTCTTCATTGTGTGGAACTGTCCCACGTATTGCAGGACATTTAGCATCTCCTGGCCAACATCCAAGACACGACAGTAGAAATCGTCAGACATGTGATCATCAAAAGCAATCTCAAATATTTCCAAATGCTCCCAGGGTGATAGCCCTCAGTTAAAGAATCTCATAATCTTCTATCTGCTGAGATGGTTTAGATAAATTCAGAGAATGAATCAGTGTTTACCTGAGAACAACATGAGGGAATATGAAATGAATGGACTCAAGAGACTTGTTGTTGTTTGTCAGCCCTGTGGAAACAAGATGAACTTTATCTTCTTATTCCCAATGTTTTGGCAATATTTTGTTTGTTGTTTAAAAACATGGCTAAAATATTCATGAAAGAAGAAACACACACACACACACACACACACACACACACACACAACCCTGTATGCTTTAAAATCCAAAAGGAAACACTTTGCCACTTTGCTCAACAAAATAAAATAGATAAGAGAAATACATTATATACTCACCACATTGACATTGTCTTATTACTGAGTGATGAAAAACAAAAACTGGCCCTAGATGGTTGGCTCAGTGGTAGAGAATCAGCCTGGAGTGGAAATCCCAGGTTTGATTCCCAGTCAGGGTATACAGGAGCAGCGGCATCTGCTTCTCCACACCCCCACTCCCTGCTTTCTTTCTCTTTATCTCTCTCTTCTCCCCTTGCAACCTTGGCTTGGTTGAAGCAAGTTGACCCCAGGTGCTGAGGATGGCTCCATAGCCTCACCTCAGATGTTAAAATAGCTCATTTGCCGAGTAAGGAGCAACAGTCCCAGATGGGCAGAGCATCACCAGGTAGGGGACTTCCCGGGTGGATCCCAATCAGGGTGCGTGCTGGAGTCTGTTGCTCTGTCTCCCCATTTATCACTTAAGAAAAATTTTTAAAAAAAGGAAAAGAAAGAAAGAGAGAGAGAGAGAAAGGAAAGAAAGAAAGAAAGAAAGAAAGAAAGAAAGAAAGAAAGAAAGAAAGAAAGAAAGAAAGAAAGAAAGAAAGAAAGAAAGAAAGAAAATTGATGTCATAGTTTAAGATTAGTTTTATGGACTGGGAAAGTCCAGCTGAGACAAAGTGTAGAGTATCTTGTATCTTAGCTAGTAACACTATCTTTAAGACTTGTTTTCTTTAAGGTCCCCACCCAATAAATTTGAGAGTCCAGAGCATTTAATAATATAATAGAGTCAAACCAAAAAGAACAGAACTATTAAAACTCTTTTTAACAAGTAACTTATGTGTGTTACTGTTGGTTATGATTTTTTTTGCACCTAATACATAAAATTACTAATTATTCACCAACAGAGAGGCAAATAAAGTTTATTCCCACCATGAAACCACTTATAAGCAATAAGGCTGTTTGTTGCCTTATGCTGACCTGCTTAAATTGTGTCTCGTTTAAATGTTACTAAGTCAATGAAAATTATGTGTTGGGCAGTACCACACACACTACAGATTCCAAACTATGTATGCATTAAATTGCCATGAAATATCAATAAAGCTTTTTATGTAAACACATTCCAGCCTAAAATGTGTTGGTTTTACCCTAGCAATGTAGGCTCAATTTTTGCACAGTAAGTCTCACTAAGGAAACATTCAGATAAATCCTTCATTCTTTCCATCTGTATAAGAACACATACTCATCAATTCCAAACAGTGCCTCACAGAAAGAATTAATCCAAGTATAGACCCTGTACCCTGTGTGCAGGAAAACTCAGTATATAGAAAAACTATGTTGCAATAGAAAAAACTAGTTTTTCTTCCCTCAACTATTACTTTGCTTTTTGTTATCTTCACTTTCCTTGAATTAGTTTCATTTCACAACTATAGGTTTATTTGCCAGTGAAAATATATTCGTGCATGCACACACACGTTGTGTCCCACAAATTATGTGAGAAATACCAAGAATAACTAATCTAGTCATAAATTATTAAACAAGATCTTAGAAATTTTCCTCATTAAATTTTAATCGCATTGATTTAATCATACACATTTAATCTTCATAATAATGATGTGTATGCACTTAAAGAAAATTGCACAATAAGCGCAAAAATGAAAGACTAGCCTCTGGTAATATTTTTGAGCAATTAGAAAGAAAAAGTAGAGAAAAATAAAGCCAAATATAAAAATAATATGAAGACGAATATAAACATAGAAAATCCAAAAGGCATTTACTACATGGCCACATTAGTATAGAACTGGTCTAATAATACAGCCATGGGTGCTTTCTAGTTTGAAATTGTTTTTAGTGATGAAGTCTGTATTTCTGCCCCCAGGAAATTATCTCATAATTGAATTATTAGTATCAGAAGAAGGATTTTGCTAACTACCTTAGTGCAAGGTTCCTGGCAACGGGTGATAATGCTGCATTCATTGCTGTTTAAAACTTTTCTATTTTTGTGACTTTTTTTATCATTCTGCTGATGAAAATTAGCATATATATATAGTTATATATATTTATATTTACATATATAGTTCTATATAGTTATATAATGTCTGTCAACACACACACAGTTTATAGAAGAGACTCAAACCAAAGTCAGAGCTACCAACTAAAGCCAGTTTGAGTATCAGTTAAGCTTGCAATATCATTCATGAATGAGAATATGTAAAAAAACCCACATTTTTTCTCTGAAGAACATTTCCACTTAAGATGTGCAGTTAAGATGATCACAGCCTCACACGTGGCAAACTAAGACAGAACAGGTAGTGGCATTCTGTCATCTCTGATTCTAATGCCAATAAGTAATTGCACAAGAATTGCACACTTGATATAGGAAGAAAATATATTTTAAATAGCTTAACTCACAGGAAGAGAATAAAAACAATTCTATTGCTACAATGTCTGTTGGAGTACATTTACTGATACCAAAAACTTCATAGTTTCCATTGGCCATACCAGGCTTGCTCCAATTTTTGAGTCCAAGAACATGTTAATTTGTCTGGAAATAAAAAAACAGTCCAGCAGGCAAATCCAGCATATTAAGCAGTGTTCTGAAAATAGGAAAGCAGAATTTGGAGAAAGCAGTGTGTCTGTTGAGTCACCTACTTACCACGGTAACCCTTTAACAACATACTTAGAGCACTATCTTTGGTGACAATGTCAACTGATGATCACTGACACCAATTCAATGCCAACAGGAACCCACAATTTGGGATGTTGTGAAGAAAGAAACTTTAATCAGTGGAAAATGGCTCAGCTGTGATACAGCATAGCTGTGAGGCAGCCCCAGGGCCAAGCCCTTCTCTGGCCAAACAGCTCTACTCTGCTTCGACTTTGCTCTGACAAGGCATCTTCTATGTCTTTTTTTATTTAATTAATTGTGTTTACATAGATTCTAGGGTCACCCCAAATGCATCCCCTCCCATATTACCCTCAACATCTCCCTTGCACCTTTCCTTATAGCGCCCTCCCCCATTCCCTTCAGGTTTATCCCATCCTATCATCCCCTTTCCCTCTGTCCTCTTTTCCTCTGGTCCCTTTGATCCCTCCTCTGTCTCAATTCCGTTCCTCAGTTCTCATTATTCCTTGGATTTCTCTAATGAGTGAGGTCATATGATATTTTTCTTTCTCTGCCTGGCTTATTTCACTTAACATGGAATACTATGGGGCTATGAAAAAGAAGGAAATATTACCTTTTGCAACAATATGGAGGGACCTGGAAACTATTATATTGAGTGAAAGACATCTATGTTTCAGCTCAGTCAGGCAATGGCCAATCTTGGTGAAAGATAAAGTGTGCTCCCAGAACCGGAGCAGGCTGACTTATATAGACAGAAGTCCTGTCCCTGGTCCCTGATTGGTCTGCCCACATGTAAATGAGGACCCCAAAGCTTCACAGTTTGGTTCAAAAGGTACTGTCCTGATTAGTCAGAATAGAGCAATTCTGACTGGTCAGTGAAGAAGTTAATGGGTATATTTCACAGCTCTGATTGGATCGGGAAAGCCTCAGTCCTATTGGTTGAAATAGGATTCCAGAAACTCCTTTATAAGAGCTGGCAGAAACATAGAGCAGGAGGTAGCTCAGTGCAGGCTTCTCCCTCAAGTGCAGTTTGCATGAGAGGACCAATATAGAAATGGCTGCTAGGCTTTGGTTTGTTTGTTTGGGTTTTTTTTGTTTTGCCCAGTTAGTCACTGGGAGCTCTTTTTTTTTTTTTTTTTTTTTTTTTTTTGTATCTTCTGAAGTTGGAAATGGGGAGGCAGTCAGACAGACTCCCACAAGCGCCCGACCAGAATCCACCCGGCAAGCCCACCGGGGGCGATGCTCTGCCCATCTGGGGTGTTGCTCGGTTGCAACCAGGGCCATTCTAGCACCTGAGGCAGAGGCCATGGAGTCATACTCAGCACCCGGGCCAACTTTGCTCCAATGGAGCCTTGGCTGCAGAAGGGGAAGAGAGAGACAGAGAGGAAGGAGAAGGGGAGGGGTGGAGAAGCAGATGGGCTCTTCTCCTGTGTGCCCTGGCTGGGAATCGAACCCGGGACTCCTGCACACCAGGCCGATGCTCTACCACTGAGCTAACCGGCCAGGGCCTGGGAGCTCTTTTTAATAGGTATCTTCATTCGCAGTGTCCTCACTTGAAATCATGCTCTTCTTCGCCCTTCAATTGTCCCAGCATTGCTGAGACCGTCAAAGCTCCCTCTACTGACTAATCCAGGCAGTGTCCCATAGGGTAAAAGCACCTCAGTGCTAATGACAAATCTTCAGTTTGCACAAAGATGACCATATCAATGACCAAGGCAATGGTTGGGTTATATAAGATGTTACTAGATGTTCTGGAGTCAAATGTGCCAAACTTATGCTTTTGGAAAACTTGTCAATTCAACCATTCAATAAAAATGGACTGCATACTTACTATGTGCTGAGCACTGGAAACATAGCAGCGAACAAACCATTTGGGCATCCATAATACGAGCTAAGGTCCTAAACAGAGCTGTCGCCTACAACTTACTTCAAAATGTCAGAAAGCTGACTATGGAACTCTAAATAAAATTCACATTTAACCTGAAAGGTTTTTTTCTGGAATAACCACCACCACAATCTGCTATGGCAGTTTTGTTAATATGAATGCAGGACACCAGCAGGGGCAAAGGAAGCCTGGGAGACTGTGGTCTGCCCTCAATCTCAAAGTTCAGCGATTAGACTTCTGTAGATTCTATGCCTTGAAAATGATCATGGATTATTTCTTCCTAAATGATTTCCATTCCTCTCTGCCAGCCCTGAACCTTCATCTCTGGTTACTCTGGTCAATAACAAACTCATCTCTTAGGTTTTTGAATTACCTGAATTCACAGGCTGTGCCATTGGCTACCCCCCAACTTGTCCCTCACAAACTACACATAGCACCAAAAATGACCTTAAAAATATTAAATAAGAGGGTGGGAAATCATTTATTCCCCTTTTTCTCTCATCCACTTCTCTTCTCTTGATTCCCTTTCTCTTTCTGTTCTTCACTCTTCTGTTCCCACTCATCTCCTTGCCTCCTTTACTCTTTTCTCCTTTATCTTCCTTCTGCACTTCATATATTTATTTTTTTTTATTTTTTTCATATTTCTTTCTTAATTTGAAAGATACTCCTTGCCAACTTAGATCTTCTCATGGAAACTCTATCCATTCCTATCACCAATTTTATACCTTATTATTTTATACAGCATTTCAGTCATGTTTTAAAACAAGACATAGAATATCACGAGAACATAAGAAAGTTATTTCTATGTACTTTTTAAAAACTGTTTCTAACAAAAGTTAATGTCTTTTAAAAAGAAACCATAGAACAGCAACAACAAAACTCCAGAGGAAGCCTAGCTCATAGAGAGATCCAATTTTAATGAGCATTGCCAACTTTGTTTTACCGAACAATAAGAAAGCTGCAGTATTAACATAATTCTTTTTTTTTTTTAATGTATTTTTCCAAACTAAGAAGCGGGGGTGAGGCAGACAACAGACTCCCTCATGTGCCTGACCAGAATCCACCATCGCCCACTAGGGGGCGATGCTCTGCCCATCTGGGGCGTCGGTTGCTCCGCTGCAGTTGGAGCCATACTAGCGCCTGAGGGGGAGGCCATGGAGCCATCCTGAGCTCCTGGGCCAACTTTGCTCCAATGGAGCCTTGGTTGTGGGGAGTGGGGGTGGGAAGAGAGATAGAGAGGAAGGAGAAGGGGAAGGGTGGAGAAGCAGATGGGCGCTTCTCCTGTATGCCCTAGCAGGGAATCAAACCCGGGACTTCCACACGCTGGACCGACACTGTACTGCTGAGCCAATCGGCCAGGGCCCAATATAATTCTTGTCTGCTTAAAAAACCCAGAGAATTTTTAGGTTCCCTACATAGAAGTTGGAAAAGTCAAGGATAAACTACAGGTATGTTCCAATGCCAAAGAACTCAGTGGAGCTTTGTTCCAGGAAGTGCTCCTTTGCTAAACTGAAAAAAACAGACATACATCATTAGAGCATATTTAATCCAAGCGAGCATGTAATGATTACAGGACTTAGCCACAAGGAGGAATTCAGATATTCCATTCTTTTTATTTTTTTAATAGAGTACCAATATCCTATTCAAAATGCTCACCATGCTTGCCACAGTAACTGCAATGAATTTTCAGTTGCTATAGCAGGTTAAAACAATAGCATCTAAACCTCTGGGTTTTTTCACATCCTGTCTCTCAGCAATTCTTGCTGCCACAGGAATATCTTTCAGTTTGTTCAGTCTCATATCAGCAGTGACACCCAGTGGATGGAAACATTTTGAACAAGCTGGCTCCCAGCTCTGTCTCTGTCCGCCGCCACCCCAGCCACCCCCATACACACACTCCCTCACTCCTCTCACCAGGGCAACATTTTTGTAAATGCTTTGCTTCTTTGACCTTCTTACAACTCTCTGCAGGAAAAGAGTTTATCAGATTGCCTAGTGCCAGCCAGCTTTTCTTTCAAATTTGCTCAAATTAGAAAGCCTCAGACATTTCCTTTGCACTCAAGACATTTAAACCTATCAAAATATGTTCAACTAATCTGATATTTGGTTTCTAAAAATACAACCAGATATACAAGGACAGGGATAAAAGAGGAGAGAGATGCTCAATTAATTTCTTACATTTGCACATTTAAAAAATGTAATTGCCAGCAGAAATCATGGCTTTATTATTTATTCATAGCAAGCATTTAGAACATATTAAACCAAATTATGAGGAAAAAGTAATATAAACTGTGGATTAAAATCAACTTAATTCCAAATGATGGCTATCAGTAGACATATATCCAATCTTTCGTGCAACTATTTTATTAAGATGGACTGGTCTCACAGGGTGAAATGAATGACCTTTGATTTGACAGAAATGAACAAGATACAAATCTTTTTAAAAGTCTCTTACATATAGTTTCTTAATTCCAGAAATTAATTTGTGCAATCTTTTTAAAACACAAAGCCATAGAAAGCAGAGACAGAATTTTGTCCTATTTTATTTGAAAGACAAACTGTTGTTTTCTTTGTGTAGTTAGAGCCAAAGAAGATACTTTATTCATCTTTAAGTATATCATTGTTGCGGGTTAAGCACTAGCTCAGGCTTTCTAAATTACTTAACTATAAGTCAAGGACGCACCCACTGGCAAAGATTGTTGGTGGTAGATAGAGTTATTAGAAAGTTTTCTGACTTTTTCAAAACCACTACTGGCCTAACCTGTGGTGGTGCAGTGGGTAAAAGCATTGACCTGGAATGCTGAGGTCGCTGGTTCAAAACCCCAGGCTTGCCTGGTCAAGGCACATATGGGAGTTGATGCTTTCTGCCCCTCCCCCTTCTCTCTCTCTCTCTCTCTCTCTGTTTTCTCTCTCTAAAAAATGAATAAATAAAAAATCTAAAAAAACAAAACAAACAAAAAAACCCCACTACTATGTGATGCCTGTTTTTCAAAGTGGATTTTTAGCACAGAAATAAATCAATTTGCATGAACAAACACAGAGGTGATTTGTGAAGCAAAAGAACCAATACTCAATTTTATTAGAGTGACTGTCACTAACATTAGGAAAAGCCAAGTTTCTTAAAATAAAATTACATTGAGGAAAAACAGGTTGTGCTGGTAACCAAGGCTCAAGAAAAGGGATATATTTGATGGGAGATAGTTGATTTGGTTGGGCATAGTTTATGCATATTTTTGAAAGCTCACATATACTGAGATACCATGACACGGAGATGGACTGAGTGTGGAGTATGAACTAGCATGGTAAACATGGCGCCTAACACAGTACAGCATTCCCCAGTAAGAATGGGTCCACTGGATTCTGCAGGATAGTTACTCAACAGTATCACCATATGGTGGTAATAAGGAAAAGGATTTATGGACTGTTAGAACTCCCATTACCTACAACATTCCAAAACATTGTGTGTTTCACAAGGCACCAACATTAAGGGGGACAGCTTTCGTCTCTTCGATAATGGAGTAAAATGCAGGCCTCGTAGCTAAATGTTAGAGCAGCAAGAGAGATGAAACTGCAACCTAATTCATCCCAAGCCACATAGTCATGGCCATATAATTACAATAGCCCAATTTCTCCTATTCACTGCAGCACCCGGTCTTGGCCTCTTCTTTGCTTCTCCTGAGGTTGCTTCTGTCCCTCCCTCATGGGTCCTATATATCCAATTCCCTCACTCACTTACTTCTACCCACTTTGAATGCAACAAGCTGCTTGACTTAGAGGACACATCTCTGTGCACAGCCTTTATGCTCCAAAAAGCTCTCCTGGGTCGGGTTGTTCAGATTGTGCAATGATCCATTCACTTAAAACCAATTTCTTTTCACTTGAGGAAGGAAGACTTTCATCTTCACAAAAGGCATCACCCAGGTTATCACAGCTTGGTCTTTATTAACTGTTCTTTGCAAACTGGACTCACCCTTTTTGGATAAAGTCTCCTCCTATTCAGAGGAATAACTGAGGACTAGAAGGAAAGGTCCTCTCATGTAAACACTTAATATATTTCTAATTGGGCATGTGATGTTCAGAAAAATTATTATTGGAAGAGTGACTAAACAATAACAGAGATTGGGCCATTTTGTACTTAGGTAGATAAAACAGGTTATACCATCTATCCCTGCTTTCATCCCTTTGTCAGACATTGATTTAGCTCCTACTGTGTGCCAGTCAAGATGATCAATGTCCCAGATCAAGGCTAAACAAAATACCTTCTCTGCCCTATTGAACTCCCAGCTGCTGCGCATGTGTATGCGGGGGTGGGTGAGTTCGGTACAGTTTTTTTCCTTAACATGATTTACCTGAGTTGGTCTCAAAATGGCTTGATCACCCTTCTTTCCATGTCGTATCATGCATTTTGTAAGCATGAATGTCTTTGATTTTTATCCCTTTAAAAATGGTAAGTGAGTATAAATCGAGTAATTTATATGCAGAGTTGTTAGAAAAAAATTTTTTTTAGCACAGCACATTTTTAAAAATAGAATTAAAACAGTTTTAGATGCCTGGTAAAATTGGGCAGAAGACATAAGGATTTTCCACACACCTCTGGCCCCCAGTAGGCATAGTCTTCCTCATTATTAACATTCCTACCAAAGTGGTACGTTCATTGCAGTTGATGAAACTACACTGACAGACTGTTATCAGCCAAATTTCATAGGTTACCTTAGGGTTCAGTCTTAGTGTTGTATGTTCTATGGGGTTGGATAGATGTATAATGACTGTGTCCACCATTAGCAAAGTAGGTTGTCATCAAGGAGAGAAGGTTCATGGATCTTAATATTGTAAAGACTCAAACAACTCAGTGATCAAGAAAGGCACTGAAGGCCCTGATTGGGTGGCCCAGATGGATACAGTGTCGTCCTGAAGCACTGAGGTCATGAGTTCAATCAACCATCAGGGCACATAAAAGAAGCAATCAATGAATGCACAACTAAATGGAACAACTAAGTGGAACAAGTTGATGCTTCTCTCTCTCTTCTTTCCTCTCTCTCAAATCAATAAGAAAAAAATTTTTTTTTAAATACTGAAAAAGAAAAGAAACAAAACTGGCAAAGGGAAAGAGGGAAGGAAATACTAGTAAAGAAAGGGAGAAAAAGGAGGAGAAACAATTGAGGCAGAGGAAAAGGGGAAAAACAGCTATTACAAACTAACTTCGCCTACTTTACTGCCATGAGTGGCCCAGATAAACTGAGTAATCCTAGAAAAATGTATTGTGGACCTGGCTCAGGAAGCTGAGAAGCCACCATTTACCTACTTGAATGGCAAACATCAGCTGGAAACCAACCGCTGATGCAAGTCAATGTTCTGTAGCACTGTGAGAAGAAACTTTTAAAAATTCATATCAAAAATAAAAGAATTTGAGTTATTTTAGATTAGAACTGAAATGTTGCAGAAATAGGCTTAAACTGTTTTCTTATTTTTAAACTCTTTTATTTTGGTTTGCTTTGTTTTGTGCTCAAATAGTAAGTGCACGACTTTGAGAATTTCTGTAAGGGGAACAGTTGCCTATGACTAGCCCCCAGACCCAGAACAAGCACATTATCAGTACCCTAAAAGCCAACTGCAAGCTCCTTCTATGCACTACTTCTCCCAGAGTCAACATACTTGCCTGCAGACAACACAATTGAGTTTTTAACAACATACAAATGGAATATATAGTATATAGGATATATATTAGATATAGTATATATTCTATTGGATTCTGGTATCTTTGATCCAATATTAGGTTTTTGAGATTCATCCATGTTATAGCAGGGAGGTAAAGTTT
The DNA here is from genome assembly GCF_036850765.1 of Saccopteryx bilineata. Lineage (NCBI taxonomy): Eukaryota > Metazoa > Chordata > Mammalia > Chiroptera > Emballonuridae > Saccopteryx > Saccopteryx bilineata. The sequence goes on along the minus strand of NC_089492.1, from coordinate 20,886,474 downwards.
GTTCATTCTAAATGTTATGTAATATTTCATTGCATAATTATATCACAGATTATTCTACCATTCTTCTGCTGATCAAAGTTTATATTTCAATAGCTGCTACTACTTGTAGTAAAAACATAATATTTCCCATGAATTTATTTTTAAAGTAGATTCATATGAACAAAGAACATTGTCAAATACATATTGGTCCTTAATTAGATTAATTACTAATAGGTTATGTTCAGGAGGGGAAATTGAGAAAATACCCTTTTGTCTCTCTCTTACACACATACACACACACACACATATTATGAATAAAAGAAAGGGGGGCAGATTGGGTTTGTAGGTTGAATGAACAATGGGAGAAGAAAAGAGTAGCCAAACCATGATTGAAACCAACTGAGTTAAGCACCTGTTGGGTAAAAGGTTTATGACTGACACCACTTTTCCCAAAACACAAATGTATGGATGTCAATAATGATGCTATGACACTAATGGGCTTATTATAGAATGATTTTATTCATGAACAATACTGAATTCCTTATTCTCAACTCAGGATGTTTTCTTAAATCTCTAGAAGAAAATAACAAAAGTTGATTTTGGTTGTTCTCTCTTATATGTGTGTGTGTGTGTGTGCTTATGCATATTGCACACACACTATGCATATAGGCACACAATACTCACACATACACACATGCATACTTATACACAGGCTGGGAAATAGTTTTAATAAAACCTGTCTGCAGAGGATTTACTAAGAAATGACTGAGTCAAATAACTACTCCTTTCTTTTATTTAATTGAAATGAAAGGTCTATTTTGAAAATACATGCTACATACAATTAATCTATAAGAAGTATGAGTTCACATAGATGGTCTGTATAAAAGTGTGCATTGCACTGACCTAAAACAGAGTCCTGATCTCAATTTTAACCTGATGATGGACCCTGTCCTATAGTGCCACAGCAATAACAGTTCTGCTTGATGACTGACCTCCCCACGGACCAGCCAGGTCCTGTTCCGCTGCTCTCATAAGCCACTAATGTCCTGGGTTAGCTGGGTATTGTACATGTAATCAGACACAGTGGAGTTCAGGGGACCTCACTGTCCAAAGTGAAGTTGAGAATTTGCTAACTCCCCACTTTGTTACAATGAATCTGGGTTTACGATGAGTCCATGTGATGTCAAATTTGGCTGTCTGCAAAGCCTGAAATGAACAAAGTTTACTAACTCTCCACCTCCTTTCTGCCTTTGTGTCTACGAAGGCGTGTGTGTGCACGCACATGCATGGCTTAACAGAAATTTCATTGTTACAGAAGCAGACATTGCAGAGTTCAAGAAGAAAACTGAATGTTATTCAGCCTTACTTTCTTTTCACAAAGATTTATGATTGGAATAACAATAACACCTATTTTATTTGGAGATCAAATAAATTTCACAGTTCAAGGGGAGACACTGTCAATGTATATCACTCCCAGCGTATTTTTACAAAACAATTCCTTGTATATAAAAGGGAAAGCATTTAGCTATTTTAAAAATAATGTATATACACTCTTATTATTCTTTCTTTCTTTCTTTTTCTTTTTTACAGAGAGAGTCAGAGAGAGGGATAGACAGGGACAGAGAGATGAGAAGCATCAATCATTAGTTTTTCGTTGCGCATTGCAACACCTTAGTTGTTTATTGATTGCTTTCTCATACGTGCCTTGACCGCGGGTCTTCAGCAGACCGAGTAACTCCTTGCTCGAGCCAGCGACTTTGGGCTCAAGCTGGTGAGCTTTTGCTCAAACCAGATGAACCCTCGCTCAAGCTGGTGACCTCGAGATCTCGAACCTGGGTCTTCCACATCCCAGTCCGACGCTCTATCCACTGTGCCACTGCCCGGTCAGGCACTCTTATTATTTTTTAATAATAATTCTAACAATAATTATTCTGTTCTTTCTTGAAGATAATATAATTGGAAATGTTTATGAATCAGTTCACTAATAAATATTTACCCTCTTTTAGCCAAAATGTTGCCTCGATTTGTTCATTATTTTAACATGTATTGATCGTATTATAGAAACAAAGGTGATACTAATTTCCATATCTAAGTGGGTTGAGGGAGAAAGCTGAATATAAAAACGAGATTTTTTTCTGTTCTCTTTAGATCGTCAAGATGGTAAAAAGAAGAAACTACTATTCCTTCCTAATAACACAAACTAAATGATGTCATTTCTACTTGCACACTTGAGCTAAACTAAAGCTGGGTATTCATTGGTCACGGAGTCGGGAAGACAGATTGGATATGGTGGAATTGTTATTGTGGAGTTAAGTCTTTCGGAACCAAATGCTATCACGCATGTCACTAGTTCCTATGTCAAACCTTATGTGTGAGTTGACTGGTATTTATTCATTAATGAGGACTTTTCCATTTATCTTTTGCAAATTCAGACATTCACTCAAATTTCATACCATGATCTGATGAAAGAGGCACAATAAGTAGAATTTGAGCTAGTATCAAGATAATTTATTAAGCTCTATAAAACCTGTCCTTGATATCACTGGGTAACTGAAGCAATGTCATTTAACATATTCCTCACAGCCTTACGAATTGTTTTCTTTAGTCTATATTTCCCTTGTAAATAGTAGATGTATCCGTGGAGAAGGCAGGATTAGCACCTCTGCTTCTGCCAACTCAGCTGGTGCCCTTTGCTCCTGTCATCCAAGAGGAAATCTGCCAAAGATTTCTGCCAAATCTTCCAAGTTTGTCTGGGGGTCACAGTGTGACGACTGTGGTCATTAGAAAAATAACTCAGTCCCTAATTGTTCCAGTTACTATTCCTACATTTAAAAACAAAAACAAAAAACTTAACTCAAAGCTAAATGGCTCATGTCAATCATTTTATTATCCTCACAGAGTTTGTAGGGCAAGAACTGAGATAGAAAAGAACAGAAGTAGTTTGTCTCTGGTCCACAGTATCTAGGGCCTCCTCGGAATATTAGAGGTGGGGGATGGTATGCAGGTGGGAGCCGAAATCCTATGAAGAATCATTCACTTGCATTTATGACACCTGGGCTGGGACACTTGTGCATGCAGCATCTCTATTGATTGGGGTTCCACACCACATGGTGGCTTCAGTACTTGGAACTATTACATGTCAGCTTGGGTCTCCATTTGCAAGTACTGAGATGAACAAGGGAGAAACAGCACTATCTTTATAATCCAGTCTCATAAGTCACAGGGTGTCACTTCAACCATGTTCTGTCTTCTGAAGAAGCCACAAACTCAACCAGAATTCTTTAAAACTGTAATACTCATCTGAAAATGGTAGAAAATATCAAAGACATTTCTCCATGTATTCACACGAGCATAATAAGCTTTTCTCCTCAATATTCTCTGGAGAAAGTGGTACATTCATCTTTTTAAGACATCAGGAGAAGCTAGACTAAAACTCATTTTCAGGTTATGTTACATCATGACAAACTAACTATTTGAAAACTTAAAAAATTTTACTCGACACCCAAAAAATAGTCTGGCCTACTTATTTGGACTGAACAGCAATTGTTGACTGAATTATTATACAAGGTCCACTTATTTATTTTGTACTTTGACAGTTGAGCAAAAGTTGGCTTTCTTTTTTGCAGTCTGTACTTTCATTTGCTTGGAACTTATTTCTTTTCTGAAACCAAAGAGGATTATGTAGGTTTATAGTCAAACATTGTTGACAATCCCCAAGACTATGTAGTTATTATTCAACATATTTTTCTACTTGAACATTTGCATCAAGATTAGCTATGTGCTCAAAAATAGACAAAAATAAAAGCTTCCATATTAAAATATCTGACTATATATTATTTAATATTAATATAATTTACATAAAAATGCAGTGAGGAAATTATATATGAGAAATTTATCACAAGATGTTTTTGAGTTTCTGCATTACTGACTCTACATGGAGATAATATTCCAATTTTAATGGATATCACCATCCTGGAGGCCCCACTATGTCTTCGGGCTCTGTGTAACCTCATGGCATAGAATGATTAGATTTCAGAGATGTAATTCTTTCCCCCCCAAAATGCCAAGCTGATAAACATCTGAAATTTCAATACAGCTGTTCTTCTGATTTCCTTACTGCTATAATCACATTGAGAAATCAGGATTGGAATAGAATATTTGGAACACATGTCCTCTCCGATTTAATGGTCTGGTTAAGTCTCTATGGTGAGGTATAGCTAAGAGGGAAGTGGAAGAATTGTCTTTTTCATAATTGTCCCTGTGAGTTCTTATCCTTTAATGAAGGATTTTCTCTGTGTTTAATATTCTTAGGGTGAGAAGATGATTGGCATCTTCTCGTGTACATTGAAAAAGAGGATTTATTTTGAAACTCAAACCAGCTTTACCTACTCAGGGAAAACATGTAGTTGAAGCAATTATTCAGATTATTTAGGCCTCAAGTCGCTTTCATGTCCATTTTTAAAATATTTCTGGTATTTGATTTTATTTTACCAACATTATTACTGATAAACTAATTTAAAGGATAAAAATATAAAAACAATAAACATGTCAATAGCTGCTTTGAAATCCTAAACAAGACTGTTAGCATACTCTCCCTTTTTTTCCCTTCCTTTGTTATCTCTCTAGGTTCCATAACAGTTTCTCATTGTTACTACACAAATTTCTCATATTGAGGAGCAGACCCCAACACTTTTTCTTTTTTTTTTTTTTTCCTGAAGCTGGAAACGGGGAGAGACAGTCAGACTCCCGCATGCGCCCGACCAGGATCCACCCGGCACGCCCACCAGGGGCGAAGCTCTGCCCACCAGGGGGCGATGCTCTGCCCCGACCAGAGCCACTCTAGCACCTGGGGCAGAGGCCAAGGAGCCATCCCCAGCACCCGGGCCATCTTTGCTCCAATGGAGCCTTGGCTGTGGGAGGGGAAGAGAGAGACAGAGAGGAAGGGGGGGGTGGAGATGCAAATGGGCGCTTCTCCTATGTACCCTGGCCGGGAATCGAACCCGAGTCTCCCGCAGGCCAGGCCGACGCTCTACCGCTGAGCCAACCGGCCAGGGCCAACACTTTTTCAGTACACAGGATTCTATGTACCAGACAATGGACGTGATGACTTCTCAAGCGTTCCCTACCTATAAAACCAAAGTAAAACTAGTGCCTACTTTACAGAGTATTAGTGAAATCAAATGACATAATACGTATGAAGATATTTTTAAACAAACACAGATCATAGAATGAAAATGGATTCAAGATCCAAGTCCTGAAAACAAATGGTATACATTAGATATGAGTTTGTTAATAAAGGGCGACTATGTGTGACAGAAAGGAAAGGTATCATAAGCGATAAAGTATTTCCCACACATTCATTCATTCCGGGTGCCACAAGGAAGAATAACAAGGGGGTTTAGATTAGATTGAGGAATGATTTAAGATGTGAAAGATGAATGAATGACAATACCCTGGAGAGGTAGAAAAAAAGATGAGTGAATATTCTGAGCCACAAAGGAGCTCGCTGCTTTGAATGGACTCAAGGAAGCTGTGAATTCCTATATTTGCCTGTCTCTCTAATTTTGGGGCTACGATTTGCCCTATGTCCTTCCCTCATTGATGGATCAAAGAAGATTTGTTGATTTTTCAGTTCCTTCAACTTTTTTACTTGCTGGGATGGAGTAACAATTTCTAAGTTCTTCACCTGCAGAAACATAAACCAGAGTCCTTACTCTTCCCTGAGGTCTCACTCCTCACCTCTCCTATTCTCCACTGACAGTATTCACTGTAGTTTGTCCTGCCACACTGCTCCCTGCTTTGTGCTTCTCTCGATGATCACAGCATTCCCCATCCACTCTGATTCCCTGATTTTGCAGAAATAGCTCAGAGGAAACTACTGAAAAAGCCAAGCCTCTTATTTCATGGATCCAACCTCTACTAGCACAAAGATTTTTTAAAAATAAGATTCTCTCTTGAGTGTTTTATAAGTTGATTGAAATTTCAGCCTGTCTGAAATTTTAACCCACCTGCTGTCAGAGGTGAAATTAAAGTCTTCCCACGGCCCACAGACATGACATGCATGTGAAGATGGCAAGAGCAAGGTAAGGCAGTAACTGCTTTAGATCCAGGTCTGGACAACCTTTGAAATAAGGTGCTTCTAAGGAGCATGCAGGAAGGAGAGACATGGGGCTGAGGTTGGTAACCCGCTCACTGATATCTAGCAATCAGTGGTTGTTTACATGGACAGGTATCAGAATGGGAAGCCAGAGGTTACCAAGGAGAATGAGAGCTTAGTCATAAAAGCAACTTATGGAGGTGAGATCATAGGTTAAATTAGCATGAGACTGTCTCCTCCATAGCATGCTGTAAAGATGAGAGATAATTATTGTCTGATGATTTGTTCATGGTAAAATAATCAAAAAATATTATCTTCCTCAAGGTAAGAAGGCAGGTAGGTCTTCCTCACAGTACCATTCCTTCCACCCAACACAGGGCAGTGAGACATGACATCTAGATAATCCTAAAGAAATGTTTGTGAAGTTGAATAATGAATCTTTTCTTAGTCTGGGTGGTTAAGTCAGGAGAGAGTTGGCTTTGTTGCCTTTTTACATTAAATTGTATTGTATTGCAATATATTGCTTTGCATTGGATCGAGTAGTTTTGGTGTGAGCTGGTGTACTATAATATCCATTTCTTATAGCCTCATAGTCTTTGAAAATCCACTGTAATAAAATCAGAGCAGGTACGAGTATGCGTGCATGTCTGCGTGTGTATATTTGTTTATGTTAGACAGCGAGAGAAAGATTTTTCTTAATGACAGTGAAGAGCTATCTTTCCAGAAACAACAGTGAAAATGAGGGCAAAGAAGAATTTGTAACAGGATTTGCATAGGAGGAAAACACATTTTTCATCAGAATTCTAGGACAGGTGGGAAAGCAGGCGAATGGGAGCCATTTCTGGTTAGGAAACATATTAAAGCTCTAATAAGGCAGGGCCCCATGAGAAGAGCTGCTGGAGCTGCCCCTGGCCCCTTCCCAGGTGGTCTCTTCCACGCTGCAGGTGAGATAGATTGGTCTCCAAAAAGAGAAAACAAAGATGAAGCCAAATAGAAAAGAGACAGTTCACATTTTAACTGTACCTGTTGCACATAACCTCCACCTATTTCAGTAAAGTAATATTCTTCCAGTTGAGATTGCGTTTCGTTTAACGCCATCAAGTGGCAGTGTTTTGTAACCAAGAGAACAATTATAAAAGAAGGCAATATAAAGGTGGTACAATCATAGGAAGATACATATTTGCTAAAATGGAGAAATCAAGAGTTTAAGTCAGGATTTTCCCATCGCCAAGGACAGGAAGATCCTCGAATAATAACTGGGTAACACACATAGCTAACATCCTATCTGATCCAGCTATGCAATATTTAGTCAGTTTGCCTGACCCCAATCTCCTAAAGCACATAAAAAATAATGTGGTTTGCAGATTCAAAGCCAAGATAACCTCTTAGATGTGATTTAAAGCCTTTTTGCTTATCACTAATCCATATGCAGGATCACAGTCTTTATGATATAGAAAATTCTGCAAACATTTTTATGACATGGTCACCATTCTTTTCTTTAGTCATTGATTTTTATCAGAATATACACTCCTCTCTGATAAAAAAAAATATTTGGTTAGAATAGCTGGCCAAGCCTGACCAGGCAGTAGCGCAGTGGACAGAGCATCGGACTGGGATGCGGAGGACCCAGGTTCGAGACCCCAAGGTCACCGGCTTGAGGCCGGGCTCATCTGGTTTGAGCAAGGCTCATCAGCATGAACCCAATGTCTCTTGCTTGAGCAAGGGGTCACTTGCTCTGCTGTAGCCCCCCAGTCAAGACACATATGAGAAAGCTATCAATGAACAAATAAGGTGCCGCAACGAAGAATTGATGTTTCTCATCTCTCTCCCTTCCTGTCTGTCTGTCCCTAGCTATCCCTCTCTCTGGCTTTCTGTCTCTGTCAAAAAAAGAAAAAGAGAGAGATTATGTGACCATTATTTTGACACATGTTTTCTAATTTGTCACTGTTTAGGAAGCTCAGTTTTAGGTGTTAATAGTTAATAAAAGCTTTAACAAGTGGATATTCTGAAAGTACTTTACTCACCATGTCTAATCATTTTCACTTCCTTTTCTCACACAAATTACAGAGAGACATGAGGAAAAACATTAAGTAGGCATTACAAAATAAAATGTAAGTTTTAACCAATGAAAAAAATTACAAGAAAACCCTGGGTACCAAAGGAATATAATAAAAGAAATATCACGTCTTCAAACCCTGTCAATACATAATTGTATTCTGATGGTTGCAGAGATTTAAATTACCTATGTATTTAAAATATCAATACTAAATACTTGATTTTCACAACTCTTGCACTTTTTATTAGCTTTTCCAATAAAACTTCAGAGGTAGCTCTTTTTACCTATTCAATTTTAAGGGAAACCATTTGCTTCTCCATGAAGTAAGGGCCTTGGAAGAAGAAACTACAATCAAATGGAAAGAACACTCTACCAAGAATGAAAAGGCCTGTGTCTTTGTCTTATGCTGCTATTGGTGTGCTTGATGATCTTAGACAATATATTCTGCTGTTTTAAATCTTTTCTTCTTTTTAAAATTTGGATGCCTTTAACTTTAATATTTTTAGCATTATATTTTTCACAAAATATTCTTGGGCTAAAAACAAACCAAAAATAGAAGGAGGAAGAGGAGAAAAGAGGGAAGAAGGAGACAAATCATGGCACTAGACAACTAACTAGTAGAGTTTCTTTTATTCCTCAGGTAATACCAAACTCTAGTAACAAGAAAATTCCTTCGTAATGTGAAAAGTGGTGTATTTCAGAGCACTTATAACACTAATGTAAATAATACTATTTTATAGTGTAATCATGTAAACTTCCTTTTACAGTGGAGATTCATCTCAGTGTATGAGACAGAAGGTGGGTGCAAGTGTTGATAAGAGTTGTACATTTGGTGTTGAGAACATGTTGGGATTATACTTTTCTGAGCTCTAGTTTCTCTTTCTATTGACAGGATAATACAAGAACACACATTTGAAAGAGGCTAATGTGCACAGCATATTGTATACTCAGTAAAAGTATATTTCTGTGGGAGATGAAAGGAAGAATGACTTTCTCCAATTTGAGCTGGGACAGTGGCAGAATAAAAAGGGTTATCATGGGGGTCTTAGTAGGTAAGGCAAATGTTTGAGAATAAATAGGGTTTCAAAAATATGAGGCAATAATATTCAGGCAGAGAGGCATGAGGACACAGTATCTACTGGCAACGGCAAAATGTGTGCTCTGGTTAGACTGTGTCTTGTGAGGGGTGACAGCAAGGTGCAGAGCCCTGAGCAAAAGCCATTTCCTTTAATACATAGTACAGAGTTTCAGATTTATCTTATATGTTTGAGCTTCCCAATACTGTAGTCACCAGTCACTTGAAATGTGGCTATTGTGACTCAATTAATTGAAATTTGAAAACAGAAGAAATATAAGGTTTTTATTATTGATGTTAAACATGACTTGGGGTAGGACTCATTTCTCTTTAAACACTGAAAATTTAGCATGTTAGTTGAGATATGTGAAGTGTAAAATACACATTGAATTTTGAAAGCTAATTACAAAAAATTGAAGCATTAATACTTTTCAATACTTCTCAAAGTAATTGCATGTTGACATGATAAGATTTTGGAAGACATTGGTTTAAATGAAATATATCATTACATCAATTTCACATGTTTTTTTGTTTTTTGTTTTTTTGCTTTTTTTATGTGGCTATTAGAAAAACTTAAATTACATATGTAACTCTCAATACATTTCTACTGGACAGCTCTGCTATAGATAATGCAGACATTTTATTCAAGGGAGAGACATTTTTGATATTCATTTATAAAGAAAATATCACTACAATATGCAGAGTAAATTCAGCACATATAATATTGGAGGCTAAATGACCACTTGTGAGGTTGATGTAATTGTTTAGGTAAGAAAAAAATAAAGGGCCTGGATAAAAATAGGAGGGAAGGATAAAAATTTTCAAAAAAATATGTAACAATTATAAGAGGGAGGCCTGGTGAATAAACAGGGTAAACAGAGATTAAAGAAAATAAGACCAGAAGAGAGTTTCAATAAGGTGGGGATGATAAGCTCCATGGAATTCTGCAGAAAACACTGAAATGCTGCTCTAATTACCCTCTCTATTAGCTTTACTTATTACTTCTTCCTTAAACTATGGTGAAAGCTTCTTAATTGTTGTGTCAGTCTTCAGGTATTTATTTTCTACAAAGTCTATGTATAAATTTCCATCAATGAAGCCCTAAAAGTATATGAAAAAAATTGTGGGTATGGGTGCATTTTTTAGGAAGAAGTGCCATAGCTTTCACCATTTTCTAAATGAAGTAATAACAACTTCTCGAAAGGAAGGAAGGAAGGAAGGAAGGAAGGAAGGAAGGAAGGAAGGAAGGAAGGAAGGAAGGAAGGAAGGGAGGGGAGGGGAGGGGAGAAGGGAAGGGAAGGGAAGGGAAGGGAAGGGAAGGGAAGGGAAGGGAAGGGAAGGGAAGGGAAGGGAAGGGAAGGGAAGGGAAGGGAAGGGAAGGGAAGGGAAGGGAAAGGAAGAAACCCAAATGTTACTATGCTAGGATCCATGTAGAGTAAGAAATTACTGGGTAGAGAGAGACAAGAAATGAATACTCAATCTTGAAGAATATCAACATTTATATGGGAAAGAGTTATAAAGTAGAGGTAGACTAACCCTTTCTCTAAAACACAGTTGAACTATAGAAGGAAATGAGTGTTCACTAGCTGGAACATTTCATTGTTTGTGTGTCTGATTCCCAGGAAAATATTTTTTAGATCATGCTCTTTCATGAATATCTAAGATACAGTATCTGCTAGTGAATCTGTATCTGCAAGTGAGATCTCCATTTTTAAAAACCATTTCCTGCCCTGCAGCTGGGAAGTGTCTGGCTGGAAAATCTACGAGATAATCAGCTACCACTCATCAGCTATCTAGATGGCCTGGCATCCTGGGAGTTAGAGCTGGTCATTTCAAAACAATGCAGAGGCTAAGTTGTACCCCCATGGGCAGCTGAGAATTTAAATGAATTCAGGTGCAGAGGTAGTATCACTTACCATTTAAGACTTATAATAAGAACAAGCTCCAGACTTTGGAAAATTCAAGGTAAAGAGACCTAATCATGAGAAGCCAAGCCTTAGCCTTGTAACTACAGCCCCAGCAAACTGTATAGATCTGTTTGCATGGACACAATGCACTCATCAATGAATAATTAGATTCAAGAGGCAACATGGTTTTATTTTCCAACATGCTTGCTCAAGCTTAAGAAACCAAAGGGGCTCCCTGCCATCATGTAAGTGTGTGACAGATTTTCGCTGTGGTGTGTGGACTGGCAGTTTATAGAAGCACCAGTCTGTGACAGGAAGGAATGGACTAAAGTCAGGAGACTTTGGTGTGGGAGTTCTACAATCATCAGTCAGTCCTCTCGGAGCTCAACCCTACGTCTTTCCATTGAGGAGACTGGACTAAGGAACATGGAATTCCTCTCCTTTCTTGACTTTCAATGATTTAATATCAGAAAACCCTTAATAACAACAACAACAAAATGGCATTGTACATGGCTTAGGTCCTTGCTTAACTAGCTTAAAGGTGAGTGCTAAACTCTTTATTTTTTTTAATTGATTGATTTTAGAGAGGCAAAGAGAAGAAGGTGGCGTGGGGTGTGGGGGCGGTGCATTTGTTTGTTGTTTGACTAGGGATCGAACCCACAACCTTGGTGGTTCAGGACAAATTCTAAGCAACTGAAATAACAGGCCAGGGTCATAAGTGGCATTCTCTTAATATTCTGGTTCTTGTTGGGAGATTATAGATAGTTAAATGTTTTGGGTTGAACTATAAACTCAATGCAGTTATTTTTATTCTCAATTGGTGTCTGAAACTGAATTTGTCATCACTTATACAAATCATAGCAAAAAAGAAAAATAACTAAATGATTGTGTTTTTTTAAAAACCTTTCAGTATCAGCTAACCATAAAAATTTAGTAAAAACTTTTTATCATTTCCACATGTTTACATTTAATTTTCAACTAAAGGTATATGTATATTATCTCTTAATTCTTCTCCTACACTTATGACAGACTCTTTATCCAAAATGCTGATTTTGTATGAATCATTTTAATTTATCTAATCTAAGTCATAAAATGCAAACTACTGGTAGAGGTAACCATTTTATATTATTAACAGGCCCTACACATATGAAAATTACTATGATAATCTTACATAATTACACTGCATTCTCACAACTAGTGGATATTATTTCCCTTATTTAACATGAGAAAATTTTGAGATTAAAGTCTTACGTTAAACAATAGATGAATTGCACAATCAGGTTTTAAACAAAAATCTGTGTGACTCTCATCTCTTAGAAATTCTTCACTTTGCAACTCCTCTCCTACATTACTGGCTGTTTTTCTCACTGTTATTTCTGTACACAAGTAAACATTGCATATAACCTGAACCTTATATCTTAAGATGGTATAAAAGCTCCTTCATGGCCTTTGAAGAAGACCTTTACTGAATTACATAAGTCTTGATTTTTTGTGCAGAAAGTTAATATTTATCAGCATTTGAAATTTCCCAATTTTTATATAATCAGAAAAAAAACTGGGAAAGTTGAAGAATCAGAAGTTTCGCAAAGAGTCCATTTACTATAATGGTGACCAGAAATCTTTCAACTTCTGCTTGAACCATTTTAGTGACTGGAGACCAATTCATTTTAAGATAAATTTCTAGATATTTAGAAACTATACATATGGGATGAATAAAGTATATATGTTTATTACTCCAAAGCCCTAAATTAAGTCTAGTCTTCTCACCTAAACTTCAGAATTATATATCTATTCAGACACCAACTAATCTCTTTATATACTTAGATTGTTCAGATGCAATTAAAACCTAGTATATTTCAATGTAAATACATTCTCTTCTCCATATCTGCTCTTCCTCCAGTGTTGCCTATGGCAGTAAATGATATCTTCATTCATTCTATTTCTCAAGACAGAAACATTGAAGTCATTTTTCATTTCTTACTGAATGCTCCTAAGGAAATGTCAACTCTCGTTGTTGATTCTACCAACCAAAAAGCCTTTGATTTTGTCCACTCTCCATTCTATCTGATGCTATCATTTTATTGCTGGTTTTCTTCAACTGTCTCTTACTTGATTTATTTTCAGACATTAAAGTGAAATAAGTCAGACAGAGTAAAACAAATGCCATATGATTTCACTTATATGTGAAATCTAAACAAAATAAGTGAACAAACAAAATAGAAACAAACTCACAGAAACAGAGAACAGACTGATAGTTGTCTATGGGGAGGGGGTTGGAGAACTCAGTGGAAAAGGTGAAGGGATTAAGAAGAACAAATTGGTGGTTACAAAGTAGTCATGGGGATGCAAAGTACAGCATAAAAATTATAGTCAGTAATATTATAATAACTGTTATACCACTGTGCTGTACACCTGAAACTAATACAAAATAATACTGAATGTCAGTATTATGAAAAATAAAATAAAAACTTTTAAATAAATAAATAAAAATTTGGCATGGAATAAAAAAGGAAGAAAGGAAGGAAGGAAGGAAGGAAGGAAGGAAGGAAGGAAGGAAGGAAGGAAGGAAGGAAGGAAGGAGAAAAGAAAAACTGTTGAGCATATAAATTTTAATGAAATAGATTGAAACTTGAAGCCAGAACACTGTGACTAGGTTAGGACCTAAACATCTATGAACTCATTCTGTGAGATCATGAGATCATGATCTCTGTGAGACCATGAGAGATCAGTCATCAACTGGATACTATGCAATAACAGCAAATCTTAGAACTAGTAAACTGAGCATATGTTTCACAAGTAGCCTGAGCTACTTGGTAGTGTGAGATCCAAAGACTGAGTCATTCAGGGCAGGAACAGGAGGCTTCAAGAAAAAAAAAAATAGGCCCTGGCCGGTTGGCTCAGTGGAAGAGCTTTGGCCTGGCGTGCAGAGGACCCGGGTTCGATTCCCGGCCAGGGCACACAGGAGAGGCGCCCATCTGCCTCTCCACTCCTCCCCCTCTCCTTCCTCTCTGTCTCTCTCTTCCCCTCCCACAGCCGAGGCTCCACTGGAGCGAGGATGGCCCGGTTGGTTGCTGAGGATGGCTCCTTGGCCTCTGCCCCAGGCGCTGGAGTGGCTCTGGTCGCGGCAGAGCGATGCCCCGGAGGGGTGGAGCATCGCTCCCTCGTGGGCAGAGCATCGCCCCCTGGTGGGCGTGCCGGGTGGATCCCGGTCGGGCGCATGCGAGAGTCTGTCTGACTGTCTCTCCCCATTTCCAGCTTCAGAAGGATACAAAAAAAAGAAAAAAAATACTGCATTTTTTAAAACATAGTAAATGCTATATAAATAATAATAACAATAGTGATTGTTATGTCCCTAATTACTGAATCAAGGCAAATAATTCAAATTTAAATTACTTTCATTGTTTTTGGATAATTAAAGTTCCCATAATTTACCACAATAGTCTACCTTCAGGCTGCTCATAATGTGCTAAAAAAATAAATTATTATGTTTTTAAGACTCACAGTACACTTTTACATTCTTTGTAGCCAAATCAATTTCTAACCAATATACCTACATTTATCCTTTTCTTTTTCTTCAATATAAAATTGTTCTTTTTTAACCCTTTGAGTAGTATGAACATTCATGTACATCTTCACTCAAAGGGTTAACCAAAAAATCACTACTCAAAGGGTTAATTAAAGAATTTTATCTTACTAAACATAAATCATAATTGTCAATTTCCAGTGTCCTATTGTTTTTAATCTACTATAATTTTACTATGATATTGTAGCAAACATATCTGATTACATTTTTGAAAACTTTTTTTTTTTGTATTTTTCTGAAGTGAGAAGTGGGGAGGCAGAGAGACAGGCCCTTGCATGCACAGGACCGGGATCCACCCACAAGCCCACTAGAGGCGATGCTCTGCCTGTCTTGAGCATTGCTCCATTGCAACTGGAGCCATTCTAGCACCTGAGGTGGAGGCCATGGAGCCATCCTCAGCACCTGAGCCAACTTTGCTCCAGTGGAGCCTTGGCTGCAAGAGGGGAAAAGAGAGATAGAGAGAAATGAGAGGGGGAAGGGTGGAGAAGCAAATGGGTGCTTCTCCTGTGTGCCCTGGCTGGGAATTGAACCTGGGACTTCCACACGCTGGGCCAACACTCTACCACTGAGCCAGCTGGCCAAGGCTGAAAACTTTAAATATTAATTTCTGAGCCTGAGATCTGACAGAAAGTAGAATAACTGGGAAAATATATGAGCAAAAAATAAATAGAGAAAGGTATACATAGTCCAACTCCTTGGGACTATCTTAATACTACAAAGTACAGTATAAACCAATCTACTTTATATATGGTTATTAAAGAAGAGAAATGAAGAGTACTCCCATCCTATATAGACTTGAAATCTCCTGTCCTGTATTCACTCAACATCAGTTGAATTCAATCTAGTGACCAAATATCTTGAAGTTAGTGTTTACTAAATATATGTTTAAGCCAATTCACAGGGGAGACCCTTCCATTTGATTTGCAAAGAACAAAACATAAACAACAATCTAAGACAAAATTCTATCTGATAAAATTCTATTTGAATTACACTTTTTTTTCTCCTACGAAAGTATATTCTTTCATCCACCCTTTTTCAATGACATTTACCAACTATTGTTACAGGACTTTGAAGTGGTATTTTTTAAGTCCATTAATTTTAACTGAAATCAAAATAATTACACATCAATTCTTATTTACCAGTACCATTATCTTCATTTCTTTTCCTGCCAGAATAAATCTTTATACCCAAAAGGGAGATGATAGAAAGAATTTCGCTTTTAATATTTAGAAACTTACATTAAAGCAATTGTTGAAAATTGGCTCTCCCCAAAAGTCCCTCATTATACAACTCCAGAGGACATTATTCATAGAGAATAGCTTTGCTAGGATTCCAAACACACCCCTCTTTCCTGTATATATCTTTTCTGCAAATCTGTTGGGGAGAATTCCACAATTTACTTTTCTAATCAACAGACGAATGTCCTCAGTGAAAGAGGTCATACCTTTATCTTGTATCATTATTGTCCAGTACACTGGTTAACCCAGGGTCCTATAAACAAAAAGAATGCTTTGAACTGAACAAAACATCTGTCTGAATCTCAAAGCACCAACAAGGGACCTAGTTTGAAGATTTAGGCTCACAACTAAATTTTTTTATCTGATAAAGTTGCCTATGACTTAATGTACCATCATAAGAGGTAAATATATGGAGTCCGGATGAAGGAAGGGAACAGCTGCCCAATCTGCTGTGACATGAAGTCATTCCTAGGAATTCATGGAACGAAGCCGACTTGAGCTGAATCACCTTCATATCCTAATCGGAGTCACTCGACATGTTAGGCAGCCTTCCCTAAAATAGTGAGTCCTCACCTCAAATGAACACATCATTTTATCATAATGTTTTGATTTTTAAGTTCTGATTCTTTTTATTTTCAGTGTTAGTTTTTAATTCATCAGCTGCCCACATAAGACATCCTCTCCATTCCCACATCACTAGAACTCATGTAATATTTCAAATTGCTAGCCAGCACTGTCCCACAACTTGTGGTGCAAAATATTATCATATACTCCATAGAGTAATTTGGGAGAAAAAAATTTCATGCTTATTTCTGACTTAATTTCTAAAAGGACATTGGGTTTAAAAATAGGGAATATTGTTTCTAAAGTATTTACCTTTGATATTATAAATAATTTCAGTTCTACATCTTTCTTTTCTCCCACCACAACTAAAAAAAAACCTCACCCACCCATTTCTTTTTGCCAAATGTAGTTATGAGGCAGCCAAGCAATTCATTTAGAGAGTGTTATTTTCCCCCTAGATTTGAGGGGATAAGATAAAGACTCATTTTGTATTCTTGTCTAAAGAATAAAAGTACCAACTTTCTAACAATACAATTATGATGCCAGAATAGGAAGAGACTGAGATGCAGTTGTTAATAGCCACCTTTTGACAGCTCAAGGGAGCAGTGGCATATGAGTGCCTCTTGTTGTTAGTGACAAAGTCAGTTGAGAATTTCACTTCAAATTTATTGTAATCCCAACAGAGTAGAGGTAGGTTACTGGTCACCAAAATGGTTAAAAAAAATCATCTTCAACAAACGAGAGGAGATATAGCTAAATGTTCCCAATTAAGAAGCCTCTACAAAATCCCAGAAATGCTCTATGAAATTGCCACCATTTAATAACCAACAATACTAGAAAACATGACTATCAGATCATAGAAGTAGCTTTCAACTAAGAACATCCTGCCCTTTCCTCTCTTTGCCTTCAACCTTAACTTCAGAGGAGGTAGGAGGCAGCCTGGCATGGAATGGGGGAATAGGTAGAAGCAGACACACAAAAGGAAGAAACATAGAACCTACCCATAGCCCTGTATTCCGCTGCTAGGTCTTGCTTGATGCCAAAAAGAATTTGGGGAAGGTAAGTATTAATGTCAAGAGAAGTTCATGATATTGAGTTTTATATGTGTCTGGATATTGACTAAAATGTGATTATATTTTTGTTTAAAACTTACTGAAATTTTATGATTAGAATATCACCAAAAAAAGTGATTAGATGCATCCTGAATTTCTTTCAAGTTACATAAAAGTATTTGTCCCACTAGGCAAATATAAATAGGTCCTGAAGATAAAGAAGAAAATTTTTGTTTTTAATGATCGTTTCCTTCTATCAGTTTCTATTCTTTCAAACTAAAGATTTTAAAAATGGGGATGTTCAGGGGCACAGACATTTCCAAGAATGAGGTCCTCTTGAGGAACTAGAAGTTGACCCATATAAGCCAAACCTTTATAAAATTTGTCAAACTAAAGAAAAGAGATATGTCTCTTGGTGGGCTTAGACAGGTCTGGAAATATCAAGAAATCCAGGCTAGCCTCACAAAGGATTCATAGCTATTCAAACATGCCCTATTATTTGCCTAACTACCATATGTCATCTCTTCCTCCAAACAGAATCCCATTTTCCAGATATCCATTAATCCTGCACATATTCTTACTTTCATTAGCAAACAGCTGAACACTTCCCACATTCCTCATGCAAAGTATGAAGTGTTGACTAGACTCAGATAAACTCTAGGTTTCCTCTAAGGTTTGAGCTATTTAAGTGAGCATTCCTTTATTCATCATTGATGCATTTCATATTATTGTTGTCAGATCATTACTCCAATCGAAGAAGAAGGAGGAGGCATCTAAGATCATGGAGAACTCTATATCCCACCAGTATCAGGAAGGCTGCTCCTTTGAACTGGTCCAGAAGCAGACCATGGGTGACTGGAAGGGAGATCTGGAATACTTTGGGTATTTCCTCATACATACAGTAATTGCCATCATTATCCAGGTTTAAAAAAAGGGGGTCACAGTTCTTCATGTGTCTACATTAAAAGCCACACTGATTGGTGAGTAGTGGCAGAGATTCATTCAGGTCCAGTGAATGTGCATGTGTTAGAGCTGAAAGCCTAACAGTGGCCAGTATTAGCATCATGGAACACAAATTATCAAACTAATTTGGCTCCTGTTTACATGTATTGTTAAGGTATTATTTCTTTTTACATTAGATCTTTTCCTTTAAAAAATCAGTGATGCCAGTAAAAGTATTGTTAAAGAAAAGACATATTTATTTTTAATCAGAAAACTATGTTCATTGCAGCATTATTCACAATGGTCAAGACCTGGAGACAATCAAAGTTCCCTTTGAAAGTGAAGTGGATAAAAAAGATGTGATATATAGATATAGATATAGATATAGATATAGATATAGATATAGATATAGATATAGATATAGATATAGATATATATCTACCCAGATAGATGATAGATAGATAGATAGATAGATAGATAGATAGATAGATAGATAGATAGATAGATATGGCATGGAATACTACTCAGCCATAAGAAATGGTGATATATTGCCACTTATGACAACATGGATGGTCCTTGATAATATGATCTCATTCATTGGTGGGATAAAAAATCTGAAATTCATAGACACACAGAACAGTATAATGGTTATCAGAGGGAAGGAAGTGAAGGGAAGGGGACTGGTAAAGAGGACCAAATAGATGACAGAAGATGATTTGACTTTGGGTGGTGGACACACAATGCAGTATATAGAACATATATCATAGAAATGTATACTTGAAACCTATTTGAGCCTATTAATAAGCATCACCACAATAAATTTCATAAGAAACAATTTTCCTGATTATCCAAGCCGTATCTTCGGTACCTACAGCATCTGATACTTGGTGGGTCCACAGCAAATGCAGAGTAAATGTGTAAAGAATAAATAAAATAAATGTTTATTAGATTGAGGATTACTGAGTCTATTAATATTCTCTCATATAGTCAAGATAAATTGTTTTTCTACATAGAATAATAAATTAATAGGTTTTGCTATTAATATCTCCTTATTGTTAGCACATATAACAAGAGCTGGATTAGCCAGAGTATTTTCAATATTTGCTATTTACTATAATTAAAGATAATGTTACAGTTGATGACCTCATTTCCAATAAAAAGTATAAATATTCAGTAAGTAGTTGAATCAAAAAGAATTCAAATAGTACAAACCGAAACACAGTTGTTAGTTCCCTAATACACATATATTTCCAGTGGTGCAATTCAGCTGGCTCGCACCAGTTACGCAGCACGGATTATCTAATTTTTTGTTGAGTGCAGCGAACCAGTTGTTAAAATAGCACTTGTCATCAGGGTTCTCTCTAAGATGGGCACCAGGGCAGCTCCCCAATGTGGAAATCACAAATGTACATTTCTTACTCTTTTTTAACTTTCATCTGCACAACAGCGTATTCTAAGCGCCCGTAGTAATGTTCACTCCATCCAGAGGTGAAAAAAATTTTACAGAACTGTGCTTGTAATATTTACTTATTCACTTGATAAAACTGATTATATCTTTGATGAAATACTACATTTTAATTCCCTCGCATTTGTTACTTTAGTAAACAAACATATAACATAAAGAGAAAAATGCCAAACAATCAGAGGGTGACAAGCTGTCATTGAAAATATCTTTAATCACAGTTTTATTGGTTTTTTGGTCAGGTATTATGTAATATTTTTATTCTAATAACGTAATTTAGTTTTGTGTACCTCTTTTATTGTTCTTATTTAAGTATTAAATGCATTAAATAATAAACTACCTTTCAGTATATTGTTTTATTATTATACTTAAGATGGTCATTCAGGCAGAGAACTGCTTGTTAAATTATTTGCATGCCACCATGCATATTTCCTCATTTTGAAGACAAGCCTAATACCTGCCACTTCACTAATATACAGAAATGTTATTAGATGAGAAAATAGGTGTGAAGCACTTGAGAAAGGTGATGTATAACTACAAAATGTCATTAAAATATTCAAGCTGGTATTTTAATTTTTGTGTCGCTAGAACTTCTGTTTCTCTTCTAACAAATCCTTTAATATTTTTCTGAATACTGCTGCACAAGTCATTCTCACGTATCAGATCTAATGGCCCATATGCTACTTAGGAAACATTAGCACCTTCCTACAGAAATACTCGCTAACACATAAGGCAAGCGTCTGTAGCAATAGTTTGCAGGTGGAAAATATCTTATTATATAAAGACATATGAGCCCCGGTTTTTAAAGCATTTTAAATTGACTTTCATTTTAATCATTTAAAAAAGTTATTTGTTATACGGGAAGAAAAGGCACTCTTGCACACTTTGGAGGCAACACAGAACTAAAATTTAATTTAACTTCTCCTTAGAATTTAAAAAGAACTTGAAAAACTTATAATTCTCAAATGCAGGGGACAATCTGTTTTCTCATAATCCACACTGTTCTCAGAACAATAGATTATATTTGTAACTGCCCCTCCATCTCTGGGGAAAACTAAGACCACTAGAAGAATGATATTTAATTCAATGACACTGAAACCAGCAAATGTAAAACTAACAGCAATAACAGAAAAAGAAGTTGCCAGTGCTTTCTCTGGAATTTTCCTACGAGTTTATCATGCCTGGCCAGACCTAATCTCAAACCAGTCCCCGATGGAGTTGATGCCTGTATTCTTCCCACTTTATAGCCAAGAAAACTATACTTATTGAAAAAGGTTATATAACTTGCCCAAATTCAGGTAACTAGTACCTGAAAGAGCTGCTTTTATTTTATTTTTCCCTTCAAACCACCAATGCTAAATTCTTTAACTTGTAGGATGAGAAGTATAAATCTTGGAGAAAATGTTTCTAAGTGATTATATTTTCTGTCATATTAAACCAACTACTGCAATGGACATTTCCCTCTTGAAAAGAAAGTGCTGTAAGTAACAGAACTCACGTCACCATTGGAATTCAGATTCTGCCAGCAGAGCAACACCTTTACTATGATTTAAGCTGTTATCATGACTTAGAAGCCAGGTTTCAAGAGGTTTAGTCTGTGTTTATAGTTCAATACTAATATTCCTGTGAATTAGAACCGGCATCGACAGTACCTGCTGGTTCTGTCTTCTCCGGCTAGAAATCATCTCTCATAGCCAGATAGTCTAAGAAGCTGATTCATAGAGGAAACAATAGTCGGTAGATGTTGGAGAATTTTGCTTTGGCTAATAGTTAATCCAAGAAAAAACATGTGTTGGATTCAGGAGGCAAGAATATACATATAATCATTCATTCGTCAAGTATTTATCACGAACTAACAGTGCCCAGGAATGATGGTTGGGTGTTACGCAGAGGAAGTCCCTGGTCCCAGGGAGCTAACTATTCTACTTGTATAATTAGAAGGATGTAATTCTAATTTCTAAATGTGTAATATTCTAATAGCAATCAGCAATGAACAAACTAGAAAGTATTGTATCAAATGGTAATAAGTACAAAAAGGTGGATGTTTGGTCACATGGGTATTGTACAATCTGTCACCGAGAGGTGAGAAAAAGGCTCTCAGATAAAGTGTCATTTTAACAGGACCTTGAAAAAAGACAGGCAGTGAGCCACACTGATATATAGAAAGACTGCAGGCAGAAGAACTAACAGGTGCCAGAGCCCTGACGTGGGAGCAGACTTGAAACATTCATGACCCATAGGTGTGGCTGGAATGGAGTAAGGCGGGGCTGGAGGAAGGGGCGGAAGTGGGTACCTTGGTCGGTTAGGTCAGGGGTTCAGTGATGAGGAAGAGGGATGCAGACTTGTAGAGCCATGAGGATCACAGTCAAATCTGTAAATTTTTCATCAGAGTAAAATGGGAAGTTATTGGCTAATTTTGAGTGGATAATAGCTATGATCTGACTTTAGGCTTTAAAAGAGTCACCCTGGAAACTATGCCACAAATAGTCTGTAGAGCAGAAGGTGCAGTAGTGTGTCATGAAATGAAGGGGCCGAGATAAGAGAAAAGGTGGAGGTAGGTGGGAAGTACTTCGGCCGTGGATATCTCTGAAGGCAAAAATGACAAGATAGGATGATAGACAGGATGTGCGGTGTGACAGAAAGGAAGGACTCTAAGGTGACTGAGGTTTTAGACATGAGCAACCGAAGAACGGATCTGCCACATTCTGAGATGAGACAGATTAGCAGAGGAGCAGGTGGGAGATTAAGAGGAACTCAGAGTTTAGTTCTGAATCTGTTCACGTGTGATGCTCACTAGATAGTCAAGTAATGATGAATGTACAATATTGAACTTCAGGTGGACAGTCCATGCTACAGCTCTAAAATTTAGAGCCATTAGCTTTACATAGTTCAAAGCCTTAGGTGGGAACAAGAACCCTTACAAGGTGACTATCAATAGAGAATAACAAAGGTCCAAGGACTGAGCTCTGAGGAATCCCATGTTTAAGGGTTACCAGGCTGAGAAACAGAATCTGGAGCTCTGAAGGTCATGTGAAAAATGTGCCCTGACGAAGGAGAAAGTGATAAAGTGTGTTAAACACACAACTGATAAGCCCATTCACATGAGGACTGGGAAATGGCCATTGAATATTACATTATATGGACACCAGTGATTGATAGGGCAGTTTTAGTTCAGAGTTGGGGAAGAATTTGGCTGGAAATGAATTCAGGAGGAATTTGAAGGCGGCAAGATGACAACAGCACGTACTGTAAAGTCCCACTATGGTGACTATATTTTCCTAATAAAAATGCAGGATATATGGTTTCATATTATACTGTTAGGAGTTGGGATATTGAAACTTATAACTGTTCCAGCAAATTCCAGACCTACACTGGTAAATTACAATGCAAGTACATTTACACTTGACTTTCCTTTTTTAGAGCAAACCCAGTGTAACTTTATCTTCACAAATCCTCAGTTCCTAAAGACAGCTTGTCACAGCAGGCGTGTTATGGTGGATTGATAAATGCCTATCAAAAACTTTAGTCCTTGTATGATTTCGTAGGATGTTTCCTGCAGCATAAGGCCAAATACTATTTCTAAATTTAAAATACCCTACATAAGATGTTTATGCAAGTGTGCATACTACCACATTTTCTCCCCATGAATAATGCATATTGGGTGCAACTTTAGTCCAAAATAAGAAAAAATGCTAAATGTTTAATAATCTCCATTACATGCAAGAATAAAAAACTTCTATGTTCAAAAATATAAGCATTGAAATACAAAGGAGCTATTGAGTTAATTACCTATAGGAAACAATAAGGTCAAATAATTCTCTCCATGTCTCCTTTCATTCCTATAATTGTTCAAATAAGTGATTCTTCCTTTAAAATCATAAGACAAAGTGTTTATTTTTTGAGCACCAGATAATGAATGGGTCATTCTAGTCCAACGTCAGAAGGCAGAGACAGCGGAAAGTGTACACAGCTGGAGTAAAGATATGTAAATGTAATTACTACACATATCACTAATGCTTTTGTACTTTAAATAAGTCAGGCAACCTCAGTCCAGTCTAGAGCATATGAAAATTCTCTTATTACAAATTAGATTCAAAAGGAAAATGCAATTTTGACTATTGAGCCACAGAATTACTTATGACTGATTATTCTAATGGATTGATTAACTTGTCAACTAGGGCTCAAATAATGTATCCTAGCTACTAATTAAATAGTCCTTGTCCCACTGCCTTTAGAGAAATGAGCTCTGGATTCAGCTGTCAGGACCCTAGGGATTGAGTTTTAGCTCTGACATACCAGTTAAGTGACACTTTGTAGGTTATATAACCTCGAGTCTTAGTTATCCTAAACAAATTAACAACATCATACATATCATGACTGTGTGTGTTTCAAGAGGCACTTAGTGAGATAATATGCTCTCTAGTTGGTTTCCTCTTGTGTCCTCAAACACATCACTTCCCACATATTTCCTGTCCTTTAGCTTCAATTTCCTTCTCTCTTCTACTCAAATGACCTTAAACTTAATTTTTGTCTTGACTACACATTCATCATCTTCCATCCTTTGTTTCCTTCTTTACATTTTAGAGCCAATTTTTTAAGTCGTCTACATATTCCTGTTATCTATTTGTTGTCTATTTATCTCTTTCCCCATTATTTTCCTTAGAATTCTTTTCAGGTACCTATATATCAATCTCCATCAATAGGAATTTATTAACATTAACTGGGCACTCACTTTGTACCTTATATTCTTATTTCCCAGGTTTATGACCTGATCAACAGGAAAACAATCTCAACATGTTCTCTTCCCCTTCCCACTAAGATTAATATATACCTGACAAAGTCATATTGATCTGCCTCTGCTCACTCCATTCACTTCTCTCTAATGTCACAGTTATATTGAGTTACATCCTCAATCACTTATTGACTGAATTTCCCCAACAGCCTCCTATCAGGGCTCCCTGCAAGTATTCTTGCCCCTGCCCAATGAATTGTCTATGTGAAGCCAGAATAGTATTTCTAAATGCAATTCTACCATGCCTTTCTCCTTCTTAAGAACCTTCAGTGGTTCCTTATTTCTATCTCCCTATTTCCTTAGGATAGAACCTAAATTTCTTGAGATTAAGTTTGGTTTAAAAAGCTGAATTTGATCTACATGACATTAACCTCTTCCTCACCAATGATTTTGAATAATTTGTTTCCTCTTTTTTTTTTTTTATGCATGTTTCATGTTCTCCCATCTCTAGACTTTCGCATTTGAAAATCTCCCCAGGCAGCCTTTCATTACCCTAAATTTGGAACGTGTGCACACTGTGAAATCTCACAGTCAGTGTATCTCCCAGCATGGCAATAGCCATATTATAATGATATTGACCATTATACTCTGAGATGCATATCAATATACCTGTTGACTTTTTCAAAGTGTTTGATATTTAGAAAGTAATCAGTAAAGAAATCTAGGAAAGAACTGTATAAATTGTTAAGCATTATATAATTGAAAGTAATAATATTACCTTACTGAAATTCTTGTAAAAGATAGGCATAGACAATTTAAATTTTGTTATACCTATTGCCACATGAATGACTTTACCATTGAAACTCATGTTTATAGAGGAGCAACTATTTAGTTAATTTATAAACAACTGTAACTCAGAGTAGTTTCTTGATTTTGTCTGGTGAAATTAAAATTATATTGCCATTAATTGTAACACCTTTTTATTCAAAATTTACAAGATAAAAAAATGTGCATTTTTTCTTTTTTTATTTAGAATAATCTGAAAATACAGGCAGATCTTGGTTTTTACTGTGAATCACATAATGGTGGGCTTCTGTTAAGTTTAATATGCTTTTTTAAAATTCAATAGTAGCTCATATAAACAATAGAAGGTCACACAATTCAAAAATCCTGAGGCAAATTCTTTTAAAAAGGCAATAATCTGTCAACAAATAATCAGACTCAATTTAATTTTGGTAAAAAAAAAAATCTTTAGTCTGCTTTTGCAAAGAAATTCCAATCTATATTGCAAAAAAGAAAAGAAAGTTAGTGGCTTGGGTCATGATAGAAAATAAGCACAAACATAATTAGCTGCTACACCAGTTTAAAATATATAACTGAACATATCATTTAATAAGTTGTTGCAAGCTACTGAAAGCTCTCCTAGAAGCCTTTAAAAAACTATAGTTCTTGGCCTGACCTGTGGTGGTGCAGTGGATAAAGCGTCGACCTGGAAATGCTGAGGTCGCAAGTTCGAAACCCTGGGCTTGCCTGGTCAAGGCACATATGAGATTTGATGCTTCCAGCTCCTCCCCCCCCCTTCTCTCTCTCTCTGTCTCTCTTCTCTGTCTCTCCCTCTCCTCTCTAAAATGAATAAATTAAAAAATATATAGTTCTTCATAAAATCCTTTCTTCTTAGGCAGCTATTTAAACTGCGCTCATATAACTTGCCTAAAAACTACCCATTTGGATTTTGGAAGGCACTGTAACTCAGCAATGGACATTTGATCTAACCACTGCCTCATCAAGTGGATTTTTCTTTTGAAGCTATTGAAAGAAACAAAGAAAAATAAGAAAGGGAGGAAGGAATGGAGAGAGGAAGGGAGAGAGGGAGGGAGCGAGGAGGGAGGGAGGGAAGGAGGGAGGAAGGAAGGAAGGAAGGAAGGAAGGAAGGAAGGAAGGAAGGAAGGAAGGAAGGAAGGAAGGAAAACTGAAAACAGAAGTTATTTAAAAAATACCTAACTGGTAGTGTTTTTGTCATCTATTAGTTGAGTAACAAATAATCTTCAAATTTAGTAGCTTCAAACAGCAATAATTAATTGTTTCTCTTGACTCTGTGAGTTAACTAAATTAACTGATAGTTCTTTTGAAACTAAAATCACTCACAGGACTGCATTCAACTGGTTGCCCAGCTGTAGTCAGAACATCCAAGATGGCTCTCACCCTCCACACTCTCTCTTCACATCATTCTTTCATCATTCAATAGCCCAGTTCAAGCATCTGGCTCCAAGAAACAAGCCTTAAACTTCAAGCACTTTATCAAGCTTCTACTGCATCACACTTGACCAAAGCATATCACATGGCCAAGCCCACTGCCGATATGAGAAAGAACAAGACAAGCTTTTGCAAAATGAAGGCATGATCCTTGGGGGACAGCAATGTAAGTCTACAATAAACAGTTAAGTTTGTGTACTTATGTTGTCTGATCATTTTCTTTTTTTGAGGTCAAATCTCAACACTCAACCAGCTTCTATACCAACCTAATTTAATCAATGCAACCTTAAAACATAAGACATTTTCTTCCTATAGTTTTAGCTTATAATGAAACTAATAAAAACTTTGAACTCTATTTTATAAAGAGAGGTTTTAGGTATTGATTTGCTTTAAATTTCCTTAAAGTCCTGAAGATTCATACATGATATTATCTGTGTCCAACTTTATCTTAAAATTTAAATTTTATAAGTATTTGAATTGTTTTTATTGTGACATTTGTGTTTATGTGGTATAATATTATGTACTATTGGCTTAGAAAAAAAAGCTTGACATTTGCCTTTATTTATAAGTTACAATGGCATTTTTCCTCCTGGGAAAAATTTTTTTATTTCCAGGGTCATGATCTTATTGTGTAACTTTTCTAGGCCAGTTAAACAACCAAAATGAGGTTTTATCAGCTAGAACCCTTCCTATTCATTCAGAAGCACTATCATATTGAAATTCAGAGTTGGAAGACCAGACAAAATACTGGCTTGAGTGGATTTTCTTTTATCATTTCAATAGTTTCTGAAATTGCATCATTCTTCCAATATAAATAAGAAAAGATTCTCTTAAGCTTTCCTGCTACTCTTGTCTCATTTTGAAAATGAATCTTTAAACAGTGAAATTTACAGTAGAAAAGGATTCTGAAGGTTGCTGAGTTACTTTACTTTTCCTTTGATGCTTTAATTGCCATAAAATTATGCCATATAATTCATCCTTCAAATTGGGTTTCACTATGTAAAATTGAGAAATCTCTTACCTCAGAAGCAGTTCTTCCCATTGGCTAACTTTGCCTTTTAGAATTTTTTTATGATGAGACAAACATATTTCTACATGACTAGTACCTTTAGTTGGAATTGTAATCCTGGGGCCGTAGGAAGGAGACAAATCTAACCAGCAAACACGGTTTCTCTGTTCAACAGTTGTCCCCATTACCTAGACCAGTAGCTGATACATAGTAGGGACTCAATAAATCTTTGTCAGAGAGAGAGAGAGATAGAAACAGAGACAGGGACAAAGCTAAAATTTACTGAATGCTTACAATAAATTAAATGTCATATAAATCTCCTTAAATGCTGTACATTATCTCATTTGAACACATTTATCAAATATCTTCCTCCCTATGCTCTAGCATTTCCTCTTTAAGACTAAATGACCACAGGTTCTTCAACTACTCTAAATGTAACCTTGTTTTTATAGTTGATTATCCACCCCACTCCCCACCCCTACCCCCTGCCATTCATGCATTGAAGTCCTAACCTCCCATCTGAGAATGTAGCCTTATTTGGAGTATCTTTATAAATGTAATCCAGTTAAAATGAGGTCCTTGAGGTATTCTAATCCAATACTGCTGGTGTCCTTATAAAAAGTGGAAATTTGGACATAGAGACACATAAAGAAAAGATGATGAGGAAGGACAGAGGAAGAGATGGCCATGCACAAGGCAAGAAGAGAGACCTGAAATATATTTTTCACTCAGAGCCCTCAGAAAGAATCAACCCTGTCAACACCTTGATTTTGGACTTCTGGTCTGCAGAACTGTGAGATAATACATTTCTGTCGTTAAATCTACCTAGTTTGTGGTACTTAGTTAGAGTTGCTCTAGAACATAAATACAGCAGTCTTATAATTTGGGTACACAATCCTAAGATGCTAATGACAATATATCTAGCATTTATTCAGTACACAAACTTTGCAAATATGATTATCCCATTTAATACTGAAAAGATCAGTGCAAAGAAGATATTATTTATCGCTATTTTACAAATGAAGAAATGGAAGTACAAAGAGGTTGAGAGATTTGCTCAATAACCTACTAGTAATAGCAGAGCCAGGATTTACACTAGTGATTCCATAGTCATTACTTGTACTGCTCCTGTTTGATTAAGAGCTTCTAAAATTAAGATGCTTAGAAATGAGCATGGCACACTGTAGAAATATGCTATGAAAATGTGCAGAGTTAGGGTAAAGAATCAGAGACAGAGAGGCACCTTAAGGTGAAAGCCCTGAGCAGACAAGAGTGCAGGGGCCTTCCTGACCTGTACTGGAAACAGTGTGTGCTGAAAACAGCAAAACAGCAGGATAAGATTCAGCAACAAGAAATGTTTAGGATCTCAGAACAGAGATTAGAAGTCAGCATGTTCCTTGTCCTTTACTTTACCCCCTGAAAACTTCTGCTGTCTGCTTCCTTGAGTTATTTGTACTGGCTAATAAATATCTGAGTAAGGCTGGGGACAGGACCTCAGTCCTTCAGTCTGCTGATCTGGGCTGTTGCCTCCCCTCAGCCCCTCTGAGCATTTCATTTGGTCTTCGAGTAGTTCATTGTTGCCACAACAGCACATCATTTGTAAACTCATCTGTTCTGTCATTTAACTAGGACCCCAAACAATTTACTCATTAACTTCTCTATGTATTTCCTAGACAATCAGACATTTAATTACATATATCTTCATAAAGAAACCAGAACCCTAAGGAATCAAGGAATCTCTGAATTTCCTCATACTATCCCTGATCCTTTTTAACTTAACACATTTTATTGACCTAAATTTAAGCATACAGATTATATTTATAAGGAATTACACACAGAATTTTATCTTGTCAGTTAATATTCCCAATCTTCATTTAGTGATCTGCATTTGTTGGATTCCTCTCCTGTCTCTCCATCATGATCTTGGTGGACAGACCATAAAGTGAACCTCAATCCACAGAATGTTACCCAAACCAGGATAATGAAACTCTCTCTCTCTCTCTCTCTCTCTCTCTCTCTCTCTCTCTCTCTCTCTCTTTGCCTGAAATTTGTTTCTTGTGGGAAAAAATGCAGGGCCAAAATATGTCTGGGTGAAGAGAAAGCCTTACAGAGATGGACCAAGTATTTCTGCTACTGAGTTACTAGAGCTGTTATGGATTTTGTTTCTTCCAAGGGTGTGGTTTTTCTGAACATCCATCTTTTTTTGCAATTTATCTAACATTATTACAATAAACTGTTTTTGCTTTATTAAATAAATCAATCAGAACCAGTAGCTGTTCCTTGAAATGAAGAAATAGAAACAACAAAGTTAGAATTGGTGATGTTGCTGGGAGGGCTTTCATAATGCCCCAGGGTAAAAAAAAAATTAATGGAGAGTGAGATAGACTTACACATTGGTTCAGACAATTAGCCAAAATAGGAGAAATCTAGACATTTGATAAACTGCCTAGAAGTATGATCTTGGATACTGAAGCTGCCTTGTAGAAAGTGGCCATCCCTATCAATACCAATGATTTTTCTTGAAACTGTTAGACCTCTAATAAAATGTGAATGATATTTTAAATTCCCAATCTTCTCTTTGCCTGGATATAAAAAATAATAGCACATTTAATTCAGAATTACACCTCTGAATATACAATAGAATATTCTATTACTACAAGGAGAAACTGGATAGAATGATATGAATTTGCCTATAAACTTGCATCTGTTAACATGACTTCAGCAATTAGACAACTTGAGTTCTCCCTCTCTTTTAGAGAACTCTCTTGACCTACACTATGAGTTTGAAATGTGGTGATCTCCTTAGCCAATGTCACCTGTCACTGACATAGAATCTTCCTCACCTTGACTTTATAATATCAGATGACATCTTATGCTTTTTACTTGAGTCTAACACAACTTGCTTCTAGTCTCATGGGTTTCAGACATCATGACTTCTCCTTAGTTACTAATCACTATGCTTCTGCATCTCAGGTGGGAAGAGAGCCCTGATTGCTCCTTTATGCTCCCTTCTTCTGAACTGTATTCCAATTCTGATCAACCTCTTCGCAGTGACTTAGCAGCATTGCCCCCAGCTGAGCTTCAGAAAATCAAGGAAAAACCCACAACTTTACTTGCAACATTTTATCAAGCAATTCACTAGAGCATGCTGTTTTGATACTGACATAGAAATGAGAATACAGTGGAGGCTTTTTCACTGACTCTGTGAGGTGACCACATAAAATCAGACTGCAGAAAATGTGGCCAGAATGTGAGACACGATGAGGTGTGTCCAAGGCTGGGCCTGCCAGGGCACGTCAGGTGGAATGAAGGCTCTCACTATATCTGTTCTCCACCACAAGGGCACGATTTTTCCCGGCACTGCTGCGTAACAGCAGCCAAGGGAGGCATTTAAAGAGTGATATATGAAAAGAGGGATTATAAGGTTTGCATGTTGATATTTTCAGAGAAATTCTAAACTTCAGCAAGTGATGACACTCCATCAATATCCTTCTATAAAAAAACATATAGATACTAATGAATAAATATGCAGTAGAGTCAAGGCGTTCAAAATGCACAAGCTACAGTAATTAATTTAGGAAAAGCAGACCATGGGAAGTAAATGAAAAATTAGATGTCTTTTTTTTTTTGCCCAGCATAAATATAAACACAAAATCACTTTTTAAAGTATTTGCTAAGCTCTAGGAGAAATTTGTCTTTTCAAGAAAACTGTGTTTAGACAGGCTCTGGTCACTCCAGCCATGGTTGAATGACAAAGAAGAACCCAATGATGGGGGACGATTGAGGACACTGACACATTCAAGGGGAACAAGCCCAGTTTTGACTATTTGGCACCTAGTGGTGTGGTTGCTAAAAAAAATAAAAAATAAAAAGTAGTTTGAAAGATATTTAATGTAAGTATAGCACAATTGTTTCTCCTAGTTTCCTCACGTATAAGCACATAAATATAAGCAAAAATTTCCCCTGCATTCTGTCCTCACTCATTTTCTTTCACTCCCTGGGTCACACCCAGAGGATCATTCCATGTGATCATTTGAGAGCAGAAATGTTGGGAACTAGTAACTAATTGCAAAATTCCCACATTGGAGCTCCACCATGTTCTCTAAGTCTCTGCCTTGGCTGTCTTTCTTGTCTTGGAAAGAAAAAAATAATAATCAGAAGTTTTAGTGCCATTTTCTACTTAAATTGTCATATCTACCCAACTCCTACTGTAAAAATCTCGTTTCATGGGGATGTAACTGTCAAATGAGACAGTGTCTACAAAATGCTCATTTGCTGAAAACTTTTAAAGAAATTTTCACTGAATCCAATTCATAGCATTAAGCTTTCTACTTATCAAAAAGTCTTTCATTTAGTTTTTCACCTTCGTGAGGAGCATGATGAGTCACTGGCAACAACTCACTGAAACGGGAAGTTCAATATTCGTACAGAAAACTGCTAGGTCGATGTACTTAGAATTGATGGGCAATTTTCTCCATGCTAAACTCTTGACTACAGGCAGTAGTCCTCCAAATGAACCTTGGAATAATCTAACAACCACAAAGTTGCCAAGAACAAACTTTCTAATTAGAATATTTTTAAATTTTAAAAAACACCTCCAATCTGTAATCCTTAGACATACATCTAGTCCTCTACTGACAACTCCTTCACTGTTTTGCCATCTGCTTAGAGATGTTGATGACTGAAACATGTAATCCAACAATGATGCCTCAAAAAATGAAGTCTCAGAACCAACTGGCAGGGGTAGACAGTTACCAGAATGTTAACCAGTTAACTTAGAATTTATTAAGCCTGGGCCCTGGCCGGCTGGCTCTGTGGTAGGGTGTCAGCCTGGCATGTGAATATCCTGGGTTTAATTTCCAGCCAGGGTACACAGGAGAAGTGCCCATCTGCTTCTCCACCCCTCCCCATTTCCTTTCTCTTTATCTCTATGTTCCCCTCCCACAGTCAAGGCTCCTCTGGAGCAGTTGGCCCAGGCACTGAGGATGGCCCCATGGCCTCGCCTCAGGCTGTAGAATGGCTCCAGTTGCAATGGATCAACACCCTAGAGGGGCAGAATATCGTCCCCTGGTGGGCATGCTGGGTGGATCCCAGTTGGCCATATGTGGAAGTCTGTTTCTCTGCCTCCATGCTTCTCACTTCAGAAATATACCAAAAAAAGGAGAGAGAGAGAGAGAGAGAGAAAGAAAGAAAGAAAGAAAGAAAGAAAGAAAGAAAGAAAGAAAGAAAGAAGAAAGAAATTATTATGCCTGACCAGTAGGTGGCATAATGATCACCGATCGACCTGGGATGCTGAGGACCCAGGTTTGAAATTCTGAGGTTGCCAGCTTGACCATGGCTCATCCAGCTTGAGCACAGGATTGCAGAATTGAGTGTGGGACCATAGACATGACCCCATGGTTGCTGGCTTGAGCCCAAAGGTTGCTGGCTTAAAGCCTAAGGTCGATGTCTTGAGCCCAATATCACTGGCTTGAGCAAGGCATCAATGGCTCTGCTACAGCCCTCCAGTCAAAGCAAGTATGAAAAAGCAATCAGTGAACAACTAAAGTGCCACAGCTACCAGTTGATGCTTCTTATCTCTCTCTCTTTCTGTCTGTCTGTCTCTGTCTGTCTCTCTATCTCTGTCTCAGTCTCTCTCACAAAATAAATAAGTAAGTAAGTAAGTAAATAAATAAATAAATAAATAATTTTCAGGGTGAAACGTCACTGGTCATTAGAATGAAATAGAGATTGGTCAGGAGAAGAATCAAAGGTTTCAACTCACAACAAATATGATTTCAAAAGAAGTCTAAAAGCAAAATATACTAATGAGTAAACATTTCAGGACAATAAGAACAATAATTTTTTAGTTGGTCATCTTAGAGGGGAGAAAAAATCCTTAAAGTTTTTATATCATTTTAATAAAGACTGCACTGAAAAGAATTAAGAACTTTATTTAATGGTGCAAAATTGTGAGGATGTACTATAGTTTGCACATAGGGAAGTTATTATTCATTATGAAGTTAGGGAAACATATTTATGCCTGACAACTGCTTAGTTGTTCATGTATGCTTGTGGGAAAATTACTTAATCTTTGTGTGCTTCAGTTTCCTGATCTGTAAATTGAAATAATAGTGTCCACACCATGGAATTGCTGTAAAGGTTAATGGAGTTAACATTGTAGAACAGCATCTGGTACATAGTAAGTATTTTATATAACTGTTTATTGATATCGATCATGTTATTCTTCATGATATTATTATGTAGCCATGCATTCAGCACATATTATTTAACAACTTCTTATGTTATGCTCTGTTCAAATGCTGACAATTCAGTGGCCAACAAGAGGAAGTTCCTACTCTCATGTAGCTAACATTCTGAAGTGAAGATAAGTTTCCTTTTAAAATCTAGACCAAAGCCATTCCTCATATGGCTAGAGAGGCTCTTTCTATCCCTAGAAGAAGTCCTATCTGTACAATAATAAGGGAACAAAGGGAACTCTTTTGTGTAACCAGAAAATGTTAAAAGGTTTTTCAATAATGATGCACTGACAAAGGTTTAACATCTTGCTTTTCAAACAACAACAATAAAAATGGTTTGGTTTGTAGCAAGTGCCAATTTTCATGGTATAAATACTCCCAGCACGGCTCACTTCTAGCAAACAGTTGACACCACTAAATGTTAAAGGCAGGAAGAGAAACACAATAGCATACAATTTAGCAGTATTTCCAAGATCTAGATACAATGTATGAAAATACTCTCAAGAGATAATATTAAAATAAAGTAAAATTCATTAGAAAGTGATAAGTTTGAGTCTTTACAAGTTTTATTTTTATTATTCTTTATTCAACTTGTATACTTACATAATTTCATTATAATTAATGGCTCTTTAAATCAACTAGCTTGCAAAGTTTTCAATAATTTAACAACTGGCTCTTGTAAGTTTCAATAAATGATTGTTTCCCAAGCACAAGCCTAATGAAAAAAAAGAAGAATTTTCAGCATCTTTTCTTTTGTTATGCAGCTGAACAAGGTAAAGGAAGATTGTCAACATTTAGAGAGACTTCATTGTTAGAGAGTCTGAATTTTGAAAAGGCACAAAAGCTAACAGAAGTAGAGGGCACAGACATTGATTTCTACAAACCAAAAGGCTTTACAAATGTTTCCGGTTAACTGATTTCTCTCATGTTGTATTGCATGCTGACAAACTCGTCTTATTAAAAGAAAACAGGTAGCTCTAATCAACCCAGGGCTCAAACAGACGTCAACTGGAAACACAATGAGGAAAGAGGATTAAAGAGGACAGGTTTTTAGGATAAGCGTTGGTATAGATACAGAAAGACCTTAAAGCCCATGTGCCGACAAGGAGTAATCAGGAGACTTTTCATAAAATGAGCACACATTTTTATGATCCAGCTGCCTTTAATGTGGCCCCTAAGGGAATGTCCTGTCAAAAGAGACAGAAAGAATTGAATTTCAGAATCTGAGCAGGAGACACTGAATGAAATGATGCAGCTTTTATGTTTTTACAACTCCCACCTAAAGATAAATGTTCAAGATAGATCAGATTTGTTAGACTTAATCAGGGGATTGCAAAGTCTTTAAATTTGAAAACTCCCTCTTCTGGAATTTGAGGAATGTTCTCATGATGGCCCACCACCAAGATTATATTCTGTCTTTTGGAGAAAATAAATTACTGTTTTGATCAAAGAACAAACAGATCCTGAGGAGAGAACGACCACCCCACTCAGAAGGACCTCTACAAAAAATGCAACATGGAAAATAAATCCACCTATATTTTTTGTTAATACAAATCCAATGAAAAAATAACAGCAATATGAAGCCATGCAATAATTTCAATATTAAAGTGAGGAATTAGTTAAGTAATAGGTTTTATTGCTTTTAAATAATAACTATCAATACTTAGGTTTGTGTGTTTCTGTACAGTTTACAAAAGATATTAACGTTCACTATATCAAATGATTCTCAGAAAAACACTGTGAAGTATGAAGTATTATTTACATTTTATAGATAGGAAACAGCCTCAGATAGTAAATGACTTACTCAAGATTTGGCAGGAGAGTCAAAGCTTATATACAGATTTTATTGTGTAAGTAAAGAGCAAGGTTTAGGAATCTCTTCTGGAAAGGGCCAGACAGTGAGGATTTTCAGCACTGCAGGCCACACATCTCTGTGGCAACAACTGAACTCCACTATTGTCGTGCAAGAGCAGTCATGAGCATGGCTGTGTTCCAATAAAACTTTATTTTCAAAACATGGAGCTAGATAGATTTGACCCTTATGCCTAACCATAGGTGGCTGAGACTTGGTTGAAAGGAAAGAACTTGGACTTGTAAGTTATACAGAATTGGCACAACTCATATCTACCACTTACCATCTGTGTAATAAAACACAAGTTATTTAACCTCACAAGGCTTCCTCTTTCTCATCAATAAAAAAACGACAATTAGACCTACTTCACCAAGAAATTATTAAGAGTTAAACCCTTTCCATCCCACATTTTACTTTTTCTTGAAAAATATCCAACAACTATCCCCCATACTATAATTTTTTAGTCTACTGTGATAGCATTGACTCAGTCTTCCTTCTCCTTTTTCTCCTCTTTCTTCAAAAGAAATGTTTATATTAGATTATGTAATTTCATAAGGCTGCCGTCAAGCTGAAAACAAAATAAATTTATTCCCTCACAGTTCCATAGTCTACAAGTCTGAAATCAAGGTGTCAACAGAATGATGCTTTCTCTGAGATTTTGAGGATAATCTGTCTTTGCTTTTTCCTAGCTTCCATTGGTAGCCATCAGTCATGGCATTCTTTAGCTTATAGTTACATCACTCCAGTGTCTGCTCTGTCATCACATGGAGTTCTTCCTGTGTGTCTCTCTCCTTCCATAGCATTTTCCTCTTCTTGCAAGGACACCATTTACATCAGAATAGGCCCAGCTTTATGACCTCATCATAATTTGGTGACATCTATAAAGACCGTCCTTCCAAATAAGGTCATATCGCAGGTACCAGGGTTAGGACTGCAATATATTTTTGAGAAGGATACAATTTAACCCATAAC
Source organism: Saccopteryx bilineata (assembly GCF_036850765.1). Lineage (NCBI taxonomy): Eukaryota > Metazoa > Chordata > Mammalia > Chiroptera > Emballonuridae > Saccopteryx > Saccopteryx bilineata. Next base: position 20,849,462 of record NC_089492.1, on the reverse strand, counting down.
ACATCTCACTTCCCTCATCTTCCTTGTATAGAATCTCTTGGTAGGTGCAAAAACAACAAGAGAAATAGATATAATTCACATGATCTTTACAGCAAACCATAAGGGCTCTTGGTGATTTTCATTAAGTGATTTCTCATACACTATTCAAAATTATAAAAAAAATGATTATGTTTTGGTACTTAACTCAAATATTACTTTTAGCATTGTCAAAGTTAGGTTACTATTTTTAATTATTCATAAAATGTATTGTTTGCTAGTCATATCAGTTAGGATGTGTTTTTATTGCAAGTGACAAAAACCCAACTTAAATTGTTTAAAAAGCAAAATCTATTGGTTTGCATTACTTAAGTATGCTGAGGGATATAAAATGTCAAGATTGATTAGATTCTACAACTTTAAAAATAAAATTTTCTGACTTGACACACTGTGTTCTGTATGTCTGCTTCATTTTTAGACAATCTTCTTCCTTATTTCCAATGCCAATAATCTCTTGGGACTCCATTCTCCCACACTCACAATGAAGACAGGAATAAAAGTTGTTTGACAAAAATTATCTTAGAGTTGCTGGAAATTATCTTTTTGAGAGACATGAATGAAATCTCTTTTTGTACCACAATAGCTAAAATTACATGTTGTGATTGTTCTGGCCAAAGGATGACATGCTACATGCCCCCATCTCTGATGCTAAAATAATAGTCTCAAAGCATAAGGATAGCTCTAGGTAAGGTAGAGAGTTGAGATAAAACTGGGGAAGTTACTGATCTAATGGAAATAAACAATGCAAAATGCTGTTGTGTACATCACGGTTCAACCATTAGGGGTGTGTGTGTGTGTATGTGTGTGTGTGTTTATAAAAGAAGAGGGGGGAAAAAGATTGATGTATTACAAGGAATTGGCTTGTGGGGACTGGTTTAGCAAGTTGAAAGTCTATAGAAAAAATCAGAAGGAGAAGAACATAAACAGTCTATAGCCTTGTGAACACAACCATGTAGTCAGATAAGGGCTAAGTCCTCTTTTAAAGGACTGATTAGGACAGCCTCAACCAGGATAATATTCCTTTTCTTTAGCTTAAAGTCAGCTGATTAAGGACCGTAATCATGTCTGCCTAATTCCCTCACATTATCACCTACATCAATGTTTGATTGAATGACTTAAGTCATTGTACTGTAGTTGAACCTAGCCAGGTTTGCTCATTGAAAACCATCCAAGATGGTGAGGCAGTTAGTTCTATATTTAAATTTTTAAAAAGTGTTCATTTTAGCTAGATGAATTGTAACCTAAGTAAAAGATTACATTATCAACCTCCTTTCATCTATGTGTAGCTCTGTTAACTGGCTTTTAGACAATATAATGTGAATGGAAGTATCTATACTATATGGAGTTTCTATGCTATCACCTTAAAGAGAGAGAGTAAGCTTACCTTAAGATGTTAATTTTTTGTGCTGCCTGGAATTTTTGTGATGGATAGAGCAGCTTCTTGGCAATGTGGTTGTTATGGAATTTTTTTTTTCTAGACAGAGAGGAGAAAAAGAGAAAGAGAAGGGTGGAGGGGAGAAGTGGGAAGCACCAACTGATAGCTGCTTCTCATATGTGCCTTGATTGGGCAAGCCTGGGGCTCTGAACCAGCGACCTCAGCATTCTAGGTCAATGCTTTATCCACTGCGTCACCACGGGTCAGGTCAATATGGTTGTATGTTAAATATAGTATAATAACATCAAAGAAGGATCCAGAATACTTGACACCAATAAATTGACACACCAGGCATGAACTAGTCTATTTTGGCTATCTTCTACATGAGCTAAAAATAAACTTCTACATTGTTTAATCTCTTGTTATTTGGACATCTGTGTTAGAACTAGCTAGAAAAAATCCCATCTAATACTGGAAAGAAACTGCAGCATCCACTAACTTGTGATAAAATTGAAACACCTTTTCTATGATGTTGCCAAAACAATAACTACAATTTAGGAGAAATTAATAAATAATTCTGCATTTTAAGTTTAAAAATTAGGCATTTTAAAAAAATTTTATTCGTTGGAATACAGTCTAAAATGCAAGGGATGAAAACACATACTATTTGTAAAGCTGATATGCTAGGCTACATCTTAAAGTAGGAAAAGCATTAATCTGATTCCTCTAATTCAAAGAGTAATAACTAAATTAATGCATAAATGTTCACATTACCATGCAGATCCAATACCTCTGCTATACTAGAGTCTGTAATATAGTTAAGACAAAAACCAGGCTCTTTAACAAAAAATTAAGTTGATTTATTGTACTTCAAAAAAAGAAAATACAGCTTTAAAATTTTTTTTAATTTACTGGAGTGACAAAGGTTGATAAAATTATATAAATTTTAGGTGTACAATTCTGTAATACATCATCTGTATGTTGTGCTGTGTGTTCAATACCCCAAAGTCAAGTCTTCTGTCACCACGTACCCCCCTTTCCCTCAGGTAATCACCATATTGTTCTCTATGAGTTTTGTTTTTGTTGGGATTTTTTGCTTAATCTCTTAAAACATTTTCACCAAGCTTCCAAATGCCCTTCCATCTGTTTTGTTAGGAATTGTGTTGAATCTATAGATTTCTTTAAGTAGCATGAGTATTTTAATGTTAATTCTTCCAGTCCATGAAGATGGAATATGCTTCCACTTAGTTGTATCTTATTCAATTTCTTCGGTGTATTATAATTTCCTAAGTACAGCTCTTTTACATATTTGGTTATATGTATTTCAAGGTATTTTATTCTTTTAGAAGCAATTGTGAACAGGATTGATTTCTTAGTGTCCCTTTTTGACAGTTCATTATCGGTGTATAAAAATGCAAGTGATTTTATATATTTATTTGTGTCTTGCTACTTTACTGAATGCATTTATCAATTCTAATTGGTTTTATTTCATCTTTAGGGTTCTCTATATACAGTATCATCTCATCTGCAAATAATGACTGTTCTACTTCTTTTTTTGCAATGTGGAAGCCCTTCATTTCTTTTACTTATCTGAGTGCTATGGCTAGGACTTCCAGTACAATGTTGAATGAGAGTGAAGAAATCAGATATTCCTGTCTTGTTTCTGATTTTAGGGGAAACACTTGTAGTTTTATCCCAAGAGTATGATGTTACCTGTGTGTTTCTTATGTTGGCCTTTTCATGTTGAGATGAAATACTGGTATTCCACTTTGCTGAAAGTTCTGATCATTAATGGGTGCTGGACTTTATCAAATACTTTTTTTGAATCTACTAATACCATCGTATCATTTTTATACTTTATTTTTATGTGCTGTATCATCTTTATTGATTTGCAGATATTGTATCAATCTTGCATCCCCAGAATAAAGTGCACTAACCATACTGTCTTATCTTTTAAATGTATGACTGGATCTGGTTTGCTAATATTTTGTTGAGAATTTTAGCATCTATGTTCAACAGCAGTATTGGCTATAATTTTTTTTCTTTGTAGTGTTCTTACCTAGTTTTGGAATTAAGATAATGTTGGCCTCATAAAATGAGCTTGGAAGTCTTTTTTCCCCTTAAATTTTCTGGAGAAGTTTAAGAAGAATAGATGTGAATTCTTCTTTGAATGTTTGGCAAAATTTACCTATGAAGCCATCTGGTCCAGTACTTCTGTTTTGGGGGAGTTTTATTGATTACTGTTTCAAATTCATCAGTTGTAATCTGTCTATTCAGATACTCTGAATCTTCCTGAGTCACTTTTAGAAGATTGCATATTTCTAGAAATTAATACATTTCATCCAAATTGTCCAATTTGTTGGCATATTGTTGTTCATAATATTTTCTAACAAGCCTTTGTATTACTGTGGAGTGGGTTGTTACTTCTCTTTCATTTCTCTCTTTCTTGATGGGCCTGGCTAAAGGTTTGTCAATCTTATTTGTCTTTCCAAAGAAACAGTTCTTGGTTTCATTGATCTTTTCTACTGTGTATTTAAACTATATTTCATTTATTTCTCCTCTGATCTTTATTCTTTCTTTCCTTTTGCTCACTTTAGGCTTTGTTCATTGTTCTTTTTCAAGTTCCTTTAAGTGTAAAGTTAGATTGTTTGAGATTGTTCTTGTTTCTTGAGGTACTTCTTTAATGCTGTGAATTTTCCTCATAGGACTGTTTTTGTTGTGTTCTATAGATTTTGGGTTGCTTTGTCATTTTCATTTGTTTCAAATTCTTTTGATTTGTTCCCTGACCTTATTGTTAACCCATTCATTGTTTAGTAACATATTATTTAGATTCCATGTATTTGTGTGGTTTTCAGTTTTATTCTTGCAATAGATTTTTAGTTTTATAATGTTATGGTCAGAGAAAATGCTTGATATGATTCCAATCTTCTTAAATTTACTGAGACTTTCTTGAAGTCTATAAATTATTCTTAAATTTTAAATATGTGTTTCATTACATATGTCAAAAATGAAAGCACAGAAAACAAGTTATATTACTGTCAAATGAAAGACTATATTGAAGAAATAAAGAAATGTTACAAAGGCTTTTGTTTAGCCCACTGTATCTAAAGTGTCTAGGTTTGGGGATTGTTCTTTAATTGTTGTAATAAAATAAAATATTTTAATATTCCTTTTTTCTTATATAAATTTATGAAAATTATGTAGATTTGATTATTAAAACTTGATCATAAGTGCATGACTGGTTTATTTTATTTATTTTTTGAAGTTTTGCTTTTTTGTGGTTTGCATGAAGTAAAAGGTTTTATTTATCTATCTCTGAACAAATTTCTATGATTTTTGAACTAATTTCTATGAACTTTTATCTCATAGTTCAATTTGGTAAATGTCTCTCACCATGACAAAGAAAGACAAAATGACTCAATAAGAAACTGATGAATATTAGAAATGATTTCTTATGGTTTTATATGAAGATGACACAGTATCAGACCAGAAAGATCATGGGGAACCATTAGCCTTTCAGGAAGACTTCAGAGAGTAATATGCTTTAGTATGTCATAACTTACAGGAAGTTACACCAGAATAAAAGCCATGCCATACTATTTCACCGGAGTCTTTCTACTAGCAAGTTATAAATGTTAACCAATGAAAAAATCTGTGTTCTACTCATGCACTCAGAATTTCCTGCTGTCTACTTTGTTGTCTTAGTGGCCTTTTTTTTTTAACAAACTGTCTAATTTGAAACTAAAAAAAATATATTTTTATAAAGATTGTTATATAAATGCTTTCTGAAGCATGCTGTCATAGAAAAATGTGTGCACATCTTGTAAAAGGGTTTTTCTTGTCTTCCCTTCAGAGCACAAATTACAAACACACCTCCTTTTTAAGTGACAAAATACAATTGGTAATCTATAGAAAGTATTATAATCACTCAGGCTCAGAATGAATCAACCCAAAACTTCCTAATACAAAATATATGCATTTTATACAAAATGTTTAATAAATTGGTTGTTCTAGATCCCAGATGGCTCTGCAATTTCTGGCTCATAACATGGTAGTGGCTTTTTAATTGGCCTTTGAGAAAAGCTGAAATTTTCACTGCATGAGTTGGCCTCCTTAATGGCATCTGTGACTTTGCATGGCTCAAAATCTGAAGATAATTTTTTCATTAGAGCAGGCTAATTATTCCTTTCTATGGGAAAGTGAAGATGTGATTTGTCTCATTGAAATAGACTGACAATGACTCTCTTTCTGAAAGACCTAGAGAATTTTCCTTTATTGTGTGTTTTTGGCAGTGGAACAAACTAACTACAAAAATACACAAGTAACTTATACATACACAAACTAATGTCAAATCAAAATGTCACAAACTTCCAATTTAAGCTATGATCTGTACAGAGCTTAGAATTGCTACTCTCGTCCTTACAAAGGAAAAGAGCTAAACAAACTATAAATCAACATCTTTCCTTGTATTCATCAGAAAACTGAAGGTGCAAGGCAAGCCATCGACCTGAAGTTTGGAAATATAGTCACATCTAGAGAGATACAGTAAACCAAGATTTGTGTACCAGCTGGAGCCCCAAACTGCTCAGAGTTCTTATATGGTAACTGTGAGGAATTGCATGAGACTGAGTGGAGCCTAGAATAAGAGTGAGAAATGCCTGAGTATCAAAGTCCTGGTGGAGCTCCTCCTGTATGTGAGCTTTCCCTACAGAAACCCCAACAGGTTCACATGGTGAATATCTCATAAAGATGCTCTCAAACCTCTGGGAATGGAAAGGGAAGTGCAGTCATTATAAGATATACATAATGTCTTTGCCATAACACAGGCTTATGCCACAAAGAGAAAAACTACCAGGACTTGATTCCAGCTGGAAAAAGGGCATACCTCTCCATCAAGTGAACTAAAACCTTTGTAGCTCACTTAGGGTGGGGATAGGAAGAAAGGAAGAAAATTTGGTCAACAGAATTTAGGAGTTCAAGGATATATATTGGAACCCTGTTACCAGGAAAAGGAGGAGGGCACAAGGGGGCAGAAATCTAAACTACTAGAGAAACATTTGTGATGCTCATAGCCATGAAACACAGGTCCGCTAACAAGTTGTAGATTTATTCAGAAGATTATAGACTACTTCCCCTCCTTCACAATTAATCACCATGCCGACAAGACTCCAAGATAATAACAGTGGATGTGTAGCAGAAAGAGTTGAAAGGTATAGACTCTCTATAAGAGGAATGACGTAAGAAAGCCCAGCCTAAGAAAGGGCACAAAAACAAGCATATTTAGATTATTTTAAAGCCAACGCACCTATGACTATTTAGTTAAAACACTAAGAAAAGCAGAACAAACTTTTAGCCAGATTAACATAAACCTTTACAAGAAAGGTCAATTTACCTCAGTTTCTATTACCAGATTCAGTGTGTCTGGCATTTGACAACAATGACAACAAAATTGCAAGGCATACATACCAAAAGGAAAAACACAGTTATAGACTATCTACCAGAAACCTACTTTAAAAATAAAGACATAAGAGAGTTAAATTTAAAGATGTAAAAAAATATAACATACTTACACTAGTGAAATAAGAATTAAATAGCTATATTAATACAGAAAAATCAGACTTCTAAGCAAGAAAAATCATTATCGCTAAAGAGAGATATTAAAATATTATAAAGGGGTCAATTCTCCAAGAAAATATAAATATTCTAAATGTGCATATGCCTAATTACAGAACTCCAAAATATATGGGGCCAAAACTTATAGAAGTGAAGAGGTTTAGAAAAATCCAATGGTATATTTGGAGACATCAAGACCCTTCTGACAGTACTGGTAGGTCAAGTAGGAAGAAAAAGTATAACAATGTATTATATAAGACTTGGGCAGCCTTATCAATTTATTGCATTGCATAGAATAATAATTGACATGCATAGAATAGTTCACTTATAAATAACAGCAGAACACAAATTTTCCAAATTCCCAAAAAACATTCAGCAAATAGGTTAAAAAAACAAACAAACCACAAATGTTAAAAGTATAGAAATCATATGGAGTATATTCTTAGATGGTAAACTAGAAATCAATAACAACAGATACTTGGAAAATTCCAAAACATTTGAAAATTGAGCAACACAGTAATAACAAAGCCTTGTATCAAAGAAGATGACTCAACAGAAATTTTAAAATATTTTGAATTGAAATTGACAATATTATTTACAAAAAACATTGTAAAATCAGCATAAACAATACTTAGAGGGGAATTTATAGTCTAGTAATACATTTACATTTTAAAAAAAAGAAAGATATGGCCTGACCAGGCGGTGGCGCAGTGGATACAGCATCAGATTGGGATGTGAAAGACCCAGGTTCAAAACCCCGATGTTGCCAGTTTGAGCGCAGGCTCATCTGGCTTGAGCAAAAGCTCACCAGCTTGGACCCAAGGTCACTGGCTCGAGCAAAGGGTTACTCGGTCTGCTGAAGGCCCACGGTCAAGGCACATATGAGAAAGCAATCAATGAATAACTAAGGTGTCACAACAAAAACTGATGATTAATGCTCCTCATCTCTCTCCATTCCTGTCTATCTGTCCCTGTCTATCCCTCTCTCTGATTCTCTGTCTCTGTTAAAAAAAAAAAAAAAAGATATGAAATTCCTCACCTAAACTTCTACCTCAGAATACTAGAAGAAAAAGAGCAATTTAAGCCTAAATGAGGCAAAGAAAAGAAATAATAAAAATTAGAGAATAAATCAATACAACTGAGAAAAGATAAAACTCATTCTTTGAAATATAAACAGTTGAAAAACCTCTAGATCAGTTAACTAAGAAAGAGAATAAATAAATTACTAATATAGCAATAAAAGAGATGTTATATAATGATATACTGACCATTCAAATGTTAATAGAACACTACAAACAAGACTATGCCTAGGAATTTGACAACCAGGTGAAATGGATCAATTTATTTAGAAAAACGAACTACCAAACTCATACAAGGAGAAATAGATTACCTAAATACACTATGTCTATTAAAGAAAATGAATCAATAATTAATAACCTTTCATATAAGAAAGTACCACACTTAGACTGTTTTACTTGTGAATTCTAACAAACAATGAAGGAGGGGGATAATATCAAGTCTCCACATAGAAAAAGAAAATAGTAGTGAACACTTTCTAAGACATTCTATGAAGCCATCAATCATTACTCTAATACATAAAATAAAGATAAAGACATTACAAGATAATAAAAATTACAAACCAGTATCTCTCACAAAGGTAAATTCAAAAAAAATATTAGCAAATAAAATCCAACAACGCATAAAAATATTATATACCACAATCATATGGGATTTATTCCAAGTACACAAGAATGATTCAACAATCAAAAATTATCTATGTAAACCTTCATATTACTGAGCTAAAGAAGAAAAGTCATCTGTTCAGAGTAATTAAAGGAATAAATGCAGTTGGTGAAATTCAAAACTTTTCTAGAAGGGAAGATGAAATTAAAGATCAGGTTCCATGTGCCTGAAGAACAACTAATTCAGAGAGTAATGCTTCCCACATCACATAGCAGCTCCCGTAGGACTGGGTCTTATGGAAGCACGGTTGCTATAGAAATTTCTGGTCAGTGATAACTATGCAGTCAATTAGCTGGGTCAAACAGACCAGTTTGAAATGTCAATATGAGATATCTCAATAATCTAGCATTGATAAAATTGATAAATAAAATATAGAAGATACTATGTTAAATGTACATTTAATAGAGTATCGAAGCTTACATGAGAATGAGTGGTATGATCAGAAAACCAGAGTGGTAAGCATTGAGTTGCTCTGGGGAATTGTCAATGCTAGTAACTTTAGTGCTTTCATGTACACTTGAATAAAAATGACAAGGTCCTGGGCCACATATATTGAGAAGTTGGAATTGAACATTGGAGATGTATAACTAATACATAAGCATACATGCACATACACAACCAAAGAAGCTGGAGGACGGACTGAAAAATTCTATTCACTGCATAAGAAACAAAAACGAAGTCCTTCTTTGCTTATGTTCTGAAAAGAAAAATTATGTCTCCAGAAAATTTTTAAAAAGACATTCTCTTGACCCACAATGCTCTCGGTTTTAGCTACAATCTTTCCATCATGTGGGAACTACAGGCTTAAATTTAAGAAAGACATTGGTAGTAGGCTCCTGGCAGAAGCACAGAGCAAACAAAAAAACAAAACTGGAAGGAAGTTCACACAATTGAGAACGCAGAATAAATTTCCTTCTCTCCCTCTCTCTGAGTCGGCTCTGTCTCCGTCTCTGTCTCTATCTCTATCTCTCTTCTTCTCTCAATCCAACTCAAGATGAGTTCACAGGAAAAAATTGCAAAATAAATAAAAATATATCCACCAATGATAAGTTAGCATTCAAAATTGTAGAATTACAATTTCAAAATTACAAACTATAGAACAACTGAAAAGGAAAAATGTATTTACTTAATAAAGAAAAAGAACTATAGGAAAACAATATGAACATTTGCAAGAAATACACAGAATAAAAGTTGAAATATTAAAAATAGATATTAAAAGTCAAAACAAATGGTATATTATATTATAAATTGGTCCCAGCTAAAATGGATTCAATAAACTGAAAAAAAAAAAAAAAAGAAAAACACACAGATGCAACTAGGAGAAATGATACAGCACATATAAAAAAGAAGTTAAAATATATACTGAATAAATGAGAAGAATCAACATACGCCCAGTAGAGAGACTAAAGAAGAAGGCAACAAGGCACTAAAATAAAAGATGATAGCTAAAGACTGTCTAAATATTATAAAAGTCTTATATCATAAGCATCAAGAAAAACAATTTTCAAAGTGTTAAATAAAAACAATTCTACAAAGCATGAAGAAACTAAAGAAAACTAAAAAAATCTTAAAGGCAATTAAAAATATGTTCATAGAATGAAAACCACAGCAACAATTAAGATAAATTTATTTTGAACGTAAAATTCTATAACTGGCCTGGGCCGTTTGGCTCAATAGATAGAGCATCAGCCCACCATGCAGATGTCCTGGTTCAATTCCCAGTCAGGCCACACAAGAGAAGTGACTGTTTGCTTCTCTCCACCCACCCCCTTTCTCTCTCTCTTTCCCTTTTGCTGCCAGTGGTTTGATTGGTCTGAAGGTCAGCCCCAGACAGATTGCCAAGTGGATTTTGATCAGGGCACATGTGGGAGTCTATCTCCCCTCCTCTCACTTAAAAAAAAAAATTAACTATTTAAACCATAATTAAAAATTGAGGTGACGTCACGGAAATGGCGCCGTGAGAAGCGAGTCCGACAGCTCTCCCCTAAATCACAACAAATTTATCAACTAGAAACAGAAAAATTTATCCTCGGAGCATTCCGGAGTTCCACACAAACTGAAAGTGAAAGGACTGTTATCACTTGAATCTGAGAAACGAGGGTGTGGAGGAAGCTACCGCAGCGACGCTTATTCAAGCCGCCAGGGAGTGCGCCTGCGGTGAGTCAGCCCATATACTTGGGAACCGCAAGCCGCCGCGAGCCCCCCGCGAGCTGCCGCGAACCCCCGCGAACCGCCACCGCGAACCGCCACCGCGAGCGGCCGCCACGAGCCGCCGCGCGCGCGCCCGGTCCGGTTGAGCACCGCTGACGTTCCCAGCGGCCCGCACACTGCGAGTGGGGGTCGCCGGAGCCCGGAGCGCCCCATTTGCGCGCGTGCCTTGGGCATTCCACGCGCCCAGGGCACCCTACTGGCCCGCACACCCAGGGGGCTCCATTATCCTGCGCCTGGTGCGGTCCAGCCGCCAGCGGCGGGGCGAGCGGGAGAGGCTTGGGAGATTCTCTCCATGGGCGGGGCACCTCACCCAGCCATTCAAGCTAACAATCAAGCGTTGGGGGAGGGGCGCGCGCAGGCAGCATAAAATTCCTTCAGAAACACAGCTGCGACCCAATCACTGAAATTAGCTTAACCCATAAAATCTGCGCACCCTCGGTTCTAATTGATAAGATCTCTCTCAGTTCAGCGATCCAAGACAAGAGGCGTGATATTTTTTAGTGCCTCTCGCTAAAGGGGCGGGGGCAACTTCTGATTGATAGAGCCTCCATATTCAGGGATAAACGCTAACAAGAAGGACTTGGCAGATAATAAGGTCTATACTACACTAGTCGTAAGCAGAGACTAGTGCCTCTTCTTCCCTGCAAAAACAGGCTACAAAGTGTGGAAAGCCTGGGTTGAGAGGTCCAACTAAATGATAGGCGCTGAACAGTCACCTTGACAACAATTGACTCCCACCCCCGCCTGATTACACTGGAGGCCCTGACTGTCAGAGCCTTTCCCAAAGCCTTGCACTGAGTGGGGACAGAGTGGGGATTTCCCAGCTCTTTGAGCCTCTTACTCCCCAGGCAGAAGCAGTTGCAGCCTTATAGCTGGATCACCAGGCTGCTAATTCAGAAAGGGGGGACTAGGAGAGAGAATCCAGGAAAGCAAACTCTCTCATCGTTGGACCCTGCAAACGCCAACAAGCCTTTACTTCCAGCAAGACTAAAGCCAATTATATGACATTGCCATAGAATCCCATCAACTGCAAATCCCTACCTAAGAGTGACACAGGGGCAGAGCCTGGGGTACAGAGTTACCGACTAGGAAGAGGGAGAGAAAAGAAAAAGGAAGAAGTTAACCTCTCAAAATCAAGAAAAACCCACAGACTTTACAACTTGATCCACTAATTTTTTTTTGTTGTTGTTGTTGTTTGTTTCTTCTATCTTTTTGCCTTTATTTCCTCCACCTCGGTCCTTCTATTCTCTGCCCATCTTATGCTTCCCCTTTCTTGAACTACACTACCCATGAGTGTTGCATTTTATTTTTCTTCTTCATCCTCACCCTCCTTTAAGGTTATACTCCAAAACACTTAACTCTCACTCTCTCCTCTTTTGTTTTTTTTTTTGTCTTGCTTTATTTTGTTTTTTTCTCCTCCTATTTTATTTCTTCCTTCGTTTTTCTCTTTTTCTTATTTTTTCCTTTCTATTCGTTTTTTCTTTTCTCATTTTACTTTCCTCCCATATAATCCTCAATCACGAACAAATTAGTTAATTTGGGACTCAAGGCTTTTTTTTGGCTTTATTTCTCTTTTTGCTTTTGTTTTTATTTTTTTTTTCTCTTGTTTGTTTATTTTTGTGGCATTTTGGGTCCTCCCAACCCAAGGTCTCCATTGTATTTAGTCTTCGCTCCACTTAATACAACAGATTTTTACTTATTATTTTTATTTTTTCTTCTTTATTATTCTTTTTTGGTCCTTTTTTCTGATTCCCTCTTATCCCTCTCATTATATCTCTTAGTTGACCATCACATACAAGCAAATCATCTTATGCTTGTCTAAGATTTTCTTCCTTTTTTTTTTTATTTATTTATTTATTTATTTTTTTATTTAGTAGGTCCCTACTCCCTTTTTTTTGGCCCTTGAACTCTTCACCCCAAATCAGGCCCTCCATTATAGGCACGATATTTCCCTGAGGAGGGGAGAGGAGGGAAAGAGAAGAGAGAAAAAAAGGGGGAAATAATAAATTTTTACTGTTTTTTTTTTTGTGGGGTGTTTTACCCTTTTTTTTTTTTTTTTTTTTTCTTTTTACTCTTTATTAATTCTAATTAGTGCTATCAATAAGACCACCCTCAGATGCCGATAAGAAAGAGGAAATCGAATATTATGGATACAAAAGAAAGAGAGGTAACACAAATAGATGTGGAAAAATCTATGGAGAAAAGACTTAACATATTGGAAGCCTTGGAGCTAAATGACAGAGAATTTAAAATAGAAATCTTAAAAATACTCAGAGATATACAAGAAAACACAGAAAGGCAATATAGGGAGATCAGAAAACAACTCAATGAACACAAAGAATATATTACCAAGGAAATTGAAACTATAAAAACAAATCAAACAGAAATGAAAAACTCAATTCATGAGCTGAAAAACGAGGTAACAAGCTTAGCTAACAGAACAGCCCAGATTGAAGATAGGATTAGTGAAATAGAAGACAAACAACTAGAGGCACAACAGAGAGAAGAAGAAAGAGACTCAAAAATAATAAAAAATGAGAAAGCCCTACAGGAATTGTCTGACTCCATCAGAAAGAATAACATAAGAATAATAGGTATATCAGAGGGAGAAGAGAAAGAAAATGGAATGGAGAATATACTCAAACAAATAATAGACGAGAACTTCCCAAGCCTGTGCAAGGAACTAAAGCCTCAAATTCAAGAAGCAAACAGAACACCAAGTTTTCTTAACCCCAACAAACCCACTCCAAGGCACATCATAATAAAGATGACACAAACCAATGACAAAGAAAAAATTCTCAAGGCAGCCAGGGAAAAGAAGAGTACAACATATAAAGGAAGGCCTATTAGATTATCATCAGATTTCTCAGCAGAAACTCTACAAGCTAGAAGAGAGTGGACCCCAATATTTAAAGCCCTGAAAGAGAGGAACTTTCAGCCAAGAATACTATACCCATCAAAGCTATCCTTCAAGTATGAAGGAGATATAAAAACATTCACAAATACAGAAAAGATGAGAGAATTTATCAACAGAAAGCCCCCACTCCAGGAAATACTAAGGGGGGTTTTCCAACCAGATTCAAAGAACAAAAGAAAACAACACCACAAGTAACAGCTCCACCAAGAACACAATAAAACCAAACTTAAACTGTGACATCAAAGAAAAAAAAGGGGGGAGAGGATGGAGATTAACAGTAGCAAAGGATGATGAAGTGCAGAAATACTTATAAGATAGGGTACTACAATGAATATGGTAGGTACTCTTTTCATTACTTAATGGTAACCACCCTTAAAAAAACCACCACAAAAACACTTGACTTAAAAAAGGTAGCAACAGAGGAAAGAAGTATGGAACACAAACAAACAAAAACAAATGATAGAAAAACAAAAGAGAAGAATCAAACTAGATACAAAACTAACAGAAAGCAATTTATAAAATGGCAGTAGGGAACCCACAAGTGTCAATAATTACACTAAATGTAAATGGATTAAACTTACCAATAAAAAGACACAGAGTAGCAGAATGGATTAAAAAAGAAAATCCAACTATATGCTGCCTACAAGAAACACATCTAAGCAACAAGGATAAAAACAAATTCAAAGTGAAAGGCTGGAAAACAATCCTCCAAGCAAACAACACCCAAAAAAAAGCAGGCGTAGCAATACTCATATCTAATAATGCTGACTACAAGACAGAAAAAGTACTCAGAGACAAAAATGGTCATTTCATAATGATTAAGGGGAAGTTGAATCAAGAAGACATAACAATCCTTAATATATATGCACCAAACCAAGGAGCACCAAAATATATAAGACAGCTACTTATTGACCTTAAAACAAAAACTAACAAAAATACAATCATACTTGGAGACCTCAATACACCGCTGACGGCTCTAGATCGGTCATCCAAACAGAGAATCAATAAAGATATAGTGGCCTTAAACGAAATACTAGAACACCTGGATATGATAGACATCTACAGGACACTTCATCCCAAAGCGACAGAGTATACATTTTTCTCTAGTGTACATGGAACATTCTGAAGAATTGACCATATGTTGGGCCACAAAGACAATATCAGCAAATTTAGAAAAATTGAAATTGTACCAAGCATATTTTCTGATCATAAAGCCTTGAAACTAGAATTCAACTGCAAAAAAGAGGGGGAAAAACCCACAAAAATGTGGAAACTAAACAACATACTTCTAAAAAATGAATGGGTCAAAGAAGAAATAAGTGCAGAGATCAAAAGATATATACAGACTAATGAAAATGAAAATACGACATAGCAGAATCTCTGGGATGCAGCAAAAGCAGTAATAAGAGGAAAGTTCATATCACTTCAGGCCTATATGAACAAACAAGAGAGAGCCGAAGTAAACCACTTAACTTCACACCTTAAGGAACTAGAAAAAGAAGAACAAAGACAACCCAAAACCAGCCGAAGAAAGGAGATAATAAAAATCAGAGCAGAAATAAATGAAATAGAGAACAGAAAAACTATAGAAAAAATCAATAAAACAAGGAGCTGGTTCTTTGAAAAGATTAACAAAATTGACAAACCCTTGGCAAGACTCACCAAGGAAAAAAGACACAGGACTCAAATAAATAAAATTCAAAATGAAAGAGGAGAGATCACCACAGACATCATAGAAATACAATGAATTATTGTAGAATACTATGAAAAATTATATGCCACCAAATACAACAATCTAGAAGAAATGGATAAATTCCTAGAACAATACAACCTTCCTAGACTGAGTCATGAAGAAGCAGAAAGCCTAAACAGACCAATCAGCAGGGAGGAAATAGAAAAAACTATTAAAAATCTCCCCAAAAATAAAAGTCCAGGCCCAGATGGTTATACTAGTGAATTCTATCAAACATTCAAAGAAGACTTGGTTCCTATTCTACTCAAAGTCTTCCAAAAAATTGAAGATGAAGCAATACTTCCAAACACATTTTATGAGGCCAACATAACCCTCATACCAAAACCTGGCAAGGATGGCACAAAGAAAGAAAACTACAGACCAATATCTCTAATGAATACAGATGCTAAAATACTAAACAAAATACTGGCAAACCGAATACAACAACATATTAAAAAAATAATACATCATGATCAAGTGGGATTCATCCCAGAATCTCAAGGATGGTTCAACATACGCAAAACGGTTAACGTAATACACCATATCAACCAAACAAAGAACAAAAACCACATGATCTTATCAATAGATGCAGAAAAGGCTTTTGATAAAATACAACACAATTTTATGTTTAAGACTCTCAACAAAATGGGTATAGAAGGAAAATATCTCAACATGATAAAGGCCATATATGATAAACCATCAGCCAACATCCTATTAAATGGCATAAAACTGAGGACTTTCTACCTTAAATCAGGAACAAGACAGGGTTGTCCACTCTCTCCACTCTTATTCAACGTGGTGCTAGAAGTTCTGGCCAGAGCAATCAGACAAGACAAAGAAATAAAAGGCATCCATATCGGAAAAGAAGAAGTAAAGCTATCACTTTTTGCTGATGATATGATCCTATACATCGAAAACCCGAAGGACTCCACAAAAAGATTATTAGAAACAATAAACCAATACAGTAAGGTCGCAGGATACAAAATTAACATACAAAAGTCCATAGCCTTTCTATATGCCAACAATGAAATATTAGAAAACGAACTCAAAAAAATAATCCCCTTCACGATTGCAACAAAAAAAATAAAATACCTAGGAATAAACATAACAAAGAACGTAAAGGACCTATATAATGAAAATTACAAAGCATTGTTAAGGGAAATCGAAAAAGATACAATGAGATGGAAAAATATTCCTTGTTCTTGGATAGGAAGAATAAATATAATCAAAATGGCCATATTACCCAAAGCAATATACAAATTTAATGCAATTCCCATCAAAATCCCTATGAGATTTTTTAAAGAAATGGAACAAAAAATCATCAGATTTATATGGAACTATAAAAAACCCCGAATAGCCAAAGCAATCCTAAGGAAAAAGAATGAAGCTGGGGGCATTACAATACCTGACTTTAAACTATATTATAGGGCCACGATAATCAAAACAGCATGGTATTGGCAAAAAAATAGACACTCAGACCAATGGAACAGAATAGAAAGCCCAGAAATAAAACCACATATATATGGTCAAATAATCTTTGATAAAGGGGCCAACAACACACAATGGAGAAAAGAAAGCCTCTTCAACAAATGGTGTTGGGAAAACTGGAAAGCCACATGCAAAAGAATGAAACTCGACTACAGCCTGTCCCCATGTACTAAAATTAATTCAAAATGGATCAAAGACCTAAATATAAGACCTGAAACAATAAAGTACATAGAAGAAGACATAGGTACTAAAATCATGGACCTGGGTTTTAAAGAACATTTTATGAACTTGACTCCAATGGCAAGAGAAGTGAAGGCAAAGATAAATGAATGGGACTACATCAGAATTAAAAGTTTTTGCTCAGCAAGAGAAACTGATATCAAAATAAACAGACAGCCAACTATATGGGAACTGATATTTTCAAACAACAGCTCAGATAAGGGCCTAATATCCAAAATTTACAAAGAACTCATAAAACTCAACAACAAACAAACAAACAATCCAATAAAAAAATGGGAAGAGGACATGAACAGACACTTCTCCCAGGAAGAGATACAAATGGCCAACAGATATATGAAAAGATGCTCAGCTTCATTAGTTATTAGAGAAATGCAAATCAAAACTACAATGAGATACCACCTCACTCCTGTTAGATTAGCTATTATCAACAAGACGGGTAATAGCAAATGTTGGAGAGGCTGTGGAGAAAAAGGAACCCTCATTCACTGTTGGTGGGAATGTAAAGTAGTACAACCATTATGGAGGAAAGTATGGTGGTTCCTCAAAAAACTGCAAATAGAACTACCTTATGACCCAGCAATCCCTCTACTGGGTATATACCCCAAAACCTCAGAAACATTGATACGTGAAGACACATGTAGCCCCATGTTCATTGCAGCACTGTTCACAGTGGCCAAGACATGGAAACAACCAAAAAGCCCTTCAATAGAAGACTGGATAAAGAAGATGTGGCACATATACACTATGGAATACTACTCAGCCATAAGAAATGATGACATCAGATCATTTACAGCAAAATGGTGGGATCTTGATAACATTATAAGGAGTGAAATAAGCAAATCAGAAAAAAACAAGAACTACATGATTCCATACATTGGTGGAACATAAAAATGAGACTAAGAGACATGGACAAGAGTGTGGTGGTTACCAAGGGTGGGGGGGGAGGGAGGACATGGGAGGGAGGGAGGGAGAGAGTTAGGGGGAGGGGGAGGGGCACAGAGAACTAGATAGAGGGTGACGGAGGACAATCTGACTTTGGGCGAGGGGTTTGCAACATAATTTGATGACAAAATAACCTAGACATGTTTTCTTTGAATATATGTACCCTGATTTATTAATGTCATCCCATTACCATTAATAAAAATTTATTAAAAAAAAAATTGAGAGTAAATAAGAAAAATTTCCTAACAGATACGGAATTCTTCGGTCAAGAACTCTTGCTGAAAAATATGAAAGGATTTACTTGAAGAAAAAGGTAATCAAAACATGAGAACTGCATGGAATTTAAAAAGCAATGAGTATAAAAAAATTGTATGCATGTAAAACAAGAAAAGGAGTATTGGGAGTTAATGGTCAATGATGGTGACCCTGTATTTGGACGGGGAAGTTTCTGTCTGTTTCTACTTTGTTAAGATTTTAAATCATGAATAGGGTTGTAGTTTTGTTCAATAGTTTAAATACCACTGTCTCAATAATAATTTATTTTAAAATTATATGATGTTGATTTTTGAATGTTAAAACAACCATTTAATTCTAGGATAAACATATCTTTTGACTTTTTAATATAAAGTACTCTACTCTTTGATTCAAGTTTTAATATATACCACTTGATCTGCTAATTTTTTGAAAGGATTCTGGTCTGTAGTTTCTTTTGTTTGTTTGTTTTTTTTGTTTGTTTGTTTTTTGAAGATTCTTTATTTATTGTAAGGTTTTTCTTGGTTTTGGTATCAGTATAATGCTGGCCTCAAAGAAAAAGTTGAGAAGTTATCACCTCCCTAACTTTATGTTTTGAGAGATTCAGTTTCAAACTGGTGTTATTTCTTTCATATATGTTTGGGAGAATTCACCAGAGAAGCCATTTTGACCTGTAGTTTTTTGTAGAAAGAAAAAGACACATGAGAGTTCTCCCTCTCCCAGGCACGGGCACAAAGGGAAAGCCATGTGAGGCCCAGAGAGCAGGCAGCTCTATGCACACCAGGAAGGAAGGTCTCCTTAAAAACCAAGCCTGGCACTTCAATTCAGACTTCCAGCCTCCAGAACTGTGAGGCAATCAATTTCTGTTGTTTAGTCCCAGTCTGTTACTTTGTCATGGCAGCCCAAGCAGACTAACAAGCTAAAGGAATGGGTAGGGAAGGTTTATTTTATTGGTGAGAATAGAACAGAAAAACATTTAACTAAATCAGGAAGAAACTAATTTTGTAATAACTGATTTTTTGTGTGTTAATGCATAGTTCTTGTTCAATATTCTGTCAGATAGTAACTACTAGGAAAAATAAACAACAACAGAGAAACCCCTGCAGCTTATGTGTCTGTAATTCTCATTTTCTTGGTTATACGGTGCTCATAAACTGTTCTTTCTTTGATTCAGTTGATACATACTTTGATTGGCTTCATTTTAAGTACATAGGTTCTTGCAGAATTTTAAAACATTGCTTTTTTAAAGTAGAACCAGTCACTGTGTATCATTAAAAAATAATAAAAAACTTATTGCTCAACTGAAATTTCCAGGAGTCCAGTAGCAGTTTTTTCTTGAAAGCCTGACTGAGAGGAGGTTTAATTATTGTAGATATATATTCACTGAGTCAGGGAATAAAAGGAGGTAGAGAAGATCAAATGCACAGTTCAGTGTCTAGTGTACTATTAATAAAACTGTATCGCCAAGAAACAAAAATACAGGGAGAAATAATTGATAAAAGAGCCAAAAAACAACTGGTCATTTAAAAATGAAAAGATAGAATTCCAGTATCATTATTATTAAAATTTAACCCTTTCACTAAATTTAACAGAATAAGTGAAACTATAGTTATAGTTTAAGATCTACAACTAAAAAGAGGTTAGGAAAGACCTTTGAAAAATTGGCATACAATTTTGGCCTGGCCCATTGGCTCAGCGGTAGAGCATCTGCCTGGCATGTGGAAGTCCCAGGTTCTATTCCCATCCAGGGCACAGAGGAGAAGCACCCATCTGCTTCTCCACCCTTCCCCCTCTCCTTTCTCTCTATCTGTCTCTTCCCTTCTCGCAGCCGGGGCTCCAATGGAGCAAAGTTGGCCTTGGGCGCTGAGGATGGCTCCGGTTGCAACAGAGCAATAGCCCAGATGGGCAGAGCATTGCCTCCTAGTGGGCATGCCAGGTGGATCCCGGTTGGGTGCATGCAGGAGTCTGTCTCTCTGCCTCCGTGCTTCTCACTTCAGAAAAATAAAAATATAAATAAAATAAAATAAATAAAAATTGGCATACAATTTTATAATTTGAGAATTACATTATTGCTGAAAATTTGTTATAAAATATTCTGCTATATATTACTGAATAGATAATTAAATTACTTTATTTAGAGGAATTTTACGATATCATTTCATAAAAGTAGTAAATATTAATGTCATCTAACCCATATCCTGCCATCAGCCATATGATCCTACATACACATGAAGATTCTATCTAGTTTTAAGTTTGTCCAGAAAAAAAAGAAGTTTCACATTCTTTAAGAAATCATGTAGCGCCTGACCTGTGGTGGTACAGTGGATAGTCTCAAACCTGAACACTGAGGTCGCTGGTTTGAAACCCTGGGCTAATATTGGTCAAGGAACATATGAGAAGCGATCAATGAACAACTGAAGTGAAGCAACTACGATCTGGCTCCCTCTCTCTCTCTCTCTTTCACTCTCTCTCTCTCAAATCAATAAATAAAATCTATAAAAAAAAATCAAAAAGAAATCACTTAGCTATCCAGGCCAGAGGTCAAGATTACTTTTAAACTTTTTTCAAATTCTCTAATTGCATTGATTTAATCTTAAAATAAAATTTTAATGCGTTCCATCAAGAAAAAGAAACAAATCAGACCCTGACCGGGTGGCTCAGAAGATAATGTGTCAACCCAGTGTGCCCGAGGTCGCAGATTCAACCCCAGTCGGGGTATGTAAGAGAAGCAATCTCTAAGTACACAGCTAAACAGAACAGCTAAACGACACAACGCGATAATGCTTTCCCCCTTCTCTCTCTCTCTCTCTCTCTCTCTCTTTCTCTCTCTCTCTCTCTTCCCTTCCTCCCTTCTTCTTTCTTGCTCTCTCTCAAGTGAATGGGGGGAAAACAAACAAACAAGTCAGCTTTTTCTCAAAGACTCTGCTTTGCAGTTTGTCATTCTTCCTTGCTTCCCCCTCACTCTACACACAACGTTTTCAAAATGTAACTAGTGTTTTGCACCTGGAAAAGGCAGGCATGTATGGAGAGTAGGAGGGGAATTCAGCTGACAGGGTCTGAAATAGAGTTCTCAGTTGTGGAGCGTTTTGTTGATGGAGAATACTGGACTCTTCCCCTTCTGGTCAGCAAAGCAAATTAGGATGGTGTTGAAATTATATCTGTCTTGTCATCTCCCTGGCAGGACACCTCTTGATAGGGCCTTCTGTTCCTCTCATTTCTTGGCAGGCTCTGCCTTTAAGATGTCTGGAAATAATGGAACTTTCAAGACTAAATAATGGAGCCTGGCAGCACTTCTGTAGTTCTTACTTGAAGATCTAAATCATATGTTTGCATCAGGTCATTTCAAGTAAACTCGAAGCACTTGAAGCTTGAACTGCAACTGGTTTGCACAAGGATTCTGTTTTTCAGCTCTGCCTAGGATGCAATTGCATCTAGAAAACACGGGACCACAGTACGGTGTTATATGCATCCTGTCGTCTTTCAAGTATGCGATGCTCCACACATTCGGTAAGAAAAGATAAAACATCCAGGCAGACTAATCAGAACCCATCATTGGAAGCAGATGCATGATCTTCAAATGCGGTGAAGGATGAGGACCTGCCTGTATCTGGTTTTGCTCCATCCTTCCCAGACCCGATCTGAGTAGGAGCTCTCTCTGACACCGACTCTCTGACTTTCACTCCAGAGCGTACTCCCGCCTGCAATTCCACAGGGCACAGAGCAAAACAGGAATGAGATCTGTATGTGTCGGCGTCAGTGTGATATGTGTAATATTCCCAAACACATGTTTGAGTGTTCCCTTCTTGAAGAAAAAGTATATACATAAGTTCCTCAGTGAGGGCTAGGTTTTCTTATTGGTGGGTTTTTTGTTTTTTTTCTGAGGCAACAGATTTAAAGCAATGCCATTTCTGTAAGCAGCCGAGGACTTCATTGAAAGCCTGCTTTTGTTAGTTTCATTTTAATCTTGAAAAATTATGCCTGTGTAAACTGAATCTCGAAATGATGCTGAGTGAGATAAGCCTCACACCTAAGAGCACATGTGGAATGAGTGCATTTCTACAAGGTTCCGGAGCAGGCTAAACTAATTCATGGTAAAGGATCCATGAAGCCTTACGAGTGGAATGGGATGGGCATTTTGAACTATCTCAAAATGTCTTTATTGGCAAGTTCACCTGAAGCAATAGCAGGTATTTAAAAAGGATACCTATTGGTGGACAAAATTATATTTCTCAGCTAAGAGGTTACAAAGCAAGGCATTTTTTTAAATTTAATTTTTTAACATTTTTTTTAGTGTGGTAAAATAGGCATAACATAAAATTTATCATTGTAAACATTTTAAAGGACTAAGTACTTAGCGGTACTAAGATATCCAATGTTGTGCAAGCATCGCCCTAGTCTGCTTCCAGGACTTTTACATGAGCCCAAAGGGAAATCTCGTATTCATTAAGCAGGTCCTCCCCTTTTCCACTCCCTCTTCCTAGTGTTATTTTTAAATGTATCTTCTTTTTTTCTCACTCATTTATTAAACAACCATTTTTTAAGTGCGTCCTGTCTCCTGGCCCTAGGACAGGTGAGCAGATGCAGCATTGTCCAAGACAGGCACATAGGTCCCTCCTCTTGACCGGCTCCTTCGCTGCCCTGCCCCAGAGCTAAGACAGAGACACAAAGGCCAGAAACGGAGAGGTAAGGAGCTGGCACTTGCCAAGGGTAACGCCGGCGACACAAAATTGCAATATTTGTTTTCTAGCAACACCTTTTAAAAGTCTTCCTTTAGAAGGCAAGTTTTAGAAGCACAGACTTTCATGAAAAGTTTTCCATTTACTTTGAAGGAAAGACTTTGAGGTGTCTTGACAAATTACTTAGTGGCATCAGCAAAGGAAAAGGAATCAGGAACTTTTGACTCCATTCCTGTGTGCTGGTGACTTCCTGTGTGGGTTTAGGCAAATCACTTAACTGTGTGCTGTGTTACTTACTGAGGTGTTCTTCTTTCTCAGAATGAGTAAAACAGTTCAATCTTCTAAATTAGAAGGGACGTGCAGAGTGCGCGCTGCAGAATTTTATGCAATAAGGGTAATAACCTACTTTCTGAATGACTGAGAGGCTCAGTCTGTCTCAGCGTGACCTTTTGCCTGGCCTCATCGGCATCCATGCACATCATATTCGAAAGAGCAACGTTTGACAAATACTGATCATAATCACACGCCGAAAGATTCTACACAGATTTTTAATGAGGAAGAGAACGGCCACATCATCAGGCATATTTACAGAATCAACACTTACACACACTTTT
Source organism: Saccopteryx bilineata (assembly GCF_036850765.1). Classification (NCBI taxonomy): domain Eukaryota; kingdom Metazoa; phylum Chordata; class Mammalia; order Chiroptera; family Emballonuridae; genus Saccopteryx; species Saccopteryx bilineata. Next base: position 20,825,623 of record NC_089492.1, on the reverse strand, counting down.
CCTCAGATATATCAGTTCAATCCTGACTTCCAATATCAAGTATCCTTGACTAACTAATTATGCCTCACAAAGTTCTTTCTTCTGAGCCACTTATTGTCATACCTCCTATTTGTAGTGTCGTATACTCATATTTCTAGTTTGCCACAGTCTCTTTACAAGGCAGTTTGGCAGCACACATACACAAAAATTTAAATTTTAAATTAAAAATGGAATACTTGATCTTGTATATCTGCTTTTAGTATTTATGCTAAAAATAAAATTTTGCATACTAGTGAAAATAATTAAAAATGTATTGCTGCATATTTTAATAGAAAAATAAAACATAAATAATTTAATATCATAATAATCTGTATTTATCCATACAATCTATGACATACATATAATTAATAACCAAGTAAGGTAGAGCTTACACATACTGATATAGAATGATTACTATACTATATGAAATCACTAAACAATTATTGAGCACCTACTATATTTCAGGTAAATTTTCTAAATACTGGGATATAGTGAAGAAAAAATAGTTTCTGTCCTCTAGGAGAGATACAAAGACAATAAACAATATGTTAGATCATAGTCAGTGCTTTGGAGAGTCATGAAGAATTTAAGAAAAAATGTAAAGAAAGGTGAAAATGTACAAACCAGGGTGAGTTAAGTTATACATACTGTGGTATCAAACCACACAATCAATAACACATATACTGGTAACTTCTTGCTCACAACATTGTCCAGTCATTTCCACTTGGAGAGGTGTAGCTTTGTACAGTTATCACTCAGGGATTCGTGCTAATGGAGTCTCCAGGAGGTTGTCAAGGCAGAAAAAAGGGAGAATGCAGGCTCACCCACACATTCTCCAGTGCTTCCACAGGTCAATTTCATTTACATGCTGTCACCAAAATATACCGCAATACCTCACCTAAATCCAAAGTGGAAAGCAAATGCAATCTCCACACCTATCGTGTGCCAGAAGAAAGAAGAAAATACAAAATCTGGGTGAGCAATGCTAATGTCTACACAGGCTTATGATACTATTTTTTTTTATTGATTGATTTTAGAGAGAAACAGAGAAAGGGGAGAAGAAAAAGAGAGAAACATTGATTCGTTGTTCCACTTATATATGCAGTCATCGATTGATTCTTATATGTGTCCTCACCAGGGATTGAACCTGTGACCTTGTATTGGGACTACTCTTCAACCAACTGAGCTTTCCAGACAGGGTGCTTATGGTACTATTAATCAAGTCCTCTTGGGTAAGGTGTCATCTGTGTGAGGATGGGAAGGCAATAAGAAAATTAGCTCTGTGGACATCTGAATGAAGAGTATTCTAAGCAAATGAAATGGCGCATTAGATCTGAAAGAATTCGGCCTGGCTAGCTCCAGATAACAAGGAGACTGGGCTGATGGCATGAGTGTGGGGGATACTTATCACAGTATTAAGATGATGCCATAGAAGTAGCAAAAACCTCTGCCTAAGTGAACCTCACGGGCTCCTTACTCTAAGAATTTGGCTTTAATCCAAAGTGAGATGGGTTATAAGCAAGAGAATGACAAGATCTGTCCTCTGTTGTTATAAGATCATCCTGTCTGCTGTGAGGGACAGGAAACAAGAGTGGAAGCAGAAAGACAAATGAGAAGGTGACTGCAATAATTCACAAGAGATGATGCTGGCTTGGGACAGGCAGACGGCACAAGAGGATTAGAAGTGTTCAGATTGTGCCTATAGTTTAAGGCACCACAAACAATGGGGAAAAGTAAAAAAAGAAGATAAACAGTACAAGCACTATGATATCATTTATGTAACTCTTGACTGTAGCTACTTCTAAGCAATACTGGCACTGGGAAGAAGGGAATAATTACTTTTATATTATTCTATAAAATTGTATTTTTCTCTTGTGCCATTAGCATTCATAACATTTCATAACTTACAATAAACACACTAGAAATGTGACCCTTGGATGGGCATATTGCAAAAACAAATAATTTTAAAAATATTATGATCTACAGGTTAGAATACAGCAGGAATAGATTCAAATTACATGCATGCAGATTTTTCAGTGAAAGAGAATGGTGCACTCAGGTTATGAACAACTATATCATATTATCTAATTGGATTCTTCCAATAACCCACAAATAGCTATCTGAAATTTATTCATTGGAAAACGGATTCATTCATTCAACATACCCAATTATTAGATACTTTACTATATGCCAGTAATTACATTAGCTACTGGGGGACAAATTGGATGAAAGCACAAAACAAATGTTGCAAGCTCAAAAAGTAAATACAAAGAGTGCAAGACGTCACTGCTTTAGAAAAATAAAAAGAGCTCTGCACTGAATCACACAAACAAGAGTACACATCACTCAGAAGCAACTGGCTTTCTCTATTCAACATGTATAATTCTTACTAGATTATTGGGTCCAGCTTGGGGCTCCAAACTACAAACAGATATGAAATTTTTGGGACTTTTCACGAGAGAACTACAAAGAGAAAAAATTAGCAAGTAATGTTTATGAGGGAAAACTACAGAAAGGGGATTATGTAGCTCGCCAAAAGAATGTGAATGGTGATTTAGTATTGACCTTTAGAGTAACCAACAGTTTTAAAGATCCTGACTAACTGTTCTCTCCTGCAAACCAACAGTTTTAAAGATCCTGACTAACTGTTCTCTACTGCAACTGGGAAGAGAAAATAAGGAAATGGTTTAAAGCTGCAATGTCAAGTTCAACATGGCCAAGAGTGAAGGCTGTCAGGCACAGGTTTTAAGGCACATGGCATTTCTTCCTCAGGGAGGCTTGGTCTTTAAAAAGATCAATTTTCATCTGCCTGAATGACTTCCCCAATCCCCTTCATCCTTCTGATTCTCTCTCTGGAGAAAGGGATTCCTTGACCTGGCTTAGCAATTCATTCCTATGCCAAATAGCCTTCAAGGTCAGGAAGTACTCTAATATAATTCACCTAAATAGATCCGGCTTCAACTTGAATCCATTTCCTCTTGCTTTTCCTCTCTCTCAGTGGAGAGAGAGCAACATTTGTCATGGAGCTCCATTTCAGAACAGTTCAAATAATTCAAGGCAGCAATTTTGTGCTCTAACCTTCCTTTCTCTGGGCTAAATTATTTCAATTCCTTCAATATTTCAAAAATGTTGCCCACCTTTTAATCTAGTTCATGACTACATCAATCACAGTATCTGAATGGAGAGTAGTGAATAGCAGACAAACTCTTCTGGATGCTCTCTGTCCTTCTCATCTCTTCTATGCAGTGGAACAAGCTTTGATTAAGCATCAAAATCCAATACCAAGAGATACATAAGGGCTAGATGTTTTTATGCCCTGAAAGTTGAACAATCTGTTTAGCTAAATAGTCATCTTCAATGATCCACATCCCAGACGTCAGATCTTGCATTGGATTGTCTCTTCTACTTCCTAAAACTTAGATACTTGTGGTTCCTGGATGTATTAGTCAAAAATCTTTTTGCTATAAATGCCAAAAATCCAATTTGAACTAGCTTAGAACAAAAACTAAATTTATGTAACCAAGCCACAGAGGCAGGGATGCAGCTGAGCCTCAAAATTTGGACTACAATATCAAACACAACCAGATCCTTTTTCTTTTAGTCTTTTTAAAAAAGATTATTGTTAGCCTTTGCACTCTACTTCTCTCTGCAATTCAGGTTTAATCTTTCCACCCACTAATAAAGTTCAGGGGATTTTAACTCTTAAATATTAGTTAAATTTGTGCCCTCCTCTCTCTTCTCAACTCAAAATCCACCTATCTGTTCTTAAATATCTCTTACCAAATTTAATGCAAGGCTCTACCAAGAGATTCTCCTATTCTCAGCCTCTTTCCTTCTAACCCATTTTAATTAATTAATTAATTTATTTATTTATTTCTATTTAGTGAGAAGACAGGGAGGCAGAGACAGACTCCCGCATGTGCTCTGACCAGGATCCACCTGGCTAAGCCTACTAGGGGACCATGCTCTACCCACCTGCCCTTACTCTCTGGAACTAGAACCATTTTTTAGCACCTTAAGCGGAGGCCACTGAGCCATCCTCAGCAACTGGAGCCAACTCACTCCAATCAAGCCATGGCTGCAGGAGGGGAGAAGAGATAGAGAGAAAAAGAGAGAGAGAAGTGAGAGGCAGAAGGGTGGAGAAGCACATGAGAAATTCTCCTGTGTGCACTGACCAGGAATCAAACCTGGACATTCACAAGCTGGCTGACGCTCTACCACTGAGCAAACCAGCCAGGACTATCTTCTAACCTGTTTTAAGTGCATCATATCCTTTCTTTGCTTATAACCCCCAACAGTCCAATCTTTGACAACATTCAAGACCCTGAAAGATCTGCATACTTCTGGTTTCTCTAGCTTCAATCTCTCCTTACAATTTATCTCTTCTGAATTACTTGCATTTTCCTGTTTCTGACACAGCATCTCTAAAAAAAATTATTTATTTATTTAATTTTTTTTTTAGAAAGAGAAAGATTTATTGTTCCACTTGCTTACACATTTATTGGTTGATTCTTTATGTGCCCTGACTGAGGATTGAACCTGCAAGCTTGGTGTTTCAGGAAGATGCTCTAATCAACTGAGCTCCTTGGCCAGGGCCTGCCACAGTCTCTTAAATACCCTTGACTCTCAGTGCTAAAGCTTCAGTCTGGATGTTCTTCTCTGTTTTGTCTATCAGATGAGTTGTTTAAAAATCATCCTCAAGAAGCAATTAAAAATGAACACTATTTTAATGTTTCTAATCAGAGTTAATCACTCCTGTGGAAGGGGTGGTATTATAATGTAATGATAAGCACTATTGTAGAGTTCATTTTCCAATTATTTATTTTATTTTACTTCATTTTTCTGCTTATTCTCCCTGCTATAATCTGAACTCTGTGCGGACAGAGTTGATGTCTTTTTCATTCTCAACCCTCACCACATAACTTATAACATACGTGACTTCAGTGTTTTCACCTCTAAAATGAGATACTGGTAATAGCATCAACTCCACAGGCTTGTTGTGAGGACTAAATGCTCAGTAAATATAAATTGCTTAAAATATAAAATGTCGGGCATGGAAGCACCCATTGAATGTCAGTTGTCATTGTCATTGGTTATATTTCTACCATTGTGCAGGTTCACTGTAAGACTCAATAAATTTTGGATGAATAAAGGGACGATTAGACCAGTGTAGGAAGAAACAAAGGAATGAATATATCTGGTGGCATCTGAATCTATAAATATACTACTTCTTAAGCTTCATAATTTTCCTGAAGGTTTTTAATACCCAGTTGGGACGTGGTGGTAACCAAAAGTTATTAACAGAGAGATAATGAATGATGTGCGAAAAGAGAGTCAGTGATGCCGCTTAGGTTTGCACCGGCCCTACACAGAGCCCTTCAATCCTAGCTCTGCTAGGTGACTCACAGCAAGACTTTGCATAGGCTGGATGCCTTCATCTCCTTTTAGAGAATTTCCTCTCTGGTAAGGCCAAGACATACTGGAAAGGACACATTCTGAGTATATAAGCTTGAAGATCCCATCCCCTCCTCCACCTCCCAGTGTTCCTTGTTCTACATTACATCAGGAGTGGGGGAAGAAGATTACCCTTCTTGTATATCCCAGTCTTTCTGTACTAAATGTTTCATGTAGGCTATATAACTGAATCTTCATAATAATCCTAGGAGTCATCCTATCATTCTCAAATTACAAACCAAGAAAGTAATAAACAAAAACTTACCTCCTTTCCACTTTATTGTGTTACTTCTCTGGAATCTACTTAAAGAGAACAAAAGAGACAGGAAATACAGATGGAATTCATCTTGTGTGTTTATCTAAAATGCCTCTGGAAAGAAGTAAATAAATGAGAGAGAAAGATAGAGAGAGAAGGTAGCTGGTATTGTATTTGCCAAGAAAGAGAAAGAAAATGTAGAATTGAGAACAAAGATGATGTAATGTGGACTCTTGTTGTTCCTAGCTATTTTTCATACCTATTGATCCTCCAGTATAACATAAGTCATAGATTTTACAGTCAGATATTTTATTCTCAATGCTATGAGTGGCTGTATGAATTTAGGCCAATATATGGTGTGTGTGTGTGTGTGTGTGTGTGTGTGTGTGTTGTGTGCAAAAGAGACAGACATAGAGACAGAGAAAGAAAATATGTGTTTATATGTAGTTCCTCTTTTCCCTCATAAATTTTCAAAGTCTATCCATTTCATGATCAAGAAGAAAGGAAATAGCCACATGCATATGTTATAAATCTTGTGGCTTGTGCACTGGAAAATATCTGCATGATAATCTACTCTCATGTCCTCATTTTACGGAGTCAAAGTACTTAGGAAACAAATCTCACTAGTCTAAATGTGTCTATGCCTGTCTTCTCTCCCTAAAAAAAGATTCAGAAAACTTTGCTTTCTTCTCAAATGCAATTGGACATAAACGAATTCAGCTATAGATAGCACAGTTCTTTATATACATCCATAGACCTTATATAAGAACAAGTGATATAATAAGCTAAATGGCAAATGAGAACACAATCCCTTCCCATTTCTTCTCTCAAGAATAAGAACTACCACAGCTTGTAACAAAATAACAATGGCAAATGGATTTCTGAAAGGGCTGAATTCTTAAGGCACAAAATAAACAACAAGATAAGGCTCTGTACTATTTCTTCCTCATAACAGGATTGCACTTAATGTATTACGGTGCTTTTCTACTGTCTACTGTGACAATGTTTGTCTTCTGTCACTACATGGCTTCTTAAGTAGGAACTTGAAACAGGTATTTCTACCCTGGCACCTTTTTATCCTATGAGACTATAGCTTCTTTTCTTTTCTTGACTTTGCGGAATTGAATTGTCATAGTCATTGAAAGAAAATAATAACCATGATATAATAGATTTCTCAGCAGAATGGTTGAGTCAGTCATAGAAATAAGACTTTTAAAATTGCAATCATTTCTACAAGCCAAACTTCTAAAATACTTTCTTTCTTTAAAAGTTTTGTTGATAGATTTTGGAGAGAGAAGAAGGGGAGGGGAGAGAGAGAGAGAGAAACAGCAATAGCAATGTATTGTTCCACTTATTTATACATTCACTGGCTGATTCTTGTATGTGCCCTCTCTGGGTATAAAAGGACAATGCTCTAACCCAGTGGTCCCAACCTTTTTTGGGCCACGGACCAGTTTAATGTCAGAAAATATTTCCACGGACCAGCCTTTAGGGTGGGATGGATAAATGTATCACATGACCGAGACAAATGTCAAGAGTAAGTCTTAAACGGATGTAACAGAGGGAATCTGGTCATTTTTTAAAAATAAAACATCATTCAGACTTAAATATAAGTAAAATGGAAATAATGTAAGTTATTTATTCTTTCTCTGCAGACTGGTACCAAATGGCCCACGGACCTGTACCAGTCTGTGGCCTGGGGGTTGGGGACCACTGCTCTAACCAACAGAGCTACCCAGCCAGAGCTAAAACACTTTCAAGATGAGCTGAAAATGTTGGTGTTTAACCAACACAGCCCTCTAAAAATTGTTTTAAAGGTTTAACAAACTATTTACTTTGGTTCCAGTCAAATTAAGGAAAGAAAAGGTTTCGGCCCTGGCTGGTTGGCTCAGTGGTAGAGCGTCGGCCTGGTGTGCAGGAGTCCTGGGTTTGATTCCCAGCCAGGGCACATAGGAGAAGCACCCATCTACTTCTCTACCCTTCCCCCTCTCCTTCCTCTCTGTCTCTCTCTTCCCCTCCCGCAGCCAAGGCTCCATTGGAGCAAAAGATGGCCCGGGCGCTGGGGATGGCTCCTTGGCCTCTGCCCCAGGCACTAGAATGGCTCTGGTCGTGACAGAGCGATGCCCTGGAGGGGCAGAGCATCGCCCCCTGGTGGGCGTGCCGGGTGGATCCCGGTCAGGCGCATGTGGGAGTCTGTCTGACTGCCGCCCCATTTCCAGCTTCAGAAAAATACAAAAAAATAAATAAATAAAAGGTTTCAACCTCATTGTAAATGAATTTCTTGAATTTTTTTTTTCTCTTTTGAGTGTCAGAATGAACACTGGTTTGGATATTGGGTGATGTGGGTTTGAGTCACAGCTGTGCACATGGCTAACTTTGTGCCTTAAGTAAAATACTTACCCTTTTTGTCTACAAAGTAAAGGGCAATTCTATGGAATGGCATCTAGAGTTATTTCACTATTTGTGTTCCTCTCTCAGTCTGGATTATCAACCTTTCTTGAAGATCAAATTCTAAACTGACCTTGGGGAGTCCTTCAAGATCTAGAGTCACTTACTCCCCTCATCCCTCCCCCCAAAAGCCAAATGGTAACAGACACTGGTTGTTTTCATAATTATTATAATTTCTTTCAAAATAGCTGTTGTCTGTGTAATAAAGGCACAGAGGTTGGGAGAGGTGGAGAGAAAAAGAGATAAAGAATTCAAACTACTTTGAGGAAAACAGGAAGTATATTATTACTCCCTTTATCAGGGGCAATGGTAGCACTGACCTACAGGTTTATCCTACCGGGACTCTGATCTGAGAGAAGATGCTGGAAATGAGCCCTGGAGACCTGATGGGATAGTGAGCGATGGCACCACCTAGTAAAGCTATGATGTCATACTCTGTGCAGTTTTATTACCAAATGCAAAAGCAAACTCTTTGGCCTAGGCAGCAGGGTAGTAAAGGAGCAACTAGAGCTGCTGCTCTGCTGACGGTTTGCCCGTGTCCACCTTTGACCTCCACTGGGCACTGCTGAGTCTGCTGAGGAGGCAGACATGGCTCCAGACAGAGGGGGAAGAAGCAGGACTCAGCACCAAGCAGGGCCACTCAGCCTTCTGTGCCCTCCCCGAGCCTGTTCTGCCTCTTGGCTTTGTTTTTGTGTTGTATTTCTTCTCATTACTTACCTCCCTGGAAAAGCCTTAAAATATAATAACTTGGTTTCTGATCAATTTATTTCTTCTTTAGAAAATGTACTCACTCTCTCCTCTAAACTTGTATTTTATAGCCCTCCTGTTGGCTTCACTCTCAACCACATAAACAAATCCACATTTTTTTACATACCTCCTTTATAAATGAGCAGATTCAAGTTTAGATCTGAATAGTCTATCTCTTCTCTCTCTTTTCTTTTCTTGCTTTTCTTTTTTTTTATGTGAGAGAGAGAAAGGAAGGGAGAGAAATGAGAAGCATCAACTCATAGTTGCAGCACGTTACTTGTTCATTGATTGCTTTCTCATACATGCCTTGACCAGGGGATCCAGCCAAGCCAGTGACCCCTTACTCAAGCCATCGACCTTGGGCTCAAACCAGCAACCATGGGCTCATGTCTATGATTCCATGTTCAAATCGCTAACCCCACACTCAAGCCGGCAACCTCAGGGTTTCAGATTTGGGTCCTTGGCGTTCCAGGCTGATGCTCTATCCACTGTGTCACTGCCTGGTTAGGTGTCCGTCTCTGCTCTTTCCTCTTCTGTGACTTATGGTGCTTCGCAAGGTCTCCCCAATTTCTGATTTCACAGAATGAGGCAACGCCATCTGAGAGGTCGGTTTGCAGAGCCGTGTTAAGTCCCAGCTCTGTCCCCAACAGTTTTGAGAGCATGAGGAACCCAATCTCTTCTTTATTCACCTCTAAAAGCCTCAGTTTATTTACCGATAAAAGTGAAAGCCAAATCCCCATTTTGAAGGTTTGCTGAGTATTTAGTTTAGTTCCTGACACAAAGTAAAGATTTTAAAAATATTTAATTTTTATACTCTTCCTATTGTCATTGATGCAGAATATGAAGTTAAAGAAGTTTATAAATAGGAACCAAATGATGAAAAACATATGATATAGTCATTGTCCTCAGACAATTTAAAATAAATTATGATACTATTTCAAATATTAAAATTTCCTTACTGATTTACATCACTGAAAAAACTTAATTTGAAGAAAAAACAAACTGTTTTTATAGATTCTAAACATTATCTAGCACCAAGAATCATATCTAACGGTAGTAAGTACTAATGAATATTTGAATAATAATAAATCTCTCTCTAAAATGTTCTCTCAAATCAGGAAGAACTGGAAGATTTCCACTTTTACTCTTTTTTTCATATGAGCCATCTACTGGGACCAAATCCACAAGACTACCAAGACTCTCTAATCAGCAGCCCCTTTCGCTACCCTGTATTTATTCCCACATGCTCCCTCCTTTCCCAAAGTGAAACTCTCAAACAGGGAAAGTGATCATCTCCTTTGTCTGCTCACTTTGGTCTCTGTCAGGAGATAGGGGTGATTAGGTGTCTTTGAAGTACAGCATTCTGGTCATAAAAGAGGTTATGGTGCCTTGATCCTCTGGACAAAATTGTCCATATTAGCACTCTGAAATCCAATAATCATGTGTACCTATTTTAAAAGGAGCATTTACAGAGAGAAAGAAAAAGAGAGAGAGAATACTAAGTGCGATACAATATCCTGAATTGAGTCCGGGCACAGAGAAGGGGCATTAGTGGAAAATCTGGTGAAATCCCACTGAAGTCTATAATTTAGTCAACAATATTATACCCATGTTAATTTCATAGTTTTGACAAATGGACAATGGTTAGGTAAGATGTTACCGTTAGGGGAAGCTTTGGGAAGGGTAAATAGAAACTCCCTGTGCTACTTTTATAACTTTTCTGTGAGTCTAAACTTACTCCGAAATAAAAAAATTCATTTAAAAAATATCAAGTAGAGAATCAAAGATACTGGCTAATTATTTGGTATATAGTGACTGAAGCTATAGTAGAGAGCAAGTTCAGGATGAAGGCGAAAGCACTAGAACATCACAGGTAGACACTATCAACCAGTAAACAGTTGGTTACCAGTTGAATATATGCATAGTTTAATGACAGGTGCGAAACAGGGAGTAGTGGTAACTATCATAATAATAGCAAGTACATATAGTACTCACATATATAGTTATCCAAGTACCTTATCTATGTTACATTTCTTAATCTGCATAATCATTTGTGACACAGGTGCTACTGTTATATCCATTTTGTAACTAAGGAAACTGAGGCTCCTCAAGCTTGAATGACCTTCCCAAAGTCACAAAACCAGGAAGATACAAAGCAAGCATTTTGAACCAAGGTGGTTTAGGTCCCAAGCCTAGGCTATCAACACAAAGCATCTTGCCACTAAGAAAAGAAGTAGTAATAAATGAAAAGAAGCTGAAAGCATCATATGAAAGATGAATTAGAAACAATATACTGCTCATAAAAATTAAGGGATATTTCAAAATGAATGTGAAGCAATAAAAAAAAGCATTTTTTAAATTAAACAAGAACAGAAAAGCAAAGGACAAGTCCAAAAATGTTGTTTGATTATGCAAATGAGATGCAAAACCAAATTTTATTTCATTGACAAAATGCACTACACAAAAGGCCGACAGTCCTGGAGTATCTGCACGTTCCATCCCCCCGATCCCCTAATTTTTGTGAGCAGTGTAGTAGACAGCAGAATAATGCACATGAAAAAGAAGAAGCAAAGATAGAGATGACTTGGTTTTGATGCCAGCTCTACTCCTAACTAGCTGAGATGACTTCAGCAATCACTCACATTTTTTGAGCCTCTATTTTTTAAAAAGATAATGGTCATTACAGTACAAGTGGCAGATGATTAGAATTAAAAAAATTTTTTTTGGCCTGACCTGTGGTGGCGCAGTGGATAAAGAGTCGACCTGGAAATGCTGAGGTCGCCGGTTCGAAACCCTGGGCTTGCCTGGTCAAGGCACATATGGGAGTTGATGCTTCCAGCTCCTCCCCCCTTCTCTCTCTCTGTCTCTCTCTCCTCTCTCTCCCTCTCTCTCTCCTCTCTAAAAATGAATAAATAAAATTTAAAAAAAAAATTTTTTTTAAATAAGAAAGTATGAACCATCAGCCACTTATGCCAGAATCAATTGAGGTGGGAGCAACATCAACCCAAGTATTTCCTTATAATTATTGAGTCAAAAAGCTGAGCAATTTAATTTTTAATAAGCAAGTTTAACAAATCATCTGATATTTCATAATGTAATAAAATAAAGCAGTTGAAATTAGATAGCTAATGGAACTTTAATGTGACAATAATGAATTAACTGAGTGAAAAAAAATTTGTGCATCTGCACGTACTGAGGAGAGAATCAAAGCTGGTGAAATATCGGTGACTAATACGTGTTTTCTGCTCTTAATGTTCGGAAAATGCCTGAGGTGACATAGACTTAAAAAATAATTACAAGGAAAGGGGGCACCTGGTATGATTGAGAAAGGGCTAAGGAAGAAGGATCATCTAACCCCCAAAAAAGAAAAATGGAGAACAAGGAACATTTTTTCAGGTAGAGATGAGGGGAAGAACACTGTAGAAAAAGACGGAGAAATGATGGGGGACTCTGAGACTGGCATCAGTTGTATGGAAGGAAATTGAGATGAGTGGGGTAAAACCATCGATATAAATTGAACATGATTAGCAAGGATTGAGAAAGGGAATCAGAGGAGGTTTGTAAGCAGGAAGCCACTTTGATTAGATTTGATTTTGAGGAACAGCATTAATGATACTATTGTGCACTGACCTAATCAGGTCACATCTGAAACCCTACATTCAATTATAAGTGTCCCATTTTGAGAAAAATATTAACAAATGGAAGCATATGCAGAGAGACTACTGAGATGACAAATGAGCTGAAAATTCTCTCTAATAATTATAAAAGAGCATATTTAACTAATCTCTGCTGGTATAGTCAAAACTCCACCTCTTACCCTTGATGTCAAATGATTTGCCACACAGTTTCACCCAAATACAACAGGAAGGTAGCTTCATTGTTATGCATGGAAGCTCTACTTTCTTAAGGATGGATACAGAAGGTTGGAGTGGGTGCTAGTGCGTGAGAAAGAATAGAGATAATTGAAGAAGAATGGAGAAGGATAGAAAAGCATCTCCATCCTATCAGTCCCTTGGATTAAGCATTAATCTGCCGTAGAGAAATGGAAACAGGCTGATAGAACTATGGAGGGGACTTCATGATGTGACATAGATTAGCTTCTGGCACCTGAAGATATGTTGTTTAAGACACAAAGCAGAGGGAGGTGCCCTCTTTCCCGTTATGGCAAGGTGCGCCATTTTTTATAAGTCTTGGAAACCTTGGGTTTGTCATGGTGGTCAGTAATAAGAGATATGGACAAGCAGGAGTCTAAGCAAAATCAAGGCACATGGTTATACTGCTGACAAATGTGAAAATTTCTTTGAAGATCTCCAGCTAGAATGAAGGACAATTTGAGGATGAGGACCAAGGTACTATAACATCACAGGTAGACAATAATGAGCCAATAGATAATTGGCTACCAGTTGAATATAGTCTGCCCTAAAAGAAAGTAAACTAAAAAAAAAATTAAATCTTATTATACAGAATGAAAAACTAGCCCTGGCCAGATAGCTCGGTTGGTTAGAGTATCATCCCAAAGCACAGAGGTTGCTGGTTTGATTCCCGGTCAGGGCACATAGAGGAACAGATTGATGTTCGTATCTCTCTCACTCTCTCTCTCTCTCCCTTCCTTGCTCATTAAAATCAATTTTTAAAAAATAAAATACTAGAGAAATGGGCTAGAAACAATGGATAAACATAACACAGAATTGAATTTTTTTAATGTTCCTGGGTATTTATAATAAAATCTCAGAGTATGGGCTTTACATGGGTTTAAGCAACCTGAAGCTAAACTCCACTGTTCCCTGCAATAGAGAGGATGGCAGGCATAGGTGAGAAAAGTTCCCAGTGCCATTGTGTGTGAATTTCAGTTAAAGTCAAACAAGGCTGCAAAATAAAGAGCTGTCGTAAGACAAAAACAGACCAGAAAAGTTGAAACTGAAAGCTTCAACAATGTAGAAAAATAACATCAGGAAGCAGTGGTGTCTCCAGGTGGCACAAAAGAGCAAGTTGCAAGAATTTAACAAGTCATCCATCTGATAGCCAAGAAAATGGTATCTTTATAGACACAGCCAAATACCACTTCATGATGCATGATAAACACACACACACACACACACACACACACACACACACACACGCTGGGCTCCAAATACACAGAGATCCCATTAGTATCCAATTTTCCTAATCTTTGAGACTGCAAATTCTTGACATACACACTTACAGCACTAGCAAATTTTTTTGTTGTTGATGTTCTTCCAGAGTGACTAAAATTAAGCATAACACTCTCTTCATATGACATTGCTAACCTTGATGCCAGGAACTCAGAATTAAAGCCTCACGGGTTAGGCAAACTGACAAGACGACAAGTAAGGATGTGGTCAAAACAACAGGAGATGTGTTTTTCGCACCTAGCAAGCTGCATTGGAAGTGAATGCACAATAGTTGACTAGAGTCTAAGACCACAGGTATAAGAAATCAGTGCCACTAGTCCCTCCAGTTGCTCATGACATAGTCAAACAACCTCTCAGACAGTATGTAAATCTTGTTTCTAATCCAGAGACTAGAGTGAATACTTTGGGACTTTCTGGCACACAACAGGATGTGAGTATGTTAGTGTCAGTCCATACATTAAATATTAGTACAGCATATTTCTCTTATTTCTACATTAAAAAATAAAAGCTACATCCCTATGGAGAAATTACCTATCCTTATGGAACCTTGTGGAAACCACTGCTCTCTAAACCTTTTTGATTGTCCACTATATCACTAAAATCAATTTAAATGCTCTGTTCATATGTTTGTTTACGTTGTATAGACACATAAAACCATTCTATTAGACATATTATTAAATATGCACAAAGAGATATATATTAAAGAAAAAAATAAATATCAAATGAACAATATTTGCAAAAATTTTTATTTTGCTATAGTTATTAATGATACAATGTTAATGATGCTGTAAATAATAATATAAAATTAATAGTAAAAATTAGTGTCCTAATAAATATAATAACCATAGTTTTTGACATATAATTTTACAGTCTGCCATAGATTAAAAGGCTATCTTATAAGAATATGTACATACCAATGGAAGAAGTCCATTTGGGGCTATTTTTTATTCTCACCTACAGATATTCAAAAGTTTCAGATTTTAAACAGAGCTGGTAAAATTTCTTCTCACATAGTACTGAAAAATTAGCTCACTCAAATTAATACAAATGTGCAAATTTTTCTATTTTTTTAATTAAACTTATTGGGTGACATTGGTTAATAAAATTATATAGGTTTCAAATATATATTTTTATGATACATGGTCTGGATAATAAAATTTTGTCTTTTTAATAAATTGATTTAAAGTTCATTGAAACATTTTTAGAATATTTTTAAATATTTTTCTAAAAATTCTGTTTACAAGTTATTAAGTGTGCAATATAAGCAATATTTTTGTTTACAGGAGACTCACTTGAATGCTATTTAAAAACAAAGTCCATACATTTCCCAACAGCTTTTTTCCCCAGTATATTCTCTTCATAGCATATACATTTTTAAATCCTTTTGCTTTATCCCCTAAAAGGGAAATATTAGGTTTGTATAGATTTTCATAACTGTGAGTGAAGCACCCTACCAAAGCTGTCCGTTATCACAGAAAGTTGACAAGGTCTGTCCCGCTCATCTTTGGTAAAAACAAAAGTGCAAAACCAATCTTTAAATTCATAAGTCCTTTCAAATATTATGAGAGAGCAGCTAGCTGTCACCAATATCCATTCTTCAAGTCTTTAGTTAAAAGACTCACCAACTTTAGCTGGGCTCATGTCCACGTTTCTATTTCTCTTGCAGCAGGGTAAGGCCATAGGAATAAATTCTAGCAAACGGGAGGTAAGCTTCGGAGACATATGAGACTTCTTGATTGTACTCTCCTCTTGCTCTGATCTCCTTCCCCTGACGGCTGCAAGGTGGAAATGGACATGGCACTGAACTGGCTCTGAAAATACAAATGAGAGGAAACACCTTGAAGTGGAAAAGTGACAAGACAGAATGGACTCAGGTCTTCTCCCATCACGAAGCTGTCATTCTAGCCCTGCATCGTACAATTTCGATTACTTTATGGAAAGGAAGAACCGACAAAAAAGTTCTAACATATTTTTTCTGTCCCACAATGGATCATCTTGAGCAACGGCACTTTGGAGAACATTGCATCAGGCGAGCAACTGGCTAAAGCAAAAAAAAAAAAAAAAAATGTCTGGGCGGGTTCATCAGAAAAGAATAGAAAGAGGCTTCGTTCCTTGTGTGTCTTACTTTCTTCTCCTTCTTTTACCTTTCTTTTACCCCTGAAAACATCTCAAAACTAATTTCCAGAAAATTTGTTCAAAACGGCCTTTGTAAGAGAATATATAAAGCTTCTACCAAAATGATACAATACATTGGAAGTACCAAATTCACAATTGTTTTAAAGAATAATTCACTTTAACACTTTAAATACTTCTTTAAATATAGTCTGTGCATTCACATCACGTCTCATTTTTCATTTATTATTTCTTTCTTTGTTCAGCGTTTTCTGTTTTTGAAAATGTACCATTTTCTGTCCTTCACTGATATTTTTTCTTCCACTCTTAATACCATCAGAGTATTTTTCTCCCTACTTTGTCTTCTTTATAAGCTTTGCGGGACAAGTGTGTCTAAAATTTTTTTTGAACTTAACATGTAGATTTATTAGCTAGCTCCTGAGAAGGCCTTCTGCCCAATTTTAAATTGAAACTGTTGCTGATAATTAGTCCTGAGATCTAACTGACCTCCAAATGTGTGCTCCCGTGCATAACATAATACCTACATACATCAAGAGGCCGTATCATATAGGATACATTGCCTGGATCTTAAACCCTTGCTCTGTCATTTACTAGCTGAATAAACTTGGGCAAATTGCTTAATCATTCCATGAATCCATTTCCTGGGAAATAAAGTGAGAATAATAATAATTGTGCTTAATTATAGTACTGCTGTGAGATTAAATCATGACAAGTTCTTAGAACAGTATCTGGCATACAGCAACTGCTATAATTCTTATTATTTCAATCAACTACCTCATTTGATTTATCCCGGCTAGTCTGGTATCTTTGAAAATCCAGCATTTATGGTTCAATGGAAAGATGTCAGTAGCACAGGAGTTGTGGAGATTCTGTCAAACAAGACACGTTTAACGTGAGAGAGGAAGTTTTTACCAGTAGACAAAGCCAGTTTGTTTTCTCGCTTGTCAGAGGTCTCCAAACACCAATTCATTAGAACACAGTCATCATTCTCATTCAATTACGTATTGTTTATGGCTAATTTTGTGGTCACAACAAAGACTGCGTGGCTCACAAAGAAATAAAAAGTATTTACTATCTGACCCTGTACAGAAAAAGTTTGCCAACCCTGCTCTAGTCCATAGTTCAATGTGCTTTCTAGTCAAAGGCAATCAAGATGACTGTACCCTTTATGTGCCTGAAAAGAACAGCTGTCACTCACATTTGAACATACTCAGAGCACCTTTCTGGTCTCAGGGCCGGAGCTGCTCATCTTGGTCTGCCTCTCAAACTGCACCATCAACATTATGGGGCTGCTTTAACCAGTTTCTTATTTTCTATCAGCTCGAAACTCCACAGCTGTGTGTACACGTTCTCCATGCCTTAGAGCTGCTCCACTCCTGTTTACATGGCTTGGAAAGAAAGCCCGGTAGAATGGGAAATGGTAAGAGAAGAAGAAGAATTATAGAGGAGTGTAAAGACAGTTGGTATTCAGGCACAAAGTAAGCAGCGGTAGAGATGCCCCATTTGTCTTTAATGGAGAAGCGGTTCACTATTTAAAACTTACTGACCAACTGCCAAGGGGTTGCGTTCCTCCCAACCTAAGTAAGACAACCCAAAAGAAAAAGTGAAATTTAGAAAGGATTCTATGGATTCTGAGAGAGCTTCTCAACATATGGTCCAAAGATCCCAGGATACCCTGAGGCCTCTTCAATGGTTCAGTGAAGTTAAAACTATTTTTTATTTGCCTTTTTTAGGCTCATTTTCTTACAAAAGGACAGTGTAGTTTTCCAAAGACTACAGGACATGTGATATCACAAAATACTGAATGTAGAAGCCCATATAATAATGTAGCTGTTTTCTATTAAACCAGCCACTAAAGATATTTGCAAAAGCCATTTTAATTTCTCAATTTTAATTTCTTCTCTGGTAAATAAGCAGTATGCTGATAAAGCAGCTCACTAAATAAAAACCCTTGATTAGTAGAATTTCTAATTTCTATGATGTAAACACATCTTCCATGTTGGCTGGAAGGTAGTGGTTTAACTACAACATTGTAGAAATTTTGAATATTTAGCAATTGGTTCTTATGGCACGAACATTAGATTAGCACCTAAAAATATAGCTCTACAAGCCCCTAAGTATTTTTGGAGTGGAAAGTGAAGCTGAGACCACAGTGTTTAACAAATACTTTCTAACAAAATCCCCTGCTTCCACCAATAAAGCAGTGAGACTCAGATCCCCAATTCTGAGATAAACATCAGGCTCCAGGTACCAAAATAATCAAGTACAGAGCAGATACTAGAACCCAACCTTCTTTGCTCAAAGCTGAACTGGAAAGAAAAGGAGTATTCTCCCAGCACACTTAAGTACCAACAGTTTATTGAATGTAAAAGATGGGGAAGGTATGGCAGTGGGTAATAAAGGTGAGAGATGAAGAAGGAAAAAATATAATTTTTATTATAAGTCTCAAAGGACACATGACATAGAAAACATAAGGGTTTTTTTAATTGAAAAATAAAGATTTTGGCCCTGACTGGTTGGTTCAGTGGTAGAGCATCAACCCGGTGCGGGGGAGTCTTGGGTTTGATTCCCAGTCAGGGTACACAGGAGAAGCGGTTATCTGCTTCTCCTCAATCCACCTCCCCCTTTTCTCTCTCTATCTTCTGCTCCCACAGCCTTGGCTCAATTGGTTCAAGTACATTGGCTCCAGGCACTGAGGATGGCTCTGTGAAGCCTCCACCTCCGGTGTTAAAAATAGCTCAGTTGGAGCATGTCCCCAGATGGGCAGAGCATTGGTCCCAGATGGGGTTGCTGGGTGGATCTCAGGTGAGGCTCATGCGGGAGTATGTCTCTCTAGCTCCCCTCCTCTCACTTAAAAAAAAAATAACATAAAATAGAATAAGAAATAAAGCCTTTAAAAATTAAGGAATAGCCTGACCTGTGGTGGCGCAGTGGATAAAGCGTCGACCTGGAAATGCTGAGGTCGCCGGTTCAAAACCCTGGGCTTGCCTGGTCAAGGCACATATGGGAGTTGATGCTTTCAGCTCCTCCCCCCGTCTCTCTCTCTCTCTCTCTCTCTCTCTCTCTTTCTCTCTCTCTCTCTGTCTCTCTCCCCCTCTCTCTCCTCTCTAAAATGAATAAATAAAATAAAATAAAAATTAAAAAATTAAGGAATAGTAAAAAAAAAATTAACTGAAGATTGTATTCTTTCAAAAAGGATTTTACTAAACAAAAAGATTCCAAAGGTAAACAAAATTAACAGAAAAAATAGCCTCCTGAGACCAAAGCCTCTTGATTCCTTAAATCTCCATCCCCAGTGAAAAGAATGTTTTAACACACTCCTTTCCAAAGAAATTAATCATAAGTCAAATAAACATAGGGTGTTCTGCAGCTCTCCTTTATTTGAAGGACAAGGGCGCAACAGTCCTCTCAGAAGGAGAGTAATTACAGCCTGATGTCCTTAGGACATGCTCCACACTTCACTGTAAATCAAAGTCTATCTCTAACGGGGAGATACTCAGGTCTATCTGTAAAAGTAAGGCCTCTTGCTTGTTCATTTCTTCCTCAACAGAGAACCTGGGTTAAATCTTTCTTATCTGAATCGGTCAGAGTTCTTCAGATATATTTGGTTACATGCTTCTTATACCACATTTTTACTGAATCCTGTAAAGTACAGGACGAGGCTGAGATAGGAACAGCATGCTAATAAGTCCATATAAAACTTATAGCAATTGGAATAAGATCCCAATGCCCAATGGCAAATTTTAGGGTTTGCCTTGAAATTCTAGGTCTTTCCTGATCCAGCACTTTTCATGGAAATGGAGGGTGTGATAGGCTTTTAGGAGCCAGACAAAACAGCATCTCAAACCACAAATCAAGATGTCACTCTAGGGCCTGGCCAGTTGGCTCAGTGGTAGAGCATCGGCCTGGCATGCAGATGTCCCGGGTTTGATTCCTGGTCAGGGCACACAGGAGAAGTGCCCATGAGCTTCTTTACCCATCCCCCCTCACCTCTCTCTCTCTCTCTCTCTCTCTCTCTCTCTTCCTCTTCTGTAGCAATGGCTTGATTGGAGTGAGCTGGCCCCATTGTCTCTGACTCAAGAGCTAAGAAGAGCTTGGCTGCCAAGCAAAGGAGAGTATCCCAGATGGGCAGAGCATTGCCCCCTAGTGGGCTTGCCAGGTGAATCCTGGTCAGGTCTCCATACAGGAATCTGCCTCCCCTCCTCTCACTCAAAACAAAACAAAACAAAACAAAAAATGTTACTCTAGACATTGTCCAGGTGGCTCAATGGACAAAGCATCAACCTTGTACCCCAGAGGTTGTGGATTTGACCCCTAATCAGGGCACATATAAGAAGCAATCAATGAGTGCACAAATAAACAGAACACCTAAGTGAAACAATGAGTTGATGATTTTCTCTCTCTCTCTTCCTCTCTTCCAAATCAATGAAAAAAAAAATTTTTAAATGATGTTACTCTAATCACAACAGCTGGTGTCCAGCAACTGTACTTTGTGTATTAACAAAGGGTATTTAAATTACTGATAAGTGCATGAGCATATACCACCCAACTAAAATGAAACTTGAACAATCTAGAAATTATTAGGCTAAATGAGGTAAGCCAGGCAGAGAAAAACAAATACCATATGATCTCACTTATACGTGGAGTGCAATGAACACAATAAACTGAGGAATAAAAGAGAAACAGAGGCAGGTTCCCAGGGAATGGATAGACAGCTGTCAGGGGGAAGGGGGAAGAGAAGATAGGATTAAAGAAGATGAAGGGAATAGTCCAATCATAACCAATAACACATATAGACAGATGACAGGGTAGCAATAGGCAGAGGGAAAGGGGGTTCGGGGTAGGAAAAGGAGGGCAAAAGGGGGAGACAGGAGTGAACAGAGACTGCATGGGGCCTGGGAACACGATGTGGTGGGTGGGGGTGTTATATTGAGTAGGGCACTTGAAAACATGTCAACACAATAAATTAAAAGTAGAAATTAAAAAAAATAATACAGTATATAAAAAAGAAAAAATCAAGAAAGGTTTAGAAAGTTAAAATTTCTTTCAAGAAATCCACTTTAGAACATGCGTAAATAAAAATTCTTCTAGATGTGGTACGTATACACAATGGAATGCTATTCAGCCATAAAAAAGATGAAATCGTGCCCTTTGTGACAACATGGATGGAGCTAGAGGGTATTATACTGAATGAAAAAGTCAGACAGAGAAAGACAAATGGCAATGCTCTCACTTATATGTGGAATATAAAAAACAAAATAAACAGATCAGAAACATGCTGTTAGATACCAAGAACAAATTGATGGGAGGGGGCTTGGGGAGATGGGTGAAAAGGGATTCAGAGGTACCGATTGCCAGTTATAAAAACAGTCATGGGGATGCAAACTACACCGTAGGGCATATACTGTAGTCAATAATATTGGAAAGCTATGTTTAGTGTCAGATGGGTACTAGAGTACAGAGTGTTCACTTTGTAAGTAATATAAATGTCTAATCACTATGTAGTGCACCTGAAATTAATATAACATTTTATGTCAATTGTAATTGAAAAGGTAAAAATTTATTTTTAGTTGTTTTTTTTTTTTAATTTAGAAAATTAAATTTAACAGCGTGACATTGATCCATAAGACTGCACAGGTTACAAGTAAACATTTCTGTAGTATTTGAACAGTTTATTATGTTGTATACCCATCACCCAGAGTCAAATCATTTTCTGTCATATTATATTTGTCCTTCTTTATGCTCTTCCCCATCCCCTTTCCCTCCTCCCCTCCTCCCTCACGTCTCCCTCCCCCTGGTAACCACTGCACTCTTATCCATAAATCTCAGTATTATATCCAACCTATTTGTGAAATCATACAGTTTTTAGCTTTTTCTGATTTACTTATTTCACTCAGTACAATGGTCTCAAGGTCCATCCATGTTTTCATAAATGATACTATGTCATCATTTCTTATGGTTAAATAATATTCCATTGTATATATATGCACCACGCCTTCTTTATCCAACCCTCTACTGAGGGACACTCTAGTTGTTTCCTTGTCTGGGCCACTGTGAACAATGCTGCAATGAACGTGGGGCTGCATGTGTCTTTATGTACCAATGTTTTCAAGTTTTGGGGGTAGATACCCAGTAGAGGGATTGCTGGGTCATATGGTAGTTCCATTCTTAATGGTTTGCATTTCTAATTTTCTATTCTTACTCCCCTCTTTAAAATATCTTATTATATTTTTGTTATAGTCTCAAAATGCTGATCATGGTCTGAAATACATATTTATATTTTACTTGTTTCTTGGGTTTGTTTTTTAATTGGTCTCCACACCGAATCATAGAATATAAACTCTGAGAACAGGAGTTACATCCCCAGAATGTAGGACAATGCCTGTGACACGTAGTATCTTAATAAATATTTGTTGAAAGCACAATGTGTGAACCCACCAGGGTCCACCTCACCTCTATTCAATTTTTTCTTCTCTTCTGTCTGCCAAATGTCACATGAGCGCTTCTCATTGGCAGATACTAAACTGGAACCATATGGAGTAGGGAGGCTCAGTGGACACAGTCTTTATTGCTCCTTAGACAAAGAACGTGTTTGTGGTGAACCTAAGGTGAAATTGGACAATCTGTCTTGAGCAGGTTATACCCTGGGTCTCACCCCAGGCTCCCTTTGGGCTACTTCACCAAGATGGGTGTGAATATTTCCTAATATCTCCAAAGCTCCATCACACAGAAAGGCAAAAGCATTAATCTCTTATAGCAAAGGACTCTGAAAGTTTGCATACAACAAAAAGGATTCATGGGAGTTCCCCTAAGTAGACATTATATAACTGAAGCGATACTGAATTCCAGAAGAGCAGAAACCAGAAGTAAAACACAATAGGGCAGAACAAAGAAGGGTGCTAGTTGGTGGTAGTTGTCATTTTAATTGATCTCTGTTGCTTAAGGCACACCACTCCTGACTCAGAACAGGCAGAAGACGAACCTGGCCTGGGTTCCATGCAGGTGTGTAAGCAGCTAATGGAAGTGACAGCTAAGATGACATATAACCAGGGTGTTGAAAAATGAATTATCCATGTGGTTTAAATGGGCCAAATGATATATTGGAACATTGTGTGGTTTAGCACAAAGCATGGCATTCAAGATGGAAGATCCAAATCCTAACCCTGGCTCTCACACAGACCACTTTTATGAAACTGAATGAGTCATTTAAACCACACTGTTCTGTGGTTTCTCTCTCAGTCAAATCAGTGTAGCAAAAAGTACTGCCCAGTCACAACACAGGATGTTGCGAGGAAACAAGGGAGGGAACAACAAAAGTAGGCTATTCTGAACACTGCAAGGTGCACGCCTTATGCAAAATAATGGCTCTTATTGTGTGACTGTCAAGGCAAGACTCTTGCAAAATTAATTTGTCTTTCAAGTTGATAAATCCCACTTTCCCAAACTGATGCTGCACTTTAGAAATATTCAACTTCATTGCTTTAATTCTGTATTCCTTCCCTGTATGTGAATTTTCATTATATACCACAAACATTTACAATTAGGGAATTCATTTTAGTTATAGCAACTGTTGCCAATAATTTGCCTGCAAGATCCCCTCTGGCCAGAAATATGCATCCTTGTCCCTGTATTCACAATCTTATATTTAGTTCTTGCCAACAGGCTGTTTAGGTTGCTCCAAATCAAATAAACTCTGAAGCCCACACAGTAAGTATTAGATCATTACTGAGCAGGCGGTACACAGGCTGGAGGTTGCAAACAGAACTCAGGGCAAAAGGGAATCACCAGACCTGAAATGAGACACAGAGGCAATTATGCAAAATGGAAAAATCTCGAGAAAAGGAGTCAAAACAGCTGAACTTAAATACCAACTCTGTCACTTAAGGTATGACCTTGGTCAATCTTAAACAGGACTTTGGACCTCAGCAGTAACATTGGAATAATAGATTATGCCAGGTGACTAAAGTCAGGAGGGCATCCATTGTTCAATTCAGCAAGTATTGAGTACACATAAGTGGACAAGCTATAGAACCACGCTGCTTGGGGCTTAATTCTACTTCAAACTCTAACCTGGTGACCCTGGCCAAGACTCAACCATTTTGTTCTTCTGTTTTCTTATTTCTAAAACAGGACAATAACAAATGCTCCTTCACAACGAGGTGAGAATTAAAATGAGTTAACCTGTATAAACCATTTAGAAGACCATGGAACATGTGAGCACTCAAAAACATTGGCTATTGTCACATGCCAGGCATAGAAGACACAAAGATCAAATATGATAATATCTATGCCCAAAAGGAGTCATAATGTCTATCAAATATCCCAAGGTCTCTTCCAAATTCACAACTTTCCTAATTTTTGCTTTCGTGTTTCTCATTTCTTCCTTTATAGCCAAAGAAATTTCCTGACAATTGCATGTTTACTGCAAAGAGGTTGCTTGGCTGCTATTAAAAGCTCTGTCTCCTTGAGTAATACTCATGGGGGATGGTGGTATTAACTTGCTCTATAGCAACTGCTGTGTCACAGAAAACAAATCACTGTGGGACAGAAACAGGGGCAGTGATCAGTGCGCCAAAATCAAAGCAATTTTCATAAGCTTCTCGCTGGAAATAAGACAAGGGGTGGCAGATACAAAGAAAAAACTTGTACTGTTTCAGTGGATCAACTCTGTATTGAAGAGTCTCATGGGTAAGGAACAAAAACTAGGTTTAAAGAACTTGAAATTAAAGATACTTTAAAAATGACACTACAGTAGGTGTCCTAATCCAACATGTCAGAGTCATGACAGTAAACCATTCACTCTCTGCAGACCTAAAGCCTTCCTACTGAGCTTTCCCTCTCAGATGTCCTTACTGAAGGCGCCATGTTCTCTGTGAAAGTCGTATTTCATTGGCTCCCCATCACCAAATGTATAAATTTACTTTTGTCACTTCTCCATCTGTTATTTATTTATATTGATTGATTGATTGATTGATTGATTGATTTTAGTGAGAGAGAGAGAAAGAGAAGGGAGGGAGATGAGAAACATCAACTCATAGTTGCATCACTTCAGTTGTCTATTGATTGCTTATTATAGTATGTGCGTTAATGGGGGGCACATTGCTTAAGCCAGTGACCTTTGGGTCAAACTAGTGACCATGGGGTCATGTCTGTGATCCCAAACTCAAGCCGGTGACCTAATGCTAGTGAGCCTGTGTTTAAGCCAGATGAGCCAGCGCTCAAGCTGGCCACCTTGCAATTTCGAACCTGGGTCCTCTGCATTCCCAGTCAATGCTCTATCCACTCCACCACCACCTGGACAGGCTGTCCTTTATTTAAGTATTTTTGTACATTATTCTTACTTAAATGGAACTGCTGTTCCTCTTTCTCACAAAGCTTAAGCCTATGTAAAAAATCCCATCTTGTCTCCCTACTCTTGTTCACTCACGTTCAATTATTCTTTCCTATAGCTCCACTTCAGTATATAAACTTAATCCAGAGTCTCAAATCGTTAAAAAGTAGGAGAAAAAAACTTCTCCCTCAGTCCCACACGCTCCTCTAGCGTCAACCCTATCTTTCTCATCTTTTTCAAAGCCACAATTCTCCATGTAGTTATCGACAATTGACATCACCGTTTCTTCACTTCTCTTTTTCACATTAACTCATTCGAAGCAGGCTTCTGTTCCACTGAAACTGTTCTCGCTGAGTTACCCAATGATTTCATCCATATCTCTAAGTCCAACAAACTTCTCAGTTTTTATCTTACTTGACCTGAAAATGGCATCTGACCTTGTTACCACTTCCTCCTTTAATAAAAACACCGTGTTTCTTACTCAATGTCAGCATACCACATGGCCCCGCTTTTCCACCTACTTCTTCAGCTGTTGTACCCAGGTCTCTCTGCTGGCTCTTCCTCTGCTATGCATTGTCCAAATACTGAAACTCACCAGCACCTGCCCCAACACTCCATGCTCACCTCTTTTTCCATCCTGCCCTAAGTGATCTCACACATTCCCACGGCTTCAGGAAATCTCACCTTTAGTCCGAAGGACCTCCTTTGAACTTTAGACTTCTAAACCCAAAAACATGGCCCATATCTCTACTTGAGATGCCTCCTAGGCATCTCAAAATCAGTCTTCCAAGATCAGTCATAGCATCTCCATTGACACAAGTGCCCAAGCTAGTACTTGGGGAATAATAATCCTTAGCTCCCTGTCTTTTACTCATTCTTCACATCCGATCCATAATTATGTAATTTCAACTTTCTCATTTCTCAGTTTAAACATCATTTCCTAAGAATAGCCTTCCTTGTATCCAAAGACATAATTAGATCTCTTCCTTTCCTCTGCATTTTAGGGTTCCATACATAGCTTTCCCTTCTTCTTCAACTCTGTTATATATAAATCCAAATCATCATTTCCTCCAGTTTATGTTCAAACTCATAATACTAGAATTTATATAGTATATGTCTTCCCCACTAAGCAACTTAGGGGCTGGGACTACTTTGACCTTGCTTGTATCTGTATATCCAATGTCTTAAATAAAGATGGCAACAGAGATTGTTCAATAAGCATTTCTTAATTTAATGACTGAATGAAAAGTTTCAACTGTGATTCAATTCTATATAAGAGGTACCTAACCAAGTTTATGATCATAGAGCGCTTCCAGAAGAAGCCTTTTGTAAAGATTTGAAGCTTGACCTTGAGACTGTCAAGCAAATAACAGAAATAGGAGAAAAGAGAAATAATTCCAGTAAAGGCAGTGAAGGTGTAAGGACAATTGTTCCATATGACTTGATCTTGACACCTGAGGGACTCACCTAAGATAAGCGAGGAAGTCAAACCTACCTGACTCTGAGCTCAGTAGATTGTACCCACGGGCCATTTGTTTTGGAAAGAATGTGCCCTCCACCTCAACTTAGATTTTTTTTTTAATTTTATTTAATTTCTTCTTTTAAATTCAATTTATATGTTAAAGCCCTCCCATCCCAAAGAGGGTGGGGCCTTTGGCAGGTAAGCATATCTAGATTATGGCTCAGGGATGGGATCCTTATGCTGGAATTAGAGCCCTTAAAAGAAGAGAAGAACAGAAAAATCTGGTTCTCTCCACATCTCCATGTGCACACATCAATGAAAGGCCATCTGACAGCTAGAACGCAGCTGTCTACAAAACAGGAAGTGGGTTCACACCAGGAACTGAATCTGCAAGCACCTTGAGCTTGGGCTTCCCAGACACCAGAACAGTAAGAAAATTAAATTATGTTGTTTCAGCCACCCAGTCTATGATATTTTTATGGCAACCAGAGTTAACTAATACATCATAATAAAATACTTTAAGAGGTGTAACTGAGTTCAGTGTGTGACATGGATTTTAATGGGGGGAAGAAAAGGACAAATAATCAGATTTGTGCTTTCAAATATAAACTGTGGTTTTAATGTAGAAAATGTATATAAATGTGGAACAAAACTAAAGCCTCAGCTGCTAGGTAAACAACTTTTTAAAGATCCATTTGAAAAATGATGATAACTAGAAATTTTAAAAAAATGAAATGGAGATGGAAAATAGTGCATAAATTAAAGAGATGGTATGAAAATAAAAGCCATTCAACTTATTAATTTGTTGGATAGTAAGTACCATTTAATAAATACCACTAGTAAGATAGGTAAATGGAAAAAAAAGCAGTTTTAAAAGAGTAATTACCAACTTTAGTTTTAGATATTTGATTAGAGTTCCCTGTGGGACATCCAAAATTTTATGTCCATTAACTGATTGACTATAAAAGACAGAAACTTAGAATAGAGATATAAGTTAAATAGTTGTATGCATAGATGATTGGATAGATTTTTAGGGAGGGAGGGAGGGAAGGAGGGAGGGGGGGAGGGAGAGAGGGAGGAAGGAAGGAAGGAAGGAAGGAAGGAAGGAAGGAAGGAAGGGAGGGAGGGAGGGAGGGAGGGAGGGAGGGAGGGAGGGAGGGAGGGAGGGAGGGAGGGAGGAAGAGTGGGAAGGAAGAAGGGAGGGAGGGAAGGAAGAGAAGTGAGGAGAGAGGGAGGGAGGAAAAGTGGGGAGAGAGGGAGGAAGAAAAAACAGATCTAAATAAATGGAACTGGAAGTGTTCACAATAAAGATAATTTAAGTCAGGTGACAGGATTAAATTCTATAAGAGAGTATAAACATTCAGAAAAGACAAAGGGAAAGACAAAGTTTGGATAGAACTTAGAGATGCACCAAAAATTGTAGACTATATCAAGAAAACTTGGAATTGAGGATTTTGGTCATCTAAAGAGGTTCTAAAAAAAATGTCCAGGAAAGTGTGGTTTACTGAAATAGGTAGTCCACTCATTACTAATTATATAATATAAAGCAAATTTCTTAATTCTTCTGTGCCTCAATTTATATGTAAAACAGGGAAATAATAGCTTCAACCACACAAGACTGTGGTGAGAATGAATGCACTAGCAGTTATAAAAGCTTAAACAAATGCCAGAACTATAACCAGCATTCGTGTTGTTGGCATTAACAGAAGGTTTTATGGACAGCTGCCTTCACAAATGCGCTCAGCCCTCTGCACAGAATCCATTTTTCGATCATGTAGAGCACTATTTACCTATTCCCGAAATAGAGGTTATGATGTCGAACACACACACAAACACATTCACACACACACACACACCCTGAACTTCAACTAATAGTGAAATAGTCGTACTCCACGTACTCCACAAGTATGTCTTGGAAATTAATGCCGGTGGGATTTTGCTCACTTTGGCCCACTGTTGCTCAGCAACCAGGTAATCTCCTCTATAAAAAGCATTTCTCACACTTGGGTCACTCAAGCAATGTTAGTGACCTCTTTTTCATAGCTCCTGATGCTCTTTGTTTCAACACTAGGTTGGTGCAAGCCTTGGGTTTGAGTCTCACATGCTGGGGCAACCTTTTCTTATATAAATAAGATTTTATTTACATAAAAATAATACATAATTTATATAAAGACAGTCACTTATTTTCTGCCATTAGCAGAGGGCCGAATGCAAAAGTTCTCAATTTATGTTTATTAATTTAAACTGAAAAACAAGAAAAGCAACCTGGTCATAAGTCTAAAAAGTAAGAATAAAGAATTTACTCTCTTCTTTAGTAGAACTTGTAAGAAAATTTCTTAAATCTTAGTAAGAGGATATGAATGGGCCAAGTACAATATAATATACACTTGGAGTAAAAGGAAGATGTATTATTCTTTAGTATAAAATGATAGTAGTTATTCAAAATTAATACTAACTTACATGAAAAAATAAAGCTGATACTTATTATTAATAATTTAGAAAAATAAATAATATGCCAATTCCCTAAGGTTTTTTTTCTTTAAAAAGAAATACATGGGAGTACAGTGGTACCTTGAGATATGAACAGATCAACATATGAATTTTTTTACGATATGAGCTGCAACTTGCTCTGGATTTTTGTTCGAGATCTGAGCGAAATTCTGAGATACGAGTCGTAATTCGGGAAGCTGCAGCTAGTTGGCGCATTGGCGCACAGGTCCAGTACCGGCAGTTTGATATTCGAGTTGACTGACTTACGAGCTTGGTTACAAACGAATTAAATTCGTATCTCAAGGTACCACTGTACTTGAAATTCTGGAGAAAATTCAGAGAAAAAATCATCTTCAAATATAATATGATAATAATGGCCTAATGATGTTAAAAATAATATACCACTGCCTTGAACTAGAACAAGAACAAAGTCTCATACGTTTGGGCCTAAGGATAAGACATTGCACAGGGAAGAGCACTCTTCCCTTTGCCAGGTATTTGGAGAATACCACTAATGTTGATGGTAATCATGTTATATTACACTGGTGAGTTCCAAACATGTTTTCAGGTTGTACTGTAATATGTACTCATTTAAATTATAAGAAAATTATAAAACAGTCTCTTTCCTCAAAGAATTTTTCTGTGTGGTTGGGAGACATAAAAGTAAAGAAATAACTTTAATAGCTGTGTTCCTCTGAGTAACAAAAAAATATAGAGAGAGAAGAGAGAGTAATAAATGCTGTGGATAAATGGTCCAGAAGATCTTTGTAAAACAAGCAGTGACCCTGGAACAAAGCATTAAGATTTATTTTAAAGTTTTACTTATTTATTATCAAAGTAATATATTTTAATTGCTGAAAAACTGGAGAGTACAGAATAAAATAATACCTATAGTCTCATACCACCACCTACAGTTACATACAATAAAATTCTAGACTTTTTTTTCTATTATTTTCTATCTAATTTTCTTTGTCATGTGCTAATACTATACATTATACTGTGTTTTTTGACAGGACACATAATAAGCACTTTAAATAATGTAGTGAACTTGAACTATTTTAGTAAAACTTTAAATCTTTTTGCAAGCATGATTTTTATAGAGGGATTATAATTATTTTCTATAATACACTAGAACATCCTCAAATTATTTTGAATATCTTAAAAACAGTTAATACAAATATAATTTTAATGAATAGTTTTTTTTGGTTTTGGAGGGGGGTTATGACAGAGATAGAGAGAGACAGAGAAAGGGACAGATAGGGACATACAGACAGGAAGAAAGAGAGATGAGAAGCACCAATTCTTTGTTGTGGCACCTTAGTTGTTCATTGATTGCTTTCTCATATGTACCTTGACCAGGGGGCTACAGCAGACCGAGTGACCCCTTGCTCAAGCCAGCGACCTTGAGATCCAGCTGGTGAGCCTTGTTCAAACCAGTTGAGCCCGCATTCAAGCTGGCAACCTCGGGGTTTCTAACCTGGGTCCTCCGTGTCCCAGTACGACGCTCTATCCACTGCGCCACCACCTGGTCAGGCAATATAAACAGTTGCTTTTATAAATATTATTCTCATTTAAAATGAGGATTCTGTACAGAAATCATAGATAAAAGATTGTGATATTTTTTTAAGATAGAGAGAGTTTTCATTGATTTGTCAGCACTCAATACATGCCTGATGACAAAACAGGCGTTTTAGGCCTCTGGAAAAGAATGTACAAAGACATACAATATTGACACATAATAGGGGTTTAAAATTCACAAGCACATTAGTATGCTAATCCATAAACATAAGTCAGGGGAGGTGGGATGCTGGATGAAATTGAGGAAGTAGAAAGGAACCAGATCATGAATATGTGTCTATGCCATGATCGATAAATTATCTTTTATCCTGAAGGCAATATAAAGTCAATAAAAATTTGGTCAATGTTACTGATTTACTTCCTGAGGAAGAGTTTGCTTTCTTAAGTAAATAAGATTAGTGGTGAAATATTTAACAAGGGCCCAGCTGAAAATACATATTTTTTTCAGCTGAAAATGTACTAGAAAGTATAACTTATCTTCTTGGCTGCAATTAGAGAAAGTCCTTGACCAACTCACATAGGACGTACAATTAGTGAATTCATTTTAAAAAATGATAACCATTTATACATTTACATGTTACACACACATTAATGATAAATTATTTTAAAATTTAGGCAAATGCTTCAGTTACAAACTTTTGGGTACGGTCAAAGTCTTGTACTTGACTAGTGATCCATTGATCACAATTCTACCTTCTGCCCCTTTGTACAAAACACATCCATAATTTATCATATCGGATATTCACATTTGACTCCTTCAGACTGAAGTGAGATATGTAAGATGTGCAAAGCATGCTAAAGGTAGTCTTCATCCTTGGAAAGTTGTATCGATCTTTAGGTTGCATGAATTTTCCCAACTTCCAAAGTTGCTATTTCTAATTCAGTAGCAAATATTTCTCAGCAATTTATCAATTCTTTTTTTTTAAAAGCATGCTACTTAGATTTCATTGTAAAAATAAGTTTCACTTAAAATTTATAGTCATTAGTTTACTCGATATTGAATGCTTTGAGTAGTCATATTAATTAATGAAACTGGCTTCACCAGGTTTGATTTATTTATCGCCTTAATCAGGTTTACAACTAATGCTTAATAGGGATTCAACACAGATAGAGGGAGCAAAGTGCAAGGGCATAAGGAGCAGAGTGGCTAGCTCGTTGGAGACATCAGTCAGCTGCCTTACAGAGGGAACGGAGGGCACTTGCAAACCAGGCAAACTTCCGAAGTGTACTTCTGTCAAGGGAGTGCTAACATGATTTCCATTTCCTCTAAACTTCCCATAGACCTTTATCTGAAACTCTCATCAGTGTCAACCCAAATATATAATGACCTAGGTACATCGTTTTTCCCCCTTGAAAAATACATTTCTGGTATGTCTTTGTGTTCTGCATATGGAAGCTTTCATCAAATTGTTATCTTATTGTGGGTAAAGGCAATAAGGTTAAACCAATTCCACATGGACTTTCAAACACATAAATATTGTTCAAATTGATAAAGACTTTATATGTACCCTGTAACTACTTCGCAGGGGTCTTCCTACATGTACTTTAGTGATTTAAACTCATCTGTGCAATAAATGTTTATAAACTACAGATTTTTAGGGTCGGGTGGCCTACTATATATATTTTTAATGTTTTGGGTTGTTCTGTCTTGGTAACTCCTGTCTGCGTATTCTCTATACTTCCTGCTCTGACCTGCAAAATTGATTCAACCTGTCTGTACGACTCTGGAAGCCAGTAGAGTTTGACCACCAGAAGGCACCATCAGATGATTGGATGATTGGATGATTGGAAGGGGACAGTGACCAGGAAATCTTGATCCCCACTGCCACTCTACCTCAGCAGCAAAGCTTTAGCAATAGTTAGACTGCCCTGGACTCCAGAGAAAACACCCAGTCCCAACAGACTGAAGTTACTAACAGCTCCCTTAGGGACCCCACATCCCTTATTAGATCTCTTAACTCTACCCACAGTGCTATAAATAGTACCTCAGCCAATTTTCTTCAAGATGTATGTATTCTGTTTCCTGCCAGGATACAAGCTGATACAACCACCAGATAATCAGTCTACAAATCCTTGCATTAAGTTTCTGTAATTCAAAGAAACTTAAAAGTTCTTTTTTTTTTTTCTTTTCCTACTTGACTTATGTTGCAATGAGGTCTAGCTAAGAACCTAGAGGGAAAAGTATGCTGGGTATTTAGTACAACTTGAAAAATAATTTCACAGTACTTATCAAAAATTTAGTGTGATTTTACCCTTTGACTCAGAAATTTTACTGCTTGGGCTTTATTGTTTACTAATACCAACCCAAGTGTTTTCAGATACATCTGAGGGATCACAAATTTAAGAGCCCACAAGAACCAGGCATAGATGAAGAAATCTAGACAAGTGCAATGGAGTGGAGAGGGAAGGGTCTGTGGCAGGACGCACAGGTGTGAACATAATGGCAGCCGCCCACACTCTGTCAGGACAACTCATTGAAATATTTATAGCATTAATTGATCTTTAGATTTCTTTTTTCCAAGTGAAAAGAGGGGAGATAGTGAGACAGACTCTCACACGTGCCCAATGAGAATCTACCTGGCAACCCCATCTGGGGCCGATGTTTGAATTAACTGAGATATTTTTAGCATCTGAGGCTGATGGTTGGACCAACTGAGCCACTGGCTATGGGAGAGAAAGAGAGAGAGAGAGTAGGGAGAGGAAAGGAAAGAGAAATTGATGATCTCTTCTTATGTGTGCCCTAAACAGGGATCAAACCTGGAATATCCACACGCTGGGCTGACATTCAATCCACTAGCCAACCGGCCAGGGCTAATCTTTAGATTTTTTTTTTAAAGAAGGCTAAATTTGAATTTTCATCTAAATTATCTTTATATTGATATATTAATGTTGACTTGATTTTTAAAAAAATTTTTAAAAATGATGTGGAACCCAAACCAGATGAATCTACATTCTAAATCTGGGCCTTAAGGCCAGTTTTTGAACTTTGATGGTTATATAAGAATTACTCTCTATATTGTATGAAATAGCAAACATTTAGAGATGAACTAAATGTCAATCATGAGACAGCTTTTATGATACACACCTTCTACAGATTGGATTGTCACAATTAAAAGACCAAGGCAAATCTGAATGGATGATCCCAAATGGATGTTATGTATATAGTTGAGTCATTTTTTAAAGCAGTTTGGAGAATAATATCAAGGCAATAATATTTTCAAAGGATTTGTATAGTTAATTGTGCATGCACGTATAACAAACAATCTGGAAATACACACATCAGACTGCTGACAATGGTTTAACCATGGTTAGTGGGACTAAAGATAATAAAGGTATACAGATATTTATCTTTTTATTTCTTCTTATTAATTTTTGCAATGAGATTGTAATATATATAAATTAAAGTAAAAATACCATTTAGCTAAAAAGTTTCTGAAACTATTATTCATCAAATAGCTTTTGAGAGTTTTAGTCTATCACAAACTATAGCAAAAAAGCATAGTAAACAGTCAATAAGTATTGGGTACGTTGTGTCATGCATATATCAATTCAGTTAAAACTCACAAAAAATTTGATGAAGTAACTACTATTATTTTCCCCAATTAAATGCTGAGAAAACCAGAGGACACGAGAAGTTAAGTGACACGTCCAAAGTCACAATACTAAAAAGTAGTAGATCTCGGAATCAAACTAGTTCAAGAACCCACACACTTAACCCCAAAAATACTTGCCTTAATGTTGTCCACAAAATGTCAATAATTCAGGAATGGTTCTATATAATATAAATCAATGTCAATGAAGTTATTATTTATAGATTATGTAAACTACATCAACCCCTCAAAAAAAAACCTCCAATAATATTTAATTCAAGATAAAATTACTCTTTTTATTATAAAGTAAACAGCCCACAATGAATTTTCCATGATCTCATTTGTGTAAGTTTTTACCAAGGCTTAAGAATTTATAGGTTTACCTTTACACAACCTAAACCAGCCAAGTATTTATAAATTTTAAGTATTTATCCAAGAAAGAAACACTTCAGTTTTCAAGATGTCTTTTGATAGATGACAAAATCATGATTTACAGAGAAATCAAAGTAATTTTATCTTCTGTAGAGGGGAGAAAAGTTAAGTTGACCTTGTAAACTCAGAGAAGAATAAAAAGAGCCAAACATTTAGAAGGCATGCCCCTGTAATATCAGATGCTTCCCATTTTAAGTATGTCCATAATAGACATGTTTATGAAGAGCTATGCATTGTTAGGACACATGGCCTTGGTAGAACATAATAGAAGGACTTCAGAATTTTTCTTTCACAAAGTTTTACACTCTGTGCACTTCATCCAGCATTAATCAATGCAAAAGTAACATTTTTGATAAGAAGAAAGCTTTAACTTTGCCATTAATACTTTTCAGTGAATGGTGTGTTTATGGCAAAAGAGATTTGTGCCCTTGTTAAAATGATATCAATAATTAAATTATACACATTTACCAAGGGACAAAATTTGGCATTCCTTCCTTCTCTTCTCAAGTACTCTTAATTCTTACTGTGATTCACTCCATCAAATATATGGAGTGTATCTGTTTTTCCTTTCTTCCCCCCCTCCCTCAGTTTTTCTAACAAGGGTAACTAGATATACTGCAGAGTAGCATTATCTGGGAAATCCTAGAAGTAAATTTTTTTTCTTAAAATGCTTTCTAAATAAAAGACAGAATGTCAAAACTAAATAGTCAGTTTTGATGAGGACATGACAAATAATGAAGGAGGAAGTGGACACTCCTTAGCCAAATTCTGCCAAGAAACCTAAATTCATCCTGAGATAAAAATGGAGAAACAAAGTTAAAATTGGGAGAGATAACAACATAAGGGACTAACAGGCTTATTGATTTATTCTACTCTCTGCTTCTTCCTCCTATTGACTGGCCTTAAGACGCAAGGCTATTTCCCAGAGGGGGGCTAGAAGATAAACATGTACAATGATTAGTTCTAAAATCAAAGCTTTACCTATACTAAGGACCAAAGTTGACAGATGACCAGATTATATCTGAAGCAATGGTCCAGTTTAAGAAAAATCCAGCCATGACCAAGAATAAAATGGCTACCACCCCAGTGAAGCCACATCTCACTTGCAGACCAAGATAAAAGTTACAAATATGTAAGAATGAAAAACTCCAAGACATTCAGTTTTAGGATTCTACATGCCAGATTCAGACTTTCAAACAGCTTTTATCCTGATGGTTTTCTGTGCTTATCACTTTCTTCGAAAATGCAATAGAGTATTGGCAGCCCCAGAGGTTTCTTTAGGACAAGAATTTTAGGGATAATTGTAACTATTGATCTCTCTTCTATACGAAACAGTCTTAATCTGTTGGAGGATTGATGGCCTCATGTGTCCTTTTTCGGATATTTTAAACACTATGGACCCTTTCCCCCAGGGAAATGCACACAGAAGAGCATTTAGCTATCATTTAGAGTAACTGCTGACTTGTATAAGATCTTCCCATTTGGGGAACCCTTGCCTAAATATATGCAAAATCAAACAACATAAAATTGTTGCCTTTATAAGTTTGATGATGACCTTAAGGCAGATGACTTCTCAATTTATGACTCTACCTCAAACCTCATTCTTAAAGTCCAGAAACACATCACCAGTTGCTTTTTAGACATTCCTACCTGAGTTCCATGGAAGCTGGATCCAAACTGTGTGAACTGTTTAAGAATATGAACTTAACTTACCTGGGCTGGAACCCCAATGCCACCTCTTAATAGCTGTATGACCTAGTGTAGCTCTGATTCCTCATAATAATTGTATATATGTATCTCATTAGGACTAAGTATGCCTGTACAGTCGACCTTCACCATATTGCAGTTCACTTTTTGCAATCTCACTTTAGAGCGGATTTTTATATTGTATATATCTAATTTTGTATCACGGATTTTTCACTGTATTGTGGGATTTTGTGGTATATAGGTATTTTTATATATTTATCATCTTAATTATTTAGAAAGTGTTTAAGAGCATAGGAAGTGTTTGTAAGAGTGTGGGAAAGGTTAATAACAGTGTGGGAAAGGTTTATAAGAGTGTGGGGAGGGTTTATAAAGCCTTAAAACATATATAAATAATAAAATAAATGTAAGGTCACTACTTCGCAGATTTTTGCCTATTGCGGGAGGTCCCAGAACCTAACCCCTGCAATAGACGAGGGACTACTGTGTATGTAAAACAGCTGCTATAACATGTGACACAAAGTTAATGCCACATAAATCTTGCAGTATCATCACCTGCGTTATTAGCATTACCAATACAATAGCAATATTAATGACATTATATCAATATTAATCATATGAATATTTAGAAAATGGAGTTTTTCAGCCACTCTGTAAAACTAGCTTCCTGTTCTGCATTTCCTATTTTGACTATTTGCAGTATAATGTATCTAGTTTTCTAAGTCCGAAACCTAGAAAACAGTTTCTCAGGCACTTCTCCACTACCCCACACTCGGCTGTTTGTTCACCATGAACACAAACACTTCTTTCTCTTCTCAAGATCCCATTCACTCTTCTGTCCCATGAAACTATTTACAGTTTTCCAAAATACATCTCTATCTTTAAACTTTCTCTGCCTATAATCTTCTTTCCCACTAACTTTATTGGTAACTCTAACTTTCTAAAAAGAAAAAAAAAAAAAAAAACCTAGTTACGTATCACTTCCTTAAGAAAATATTTTCACAACGCTCACCCTAGCAACTCAGGCAGAATTACTTACTCTTCTCCACATTCCTTCTTGTGAATGCCTATAACACACTTGACGTACAACCAATACAGTAACTGTCATAATGCACTGTAGCAGTTGGGCATCTCTTCTATATGAGTCATCTTTAGGGACTCTATCTTGTTCAGTTCGGTGAACCTAGAGCAATTACAGTGCCTAGCACATACAGTGCATGTGCAAAGATGTATTGAGTACATGTAGATATAGTCTAGGACACAAACTTTGACTGATAGTAAATAAAATATAACTTCACATCATCCTCTTCACCCCTGATCATAGTTCTGAGTAGGAAAGTAATTTAAGAAAACTTGCTGATCATTCCTGGGAATGGAAAAATTAGAACATAAGTGATAAATTATTCCAAAGGAAAACACTATGACCCAACAAGGACAGCTGATACTGCCCTTCTTCTACCAGTTACTTAGTTTTGACATTTTGCCTACAATAGCCAATTGTTTCTAAGACATGAACTCCCAAAAAGTACAGGGACCAGAGATTGTGACTTTGGTCACCAAATTTCTTAATAGCTTCATGCTCCGATTCATCTCAAAGTGTTTTCCCCCATAAACAGTTCTCACATTTTACAGACTTTTCTAATCACAAAATACCATATTAGTCCATATTTATTAATATGATAAAATACCACCCTTAACCAAACATTACTGTTACACTTTACAAATTCTGAGATCATGTGCCTGAATACTTACCTTTCATTGCCTTCAATTTATAGACAAAAAAATGTAAAATGTCTAAAAAGAAATGCTTCATAATACGTCTCTAATTTCCTGGGATTTGACAAAATTAAGTTAGAGTTTAACCAAAGGGGAAAATATTTCTAAATTGAATTTATTTGCGATATACTGGTTTAAAATTCAAAACTGCCAACATATTCTGTTTACTCCCTTGGCATCTGTTGCATCTGCCAACTGTTGGCCAAAAATTAGAGCAGACTTAACTAATTTGAATGGTCCCCATCTGGTAGCTGAACTCCTTGTTTATGCTTCCTTTGCATTCTAAGCACAGAGATTCGAACCAGAACTTTTGTGGCTTGTAGCAAAGGAGGCTCTCTCTGGCCAGCCTGTTTGCTATCGTCCTGCTGAGCCAACCTTGGCACAGATGAAAATGTTCTCTATATTTTATGGTCTCTCTTCTTGTGTTCCCCTTGGGATGAATCATCTTTGCCACAAGAGTTTCCATTGTCTCCCGAAACACTGTCTCATCCATTTCTAGTGCTGTAGGCCTAGATCTCAGACTAAGTGTACTTAATAGTATCCATGATTTGGTAAAACCAGTACTAGCCCTCCTAAGAATAAAACTAAAGAAAAAGGATGAAAGGAAAACATCACGGTGTAGTTTATCTCTTCCTGGTTTTCATTAGTCATTGTGAGTCTAGTCTCATAACAGAGAGCAAACTCCTCACAGCATCGTGCTGCGGTCACCGTCTCAGGCTTTGGAGGAAATTGGAGCCTGCCTGCCATTAGATGTGTGTCCTTCGGCAAGCTGACCTAATCTCCCTAAACCTAAACTTGCTCAGATGCAAATTAGAACAATAGTTTAATTACAATTTCATAGAAAGATGAGAATGAGATAAAGAATCATACGCAGAGTGCTTACACCAGTGCGCGTGAAAAAATTACACCTTACTGGTGTAAGGAGAGCTAGCAAAAGATTTCTGATTACTGAGAACAGAAGCCTAACATATTTTTAAAAATAAGAACTAATAGTGTTTTCAAATGTATCAAATGTAAGGCATCTTGTGCCTTTTGGTTGTTTTGGAGCTCGGTTACTTTGTTGTATTTTTAAAGTTTCTCTTAGAAGCATTTTGATTTCCTATCAGAAGGAGATTAACAGCATGTCGGGTGTCAGAGAAAACATGAGATAAATATATTATTAAGAGAAACAGAATAACTATGTTTGCTTTACCACCTTTTTGCTAATTCTCCAATGTTCATTTTTCCCCTAAGTGGACAAGAAGAGAAGATAGTAAATTTGAAAACCAGCGTGCGTGGAGAGACAGTGTTCGGCACTTGTTAAACACCGACTTCTACCAGCCCTGTTCTGAGTCCTTGGAATACAAAGGTGGGCCAGACCTGTTCTCTGCCTTCAAAGAGTTCACAGTACTTCGGGGGAGTCACATAAATAAATAAATAAGTTGGTTTCTGTGTAAATATCCTAAATCTGTATTGTATTGTAGTGTCTGGGAACATTTCCTAAGGGAAGTGACTTCTGAGATGAATTTTAAGGGGCTCATAGCAGTTGGTTGAGCTCCAGGTGATAGATGAAAGGAATTCCAGTTAAAAAAAAAAAAGAAAGGCAGTGTGAGTCCAATCAGGAAGTGGAGTGGATCTAATGTGCATGTAGAGTGCCCAGCGGGCCGAGATGGGAGAGGTTGCAGGGCTCGGCTGTCAATGTATTTATGTAGGAGTTCGCCCTACAGTAGCAACGAGGAGCTATGGACTTAAAGCAGTAAAGTAGCAAAGGCAGACTTCCATTTCCTGTGACTCTTTCAGCAGCATTGAGGACATGTCTGAAAGAAGAATCAAGGTGAAGGTGCTGCAATTCAGGCATCAGCTATGGAAAAACAACCTCACTGGGGCAGTCAGTGATCATTTGAATGGAGCAGCTAGAGCAGACCTCCGAAAAGGATGCAAAATATGGAGATGGCCTTGATTAACCAGATGTGGGGCACGTGCCACGGTGGCGAGGGAGAAGTACGACCCCATCTTAGTCATTCAGTGACTAGAGAACAAAGAAAGAGCAGCTCAGCTAAGCAGGAAGGGGAGCAGTTCTGTTCAATGTGGAGTGCCTACTGACATGGCGGGCATGGCAGGAGCAAGATCTTGGCAAACTGGTTACAATGAAAATCATATGAATTAATGATAATATTTTTTAAAAAATGTGTAGAATGAGAAAAGAAGTAGTCCAGGAATGGAGAAGGAGTGGTCAGAGAGGAAAACCAGAAGAGAACAGAGTCCTGGAAGTCAAGGACA
The DNA here is from genome assembly GCF_036850765.1 of Saccopteryx bilineata. Taxonomy (NCBI): domain Eukaryota; kingdom Metazoa; phylum Chordata; class Mammalia; order Chiroptera; family Emballonuridae; genus Saccopteryx; species Saccopteryx bilineata. The sequence goes on along the minus strand of NC_089492.1, from coordinate 20,784,792 downwards.
TAAAGCGTTAGAGAAAGGACAATAGTGACAAGTGCGTGAAAGAGAGCCCCTAACACCACAGAAGAACTACAACGCGCAGTGAACCTGCCTGGACTTTGGAGTCAGACGAACTAGGGTTCAAGCCCTTCTAAAACTTAGCATTTGTTTGACTTCAGCAAGTTATCTTAAGACTCTGAGGTTTTGTTTTCAAATCTTTAAAACTGATACTATATATCTCCCTCTGAGGTTTGCTGAGAGGACTTAATGGAACAATGTAAGTAAAACACCTACCACAATGCTGGATAAATATAGTTTCATATTCATATGAAGTGATAAAATATCCCCTAATTTATATGAGCAGTAAAAGTAATCCCTTGATAAAAGCACCTATTTTGACTATTTTCCTCCCTAAAATGGTAGTACTGTAAAACAATCCCATGGTTTAAATTTCCTAGTCAACAAATTAACAGTATGATCTCTCTACAAGGTTATTTAACTATGAGTACTATGTGTTCATTGTTCCATCAAACACGTGGTATATACCTGAGCATATGTATTAATAAGTGAGGTATAATTTAAGAAGCAATTCACAGTCAATTTTTATAATTACAGGTCTAATACTTCATTGATCTAGGTCAGTGATTTTCAACCTTTTACACTTGGGGACTCGTGAAAATAGGAGAATTATTTTTGGGATTGCTAAGGCAGAAATCACCTTGAACATACGCAAATTCAACCAAGATCATTGGTTCTATTATCTTCATATAAAATCAGGGTTAATTAACTCTTTCATGGATCGGCACAAAGTTTCTGGCAAACTGGTCAGTAGAAGGCCTGTTGAAAAACACTGAGCTAGGCAATATCTTTAAATATAATGGAAAGGACAGAATTGCCAAAACACTTTGATAGAAAGTTCACCACAGTATATGCAACAAATTTTAGACATTTAGAAGACTTTGGTTCTAAAGTGGAAATAATAGTCTAAATTCACTACTCCAGTGTCCATAATCTTAGACAGAAACTACCTGTTATGGTTGCTCTCAGAAAGAAGTCAAGTAGAAAAACCTGAGATGTACAAGATTCAGAAAGAGGCATAGCATACGATGGAAGTACGAATGTGATTTGAGTGTTACTGGATCAACTGCATTAGAGTCCGTCCTGTAAGGTACCCACAAAAGACTCTGTCCTAAAGAAACATACCCTCATATAGCAGAGACAGGAATTTCAAAAGATAAAAAAAATAAAAAAATAACATCAGCATGAGCTCTCAGAAAGGGCTGTGAGATGAAGCTTTTATTAGAGATGAAATATTAAATAAAGAATAATCTTGCAATCAACTGACTCATTAAAAATATGTATTGTGTGTCTTTGTGCTGGATATTTTGTTTTGAAGTTGAGGACTTCATTGCAAATAAAAGTTTTTCAGGGTCAATGCCTTGTCGGATAAGCATCATTTGAAACAATTCTAGAGAAAAGGAACTGCCCATTCAAGGATCTAAGGCTTTCCACTGAGTTGACAAACAGAAGAGAGCAAGAAAAAGTTAAATATTTTAAATCTTATATTTAAAAATATCTTGCAATTACACTACAACCCAATAAAAACTTTAAAAAATTTTTAAATAAAAATACCTTGCAGTAAGAGTAACCAAGACTTGAATATTTTATGTCAGCAAAACCATAACTAATTTGAAATTATTACCATTGATACAATTCACATTCTTTTTACTATTTCTTTGTCAGTACCTTTATAATTTGTCAAGCAAATGAGTAATTGAAGAACTTGACTTACTGTGTAGTCACTATTATGCTCCTTAGGAAGTAGCCTGAGTCATCCTCAATTTCTATGGGAAATAAACATGACATAGTAAGTCTTCAAAATGAATAACAAAGACCTTGACAGAGCCTTGTTACTGTGGACAGGTACCTCCTAGCCCCTGTGCAGGTCATGAAATGTTACTCGATATGGAGGCAACTGGGTGTTCATACATCCTAACTGCGTCAGAAAGAGAGTCATTGGTGTTGCTTTTGTATCTCATCATCTTTTTTGGATCTTAGGATAAGGGTTGCTTTCAATACTTAAAGAAGCAAGCCCACAATTATCCAAGCATAGCACAGGTATAATTAACTGATCTTTATTAGAATTTCAGAATTTAGGCCCTGGCCACTTGGCATCAGCCCAGAGTGTGGAAGTCCTGGGTTTGAGTCCCAGCCAGGGCACACAGGAGAAGCGCCCATCTGCTTCTTCCCCCTTCCCCCTTTCCTGCCTCTGTCTCTCTCTTCCCCTCCTACAGCCAAGGCTTCATCAGAGCAAAGTTGAACCAGGAACTGAGGATGGCTCCATGGCCTCCACCTCAGGCGCTAGGCGCTAGAATGGCTCCATTTGCTGCAGAGCAATGCCCCAGATGGGCAGAGCATCACCCCCTGGTGGACATACTGGATCAATCCTGATCGGGTGCATGCAGGAGTCTGTCTCTCTGCCTCCCTGCTTCTCACTTCAGAAAAGTTAAAAAAAAAAATTTAACAAAAGAATTTCAGAATTTAGATAATCTGAAATAAGAGTCATAAAAAAACACCTGTTTTCTCAAAATACTTCTAGGTATGTTTTAATTGTTTTATATAATGTAAATTTTTTTAAAATTCTAAACAATTAAAAATATATAATAAATATCAGACTGACCCACATCAAATTGCCTTTTTGTAGATCAAAACCAAATGATTTCATATGGTTCAACTTAATATATAACCTAGAAAATATCATACAGAATATTGCAACTATAACATCACACCCACATATCCAGCTCCCAGATGAAGAAATAAAACTTTACCAACATCATTGAATCCTTCACCAAAAACAAAGAGAACTCTTCAGCCAAAAAGGTGAACATCCTTACCTGCCTGCCACTTCCTGATCTCAATCCCACCTCTCCACCTCTCCAGCACTACCATAAAAGTAACCATTTTCTTAAATATTGTGATGACCTTTCCAGGCGTTCTGTACACTTGGTTCGAACAGTGCCCTCACAGCATTCTTGTACAAGGTTCTTTTTTTTTTTTTTTAATTTTTTTTTTCATTTTTGTGAAGCTGGAAACGGGGAGAGACAGTCAGACAGACTCCCGCATGCGCCCGACCGGGATCCACCCGGCACACCCACCAGGGGCAACGCTCTGCCCACCAGGGGGGCGATGCTCTGCCCATCCTGGGCGTCGCCATGTTGCAACCAGAGCCACTCTAGCGCCTGGGGCAGAGGCCACAGAGCCATCCCCAGCGCCCGGGCCATCCCCGCTCCAATGGAGCCCCGGCTGCGGGAGGGGAAGAGAGAGAGACAGAGAGGAAAGCGCGGCGGAGGGGTGGAGAAACAAATGGGCGCTTCTCCTGTGTGCCCTGGCCGGGAATCGAACCCGGGTCCTCCGCACGCTAGGCCGACGCTCTACCGCTGAGCCAACCGGCCAGGGCCTTGTACAAGGTTCTTGAATGCATGCATAAGAGTTCCCCGGAGACGAGACCAAGGACTGAAGGTGCCGGCGTATCGTATACATACATACACTTTCTGCCTCCCTGGCTATTGCCAGTAGTTTTCCAATGTAGTGGTTCTAATTTATATATTCTCACCAGCAGTGACAAATTCACAGGATTCTACGTGCACCAAGACATCATTAACAGACATCTTTATTGCTTCATATCTGAAGGTTGTAAAGTGATCTGTCAGAGATTTACTCTGTATATCCTATTTACCAGGAAAAGAATTACTTATTCGGTACAAATGTAGTTTCCAACCTGGAGCACAGACAGCATATTTACTGTAGGTTTATGAATTATCTAGGCATGTCTGTAGGGCTTAAGAAGGGGTCACTTGAAATCAATTTGAATGTGAATCCTGGGAATCTCTTGGGAAATATGGAATTCTTGTACACACACCTAGCATAAGGCCATTTGGATAATATCTAAGGGGAAAAAGTGAATCTGGATGTTGTTTAGGATAGAAGCCAAGGCTCTGTACTCTTCACTTCTCCGGATAAACCTCATGGGACTCATGAATGAATCCTGGAGAGAGAAAACAACCATAGGAAATTTTTTAAAAACTTCTTTTGTTCAGATCTGTAAGACACTGGAAGAAGTTCAAGGCCACCATGCTATGTGCTCCTGTAACAGGATGTATTACAAGGGCCAGCACGCAGGGCTGCCGTTTCCCTCAGCTCTCCCCTCTGCGCTGGCTCAGGCTCTGACTTCGACGGCAGTGCCCTGCACGACCTGGTGCTGCTGAACAGTGTGCCAGCCCTGCACCAAAGCTTCAAATGATGTTCTTCTTTTCAGATTTGAGGCTAGTGTAGCTTCTCCTCAGACTTCTCTCTTCTCCCTTTTGATTGCTCCCATCTTTAACAATGAAATAAGCTATCCCCTTACAGACATAAGAGAAAATATAAAAATTGAAGAAAAGGTTACTGGGTATCTTGCCTCCATGTGTGTTGCTATAATTTATAATTTGTGTACCTAAATAAGCAAAGCAGTCATTATATTGCCTTACTTCTAATGGCTGATTACAAGAGATTAATACCATGAAAGAAAGGAAGAACACAAAGGAAAAAAAGGAACACCATTTTGCTCCTTTTTGTAGTTATTTATCATACTTTACATCTAGGCTTCAACCTCTCAAACAGACTTCCAGTGAAAGTCCTTTCTTGTGTCCTTTGGGTCGTGAGGCCCAACACATGACATCACAGGTCCCCTACACATGTGTGTGAATACTAGCGTCAGTCGACACATTGAAGTCCACATCACTAAGTAGATATCTTAAAGAATTAACTCTGAGCTCTTCGGATTTTGCATAAGAAACACTGATTTCTGTTAATAAGTAATTCAACATATGTATTAAATTACTTAGGAAGAAAGAATGGAAGATGGGAAAAAAACAAGATTTTTTTTTTTTACTTAGAAAAACAAACTATGAAAGTATTGTTTAAAAATGCTCTCAAATCACAATCATAGTTACTACTTTAAGATATTATTATAGCCTGCCCAGACAGTAGCACAGTGGATAGAGCACCAAACAGGGACGCAGGACCCAGGTTTAAAACCCCAAGGTCACCAGCTTGAGCGTGGGCTCATCTGGTTTGAGCACAGCTCACCAGCTTGAACCCAAGGTCGCTGGCTTGAGCAAGAGGTCACTCGGTCTGCTGTACCCCTTGGTCAAAGCATATATGAGAAAGCAATCAATAAACAACTACGGTGCCGCAACGAAGAATTGATGCTTCTCATCTCTCTTCTTTCCTGTCTGTCCCTATTTGTCCCTTTCACTGTCTCTCTGTCTCTGTCACTACTGTCACTAAAAAAGACATTATTGTGAACCAAGTACTAATCTTTCTCTCTCTCTCCCTCTCTCTCTCTCTCTCTCTCTCTCTCTCTCTCTGACACACACACACACACACACACACACACACACACACACACACACACACCAGATGGTCAGTTCTCTTCTGCCTATAAATGCAAAATAAGGCCCTTTAAGGTCTTTTTAGTAACTTTGAACCCCAACCCTATTAAGTTATGTAGAAATCTAGTCTTCTTCCTGGATTCTGTTCCCCAATCTTCTCAGGTCTGTTCTGACTTGCGGAGTCGGTGTAGCATTGCGCTCAGCCCGACGCCCATCCTTCCCTCCTTTGCTCTGTGATGCTGGGTCTAGCATTTTGTAATCCACCTTTCTTAGGAGCCCCTGCCAGCTGGCTGGCTGCCTTTCATCTTTTCCTAATAGGAGGACCTGGTGGGTTCATCATCAAGAGGAATGGAGAAGGCATATTTCCCTCCATGTTCTATTTTCTTTCTGCCTTGTTTCTTCTAGCAGAAACTCTGGAACTTACATCAGTTCCTCAGAAAAACCAGCCTTTGCCTCAGTGCCCCTCCCCTCATTCTTGGCCTGGGCTATTTGCCCTGGGCCTTCATGCACCAACTCCTTTCTTGTTCCTCTAGGGCTAGAAGCTGTTTCCTGCCATTATTTATCGCAGGATTACCTCACTTCCTCTTGTTACTTCCTCAGCCTTTTCCACACTTGTATAATCAATTCCCTATATTAAATTCCCTCTGTTTTCTTGACTGGGCCTTGGCTGATGCACTTATCTATTAATCAGTCCTCTCAACCTTCTGTGGCTTGCCAGGAGTGTGGGAACTCAAACACAACCCTCCATATATAAACCTTAAAAATTTGGTCCTATAGGAATATACATTATACTCACCCCCAAATCCCACAACCCACACACTTTAAAGAGTACAGCAGGTCCTCAAATCATTTGTTCAATATTGTTTTATTATAATGTCAATAAAATGCTGTAGAAACTTACTGCCTGTCTAAATCAATCAGCTTATGGTAAAATTGGTTTGGCTATAGGTCATTACAGTGCAATTCCAAGAACTTATCCATGACATTAAGAGACTCACTCTTTCTTAGAGAAGCATATCTTAGCATAATTCCTTTTATATAAAAATGTATATGTATACACAGAGATGTCCATATGGGTCATCATACTAACAATTATCTTGTGGCAGAGAATATTAATGGCTTTTACTCACAATTTTTATATTAAAGACATCATTTATAAAGCTATTTCCATTTTTAGAAAAGTTCAAATATCTTAAGAGCACATGCACATGATATTAAAATTTTATATTCATTAATTTGATTATGTTATTTGAACATAATGTGTAATGCAAATAATAGGAGGTAAAATATCAAGTATGATGTAAAATAAGATGACTACAATGTGCCTTTCTCATAACAGAGTGAATAAATATTTATTAAATTAAAAGTTTTTAAATTTCATTACATTGTATTATTTTTGTCACATTGTCATTTTTTTGTACTAACACATAAACTCTCATAAATAAGATCCATCATTCTGCTCTAAGAGATCCTTGCATACATTCATTGGAGTACACAATAAGTGAACAAAAGACTGAATCAAAACAAAATAAAGCACCAAATGTGAGATTGGTAATTACCTCTCCCGGGCACCTGTTTTTACTATAACTGAACAGCAGGATACTGCATGACTCCAAACAATGTTTAAAAGGAAGAATAAAGCAATTTCCACAGAACAAGTTAAAGACTGAGTGACCCCATTTTGTTGGTTTGTGTTGCAAACTTAATGCTATTTAAATGTATTTTTTATAGTGTGTTAATAACAGTAATAAAAAAAGAGGAAGAAATGACAACACACAGTTATGTTATAACAAGCAGATGGTGGCTGGAGATGGACTGTTCTCCAACTGTTCCCATTCTTTTCCAAGGCATGATCAGTCAGAGGAATAAACATTTGTATTCCCCTAGTCTGCCATAATAGTCCAAATATACGGTACAGAACCTCGTGTCATACCACACAAAAATTCTATACAGTAATTGTTCACCATTCTAAAGTTAGCCTTACTAGTCCAGACTGCAAGTGGTGATTTAGAAAGTTCAGGTATTCTTTTGAAATTATAAGCAACGTTTTGTCTACTGACTCCATTAGAAAAGACTAACCAACAGTAATTTACAGGCATAACTTATTAACAAAGATTCAGTTTTAGTTCTCTCAAAATTTCTTTGGTTATCACTTGTTTTAATAAACATCATAATGGATTATATCAGTGATAATTAGTGTACATATTTATAATCTGGTTTATGGTGTATTTTTAGTGACATGAATTGAAACCAATCTTTAAAATCCATTTGGGGTCATATGTATATTTAGAAATATATTTATACTCATAGAAACATATACTATACATCAAATAGTTTCACCCAATCATAGTAGATTTGTAACCTGTACTTAACAGTTGGTTTTACACCACACAAATTAACATCTGCTCTAATTATCTTCACAACATCTAGATTTATTACATTCTTGACATCCCATTATATTGGGTCATTGCAAGAAAAACTGTATGGTAAATTGTAGGTACCACTCTTTGTCATCATTAGACTCCTAAAGTTCCCATGGTCCCCTTCATTTTCTCCATGGAAACTTACACTACACATAGAAACTGACATAAATTCACACTGAAGTGTAATGGTCCACCATGCATTACAGTCGTGGGCAATGTGTATTTAACTGAGCAAGAAATCTTAGGCTAGTCCCCTCCTACATGACTATGGCTACTGCCTCAGCTCACATCCTGCCAAGTTCTTAATCAGGACTCCTACAACAGCTTCTGAAACAATCTTTCTTTCTCCATAGCCTGCTGTCCCTTGAATCCAAACTACATCAGTCACACCTTCTTTTAAAAAATTCTAATCCTTTTTCTACTCAGCCATAAGAAATAATGACATCGGATCATTTACAGCAAAATGGTGGGATCTTGATAACATTATACGAAGTGAAATTAGTAAATCAGAAAAAAACAGGAACTGCATTATTCCATACGTAGGTGGGACATAAAAGTGAGACTAAGAGACATTGATAAGAGTGTGGTGGTTATGGGGGAGGGGGAAAAGGAATAGGGAAAGGGGGAGGAGGAGGGGCACAAAGAAAACTAGATAGAAGGTGACAGAGGACATTCTGACTTTGGGTGATGGGTATGCAACATAATTGAACGACAAGATAACCTGGACATGTTATCTTTGAATATATGTATCCTGATTTATTGATGTTGCCCCATTAAAAAAATAAAATTATAAAAAAAAAATTCTAATCCTCTTATTCCTTCTGCCTCAAAAGGCTCCCAACTCTGCGTTTGATAAAACTAACCTTCATCTAAAGTTCTAACCTTATTTCTTCCTACCCCATTCTTATGTCTTACTTAACTGCCAGCAATTTTCAAACATCTCACAATGCTCTACGCTGCTATGTTTTGTTCAGATTTTTTATCAGGTTTTGTGTTGTATTTTTGTCTGACTGGAATTAAGTTCTACCACTGATCCACCTGGTGAAATTCTGATGGTTCTTCAAAACAGTGCTAGTCTAAGCTTCTCTCGGAAGCCTCTCTTGGCACCTTTTAGGAACAACCACTCTTTCCTGGACAATCATTGTACATACCTGTGTCTGTAAGTTTCTCATCTTAGATGTATAAGTCCCTTGAGACCAAGAACTATGTTTTAATCTGTGTCTTATTTGTCTTTGCGTTCCAAACAATTGAGCATTCTATCCACTTTGTATATGTTTTACTTGAATAAATTGAAATGCAATAATTAAATTTCAGATATTATTAAACTAGTGGAGGAAATGTTTTTTGATATGGAAGTTTCACACTTGGGCAAAATATGTATACAAATTGCTCAATCATAAAGCTAGTGTATAGAAAATTGATATTACTTACATAGACACTGCAGAAAACATTTTCTGGGTGTCTTCCTAGCATGGATTTTACTTTTCTCTCCTTTTATTAATGTATTTGTGCAGTTTAGATGAAAGCAATTTGTGTTCACATAATGAGGTAGCCTTGCTTTTCTTCTTAAGAGAAAAATCTCACCCTTCAGCTATAGTGGTTGGTTCAGAGGTCGTCACATGACTTAAGATAAGTCCATCAAAGCCAATAAAACTAAGTTCTGGGATTCTATGTAAATTACCAGGAAAGTGAATTTTTGTTTCGACATCAATATAAGTGAGAACATACATAACCCAAGAAAATAAAGGCATCACTCTGTGTTATTGAGAAAATAGAGAAATGCAAATCAAAACTACAATGAGATACCACCTCACCCCTGTTAGATTAGCTATTATCAACAAGACGGGTAATAACAAATGTTGGAGAGGCTGTGGAGAAAAAGGAACCCTCATACACTGTTGGTGGGAATGTAAAGTAGTACAACCACTATGGAGGAAAGTATGTTGGTTCCTCAAAAAACTGCAAATAGAACTACCTTATGACCCAGCAATCCCTCTACTGGGTATATACCCCAAAACCTCAGAATCATTGATACGTAAAGACACATGTAGCCCCATGTTCATAGCAGCACTGTTCACAGTGGCCAAGACATGGAAACAACCAAAAAGCCCTTCAATAGAAGACTGGATAAAGAAGATGTGGCACATATACACTATGGAATACTACTCAGCCATAAGAAATGATGACATTAGATCATTTATAGCAAAATGGTGGGATTTTGATAACATTATACGGAGTGAAATAAGTAAATCAGAAAAAAACAAGAACTACATGATTCCATACATTGATGGAACATAAAAACGAGACTAAGAGACATGGACAAGAGTGTGGTGGTTACCAGGGGTGGGGGGAGGGAGGACGCAGGAGGGAGGGAGGGAGAGATTTAGGGGGAGGGGGAGGGGCACAGAGAAAACTAGATAGAGGGTGACGGAGGACAATCTGACTCTGGGCGAGGGGTATGCAACATAATTTAATGACAAGATAACCTAGACATGTTTTCTTTGAATATATGTACCCTGAATTATTAATGTCATCCCATTAACATTAATAAAAATTAAAAAAAATAACTTGTTTTGAAATATAGCCAACACTAAGAAATTTAGAGCCAAATATAGAGAGAATCTGGATGCTGGTAATATACGTATATGAGCTTTGGACCAAGCTGTTCCCAGGTTACTTATTATAAACTAAGTATTTCTTTATTTTATTCTATTTATTTAGAAAAGTTTTATCATTATAGAAAAATTACACAGAAAGTACAGAGACATCCATATATACCTTTTTCTCTCACACACAGTTTCTTCTATTATGAACATCATTCATTAGTATGATATATTAATTATAATTGATAAACTACTATTGATGTATATATTATATATATTAGATGAGAGGAGGGAGATAGTGAGGCAGACTCTTACATGCACCCTGACCAGAATCCACCTGGCAAGCCCATCTGGGGCCAATACTTGAGTACCAAGCTATTTTTAGTACCTGAGGCTGATGAGCTTCAACAGAGCTATCCTCAGTGCCTGGGGCCACACTCAAAGGAGAAGAAGGAGAGAAGGGGGAGAGGGTAGAGGTGAGAAGCAGTTGGTCACTTCTCCTGTGTGCCCTTACCAGGGATTGAACCCAGAATGTCCATACACTGGGCCAGTGCTGTATCCACTGAGCCACCAGCCAGGGCCAATACAATCATATTCAATCAAGTCATAGATTACATTAAAATTGCTCTCTATTGTGCTGTTCAATGGATTTTGAGAGATACATAATGTCATGTATTAACCATTAAAGTCCCATATAGAATGGTTCAATGCCCTAAAAATCCCATGTGCCTTTTATTATTCATCCATCTCACCTTCCCACCTAAACCCCTGGTAACCACTAACCATTTCATTGTCTCCATAGTTTTGCTTTTTCCAGTGAGTCAAATAGTTAAGTCACACAAAATTGAGTTATTTCAGACTGGATTCTTTCAGTTGGCAACATGCATGCATTTCAGATTTGCCATGTCTTTTCATGACTTAGTAGTTCACTTCTTTTTAATCACTGAAAATAATATTGCATTGTTTGGACTTTCTGCAGTTTGTTTATCCGTTCCCCTGCCGATGAACATCTTGGTTGTTCCCAAGCCACCATACACATTCACGTACAGGTTTTTGTGTGGAATAATTTTCAACTCAAGTTGAGTAAATACCTAGGAGTGCAACTGCTACATTGTATAATAAGCCTAAATTTAGCTTTGTGAAGACTGCCAAAAGTGTCTTCCAAAGTGGCTATACCCTTTTGCATTTCCTAGAATCAACAAGAGCTTGTGTTACTTTGCATTCACACCAAGATGTTTCCTTTCACTTTTTAAACCAGCATTAGTGTAAATTTTTAGTTATCTGTGACTCAGAGAATAAGAACAAAAGTGGGGAAAAACACATAGGCATAATATAAGGATAGACATCCATGGTTCCTGAATTAGAATTCTAGTTCTTTCTTTTATTGTATGTGTGATTTTAGACAAGTTGCTTAACCTCTCTGAGTCTTAGCATTCATTTTCTTTCTTCTTTTTTAAGTGAGAGGAGGGGAGACAGGTAGACTCTTGCATGTGCCCTGACTGGGATCTACCCAGCAACCACCATCTAGGGCCAATGCTTAAATCAACCAAGCTATGCTCAGTGCATGAGACTGATGCTTAGACCAGTTGAGCCATAGCTGCGAGAGGGGAAGAGAGAGAGAAGGAGGAGAGGGAGAGGAAGAGAAGCAGATGGTCGCTTCTCATGTGTGTGTGCCCTGACCAGGGATCAAACCTGAAATACTGGACCGATGCTCTATTCACTGAGCCCACCAGCTAGGCCTCAGTTTTCCTTCGAGTACAGAAAACAAAGGGAACAGTTCTTCCCAAGACTATCACGAATCCTGAACAAAAATGACAATGACACCTTCATCATCAGTATTTAAAAGGAAAGTCAAGAGTTACATTATCACCCTGGAAATTAGAAAAATGATTAAGTGAGAAGAAATGGTGGTATATTGTTCACTCCTTTGTTCTTATGAACCCCAGATCAATTTAATTTCTTTTTTTGCCTTTTATTGCTAAGGCATAAGTTTCAGAAATCTCTCTTTCAAAATAGTTGATCTGAATGAACTCTAGGACTTCCTGCTTGCCTCCACCTGATTTATCCCAAGCATTTAATGTACTATTTAACTTTTTAATTTTAACCATTAAATACCAGTCTATTTTTTGTTTGTTTGTTTTTTGCTACTTGAACAATAGTGTAGTCACTTTTTTTTTTTGACAGAGACAGAGAGTGAGTCAGAAAGAGGGACAGATAGGGACAGACAGGAAGGGAGAGAGATGAGAAGCATCAATTCTTTGTTGCAGCTCCTTAGTTGTTCAGTGATTGCTTTCTCATATGTCCCTTGACTGAGGGCTACAGCAGAGCAAGTGACCTCTTGCTCAAGCCAGTGACCATGGGGTCATGTCTATGATCCCACACTCAAACCAGCGACCTCGGGCTCAAGCTGGTGAGCCCGCACTCAAGCCGGTGACCTTGGGGTTTCAACCCTAGGTCCTCCGCATCCCAGTCCCACACTCTATCCACTGTGCCACCACCTGGTCAGGTGATGTGGTCACTTTTAAGTAGAGAAAACATAAAATGAAAGTAAGAAAAGATTAACTTTCTACAAAATAGATTCGCTCCTAATGGAGAAGGAAAGAAGGAAGGGAGGAAGGGAGGAAGGGAAGGAAAGGGAAGGGAAGGAAGGGAAGGGAAGGGAAGGGAAGGGAAGGGAAGGGAAGGGAAGGGAAGGGAAGGGAAGGGAAGGGAAGGGAAGGGAAGGGAAGGGAGAGAAGGACAGAGAGTAGAAGAAGAAAAGCAGGCAAGTGGGCCAGAAATAAACCATTTAATCTTGAACCTTATTTTTTTAAATAGTGGTTACAATTTTGTATATGCATTCTCTATCAATGAAAAAGAAATATTAGATATTAAAATGTAACTTGACCCAGAGAGAACATTGCTATGAGAGTAATAGCTCAGGAAATGTCACCAGCAGTTAGAAACTTCTCTCTTATTTAGTGTCCTAATGGTCATATGTGAAGACAGACTAGTAGTAACAACCTAGCTCACAAAACAGAAACATAAAGAAGTACCTTTTAAGTTCCAGGAAACTTCAGGAATGGTGGTGGTGATTCAGATCTATAAAAGAAACTTTTGTTGTAAGTGTTCATTACAGCATGCTAAGCTAAACCCCAAAAGAATTCCAAATTTTTACATGTCATAATTTATTTTATGCCCAAAGCTTGGCAAGAATCAATAAAAGAAAAGAATGTGTTGGGGTCAACGGGCTGTAGAAGTAGCTAAGCGAGGTAGAGACTCAAAGATTCAGAAACGACAATAGAACAAGATTGTTAAGAGTCTGGTCTCTTCAGCACAAAAAAGAATAGCCAAGAAGAAACTAAACTGAGAATCAATAACCTCAAATCCTGAAGTCACCTGAGAACTTTGATCAGTGATATTTATTTTTCCTTGTCAGAGCACACACAACAGGGTCACAGAGTCACATGAAAACCACAACCTAGGAAACTTGATCTTCCCTGACGAGTTCACAAATCTTATTTTGCCTGGTGCCACGGACATTACCAGGCCACATGACTGTTCTGGGGCGAGAAACATGCCCGTAAAAAGCCTGGAGCTGAGGTTGAAGTCCACTCTCATTTTGTGTGTGTGTATGTTTATTGCATTTTTGTGTTTCAATACTTTTTTCCTAAAATGTGCCTGTTAGAAACAGAAGGAAACACAAATCAGTACTCTCGATCTCCCATATCTGTTAACGTCTTCCTCTGGTTTGGTCCTCTAGTAAAAAAAGAAACAAGAAAGAAACAACTATATTCTCAAAAGATGAATGAATTCACATCTTCAAAAACAGTTTACTTGTGGCCAGCAGATTTTCTACTAAGAAAAGAAAAACATTTCATGATTTAATCCTAAATCTCTGGATTTCATTGTTGCCTACTTTCTATTCAGCTTGTCTCTCAAAATTCTCATAAACCCTAAAGTTGTTCTGATGGTGAAATACTCATTTAGAAAGTATTTTTCTTTGTCAATGAAGAAAGGCCATATTGATGTTATAACCTTGTTGCAAATAAAATGCTTCAAGACTATCTTTGGGGGACTGGGAAGGTGTCAGGGAGACCCTCCGTGAAGAGACCCTCTCTCCTATCCAGCTTTTGTAGAAGAAATGATATTTAGGATATTTTTAAAGATTACTGTACACACCTAAAATTAGATAAAACAAACATAGGAGAAGCCTTCTCTAAAGATCTTGATTTTCAGAAGTGACTCAGAAGTGAACTTTACTCTAGACAAGTTTTTTGCTTCAACAATACAGGACAATACAGCCATATGCATTTAGAGGTTGTGTAGCTGCTAAGTTGACTAACCATCCAATCCAGTTTATCCTACCTTGGTCCCCATGATTCTAATTGTCTGCCATAGTATTAAATGTCCAAGAGAAAAATGGCCAAGCTTTCTCAGAGCCCCTTCCTTCAAGAACACTCAGCATTCCAGTTTGTATTTATTTTCACTCAAAGAGCCAACTACTACTTTCAGTGGAAACACAGAGATTAGAGACAGAGGTGGAGAAGAAGATGAAGTTTGAGAAGATCGTCTGGTTCAATACATCAGACTAGTGAACATCGAAGTCACCCAGAACAAACATCTAGATTCTTGGAGACCACAGAGAGCGAAGAGATGTGAGAAAAAGGAAAGATTTATTGAGCACCTAATAAATGTGATCGCCACAGCTGCTTATTCCCTTGACACAGAACTCCATCACTTTCACATTAAAAAATGTCTTCCTTGTGCCTAATTCTAATCTTTCTTCCTTCGTTTTTACTATCATTTATTATATTTTTTGTTTTCCAAAATTATAGAGAATAACTGTTCAGCAGACATCCTTGATTTAATACATTAGCACAGATGAAGACCATAATCAAAACACCCTTTGTACTTCCTTCTGCCCACAAACCAATTCCATTAGTCATTCTTTGTATGATCGTTTTCATTCTTTTAAGTACCTTGTAATTTTCCACTTTCGCACATCTTTTTAAAGATAGAAAAATAAAATTAAAAGATTAATTCGCAGCCTTTTGTATGTTGTATTCTTTTCTCTACGTTAAATCAGGTAGGCTTATTTTCACAATAGCATCATATAGCTGCTGACTCATTCAGAGCTTACTCAACTAAGCCTCGGGTCCTTTCCTTTCTATTCTTGTGCACAGACAGTCCTTTTTCAAATTGCATTTAGAATGTTTACATTCTGGTCCCTAAGTAACAGAGCAAACATAACGTGCTTATAGCCAGAGGATATAAGAAATTAAAGACAACAGGTTTTAGAGAATCCTGACATGGAGAATTATACTAGTTTCCTCTGGCATCAAATTTTAAGAACAAGTTTCAAAAATTTTTTGAATCAGTTTTGCTGAATTTGTCCAATATTGTGTTTTAAGATCTCAATGAGAAAAGGTAAAAATCTTAAGGTGGCCAACAAATTACCACAGAGGATCTTAGTTCTTCACGGAATCTCTGAACTGTAAAAGAAATTACACACTAAAGCAGCAAGGATTTGTAAAAATAAATGAATAAGCCTGACCTGTGGTGGCGCAGTAGATAAAGCGTCAACCTAGAAATGCTGAGGTTGCCAGTTCAAAACCCTGGGCTTGCCTGGTCAAGGCACATATGGGAGTTGATGCTTCCTGCTCCTCCCCGTTCTCTCTCTCTCTCTCTCTCTCTCTCTCTCTCTCTCTCTCTCTTCCCTCTCTATAATGAATAAATAAAATCTTTAAAATAAATAAATAAATAAATGAAAAGGGTTGATTAAGTTCATATCATGAATAAATTCTGGAAACACTAGGAAAGCTAGCATAGACTTTGTTATTTAACTGCAAAAAAAAAAAAGAAAAGAGAAAAGAGAACAGAAAAGCAAGAGACAAAGGAGCTAGCTTTTCTCAGGGTCTGGGTAGCTTTCAAGGCTGACATTTGGAATGTTTCTATATCTAGGAATAGATGATAAAACACTCAGCCTTAAATCAAGTCTAAATGGATATTCCTTTGGAAGTAGGTATGTGCCTCGATAAAATTCAATCTTTATGGGATATATACCAATTTAGAACTATACCTGGTTTTTGAATAAATTTAAGAAAGCCATAATTATATTAACTACCAGAAATAGCCATTATTTTTACTTATTATGGTTATTTCCAACTTGCATAGTGAGATATCACTTGACTTATCCTCATAAAATCTAGGCATACATTTTTTTTTCCAAATTGAAATTTATTGAGACCTTACTTAGCAAATCTCAGGAATCCAAACTTTACTCTTTCTTCGACATAACCATTCATTTGGTCTCATAAGCTCAAAATATCAAATACTTTTGATACAAACTCTTCATTCATTGCATAAAGTCAGTTGTCAAAACTTGTCAAAGCTCCAGCCCTGGCCGGTTGGCTCAGTGGTACAGCATTGGCCTGGTGTGTGGAAGTCCCAGGTTCTATTCCCGGTCAGGGCACACAGGAAAAAAAAAAAAAAAAAAGACTTTTCAAAGCTGAACTTGGGGCCCTGGCCGGTTGGCTCAGTGGTAGAGCATCAGTCTGGTGTGCAGAAGTCCCTGGTTCAATTCCCGGCCAGGGCACACAGGAGAAGCGCCCATCTGCTTCTCCACCCCTCCCCCTCTCCTTCCTCTCTGTCTCTCTCTTCCCCTCCCGCAGCCGAGGCTCCATTGGAGCAAGGATGGCCCGGGCGCTGGGGATGGCTCCTTGGCCTCTGCCTCAGGCGCTAGAGTGGCTCTGGTTGCGGCAGAGCGATGCCCCGGAGGAGCAGAGCATCGCCCCCTGGTGGGCAGAGCGTCGCCCCCTGGTGGGCGTACCGGGTGGATCCCGGTCGTGCGCATGCGGGAGTCTGTCTGACGGTCTCTCCCCGTTTCCAGCTTTAGAAAAAAAAAAAAAAAAAAAAAAAAAGCTGAACTTGAGTTCTTATTCACTTCTTTTCTCCAAGAACCAAGACAATGCTGCACCCTCTTAATCTCAATAGTCTACTGATTATTTCAACACTTCTCAAATGATCTTTTGACATTCATTGATCCTTTTGCTGTTTGATACTTTTTAGTTATTTTTTCACAGTTTCAATTTTTTGTGCAAAGTAGTTCTGCATTCTATGTTATTGAGAACATTGTTACAAATCACTGAAAACTCTATGTGTAAGAAAATTAGTCACGTGACCACACATAGGCACTTGGGAGACTAAGAAATGTAGTCTCTCGCCCAGGCAGCCATAGACAAGCTAAAACCAGGTTGATGTCTGTCCATCACTGAAAATGTAGAGACAGACCCTGGTAATAATTAGCAGTCTCTGCATAGTCTCACGAAGACTTTGTAACTGTTTTGTTTTATTATTAAATGACTCTGGTAATAGTATTTTTAGGCTGAAAGAAGTGTAGAATGATCAGTCCAGCAGCCTTATTTTTTAAAACTATTTTCTGCTGCGGCTTAATATTCAGCCAAGTTACCCCTAAGCTGCCTCTGGGCAGAAAAGGGCTTGAGCAATAAGAATTCTGGGCCCTCAATTCCTCTTCAACCAGAATAGCATTACTTTCACCAGTCATATATTTTATATATATAGTTTTATATAATATGTATTATTTTAGCTATATACTACACAGTTTAATCGTAAACATTTTCTCATGCTAAGTTATATACTTTTCTTGACTAGCCCATTTCCATTACCTGAACAATTATATTTTTAAGGTCAAATTGTATTGAATGAAGATTGAATCTCTTTTCAGATATTACTGTACAAGAAAAAAGTAAACTAAAAAAAATAATAGTCTGGTATGTATGCAAGAAAATGTTTTCTGTTCAGAATGTGAGAAATTTTTTTATCTATTTATAATGTAGAGAAGTATGCGATTTATAAAGGGAGACATTCAAATAATAGGCAAGGCGACTCTGATCTGAACTTTATGTTCGATCCCAATATTTTTACCTTCTTTAAAAGGATTTATGACTTCCTATCAAGTTGTGCAGTGCCAGAGGAAACAAGAAAAGGTATTCTTTGAATTCACCGAGGCTTCTCACACCTAACTACTTAATTTTTTCCCCTTGCTTGCTATGTTTCTTGGTATTTAGGATCTTAAAACATTTTCAATAGACAAAAAGCTGACTTCTGACCTCTAACACAGTTATAATTTCAATTCCAAGAGAACACCCACTCAATCACTTTGATAGTAACCCTTGCCAAAGCTTTAATACATAGGGTGAAATCTCCCAAGGCTAGAACTTTCTCTTGGCAGAAGGACATGAAGGGGATGAAAACGCTTTGAAAGAAGGTTTTTATTATTCTTTTTTTTTAATTTTTACACATTAAAGCTTTCTATTTGCCAAGTGCTTCTCCCAGCTTTGGCTAGCAATGTCTAAAGGATAGAAAATGGAGGCCCTTCTAAGATTCTGCTATAATGGAATTGAATAAAGGACTTCATGGGTTACACCTTCAGAGATAGCCGAAGGCCCTGGCTCTCAGGTTCTCAAGCTGGCTCTTGTGATCTTCATATTCCTCCACTTCCCCTCTCAGAATTCAGATATGAGCCACATCTTCTTTATCCAGTCTTATATTGAAGGGCTTTTTGGTTGTTTCCATGTCTTGGCCACTGTGAACAGTGCTGCTATGAACATGGGGCTACATGTGTCTTTACGTATCAATGTTTCTGAGGTTTTGGGGTATATACCCAGTAGAGGGATTGCTGGGTCATAAGGTAGTTCTATTTTCAGTTTTTTGAGGAACCACCATACTTTCCTCCATAATGGTTGTACTACTTTACAGTCCCACCAACAGTGGATGAGAGTTCCCTTTTCTCCGCAGCCTCTCCAACATTTGCTATTACCCGTCTTGTTGATAATAGCTAATCTAACAGGGGTGAGGTGGTATCTCATTGTAGTTTTGATTTGCATTTCTCTAATAACTAACATTATACAGAGTGAAATAAGTAAATCAGAAAAAAAACAAGAACTACATGATTCCATACATTGATGGAACATAAAAACGAGACTAAGAGACATGGACAAGAGTGTGGTGGTTACCAGGGGTGGGGGGAGGGAGGACAGAGGAGGGAGGGAGGGAGACAGTTAGGGGGAGGGGGAGGGGCACAGAGAACTAGATAGAGGTGATGGAGGACAATCTGACTATGGGCGAGGAGTATGCAACATAATTTAATGACAAGATAACCTAGACATGTTTTCTTTGAATATATGTACCCTGATTTATTAATGTCATCCCATTAACATTAATAAAAATTTATTAAAAAAATAAAATAAAAAGAATTCAGATATGAAATCCACATTGCTATAATATTTTTACTCATTGCTTTCCTTATCATTGGACTTTATTTATGATTATTCAGTCCTTTATTTCTCAAAATTTATATTATTACTAATTTTATTGTTTTGCATTTTATCAAAGCATCCATTGAATTCTGGATACATAAAAGAAAAGTTATAAGCAAGCCATCAATTTCTTCCGGTGGCATTAAGTTCACCATATTCATCCTGTTGGTGGCATTTCTTCCAGCCAAGTCCTGGATCTATTTTTCTATTCTAGACTTTATTTTCTGTTTCTTGTAATCCTCATTTGGGGCTTTCCTAATAATAATTTATTATATAACTCAATATAGTTCCTCATTACTCATTTCTTAACCTTCATGCTCAACTTTATAGCTGGGCATTCATTTTAATAAAAAATAAAATCTGGTTAAATGTGTATTATGTACTGTGACTGACCCAGAACATATACTGAATTTATTTGACCCCCTCCAAAGAAAACTATTTTGTTTTAGTAAACTGTGTTTATTAATGTGTCTTCCCTTCCCAAATAGTGGAAAGATAAAATGATAGCTTTCTAAGGTAACAAGTCTCAAGAATCAAAGGTGGAAGAATAGTGGTTTCAAAAAATCTTACTCTTTAACTCTTTAGTAAGCCTTTACCCTTCTTTTCTGAAACAGGCCCTCAACTTGCTCACATGGCTGGTGGCATAAGTTCAAAACCATTTAATTAGTGAAAACTAATTAACTACCCAAATAGCATTTCAAAGAGCAGAGATCAAAGATATGGAAATGCTATTACTAAAAAAATATTTTTCTTTTTAAAATAAGGCACATACATTTTTTTAATTCAATGAGAGGAGGGGAGGCAGAGAGAGTGACTCTCGCCATATGCCCTGACTGGGATCCACCCAGCAAGCCCACCAGAGGGCGATGCTCTGCCCATCTGGGGCATTGCTCTGTTGCTCAGCAAATGAGCTCTTCTTAGCAGCTAAGGTGGAGGCCATGGAGCCATCCTCAGTACCTGGGGCCAACTCACTCCAATTGAGCCATGGTTGCAGGAGGGGAAGAGAAAGAGAAAAGCAAGAGGGGTAGGGGTGGAGAAGCAGATTAGGCACTTCTCCTGTGTGCCCTGATCAGGAATAAAACCTAGAACATCCATACGCTGGGCCAATGCTCTAACACTGAGCCAACCAGCCAGGGCCATAAGGCACATACATTGTGTAAAGTAAAATTGAAGCATGTACTTCTGTAATCAATAAAAGTTGTTAAGGAAATGAAAATACTGATTGGTAAATTTACCATGTGAAACTATTTTTAAAATTTTGGATATTTTAGTTAGATGCTAACATTAAAGTGATTATATTTATTGTACAAGCTGAGATATACTTTTAAGACCAAAAAAAGAGCATTGTTAATAATTATACTGAATAACAGAAATAAAGTGGGACTGTTCAACCAAATTGAGATATATGATCCTACTAAAAAGAAATCACAGATATAACTACAGCCCCAAATTACATAACTATTTTTAATAAAAATGTTAAAAGATGCTCAGATACCATAAACAAGTAGAAAGAAATAAAATAAAGATAAATTACAGGAGAACCACTTTCTATAAAAAGAATAAAAAAGAAGGCAGAACTACTATATAATACACTATTAGTGTGCTAAAAAAGACAAATGGACAACTGAATAAAAAAGTGTCTTGATTTCTCTTTCCATTCAAACTAAAATTGAGTTGAAGAAAAAGAAAATAAAAAAGACCTTTAACCCCTCTTAAAAAATAACAGAATAAAACTGAGTTATTAAATAAGGGTATGTTTTTAAAAATTCAAGTCCAAATTAACATGATTACATTAAAATAAAAGTATGAACTGATCATCTAAGAGTACCATATCCATCTCATAATTTGGTCATTAGCAATGATCAAAACTTCTATGGTGTGATTCAGGCTGACAGATACAGGCACCGTATTAATTATTGCAAATCTGGTTAACAGTTCATACACTTCCAGGATATGAGCACGCACAAATTTTATCAGTAAGATTAAGAAATGTCCCCTCTTAACTAAATGAAAGCTGAAAATACATAAAAAGGGAAAACTGATTCTTAAAATATTTTCATTCTAAAGTAGAGTTAACCAACTGATGATGTAAGTCTTTTGAGGACAGGCACAAAATTTCTGGTAAATCGGTGGTTGAAAAACACTGCAGTCTAAAGCATTTATTCAATGCCAGTTTCATATGAAAATAGGCTAGGATTTGTCCTAAGGACAGGATCAAGATCTAGTCCATATTCATAAACACCTCCAGCAATGTCCCTTTCTTCTAGAAAATGACAGCCCTAAAAAATTGGTAAGAATCCTAGAATTCTAGACTAGAAGGAGAATCATAATTGATCTTAAAGCTGGAAATGTAATAAATCTGTCATTAAGAAAACATTCCACTTACTGAAATTTGTTTGGATCAATAATTATAATGTAACATTTTCTAATCTAACATAAAGTTTATAATATTTGCTCTACTTAGGAAAGCTTATAAAACAAAATGACAATATTCATTTAATTATCATTGGATTAAAAATCAAATATTTAAGTGATATTGTCACAAGTTTTATCTATTTTCAACACTAAATACCTGTTTAGATAATCTCACTGTATTTAGCAAACTATAAACAAATATTTCATTCTATAATAAGTAAATTTAAAGTTATGACAAGTACATTTATAAATCTGTTTAGGTTCCGTATATCTACTGAGTCAATTTTTATAACTAAAAACCTAAAGCATCCTTAATTTTTTTTTTTACTATAGATGCTCTTCAGCAAACACTGATCTCATAATTTTCTACATAAAATCATGAAAATTGTTTTCATACAGATACAAAGTTTCTTATTTTTTTCATTGATATGAGAAAACAAAATGTATTCTATTTTCCTAGCATATCAATATCAGAAAGTAAAGTTTTTACTTCATCACCAGAAAAAGTTAATATAAACCAGCTCTAACAGAAAACTGGGTAGCACTATGGAGTTGGAGTTTTCCTAATCACAGTACGCCTACCGAAGTCTGAACGCAGATACTTTTCATCTGAAACCCGGCGGTACTGAGATCAAATACATTTTAATGCTAATAAACTTGCCAAGACTCTTTGGTTTTGTACAAATAGTTAGTTTTGGGTTCTTGTGAAATAAAAACCTTTTTTTTTTTCATTTTGTTTTGCTTTGTTTTAAGTTTAAAATCTATCTGTACTTAGTGTTTCCACAGGCTCGAGACTCCGAGGAATGCTAAGTAGCCTCCTGCCCCTGTTTTCGGCCTGTTTAAAACCTCCCTGGGTCGCTTGCTGTACCACCAATAGCTCTGTGGTTAGAGCAAGCACGATTTGGTGGGACCATTAATTCGTTTGAGGCTGTAATTTTTGTTCCAGTAACTAACACTTCATTAAGTTGAAATAGTTTCATTATGAAAGGAAATATTCACAGAGAATTTAACCAATGAATGGAAAATTACTAAGTTTCCAACCAATTTGATTCACACTAAATGTAAAGCTTATTAGTAAAGTTGTTCTATGTTTTGCAATTAAAAAAAATTAATCATAAAAGAATAAAGATGGGGTGTATTTTTAAATGTTTAAGTTTACCAAAGAAGAGCAAAAATGATATACAAAAAAATACTTAATTACACTTTAAAAATGCATTGGCTTTTATTTCATTGAACTTAAATGCAAAAATACTCTGTTTTCTTTTTGAAAATATATATTATATCCTGGACTTTATGTTCTCATTTAAGCACAGAAATTCCATCTTGTTTCATTTCATTCATTCATTCAACAACTGTTTACTGAACACCCACTTTGTTCAAAGCATTGAACTAGAACACTAAGATGAATAAAACCAATAGTTCCCTCAAAAATTCACATTACAAGCAGGGATACAGAAATTATATAACCAAGGTCAAGATTATTTTATTACAATCTTCTTCAGTGGCATGAAGTGAGGTCCAGGGCACTGAGTACACTTCTCTTAAAAAAAAAAATCATTTAAAATCATATCTGAAAATGAGCAGGTCTGGCTTAGGTGAAGGTAAGAAAGGTAATTTATTTAATAAGAATAGACACCCTAAGGGGGGAAGTAGCATGACTCATTGGAGGAGATGAAAAGAAAACCAAAACAGCTACTGGAACTGGAACACACAGAACTAAGTAGAAAAAAGTGCTGACTCTGGAATCAGATGGTTTAGACACAAATTCTGGGTGACTGGAGTTTCCTCATATGCAGGATAAGGATAATAACAGTGTTGACTTTATAGTTGTTAGAAGGATTAAAGTTTCCACACTTACACGGGTATAGTAGTGCCAGGTACGGATGAAATGCTACGGAAATGTTAGCTCTTTTTGTTATTAAGGTTGATATAATCTCAACCAGAGCCTAAAATATGTGATTTACTTTATTTTTCTAACTATATCCTCAGTTATAAGGTCGGATGAAAACAAAGATTCCTTGTACACGCACGGCATGTATTGAACAATTCAAAGCAATGGACATCGTAGTTGAAGCACCAGCAAACATTTTCAAAATACCCCTCACAAGGGTCTCTCAAACTACAGTGCCAGGAAATTCATCCTTTTTGTTGTTATGTTGTAGCCATCACCATATCACTACTTTTTTATTTAGTTCTGCCTTAGCAGTGCCAAGTCCGTAAGACTCAAACACTATTTTCTGTACCAAGTCTAGAATTAAGTTCCATTATTATGACCAAACTCTAATAGCAACAGTGCTTTTAGTTTTTTAAAATGTAGTGATATGGTGCAAAAGTAGGGTCTATTAATGTAGAATAATGCTAAATAAATATTATATATGTCTCTGAACCAAACCGGAAGCTCTAAGCTGTAAATTGATTTTCATAATTTTTGTTCTTTTCCTTTCCCTCTTGCCTCTTTTCTTCTTATTTAATATCTTACTATTTTTATCCATTTCTAAATATGTAGCTAACATATATCCTCCTTGTTCTTTTCCCCCCAAGTCTTGGCCATCCAAATTTATTTAGATTCTTCTTCGATTGTTGGTCAGCTGTTTTTTTCTTTCCTGATTGTCTTTGAAGACTGTAATATTTAGAGCCTCCCAACTGTAGAAGGCTTAGCAGGGCCAATTATTTTCAAATCATTTGTTATCTAGGCAGAAGATAATTCCGGCCCTGTTCTCTGCCCTGAGGTCATAAAGTTCTCACATATAGCCCATAAATGTGAATTTACTCCAGAGATCAGCACCCCCACCGACAGCGATGTGCTCAGCCCAAGCACTTATCTGACATCCCTAGTGGAACAGAAATGCAGGCTCTGGAATAAATCCCTCCGTGCTCGTCTGGAAAGATTCCCAGCTTTACTGATGTTCACTCAGGAAGAGATTCCGTATTTTTCTAAATTTATCTGAAAATGAATCTACTCAGGGGAGTGCTATAACCCGTTTATAGTCTGGCTCTGCATAAACATCTATCCTGAAATTTGCCTATACTCGTCAAAGACTAAAACTACTTACTTCTGAAGCCCAAACGAATACTTGTCTTATTGGGTTTCTAAATTCTGTATTAAGTCTCCAAGATCCATGTGGTTCTCCAGTTATCTTCCTTTGAAAATACGTGATGCTTTTTACATTATAGGCATCATTATGAACTACCTCATTCCTACTTGTTTTCAGTTCTACATTTTTTTCTTGTGATAGAAGTAATAATCGAAATGAAAAATTAAGGAAGCAGAATAACATCCATCCATCATCACCATTTCTTCAAAGATTCTTTGTGATCATTTCTGCATATTTCCTGTTTCAGTTTATAAAACTAAGGAACCATTTTCCCCTCAGTCATTTAAACTCCCCCCCCAAAATAAATTACTCTTTTGAAAGTAAAATCTATATGGAGTCTATATCCACCAGCCTTCCTCCTAATCTTTGTAGCATTTATAAAATATAAAGAGGAGCATATATTTTACAGACAACACCATTTCTGGGACAATGCATTTTTCCAGTTTAAAAAAGTACAATGAGAAAGATACACATTAAAATCAATAACTGTCTTTAGTCAATAGGAAAGATGCTTTAAGTTGAACAAGATGACAAACTAGTATTCTTTCTGAATTTCTGCATTTCTAGAAAAAAAACATAAAAAGAAAGTTTTACTTTGCCAAGAAAAGTAAAAATAAAGTTGCCATTCTGGTTAAATTATATTTTATAATTTTTAGGGTTTTAAAGTTAAATTATATACCAAGTAATTGTGGTTGAATGTGGATCTACCCATTTAGGGATTTTTGCAAACACAAATGATTATCTAAAGTGCACTAACTACAATAATACCATGAAGAAATACCATGTCTATAAGACACATATGGAGATACGCTAACATTCAGATAAAGGCTAATGTTGTTACCTGGTTTCTAAAATACAGAAGAAATATGACCACAAAAAGCCATATCTATAAAAAAGCATACTTGAACAGAATAAAAATATTTAGCAATCCAAGATGTCAGTAGAGTAGGTGGAAGGTACACTCATCTCATCCCAGGACCAGTCTGGAATTACAACTAAATTATAGAACAATCATCCCAAATAACCAACTAAAGACTAGCTAAAGTGAAGTCTTATAACCAAGGATTCACAGAAGAAGCCACATCAAGACTGGTAGGAAGGGTATAGACATGAAAAGGGCTGGCCCCCTCCTAACAACAGGTTCTGGAGGGATATCTCAGCTGTGGGGGGATCCCCCTGTGAAATGTGGTCTTGCAGTCCCAAAACGAGCTCCTTAGCACAGAGCACCAGACTTGGGAAGGGGCACCCACATAATAATGACTGTGAAAATCTGTGGGGATTCTGTTTGTCAGGGACAGATGAGATTTTGCTAGAGATACAAGCATCTCTTAAAGGGCCAATGCACAAAATTTTGTTTGCAACCACTCATCCTGGCCTCCAATGGAGAAAGGGCCACTAGACTAGACTAGACTCACGTGAGGAGAGACAGGGTGGTGTGGTTCTAAAGAGAGAGCTGAAGAGACAGCTGCCAGGAACCCAGTGCTAAGTCATTCTCCCACACTGCAGACACTATCCTTCCTGGGTGGAACACTCCCGTCTCTGCGACATCAGCCTGGCAGAAGGCAACAGCCCCATCCTCTGGATGCCCTTTCACACCACTCTATGGAGCTTATGCCCTGTGGAGGCATCAGCTGCCTTGGCCAGGGTAGAGGGGCATGGGCAGACTTAGGAAGCGTCAGTAACTAAGTTATGTGGCTTTGGATTTGGGGCCATTCTGCCTACTCTCTCGAGAATCTGACTGGTGTTTCTCCCTCATAGTAGATCTGTTAGCCTCAACCTCTGGGCTCCTGGTGGCCCCACCCACCAGACACCTGGTGACCCACCCTGCCTATGACTGGGCAAAATCCAGGCCAGACTTAGTTATGTGGCTCTGCCCTAGGCCACACCCTCAGCTTCCCTGAAGCCTGACCAGCACCAACCCCTCATGCGAGATCCACTAGTTCCATCTTCCCAACTCCTGGAGGCCCCAACCTGCTGAACTCAGGCTCCTCCTCAAAGAAGTACCTGGAACAGATTAAGTTGGTAGCTCTAGAACAGGGACCATTTTTGCCTCTCACACCTGAGCAATGCTGAGCCTTCCCTTCACCTGGCCAAATTTGGGTCTGTCTGAGCCCAGTGAACTCTGCTGGCCTCCCCCTGAGAACTCCTTGAGACCCCACCCCAACACAAAGTTGTGCAAGCAAGCACCCAGCAGGTGGCAGCTAGACTTGATATACCCAGGGACTTTTGCTGAGTGGCCTCAGACCCAGCACTGGCACTGAGTATGAACCTGTATCAGTCTGGTGAACTGCACTCACCTCTACCTGGTGACTCACTAAAAACCTACCTCATGCAACTTGAGTACTGCCAGACGCTCTTCCGGTGACTGACCCTAACAGGTGGCCTGCCAGTCAGAGGCAGGCTGAGGAGGAACTGAGGCTGAGGGTGCCCCGGGACTGTCGCTGACCTGCCCCGAGGCCTGGTGCTGGCAAAAGCCAGCCTTGGGGTGCACTTTGGTCCTTCCCACACGGACCCAGGGCCAGCAGAGGCAGCTACAAACTGTAAATCACTGTAGCTCCAAATGAGTTGCTCAGGCAGGGCCTACAAACTACTCAAGTGCAATCAGGAAATAATTATCTGAAAATGTAGTTCAGGTGAAAAACAGAAGCTAAAAAATTATTTCATCAATTTAGCAAAAAATAAATAAATAACCTCAGACAAAATTTTCCCTCACCATTCGAAGTTGGCAACCAGAGGGTAATATGCTATCTTCTCTCAAAAAGAAAAAAAAAAAAACAAAAAAACCAGCGAACTTGACCTCCATGCAGTTCAGTAACTTTTACTGCAACGTCCCTTAGACACACTAAAGAAGAAGCCAGAAAGAATAGGATTGACACAAGGATACTTTCCAGCCCCTGAAAAGTTTTACGCTCAGAAAGGCTGATGACACAGCAGGAATTAAGCCTTTATCCCTGAAGCTAGGTCTGGTTAATATTTCATGGAAGCAGCTCTCCTCAGAAGTTACCAAATTAATTCAGTGGCTACAGAGAGATCTGAGAGCACACGGCGTCCTCACACACGCAGGTTACAGAGGCCCCGCTTCCTGTGAGGGCCGCGGGCGCTGTCAACACAAGGGAGTCGCCCCATGGAAGGCCCTGGCATGCCCTGCTGGTAGCAAACAAAAGTGGGCAACGTACTTTGTAGAAGCCCCAGGGAAACTAATACAAACAACACACGCCCCAGAAGCCTGTCCATCATCGCATTTATTGATTTATTAATTTATTTCCAGCAGATCCCCCTTCCCAATGAAGTTCTATTTGGAAATCCAACATCTACAACAGGAAAAAGTAGGTCTAGTAAAACTGAAATAGGATGGAGAATGCAGAGCTCTGCTTACCCTGCGTGGTCCTCTGGTCCCCACAGTGGCTCCTACAATTGTGCTGGACTCCAGGGCTGTGCCAAACACAATTTAAAAAATGAATAAATATTAGGCATATCAATTTTCTTTTTTCTTTCTTCTTTTTTTTTCTTAGATTTAGAATAAAGATCACTAAAATTTTTATATAAATGAAATAAAGGCTAGGTATTGTGAACCAAAAATTCTTTAAGCGAAGACATTATTTCTGGTCATCAATCAACTTTGTTAGGTAGCCGACCCAAGGAAGCTGTGGAATATCATGCACTGAAAAAAGTAAGTAACTATTTAAATTTAATTAAGAAACAGTTGATAGTATCTATAGTCAACCAGATATGATTTGGTCCCGGGACTACAGAGACATGTAGGGCCCAGAGGGCAAAAGCTTTTGTATACATAATTGGGTCACATTTATTTAATACTACTCCATAAATTTCAACATTTGGGGAAACACCAGCTTTGTTGACAGGAGCCCACTCTGTTTTCAGGGGCTTCTCTCCAAATAAGCATTTCAGGAAGTTTCCTGAGATACTTTCACGTGTCTACTAAGCATACCCGGTTATCTCTTTCTGCCTATGGGTTGGGGCACATATGCTGTTCAAGGCTCCAAGTCAGAAAAACGACAACCCTGTGGAAATGCTGCTCTCCTGCTAACTCAATCCCTCCCTCACCTGCCTGCTTAAGTCAAGCACAGCCCACCGCGCTGTGGGAGAAAAGAGACACCTTTGCTGGCGTCGTCAAGGCGTACTGATCCACACCTGCGTTAAGTACATCAGCAGCTGTTTTATATGGGAGGGGAGAAGAAAGACCAGGCAGGAGGAGGGAAATGGAAAACGAATCACAAGGGAGGAGAGACAGAAGAAAGAGAGCCATTTAGGAGATTTCATAATAATTAAAATGGAAACAATGAAGATCTAAATTTGGAGGTGGAAGGAACTAGAAAAGGCTAAAATCAGAGTACAATCTTGAGAGATAGCACCGTCCAATTGAGAAGAGTATAGTTCATAAATCAAGACTTGTCAGTGAGATTATATTTATTACTGTACGGAGCCAAGATGATTTTTTAAAAGCCAACAGGATTTTTTCTTCAGAGCAATTATTTTATGAATCCAAGGAGAATGCTCTCTTTAGAAAAATATTAAGATCACTGAAGTCAATGCTTCTGTGGCTATAAAACCAACTGGTGGGTTCCTTGGAGCCTGGCAGCTCTGAGTGTGGTCTGTAGACCAGCAGCGTCTAGGAACTTGTGATAAATGCTGAATCTCAAGCCTTACCCAATGCCTTTCTTCATCAGGTAATTCCTTTGCACAATATAGTTTGCAAAACACTGCCTGAGAGGACTAGAAAGGCAGAATTACCTTAAAAAGCCAGTGACCCCTGTAGCAACATATAGCAGATGTAACGAACAGAAAGCTCAGGCTGGTGTAGCCCACAGGGAAAAGCAGCTCAGAAAAAACAATCACATCTGTTCAATGTAGCCTATAAACATCTTCCTAACGAAACAGACTTCCATCACATTTTGCACTAAAATACAATTTCATAAAATAAAATTTAATGAGAGTTTAGGTGCAAAATGTGAGCAATTGATGTTCAGTGAGATAAATGGAGAAGCGTAGGATAGCATTAACTTGGGCAAAATAAATTTTTTAAAATGAGTGGCCAATGTAGCCACAAAACTACATGAGGCAACATTATGTCCAAATAGAAAAACAACTCTGACATGATAATTGGATAAGAAAAAACACCAGGACCAGAACTTTGCCTCTAATCACTCATCACTGGGTTATTCATTCCTAATAAAAGTAGCTCTCGATTTAAAATTGGCACATGTATAATAAATGATGTAATTAGGTACAGATAGATGTTAATAAACTAAGCAAATCCATGTATCATTTACCTTCTGGTGTTCCTTTGAGTTAAGCTCTTTTTCTTTCCAAAGGAAGAACCAAATTTATGTGTAGAATTTGGCCAAGTCCCGTATTCATTGCTCCTAAAGCTGTATTACTTAACCCATGGTCCCTAGATAGATCACCTGCAGAATCATATGAGAGTACTTTGTAAAAATCAGTCTCTTAAATTCAACTCCAGATTATGATTCATAATCTCTGAGGACAACTAATAATAGATATATTTAATAACATGCCTAGGTGCTCTTCATTCATCCATTCAGATATTGTACTATGTCTGGCATTTATGCAATGAACAAGAGAAATACTTAATATTTTCAATACAGGAAACAATAGCCATTCTTGCAAGGTGATCAGGAATGCCTCTCGTGGGAGATGCCTTGGACCACTGCGACTCTTGGTGTAGGCTCAGAGGAAACCAGTGTCGGTAGTAAATAGGCATTGCCTTGTGGAGCTCCAGAAGCTAGGGTGGTATGTTCAGTGATACAGGAGTTAGTTTTAGACATTGTCAATGTGAGAAGTCATCACCATAATCATCTGGAACTGAGAAGGAGAAAATAGCAGAAGCTGGAAGGTGTCAAAAACGGTGAACCATCGAGCACATGTGCTACCCCATTAGGATCCTTAGAGTTATTCCAAGGAAAAATTAAAGGGTCTGTAGAGCAGGTAGAGAAAAAAGGAAGAAGAAAGAATAAAAACAAAAATATGATTGGTAACTTTTATACACTATTCCTTCCACACTTTAGTTTCCATGTTGCTTCTCTACTCCTTCTCTTCACCCTATATCTCTTCAGAAATATGAGTTTAACTTTATTTATAGAAACTTTGAAAAAGGCTTTTTCTTTCTTTTTTTTTTTTAATCAAGT
Organism: Saccopteryx bilineata; assembly: GCF_036850765.1. NCBI lineage: Eukaryota > Metazoa > Chordata > Mammalia > Chiroptera > Emballonuridae > Saccopteryx > Saccopteryx bilineata. The sequence goes on along the minus strand of NC_089492.1, from coordinate 20,753,361 downwards.
GAGAGGAAGAGAAGCAGAGAGACAAACTCCTGCATGCACTCCAACCAGGATCCACACAGCAACCCCTGCGTGGGGCTGATGCTCTGCCCATCTGGGGCCACTGCTGCATTGCTTGGCAACCAAGCTATTTTTAGCACCTGGGGCAAGGCTATGGAGTCATCCTCAGCACTGGGGGCCAACTTGCTCATTTAAGCCATGGCTGCAGGAGGGCACGAGAGAGAGAGAGAGAGAGAGAGAGAGAAGAGAGAAGAGAGAGAAGAGGAGAGGGAGGGCTGGAGAAGGAGATGGTCACTTCTCCTGTGTGTCCTGACTGGGAATTGAATCAGGACTTCCACATTCCAAGAAGACACTCTACCATTGAGCCAACTGGTCAGGGTTGAAAATAGCATCTTATGGACCTTATAATTTGAGGGTAAGAGTGGATTTTCAAAACACTATTGTTGGGCAAATGAGTTTGTAAAATTTGTATTTTTTGTTTGCTCACTTTTATTGTTAAAAAAATGGCACTGGGAAGACAAGTGTGTGCTTGCCCTCAGAGCAGTTGATTGCAAATTGCGAATTACTTTCCTGCTTGGGAGGGGCCACTGTTTTGCTAATGTTTGCTGGAGGAGGGGGTCTTTGTGGGCCCAGGCCGTTCTGCAGGGAGAGCAGAGAGAATGCAGAGTGCTGAAGAAGAAAGCAGTTTCTGCAGAGAAAGAGAAGGTGTGTAGATGGGGAAACAGCTGAGGGGCTTTTGCGAGCTCTGCTGAGACTGGTGGGGCTTTTGATTCTAGGAGGAACCGGAGAAGATTCTCCTGGTTGTGGAACTGGAGAATGCATCAGGGCTTTGGGAGCCCTGAATGAAAGAAAAATGTTTCCATGACCTGTTTGTTCATCAGCTGGTGTGAGACTTTAATAAAGGAATGGCCTACCATTTTTTGGCTCCATTGTTTCTTTACCATCTGCCCGAATCCAATGTGAACCTGCATGGCCAAGACAGTGGCGGCCACTGGCCACACAACTATCTAAATACATGGGTATTAAGTTTGTAAACTAATAAGAACAATATAGTCATAGACTATGAACCATTTCTGGCTAATAGGAAGAGGAAAACCATATGGAAAATTTATCAGTGAAGTTTTATTGGCCACCTAATTGAAATGATACTCATGACAAACACATCAGAAATTTTAAATGCCTCTTTCTGGGGAGGCAGATACTATTTACAATTATTAAAAATCCTGGGACTACTTGGAAAAGTGTCAAAAGGTCTACCTCAGTTCTCCAAAATCAGTTTATACTCACAAAGTGAAGGCTTATTTAATTTTTAAAATATAATGCTGAGTGCATTTTTTCTTTTATTTCTTCCTATAAAAGCATTCAGTGAATGTATTCTTGAATGGTGCCATATACTCAGAATTGTAACATAGGAAAACTATGTGAGTCACAGTGCCTCGCCCTAAACGTTGGAAATTTCATGAAATAGGAAATGTGAATTCATCTAGATAGAGAGTAAACAACAGAAGCAGAATTACATAATTAATTATATCTCCTTGGTACTATTATGAGAATCTGTCGGAGTCAGGTCAGATGGCAAGTGTAGTTATAGAGATAGATGGAGTCTGTCAGAAAAGACCAAGCAAGAAAAAAATGAAGGAAGAAAGAGCTCAATAATATTTTCAATGATTACAAAGCAGGATCAAGAGGCTGAGAATGTCATTCTAAGTGGAAGGGGTGTTTACAAAAAAGGAAGCAGAGCATTATCATGAAATGCATGAGAAAGAAAGAAACAAATTCTGGGTAGCTGGCTCAAGCAGTATTTAAAATGAGGGACAATTAAAAAATGAGAGGTTTAAGTCTGCAGAGTGTATGAGTGGTTCTAATATTATATACGATTGTGAAGAGATTTATAAAATAATCCCAAACATGAGTGACACACATATAAAATTATATTGTGATATTTTTCTGAATAAAAGATACTTCTGTTTCTCAGCTTGGAAAGAAAACTGTGGAAGAGCTAATGTTATTGAACAAATTGTAAAGCAACTAGTACATTTTAAATTCATGTCATGCTTCAAAAATAATCTAAAAGAGACAAAAGTAGTAAAGATGTACGTTTTAATGATCAAATAAGCCAGGAGCTAAATATAATAAATTGTTCCATTATAAAATACATGACTCAGAAGTGAATAACTAAAACCTGAGAAATAGAATTTTTAAAAATGACTTAACTTTAAAACAAATGCCGATATACAAAATGTTGGTACTGAACATAACAAAAAGGAATATCTGAAATTATTTAATCTCTGTTAGAACTGCAGATCTGTATATATCTTTCTTTCATAGACTTTTAGATACAGACATTTTCCATATGTAATCGCTGTGTTTTAAAAACTTAGGAAAATAAAACTCTTGACTAAATTGTTACTGAAATTGCATGAGTTAACAAAATACTGTACAATGAGCAAAATTTAATCAAATACACCAAAGATGATTTTATTTTTTCAAAACCTCGGGCTTGAGGCTGCGAAGCCAGTATACACGGTCACCATCACAGCCACCTGGCCCATGCAGGTTCCTATTGAATTCCGACAGACGGTAATGAAACAACAGAGCCATGAACTGGTGAGCCATTATCTTTAATCCTAGCTTGCACCTGGCAGGCAAGTAAAAACACACACTGGGCTCCAAAACCCACTCATTCAGTGCTCACAAAGCTACTGACTTATCCAAGTTTCCCTCGCTCACCAGACTTATTCACCTCTGTTCCCCATCTCCTTCCTTCTCCCTGCATAAACTCTGCACAAACTGGCTTCTCACTCAGCACTTCACCATCTTGGCTGCTTCTCCTGGACCCCTCCACGTGGCCTCTCTCTGTTCTCCTCTCTGCTCTCTCCTCTAATGCTCATCTCAGGAACCAAGAGAGAGCAAGCTACCGGTCTACCCCACCTAATAGTGCAGAAATCAAAACCTTTAATCCAATATACAAAATAGGGAAGTCTCTAATACAAAGTCACTTATCTGAGGCATGATGGGATTGCACCACCCCACATCAAAAAGGGTGGGAAAGGCTTAATCCTAAAACCAAGCCCCAGGCTACAAGGATCCTGCCTGCCCACAGCCTGCCCCCAATACACATTAATATAATCATGCCCAACCCAAGTGAGAAGGGCAACCAATACCATCACCTGTTCGATGGGCTTCCACATGGGCAGTGCCATCTTTAACAAAGTGAGCATAATATATTTTATCTGCCCAACAGAGGCAAAGGGTAATTATTTCTAAGAACCATCCCCCTCCCCCTTTTTTTTTTTTTACAGAAACAGAGAGTGAGTCAGAGAGAGGGATAGACAGGGACAGACAGACAGGAACGGAGAGAGATGAGAAGCATCAATCATTAGTTTTTCATTGCGCGTTGCAACACCTTAGTTGTTCATTGATTGCTTTCTCATATGTGCCTTGACTGTGGGCCTTCAGCAGACTGAGTGACCCCTTGCTGGAGCCAGCGACCGTGGGTCCAAGCTGGTGAGCTTCTGCTCAAAGCAGATGAGCCCGTGCTCAAGCTGGTGACCTCGGTGGTCTCGAACCTGAGTCCTCTGCATCCCAGTCTGATGCTCCATCCACTGTGCCACCACCTGGTCAGGCCTACCTTTTATTTTGGTAACATATTAAGATCATTTAGGGCAGGGCAATAAATGGAATGCCATAATTAAATGGATTCAAATCATTCTGATGGGGATAGTTGACACAGAACAGAGCTGTGTGGATGTACTATCCACATAAGCAATTAGAAATGTCTGATAACTCTGTTGTGACTCTATGTGGAGAACATGGCTATGTGGAGAGACACAGCTTCATCTGCGGTGCAAAATTCCAGTTAAAATTTCCCTCATTGGTGCGCTGTTGTTATACCCTTAAGAGTAAGGACTTAAGCAATTGAACACAAGCTCTGAGAGAACAAGAATCCTTTGTCTTTTCATTAACTATGTACACAGAACAGCACCTGGCAGACACTTGGTGCTCAATAAATATTTAAATATATAATATAATGCATGGAAACAGACAAGAATTTCCATCCAGGTCTCATTCAATCTAAAGTAGGTAGTAAGCCTAACAGTCCCATTACATGTTCTCTGTGAACTTATTTATATTTTCTAATTACTGTGTTCATATTCTTAATCTAAGTCTGGGGTCTCAAACTCAACTCAGCATGTGGGCCGCAGAGCAAGATCACAGCCGTTCGGCGGGCCGCACTAGGTCTACAAAAGGCAACTGTTATGCAACACTTTTCTCACTGCAGTTGAAAACAAAAAAAAATCAGTACAACAAGCACAATCGTACATGCAGTTTACTCAGTGTCACAAAACGACCAGAAACTGTAGTTCGCATCACAACTGCTGTTAACTAAGCTAATATCTAGCTAGGATGCTAGAGAAATGAAAAATACAAGTAGGCCCCTAGGCTTACTTAATTTTATCCAAAATATTTTGAACTCCGTGGATTAGTCTGCGGGCCGCACAAAATTGTTCTGCGGGCCGCGAGTTTGAGACCCCTGGTCTAATTCATCTCAGGGAAAAGTTTCCTGTTTCTTGACTCCTTTCTTTCATTTATGCTAAATATGTAACTTTTATGCAAAATAAGTAAGTAAATAAATAAATAAATAAATAAATAAATAAAAGGTACATTAGGCACAGGAATCTCAGCAGGGAAATAGCAGGAGGAAGAATCATCAGCAATCAGTTTCCCCTATTCTTTAAAATCCCAGTGGTTTCCCTTCAATTTCTCTGCTAACTTCTTGGATACCTACCATTGTTGTCAAGTACCCAATCCACAATTCTGCGGTTTTTGTAGAGACACCAAGTCCAGATGAATTTTTAAGAGTTTTATTAAAGGAGGAAATTTATTAAATATGCCAGCCACATATAGTTTATATGGGGCAGCAGTCCCAAATCATGTGTGTCTATAATATTCTAGGGGCTGGTTATATACCCTTAATTATATATGGGTGTGGGAAAAGCCTGACATCACGGCATACACTTATAACCTTTGTTTAGAGATATATACATTAACTACACGCTTTCAGGAGGGAAGGGATAGTTTCCATGGGGACAAATGCCTGTAAATGGCCCATTAATATAAGAAAAGGTTTATTTTAATCTTTCTCTTTAGGCACCTGGCTAGCTACTCACCTATTTCCTTACAGCTGCGGGGGGGGGGGGGGGGGGGGTGTCAGAGAATCCAAATCTCCTTTCCCTCTGCATTTACAATACAATACAATGCTATCAGCCACCCTGGTTTGATGCTAATCACACAAGTACAAAGATTATTTACAAAATTTCTGCACGCCTAGCCCAAATTAATAAAATGTTCTTTAAGCTTCCTAAAATATTAATATTAATTCTGTAGCTTTTGGTACCTTACAACACCATCTACCTTGGGTCACTAGGGATATACTAACTCTCACTTTCCTCTCCAACAACTGGAGAGAATTCCTAGGTGGTTCTAGTATACCTCACCGCAGGCCAACTGAATCAGAATCTCTGGAGAAGACCCCAAAATTTCATTTTTTAAATCCCTCCTGCCTCTAGCCCCTGTAATAATGCTATGCACCCAAGTTTGAGAAATGTTGCTTCCTTTGTCTAGTACTTCTCAAACTTTGGTGTGCATATGTCCACCAGGAGTCTTGGTAAACTGCAAATGCTGACCCAGTAGTTCTGAGTTAAATTTCAAACAAGCTCCCAGGTGATGCCTTAGACCATGTTTGCAAACTGCCCTTTAGTCTTGGGGGAGGGGAGATCCCTCTCTCCTCCCCATTGCTGTGGTCCGGAGAGTTAGTGACAGATGGGTTTAGCAATCTTTTCTTAATCTTATATTCCTCCCAAGCCCTCTTTGCTTGTTTTGTCTCCAGAGACCCTGAAGATCCTTTTCTCTTGGAGTCTGGCACTTGGAAAAAGTACTTACTATACTTGCCTGAGGGAAGTAAAAGGATAATATTTAAACCTTCCCTGAAAATGAGAGAAAATATTTTATCCGTTGCAAATGCACAGAATAAAATCAAGTTAGTTAAGTCTCCATGTTAAGGCAATCTAAAAAAAGCACGGAGCCAGACATAGTTTGTTCATTTGAAAGTCCCATCCTACATACTATAAGATCCAGTCAAAGGATTAAGCTAAAACTAAAACAAAACTCATAGACACAGAAAACAGTATGATGACTGACAGAGAAAAAGGGGGGTAGGAGCAAGCAGAATATGGTAATGTGATGAGGTACCAAAGAACTGTAAAACTGAGTATTGGCAATGCCATTTTAAAGAGGAGAAGTCAGGCTTCTTGCCCCCTCCTTTCTTTAGAGAATGGAGGGAGAAGGATGTGGGAGCTTCCTGGCTTACAAGGATGACTGGGCCATTTAGTTTAACTATAGTTTTCTGAAAGACTAAAGGTTATCTGAAGAACTTCCTTTCCCTTTCAATAAGAGACAATATTTACATATCCTACACTGATTTTAACTCTTCCTCCCTTTCTGGAATCCTGAGAGTAGCATGTACCTCTAGACAAAGGAATGGGAGGTAGTCACTAAAAGATTTGTGAATGTCTCTGATATGTAAAACGACATCACTATGGTGTTACCTTGTGTAAGGCCAGGAGCAGCCATCGTGACCATTCACATGCAGGTTCCCATTGGATTCGGGCAGACGATAAAGAAATGGCGGAGTCAGAGGATGGGGGGCCATCCTATTTATTGGTGTCTCACCAAGACAGGCAAACCACAAAAGAAGACAAGGGAAAAGCAGAAAACCAGCTCTTCCCATGAAGGGCAAGGGATCAGGGGAGCCCCTGCAATTATGATAGCAGGAACTGTGTGTCTGAGCTCCTGGTCTGTCCCACTTTATAGTGTAGAAAACCAAAATCCCTTAATCCAATATACAAACAAGGAAGTCTCCGATACAAAGTCACTTATCCAAGGCATAATTGGATTCCTCATGAGAGTGCACCACCCAGATCATACAATCAGTCAAGGGTGTGGGGAAAAGCTTAGTCCCAAAATCAAACCTCAGGCTACAACAACCTGGCCTGCTTATAGCCTGTCCCCCACACCCAATATAAGTCACAAGCGAGCAAACATATATATCATGTTTACAAACTTATTTGACCAACACCTTGTAAGTTTTAATATGTAGGAATGTTTTTATAGATCCTATAGACAAATGTTGTCAGCTTATTGTGTCATGTTTCCTCTCCTTTTCCCCTAACCTATATGTGATCAAGTCTATATAACTAGCTTCAGGGCTATATTGCACACACATGATTTGGGTTAGCTATACCGTGTAAGTCATATGCAGCCGGCTTATTAATAAATCTCCTCCTAAAAATTCTTTTGTATCCTGCCTTGGTGTCTCTACATAAACCCACGGAATTAAGGAACGATACTTTATAACAGTAAAGGGGGGAAATGGTGATAAAAGGAGACTTGACTTTGGCGATGATCACACAATACAAAATACAGATGATGTATTATACAATTGTACATTTAAAACATGTAGTTTTATTAACCAATGTCACCCCAATAAATTCAATAATTTTTTTTAAATATAGTGAATGAAATAATTTGTCACTGGAGAGAGAGAGGAAGCTTATAAAAAGACATAATATGTTTCTTAAAAGAAAAATATACCCTGTAAAGCCAGAGGCTACGGCCAGGGCCACTATCACAGCAGCCGCCCGGCCCATGCAGGTTCGCATTGGATTCAGACAGTCGGTAAAGAAACCATGGAGCCAAAAACTGGTGGGCCATAGTCTTTAATCTAGCTTGCACCCGGCGGGCAAGTAAAAATACACACTGGGCTCTAAAACCCAGTCTCATTCAGTGCTCACAAAGCTACTGATTTATCCGAGTTTCCTAGAATCAAAGGTTTCTAGCTCACCAGCCTTCTTCTCCTCAGTTCCCCATCTCCTTCCTTATCCCAGATACAAACTCTGTACAAACTGGCATCTCACTCAGCACTCCGCCATCTTGGCTGCTTTTCCTGGCCTTCTCGACGTGGCCTCCTCCCGCTGCTAGCTCTATTCTCTCTGCTCTCTCATTCTAACCTCAGGAACCAAGAGCCCAAAATCCCATTTTGCCCCCACTTTATACTGTAGCTTCACAACCTCTAATCCAATATACAAAGTAGGGAAGTCTCCAACCCAAAGTCACCTTCTGAGGCATGATTGGATTGCACCACCCCACATCAAAAAGGGTAGGAAAGGTTTAATCCCAAAACCAAGCCCCAGGCTACAAGGATTCCGCCTGCCTTTAACCCACCCCAACACACATTAATATCACCTGGGCGACGGCCTCCTCGTGTTATCTTTAACAAAGTGAGCATAATACATTTTATCTGCCCAACAACCCTATTCTGGTAAAACTTTCTCTGATCTCTCTATCACTCTCCTACCACAATCATTTTTAAAGTACCTTTGTGACATAAAGTACCTTTATGACAATAATTTTAACTCTGGGTAAAAATACCTAAAGGAGCTTTTAAAAATAGCAAAGCCAAAACCCCACCTAGAACAATTGATTCAGACTCTTGAGATGGAGTCTGAACATTTGTGATTTTTAATTCCCTACCCATTCACACAGTGGGTTAGAAATCACTGATGGAGATGAAGGCTATCCCAGGGACTTTGGGCCCCCTACATTCTGAGGCCTCCAAATGAAATTGATAATAAAAACAAGAGTAAACAAAGCTCAAAAGATTTTGAAAGTGTATTTGATAAAATTCAACAATCATATATTTTAAAAAAACAAAAAAACTAGTAAACAAGTGTATGGCCAGGAGCCACCATCATGGTCATTCACATGCAGGTTCTCATTGAATTCAGGAAGATGGTAAAGAAATGGCAGAGTTGGAGGATGGTGGGTCATTCTGTTTATTAGTGTCTGTGAAGTCAGTAGGCACAGCCACCATCACAGCCTCCTGGCCCATGCAGGTTCGCATTGGATTCAGACAGTCAGTAAAGAAACAATGGAGCCAAAAACTGATGGGCCATCATCTTTAATCCTAGCTTGCACCTGGTGGGCAAGTAAAAACACACACTGGGCTCCAAAACCCACTCATTCAGTGCTCACAAAGCTACTGACTTATCCAAGTTTCCTAGAATAAAAAGTTTCTAGCTCACCAGTCTTATTCACCTCTGTTCCCCATCTCCTTCCTTCTCCCTGCACAAACTCTGCACAAAGTGGCTTCTCACTCAACACTCTGCCATCTTGGCTACTTCTCCTGGCCTCCTCCACGTGGCCTTTCTCTGCTCTCCTCTCTAATGTTAATTTCAGGAACCAAGAGAGCAAGCTCCCATTCTGCCCCCACTTTATAGTGTAGAAATCAAAACCTTTAATCCAATATACAAAATAGGGAAGTCTCTAATACAAAGTCACTTATCTGGGGCATGATGGGATTGCACCACCCCACGTCAAAAAGGGTGGGAAAGGTTTAGTCCTAAAACCAAGCCCCAGGCTACAAGCATCTTGTCTGCCCACAGCCCACCCCCAACACACATTAATATCACCTGGGAGACGGGCTTCCATGTGGGCAGCACCATCTTTAACAAAGTGAGCATAATATATTTTATCTGCCCAACAGTGTGTCACCAAGACAGGCAAGCCACAAGAGAAGCCAAGGGAAAAGCAAAAAACCTGCTTTTCCCATGGAGGGCAAGGGATCAGGGAGACCCCTGCAATGGTGATAGCAGGAACAGAGAGAGCGAGCCCTGGGTCTGTCCTCATTTTATAGTGTAGAAATCAAAACCTTTAATCCAATATACAGATAAGGAAGTCTCGGATACAAAGTCACAGCCCTTATCTGAGGCATAAATGGGATTCCTCATAAGAGTGCACCACCCCATATCATGCAACAGTCAAGGGTGTGAGGAAAAGCTTAGTCTTAAAACTAAGCCTTAGGCTATAATGACTTTGCTGGTTTACAGCCTGTCTCCCACACCCAATGCAAACTATTGATATAAGCGAGCAAACATATATATCATATTTACAAACTTACTTGACCAACAACAAGAAATAAAAGGGAACATTTTCTAACCTGATTAAGTATTCTACCAAAAACCTATAGCAAACATCATGTCAAATGATGAAACTTTAAACATATAACCTTTAAAATAAAGTATACTTTTAAAATGATCCTATTGTTGCCATTAATTATCATTGTACTGAAGGTCCTATCTAAAGGGCTAAGCAAGAAAGAAAGGTATTATAATAATTAGAATATATAAAAACTCATATGCAGACAATATAATTATCCTCATGGAAAATCTAGAGAGAATATTTTAGATGTAATAACAGATGTTCAAAGGGTTTCTGGATATAAGGGTGTTGGGCAGATAAAATATATTATGCTCACTTTGTTAAAGATGGTGCTGCCCACATGGAAGCCCATTGCCCAGGTGATTGGGATGGACATGATTGTATTAATGTGTGTTGGGGGCGGGCTCTAGGCAGGCAGGATCCTTGTAGCCTGGGGCTTGGTTTTAGGACTAAGCCTTTTCCACCCATTTTGATGTGGGTTGGACTTTGTATCAGAGACTTCCCTATTTTGTATATTAGATTAAAGGTTTTGATTTCTGCACTATAAAGTGAGGCAGACTGGGAGTTTGCTCTCTTGGTTCCTGAGATTAACATTAGAGAGGAGAGCAGAGAAAGGCCGCATGGAGGAGGCCAAGAGAAGCAGTCAAGATGGTAGAGTGCTGAGTGAGAGGCCAGTTTGTGCAGAGTTTGTGCAGGGAGAAGGAAGGAGATGGGGAACAGAGGTGAATAAGTCTGGTGAGCAAGAAACCTTTGATTCTAGGAAACTTGGATAAGTCAGTAGCTTTGTGAGCACTGAAAAAGTGGGTTTTGGAGCCCAGTGTATGTTATTTGCTCAACAGGTGCAAGCTAGGATTAAAGATGATGGCCCACCAGTTCTTGACTCCGTTGTTTCATTACCGACTGTCCGAATCCAATGTGAACCTGCATGGGCCAGGCTACTGTGATGGTGGCCGTGGATACTGGCTTCACAAAGGGCAATTTAAAAAATCAATAGCATTCCTATTCAACAACAATAACAATAATTGCAAACTTTTGCAAATATTTAGAAAATTACTATTAATAAAAACTGATAAATTGTAGTACATGATAAACAAATTATTACTATATGTGTCAACAGGGATAAATCACAAAAATAAAATTTTTAAATTTCATAATAAAGCATTCCAAATGGTACATTTGTTAATGTTTATAAGCAAATAAATTAATATTATATATACATATATATTTTATTAATGTCTACATAATAAAAGTATATAAAGATAAATGAGAACTACATTGAATGGAAACAGCAACTTTAAGATGACTGTTGCCTCAGGAAATAGGGAGGAATGAAATAGGAAAGAAGTAAGAAAGGGAATTTTAACTGGTGTTTACATTTTATTTCATTTAAAAAACCCAAGGCAAAAAGGAAATCAAAATGTTGCCTTAACCATGAATATTTGTAATGTAGTTTCCTGTGCTTTTTGATATGCAGGAAACATGTTAGAATGAAAATTATTTCAAATCCACCCTGATGAGCTAATTATCTTCCAAAAGCCCCAGCTCTGAGTACCCTCACCATGGGGTTAAGATTTCAACATATGAATTAGAAGGCGAGAAGGTGTGGAACCACAAAAATACTCAGTCCATAGCAAAAGGTCTATAATGTCAAGAGGGCCATCTGATTGGGTGGTTAAAAGCTCAATGCTTCACAAATATACATATAAGTAGAATAGATAAAACTTCAGACACTTAGTATCAGATGCATATGAATTTGAATTTCTATTTGATCACTTATTAGCTGTATGGGCATGCTGAATCTTAACTATAATGTTAGTAATAATAGTTCCTATTCAGGAGATTTTGAAGATCAGCTGAGACATGAAGAATTTATTATAAATATTGGTGACTAGTCATTTGCTTTACCCTCTCTCAGGCCTGTGTTGATCTGGGGAAATAGTGTTCCAAGAACAATAAGTTCAGTCCAATCGGGATCCATCTGTGCTTCCAAAGAATTTACAGTATCATCAGGAAAGCAGAGTGTGGGAGGCAGATAAATGGGCTTCATGTCCAGGCTTCTCCACCCAAGTTACTTAAATCTCTCTGTTTTCTTTCCGAGACTAAAACAATGAAGATAATAAAAAGCTTTTCATAAATTTGTCCTAAGTACTGAATAAGATAAAGTATGCAAGAATGACAGTATCTAACAGAAACCATAAAAGAGTTGCTCGGCCCCAGCCAGTTGGCTCAGCATGTGGAAGAACCAGGTTCAATTCCCAGTCAAGGCACATAGGAGAAGCGGCTATCTACTTCTTCAACCCTCCTCCCCCCACACTCTTTCCATCCCAGAGCCATGGCTCAAGTGAGCAAGTTGGCCTTGGGCACTGAGGATGGCTCCAAGACCTCTCCTCAGGTGCTAGAGTGACTCAGTTACCCAGCAATGGAGCAGGGGCCCCAGAGGGCCAGAAGGGGGTTTCCGGATGGATATCGGTCAGGACACTTGCAGTAATCTGTCTCTCCACTTCCCTGCTTCTCACTTGATTAAAAAAAAAAAAGAGTTGCTCAATAAATGTTTCTTGTCATTGAGAAAAAAAACACAACAATAATAGAAAATATAAAAATAAGGCACAAAATGTGTAATCAAATGCAAAAGTAGTTGGTGCTGACAAATAAGTGTTCCAGGAAGGAAGACAGGTACAGTGTGTAAGAATGTGAGATCTACTTTTTCTTCCGGGAGGATTTTTCCCAAGGTGTAATACTTCTCAAGTCTAGGCGAAAGTGAGTGTATAAGGAAGCTACAAGATTAAACTCTTCCTTCCTCTCTCAAAAAAAAGCTCTTGAATTTTTGGCTCATTACCTTTGAGAATCTTCTTCATCAATCTTCCAAAACAGGATCCCTTGAGGGTTCATACTCATATCTTATCTAGTTCAACAAACTAGTTCTGTTATCTTTTCCTGTTTTAATCTGGAGGTTTCCAAGCATATTTGCCTAAATTTTCATGCCTCATTTGCAAGGCAGAAAAGTGTTGTTACATAAGGCTTGGCTGCAGACTGTGCCTGGGCTCACTATTAGCCTGCAGTCCTCTCAAAAGGCTGAGATAACCTCAGCAAGAGAGGCTTATCTGGCTTGTTTTTACAGATCAAAAACAAGTTGCTGAATAAGGGTTTATCTCTAACAGGAGAGCTACTTGAACAATTCAGATAACTTCCTATTTGCCAACCAACTTTCTGTTATCAGGAAACACTAGACCAGAAGCCTGACTGCGTCAAATATGTGGAAATTTTCAACAGGCATTTATATTCCAGTGAGAAAGATGATGTTGTTTAAAGAATAGACAAGTGTTAAAATGCTAATAAAAGTGTACAGTCAAAAAAGCCAGAGCAAGCTGTCACAGATAGGCTCATATATCAACAGCACTGTGACTTTTTGTTTGCCTTTATCACAACTCGGTGTATAAAGAACCATTTACCTGACTAGGGCTGGGGCGGTTGGGATTTCCCTGTTTCCTTTGAACAGGTGTATTTCTGAGTCTTGTGTCTACACACAAGAGTTCTCTATGGAGTGGTGTTCCCAAAGATCTTCAGGACAGGACAAACCATGCTGATGTTCAGCCATGCAATTGATGCACAAAATACAAGTGGTTTATCCCACCAAAGAGAAAGGTTTCCTGGGCTAATGCCACTTCCTGGGCCATACTTTGGCAAGTGGGATCCTGCACTGCAAGGAAAATACAATGAAAGTGATATTTTACCATATCACTAAGGAGAGGGAAGCCCGGGTCCAGTAGCTCAGTTGGTTAGAGCATCCACCCGATAAGCCAAGGTTGCGGGTTTGATCCCCGGTCAGGGTACACACAAGAAACAACCAAGGAATGCATGAATAAGTGGAACAATAAATTGTTGTGTCTCTCCTTTCCTCTCACTAAAATCAATCAATAAGTTTTAAAATTAAAAAACAAAGGAGAGGGATAAAAAGAATAAATACTACAAGGAAAAGTAGAAATGTGGAGGAGAGGAGGCTCAAGTCTGAGTGGGAGGAAGCAGATGCACTTGGGCGAGGCTGTGCAGGAAGTTTAATACTGTTGCTTCAGACCTGGCAACTCCTGAATGCCGGCCTAATCTGGCATTGCATCGCGCTCCAACAGCCGATGAACAAGAAGCTGGAGGAAATGCTCCAAAGTAAGAGTAAACAATAATGAGTCTTTTGTGTGTAGCCAACTGCCTATGGACCATCTATGCTTTGGGGGGGGGGGGGTTTCATTATGCAAAGGAAATCCGTTCCATATGAAACAGAACACTTTTTTGCAATCAGCTGGCAGTAAATTTGGATAATAAAGACGACTAGCCTCTTGATTTGAATACATTTATGAAGTCAGATTGACAACGTGGAGAAATGGTGTAAAGAACTGAGGTAGAAAATAGCTAAATCATTTACCAACAGAAAGTTTGAGAAAAAAATGAAACTTTTAGAGAAATCTAAATTTATTCTTAGGAAGTGGAGACTCTTAAAATATCTATGGAAGCGTTTTTATCTGTGAAAAAGTTAATTCTGAGTTTTTTATATGGGATATAAATTCTTAACTTAAGTTCACTTTAGAATTCAGATGTGGTTCAAAATCAGACTATAGTATTCTTCATGGGGGATATGTCCCAAGACCCCCTAAAGTCACAGTCCCAAACCTTATATATAGTATGTACATAATACCTATGATAAAGCTTAATTTATAAATTAGGCACAGTAAGAGACTAACAACAATTAATTGATAACAAAATAGAACAATTATTACAATATACTATGTTGTTATGTAAATGTGGTCTTTCTCTCAAAATATCATATTGTACTACTCTTCTGCTTGTGATGATGTGAGATGATACAATGTCTACATGATGAGGCGAGGTGAGGTGAATGATGTAGGCAATGTGACGTAGCATTAGGCTACTACTGATGTTCTCAGCATACATCAAAGGCAGGATCATCCTGATCTTAATCAGGCATGATGATGTCTATTTCTGGATGTCAGGAACAGATGATACTGAAGGTTAAGAAAATTTAATATATTTTCAGATGGTGGATGATGAAAGGTAGCTGAAACCACAGAAATCAAAACCTTGGATAAAGGGGACTCCTGAATGGACCAGAAGGAAGGGATTAATCTTAAACAGGTGACTTCGTGCTTTGAGACTCTGTTTTGCTCTCACTGTACAATGGGAATGATATTGATTTCTTGAGTTTGTTGTGATGGCTACACAAAAATATTTACAAATACGTTAGCCCTTCCTTGGCACATAGCAGATGCTTAACAACTGGAGTCAATCAATAGTAATACTATTATCACCATCACAAGGCTCTTAACTCACTTTGCCTCAAGACCTGAGACATGGAATTTTCCTGAATTCCAAAGGATAACCTACAATTAAAAAGGAAATAAAAACTAAAACAGTTTCTGAAGAAAACTGATCTGACTCAGTGAGAGCAAGCAGTGTGGGCAGCAGGAATGCTCCAGGCCAGCGGGGGGCAGTGCTATGAAGTACGAATAGGACCAAAGCAGGGGGAAGCTGGTTAGGACACCATAGCACCAGAGCCATCACAGGAAGTACCCAGACACGGCATTAAATACTGTTGGTTTCCTTGTTGTGACAGTTATTTATTTTTTCTGTTCTTTTAGTTTCTGACTAATTAAAGAAGATATCAATAACTCTGTAGCACTTCTGTAACACTTACTCATCAGAATTCCAATGTAAAGTTGTCTTTTTTTTTTTTTTTTTTTTGAGACAGATGCAGAGAGAGGAACAGATAAGGACAGACAGACAGGAAAGGAGAGAGATGAAAAGCATCAAGTCTTCGTTGAGGCATCTTAGTTGTTCATTGATTGCTTTCTCATATGGGCCTTGATCAGGAAGCTACAGCAGAGCAAGGGGCCCCTTGCTCAAGCCAGCAACCTTGGGCTCAAGACAGTGACCTTGGGCTTCAAGCCAGTGATGTTTAGGCTTAAGCCATGGATCATGGGGTCATGTTTATGATCTCATGCTCAAGCCAGCAACCTCATGCTCAAGCTGGTGAGCCCGTGCTCAAGACGGCAACCTCAGGGTTTTGAACCTGGGTCCTCTGTGTCTCAGTCCAATGCTCTATCCACTGTGCCACCACCTGGTCAGGCAGGTCTAAAGTTCTTAATGGTAAGTATCTCTATCAAAATTTATTAACATGATTTGTTTTCATGGCATTCATTTTTATGGCTGCCTTCTATTTATAACAAGCAGAAGAACCAGGCTTGAGAAAGAGCAAGAGGACAGGTGTCTCAGGAAGCCCTGAAATAGGAATAGCATCAAATAAGGAAAGGCTGCCCAGGATGCTGCTATGTGGAGATGACTGAATTCTAACCATTTCAATATCTTTCTCTTTCTGTCAACATTTTCTACTTAGAAAGAATCCTCTTAATCTAGCTCATGGCAGATGACTTCTCCATAGCCAAGAGACATTAAGAACCTACAATAACCCCATTAGAATATACCCTGCAGGGAAAAAATAATGTTAATAAAGGAAATCAAGGTTCTAGTGAGATGGGAGAATGGATACCAAACAGTCAAAGACAACACGCAGGCCCTGCAAGAAGGATGCGGTATAGGTCAAAGGCTTTCATCTCCAAGAGTTCTCAAGACTATCTTTTGAAAAGTCATAGATTTTGGTTTATATTTAATCCCAAAACCCAGACCAAAGACCATGGTGACATGCAGTCAGAACTACCCTCTCACCTTTACTGGACAGCTTTAGTTTTCTCCTGGAGAAAACTGCTACTGACCAATAGATCGATTCTTCTGATCCCTCCAATGACATGGGGAGGAGGTGGAGAATAAGAGAGTCGAAGCATTCTCAGTGACAGGAGTAGAGGAAGAAGTTGGCATATCTCTAATGCTTGTGAGGAGGCCCATATGCCTTATGCTTAAATTTCTAGGTATAAATCAATCTAAGAAGCTAATAAATAAAATGTGCTTAGTTTTACTTCTTTCCAATTCATAGAATTGACTCGAAGTAGAGTTACTGGATTCTATAAATTTCTATACCAGACCATGAAGAACTGGTGGATCCAAATGCTTCCAAGTTTCCTGGCTTTTTTCCCTTTCCTTACCACCCTGACTCCATCCCTAACTGTGAAGGGACTCATGCACATATGCATTGTTATGGACTAAATATTTATAACGCCCCTTCCCCCCCAAAAAAATTAACATGTTGAAACCCTAACCCCCAGTGTGGCTATATTTGAGGTAAGGAACTAATACAAGTTAAATGAAGTCAAGTCATAAGGGTGGGGCACTTATGTAGTAGAATTAATGTCCTTAGAAGGATAGCCCTCCCTTCCATTAGCCCCCCCCCCAACTTCTCCACACACACATATACACACACACACTGAGAAAAGGTCATGCAGGACAAAGGACAAAAATAGCGATCTACAAGCCAGGAAGAGATCCCTCACCAGAAACTAAATCAGTAGAACCTTGATCTTAGACTTAAAGCTTCCAAAACTGAAAGAAAATAAATTTCTGTTGTCTAAACCCCTCAATTTATGGTGTTTATTATGATAGCCTGAGCAGATGAAGACATGTAAACACCTCACACTGCATAGCCAAGTTCTGTCCACACTCTCTCTGAACAGCAGTCCTTTGGACACCATTTGTACCTGGAGATGTGCACAGTGATGTCACAGAATGCCATCAAGAAACCAGCAATGGGTAGAGGCCCATGAAGGCCCCAAAAACTTACTTAAAGCCATTTGGCCAGGGAATGTAGAAATTATGAGTACACAGAGTATGGTCTGAAAGGTCAGGCACAAGCTCTGGGTTGGCATGAAACCTTGACTTTAAGGTATACTCCACCTGTAACCAGGAGTATGAATAAAGAAGGCACAGCCTAACCAGGTGGTGGTGCAGTGGATAGAGCATCAGACTGGGACACTGAGGACTCAGGTTAGAAACCCCAAGGTTGACGGCTTGAGCTCGGGCTCATCCGGCTTGAGCACAGTGTTGCTGGCTTGAGCATGGGATCACAGACATGACCCCATGGTCACTGGCTTGAGACCAAGGTCACTGGCTTAAGCAAGGGGTCATTGGCTGGGCTGGAGCACCCCAGTCAAGGCACAAATAAGAAAGCAATCAATAAATAATGAAGGTGCCACAACTATGAGTTGATACTTCTCATCTCTCTCTCTCTTCTTACCTATCTGTCCTTGTCTGTCTCTCTTAAAAAAAAAGGCACAGAGTGTCCTCTCAAAAATGTGAAACTAGTGCTCATGCCTTATATCCAAAAACTCACATTTGGTAGTTTCTGTGGTGTCTTCAAGATTGGTGAGTCTGGTGAGTATTCCCCATTGGAAAACACTGTTGTAAAGAGAAAGCACTATGTACTGTTTTAAAGCATGGCTAAATGTGGTTTAATGCATTCTAATCCAAAATGTCTGGCTTTGAATACTCCCCGTCATGCGCTAGCCAAAAGGCAAGAATACTTGTCTCTGCCTAATTTCCTCATTGCCAAAGTACAGTACCTGTTTCTATGGCTGTTATGAGAATGAAATGAGTGATTATATAGAAAATACATACATGTGTCTGGTTCATTGTAAAAAAATTCAAGAGAGTTAGTAAAAATTAACTCCTGTCTGAAATAATCATAGGATCAGTGTGGAGGGGAAAAAACACATTAATCAAGTCAATTAATACGTTGACAACACTGTATAGGTAAATATCTTCAAGCAAATGTCTAATGTTAGAGTTTTCCGAAAGATGAGACATTTTAAAACTCTTATGTGTTCTTCCTATATTCATTATTTTTCTCCTTCATTAACTCTCATAATTGAAACTTCGTTTGAAATATGAAATGCAGTTGGGCTGCCAAAGGGGATAAAGTTGTTGTCCCAACATAGTGTGAAAGTCATTCTATCTCTGCTAAGTAAACTCCCGTTAGTAAAGTTCAAAGTCTGCGTACACCTTGAAGAAATTCCCATTTCTAGGATTACCAAAAGAGTAATTCTGTGAATACAATACCTCACAACTTGTTTCCAGCATACCAAATTCCTCATGACACCCCCCTACCCGCTCAGGGAAAAGAACATACTTATTCATACAGATGAAGCAAATGTTTGTTCGGAGCACAGATCTAAAAAAGCATACAGGCTCATGAAACAATATTTCAGTTTGCACATTTCCACAGGGCAGAATAGGAATAGAAAGAAATCCTCCTACAGCGGGTACCGACATTCCCACCGAGGCAGCCATTAACACATGCTAAAACAGATTTTTTAAGAGTTTATGTATTTTTCTCCAAAGGAATATAAAATACTGGTCTCCAAAGCAGCCCAAAACACTCTATCCTCTTTAACTTATGTGTCGTCAAAGCAGCAAGAGATGTTTTGGAATGTTGCCACGTTCGTGAATGCCATGATGGGGAGAGTAGGATATTTATGTTTCTTTTTGGTTCTTTTTAAGTTCTTACAGAACCAAATAGTATTGATTTAAGGTAGGATTAGTCCAAAGTAGTCTATGTATCATTAAAAGGTTTAGTTGAGGGCCTGCTTATACTTTATTGTTTTCGGCCGCCCAACGTGTCTTCTGGTGACAGAGATGGTGTTCTGTCAGAAAAATAAAAAACCTTGGGGAGAGAATGCAGTATAACTCCACTCCCCAACAGTATTAGGAAACTTAACTGGTAAAATTAATGTAGATGCTGCCTGGACCAGGGGTGGATGCTGGGCTTGAAATGACTCCTTTGGGAGCATTGAAAAATTTGATGTCATACAACCTTTCAAAATATATGAAAATGAAGCCCAGACATTATCATAATAATTTATATCACCTAGAGTCAGAAGCTATTGATTAGTCACCAGAGAATGAAGACATAAGAATCATCCATAAAACCTTAGGACCCTGCTACATTTAACACAATACTCATAAATGCTGAGGCCAACAGAGGTTTGGATTCCAGCTGTGGCTTATCAAAAATCCTGGGCTACATTTTTAAAAATATTTTCTTAGAATCTTCTTTGACAATCTTTCTAAGCTTATCATTCACTCTTCAAGACTACATTGAAGACATGATTATGTGTGAATGAGTTAATGTGGAAATTTCCCAATAAGTTTACATTAGGCATAAAAATGTCCTAGTCATCATTGGATTCCAACTCATGAGTGAAGTAGCTGGTCCAAAATAGACTCTTAATTAAACATGAAACTAAAATATAATAAATTTCTACTTAATAATAAAAAAGGTGATACATTTTTAAGGAAGACAGTGGTTTTTACCACTAGCTTTGTTTTCATCAAAACAAGTTTATTACAGAATATTGTCAATAGATTCCCCAAATGGCAAGTTACAAGGAGTGTGGTAGGCAAATTACATTAATGTCCCCACCCAGTGTTCCAGTCATCTCACCAGCACTGACAAAGGACCTTGTC
The DNA here is from genome assembly GCF_036850765.1 of Saccopteryx bilineata. NCBI lineage: Eukaryota > Metazoa > Chordata > Mammalia > Chiroptera > Emballonuridae > Saccopteryx > Saccopteryx bilineata. The sequence continues at coordinate 20,732,889 of NC_089492.1, read as the reverse complement.
ACATGACAGGCTTTGGCTAAATGTTGAGTTTATTATTGTATGCCACTGAAGATTTGTGATAGTTTGTTATATAGTATTATCTAACTAACACAGGGAGCTAGTTTAAACCTTCTACATTTTGTTTGTGTGCTAAGGCTTCTAGAAGACGGAATTGGACTTTTTGCTCTAAAGTAGGAAAAACAGAACTTTTGGCATCTACTTCACTTAAGTCATTCCTGGCTTAACGTGATTTTGGTAAATTTGTAGATAATATGCATTATTATCTACTTTTCTGTTTTTAGTATGCAATGCCATATCCTTTTGTTTGTTTGTTTCAAAATATCTATGTTGCTGCTAAAAAAATACATTCCAGCATGCTATGAGAGTGGGGCATCACACTCATAGCAATTCTGTTTAGGAGTTGTAGTGATCATGAACTTGTTTAAGAATTTTCTTCCCTTTCGAAGCTAAGCAGACATTTAGGCATTTCACCAAGTAGTGCAGAAATGTCTTTTGTTTAGTGCTCATGATTATAACAGACCCTGAGCTTCTTGAAGGTGTAAACTGGATTTTATTTGTTTATCTCAATTATTGAGAAGGTACTTAGTAGAAGCAATTTAATATTTGTCAAATGAGCCGCTAGATAATTAAATACACATTAATCTCTGAAGGGACTCCTGAAACAGCCTGGTTAACTCTCACGGGAAAGAGAAAACTAAAAAGGGCAGAGAACTGAAACACACCCATCTATGTTAGATTAGGCATTTTGTCAAATTACTTTGCTCTAGGCCCTTAGCAAGGCCTTTCAACAAGAATCAGTTCTGTCACAATTTGCCTTGTCAGTCTGCATTCAGACAGGTGACTGCTCTACTGTATGTACCTCTGTTATTTTTACTACAAGTCTAGTCTTTATCAGAAATCATAGTAGTTTCTACCTCTATATTCAAACCAGAGTGTGAGTCAGAGTTTCCTCATTCATTCATTCATTCGTCAACATATTGAACCTCATTTGTATGCTCCACATGTTCTCTAAGAATGTTCAATCAATTCAAGTGTGATTCTTAAAAATTTTTAAACATAATAGTAAGAGAAATACCAAAGGACAGTGGTGGAAAAAAAATCTACTGTTCTCTAATTTCTATTCAGCCAGAACTCTTCTAGAGGAGGTGACATGTCTGCTGAAACTTAAAGAACAAAAAGGAGTTCATTCTGTGCAACATCGGGTACTCTCTGTATGTTGGGTTGGGATATTGGATACTGCAGCGAATAAGAAAGATAAGGTTGCTTCCCTCATGTGGCTCACTAATAACAGAGTAATAGACAAAACTGCAGTTATGATATATTTTAGCAAACACAGTGATATTAGTAAATCGTCACACCTAATAAAAAGAAAGTGGGGAAGATGGGGAGATCTTGTCTCATTCATCTTTCTGTCATAAAACTGAGATAGTTCCTGGTCCATGGTTTAAACAACAAAATCTTATTAAATGAATAAATGGAGGTCGCAAAACTTATATTAGAACATACAAGATTCATTGACCTAGGTAGTAGGGTAGGAGCAGCTAACCAAGCTTTTAAAAATGTACCTCTCATATTGACCTAAAAACAAAACAATTATTAGGAGAATTTTTCCTAGAAGTCAGGCATCCAGAATATAGCCTACAATTTAATAAAATATACTGTCTCTGAATGTAGGTAGGGATTGAAAAGGAGAGAATTTTGACATAATAGCCATAATCCAGCCAGAAAACAGAAGCTACTGTAGGTACTTAAAGAAGAGAGACCTTAATACAGATTAAATATATTTGTAAGTGAAGAACTGAAAAGCTAAGCAAGAGATTGTGATGCCATTCAGACCTTAGCAACAGCAGGACGCTCCTAACACTCTTGAGGATGGGGGTATCAAGGGAGCCTCCTGCTGGGAAGTACAAACAATTCAACATACCTGGTGAGATATAGGACCTCACTGGAAAGTTCTCCACCCAGAGCTGGAGCCCCAGAGTTGACAAGCAGCACTCTTTGAGACAGTACCTGAAACACAAGAGACGGAGAGGAGGCTCACACTCTGGTTCAGTGGAGGGCTGAGAATGAGGTTCTCCCTATGCAAACAACAATGACAACAACAATAACAACAACAAAACCCTAATTTGTAGTGTGTCACAATTTCCATGTTGTGTATACTTCCAACATGGTTGATCTCAAAGTACCAAGAATTAGCAACGCATCTGAAAAATTAATGAATATTTCACAATCTTCTTGCTAGCCAGTATGGACTAGTTCCTGAATACTGCTGGTGCTTCTCCCTTTCCTGTATCAAGCTTTCTTTCCTGAAGGCGGCTGGAGAAACGTCTAAAACATTGCTGGGGCCTGGCCACAGCGTTCACAGAGATTACAATGGTGTGCTCCAAGCAATGCTGTTTACTTTATTCTTTGTGGATGTTGCCCTAAAATTTTGCATCTTTCTGCTGCTCTGCATGTGCTGAAAACAAAAATATTTCTATGTATTCTTGCTGCAGGACTCACTAAAAATATACAAATAAAGATAAACTTTAAAGGAATACTTTGTTTTAGAAGCACCTGGTACTGGCCCTTCGGCTATGCCAATAAGTAAGGATTCATCAGGGTTCAGAAAGTGTAGAAAGCGGTGATTTTTTTCCTCACCACTGCAACTGCTAACGTGGAATTCTACTTTTATGCCCTAAGGAAAATACTTAGATTTTATAGTTACAGAGGCTGTTTAATGGTGTTACATATGGACTGTCAAAATGCCCATGATTTATGCACTGTAGGAAACACTTCTCAAATTTAACTCATCTAACGTTATTCTTTCCACCAAAAAAAAAAAAAAAAAAAAAACCCACAAGGATATAAAACCTGTCATTGTCACAGCCTGGAAAAAATACGTTAAATAAGTTTAGACATTATTCGGCCTTCTTCCGGCCTTCTTAAGGTAAAAGTTTGTCTTTGATTGCTACTTCTGACTATACCAAATATTTCTTCTAGATTTTTCTTTAGGCTTCCAATAGTCCATGTCATGGATGTTTGACCTCTTAAGAAATCTCAAAATATGTGTTCGTGGAATCATCCTTCTTCTTCATCTGTCTATTATAAAATACTAAGAAATTTTGTCTGAAATTAAAGCAGTAATGGATCCAGTTGGATGGGATTTATCTTCAAACAGCTGGGATCTTAAAACAAGTACTGCTACTGATTTTGTTTTTAATATTTATCATTTTCCCCAAAATCCCCTGGGAAAGGATTTGAAAGGAATTGAGATTTTCCACTTCCATTAGGTTGAACAGTTTAATTCATTCTGTTTTTGTGTCTTGGAGCTATATTGGGAATTACTTTTATGCTATCCTAAAATGTTCACTCTTAAAACAATGGGTTAAAATTTTACATTATCATGGGCATATTGTGTGTAAGAAACATTTAATAATATTTCTATCTTAGAGAAATCTCAGCATATAAAAAAAAACAGTTAGGTATACAAAACTTTTTCAAATTACCAGTTTGGTAGAAGTTGATTGCTGTGGAAGCTAAATGTCCCATACATGACTAAAACATACAACTCCATAACACAGTGGTCTCCAACCTTTTTTGGGCTACGGACCAGTTTAATGTCAGAAAACATTTTCATGGATTGGCCTTTAGGGTGGGACGGATAAATGTATCACGTGACTGAGACAAGCGTCAAGAATGAGTCTTAGACGGATGTAACAGAGGGAATCTGGTCATTTTTTAAAAATAAAACATCGTTCAGACTTAAATATAAATAAAATGGAGATAATGTAAGTTATTTATTCTTTCTCTGTGGACTGGTACCAAATGGCCCATGGACCAGTACTGGTCCGCAGCCCAGGGTTTGGGGACCACTGCCATAACAGATATAGGAGAAGTTGAGAAGCAGAACAAAAAGAACCTTCTGGAAATACATACCTTCAAGAAGTAGATAACATATCTCAGATTGCAATATTTGTGCATCTAGTAATTTAGAATACGCAAAAGACATGAAAATATTAACATTTACTTTAGTCTTAAAAGCCTAAAGCCTCAGTTTTAGAAGAGGACTTAATAATTTTGATGGTTTGACATAAGATGTTCGCATGATACGAGCATCTCTGTTTTCTGTTCTAAATAATTTTTTCTACCTAATGAATCATTATAGTTCCCAAATTGTCCATTAAATATATAGAATAAACCTTCACTGGGGAGTGTGTGTGTGTGTGTGTGTGTGTGTGTGTGGTGTCCATTTGCTGGGCAATGTGCGTAGCAGTGCTCATTTGCTCTTTTCCCCTCTAATAAGTTCTTTAATTTTGGATATTTTGATAGCAATTTCCTATGAAATCCTAAACAATTAATCTACTTACAATTTAGTTAACTTATTTACAAAAAAGGAAAAATAAAATTGATGTAAATCACACTCTCACTTAGAGAAATTATCAATTAAATTATTTTCTAGCAATCTGAAAAAAAGCGAACCAAAATCCTGTCCCTTCAGAGTTCTCCTGAGACTTTCAGATCAGTTAACAATCCAGAGCAACTAAGCCTTGACTTAGTCAACTGATAGAACTAAAGTAACTTTAAAAATAACTCATTCTTTAAAAAAAAATTCATTTCTGCAATTTATGTAGCTTATATATAGAAAGCATTAAACTAATCATTAAGTAGATAAGTTATTACTATTAAGAATATATTATGGAGCCTGACCTGTGGTGGGACAGTAGTTAGATTGTCAATCTGGGACACTGAGGTCCCAGGTTTAAAACCGTGAGGTCACCTGCTTGAGCGCAGGCTCATCCAGCTTGAGCATGGACTAACCAGGTTGAGCACAGGGTTGCTGGCTTGAGCATGAGATCATAGGTATGACCCCAAGGTTGCTGACTTGAGCCCAAGGTCATTGGTTTGAACAAGGAATCACTGGCTGGACTGGAGCCATCAGATCAGGCGTGTATGAGAAGTAATCAATGAACAACTAAAGTGACGCAACTACAAGGTGATGCGTCTCATCTCCCACCATCTATCTATCTATCTATCTATCTATCTATCTATCTATCTATCTCTCTCTCTTGCACACACAAAAAATACAGTGCATTATGGAGAGTGTGTTTATTATGTAACACATGACATTTATAGCTATTAAAAAGATGCTATACCTATCCATGGCATTTTATTTTCATTTAAATTATGTATTTCTCCTTTGCTGCCCTTGTTATATATTTTTTCTATTGTTTTCCTTTTCCCATAAGAGAATCAAATGTGCATGCAGTTGGAATTACTAGTAGAGTTATTCCAAAATTTAATTCTAAAACATGTGTAGATAATATTATAACCATTATTTACGGAATTAAAGTAGTTTTTCTGAGATATGACAGCTCAAAAATTTCCACCACAAATAAATTCCTACAAGTGAATCAAGGTCAAAATTGAAGTAAAATGTTATCTTTCAGGTCAACAGTTTTACTATTATTCCCATTCTGTATCATTATTTTAGATGAGAATTTTTAGCATGTTTAATCATAAATTCACATTTTTCTCAGGTTTTCCTATTTTAATTTTGTATGTATGTATTGTCTTTTAATGAACTATTTACAATGTCAAACAGCGAGTAACCTTCAGATATTTATGTGAACACATAAGGTTGGGAATTATTTTCCAACGGCTGGTGAAGCAGTTTTCTGGCAAGGTTTAATCTATTATTTGCTGTTAATGAATAAGTACTCGAACAAAATCAAGAAAGACTTAAAATATGTATGTTGAAATAAGTTGCCATTAAAAAGTCCAAATCTCTCTTTGTAAAAAGCTAACTTCTAATTTGTATAGAAACCTGCAGAATCCCAGAGGCTATATGAAAATCCCCACAGAGCTTTCTGAGAAACTGACTTAAGCATAGCAATTACTGCATTGATTGTGGTTACTGTACAGTTAACATCTCTTTGATGTATCCTTAGGAACAGAAGGAAAATTGACATATTAAGATTGTAATGATTCCTTTCCTTTCGTAGCTAACATCTTAGCATTAATAACTTTGTAGTATGAGAGCTATAGGTTGTTTTTTTTAGCAATAGAGAAAAGGGGAAATATCAAACATATTGAACAACCCATGCAATGTGGATAAAGTTTAATAAGAATGCGGCCAAAATAGAGCAGCAACCAATAAGAACGGATGCTGTCTGTAAATAAGTCACACAAACCACCTGAATATCAGCCTTGGCACAGGTTCATTATGCCAAAGAAATTTCCTGAAACACAAAAATTTCAATTCTCTCTTCCTTATGGCATTGCTTTTAAGTGCATTCCTGATCTCTGGTATTTAAAGAGCTACATATAATATACATACCTACTAGTTTTGGATGTATCAAAGTGGTAACAAAACAATAGAGTTATGAGGCACCAAGGGCAAGAGACTGAGGACTAAGAAAGCAAGCTGTCTTTTTTTTTAAAAGATGTTATTGATAGATTTTTTTTGGAGAAAGGGGGAAATGAGAGAGAGAAAGTGAAAGAGAGGGGGAAAGCAGGAAGCATCTACTTGTAGTAGTTGCTTCTTGTAACTGCCTTGACCAGGCAAGCCTAGGGATTTGAACTGGCAACCTCATGGTTCCAGGTCAACACTTTATCCACTGCGCCACCACAGGTCAGGTGCAAGCTGGTTTGGAATCTGCTTTTTTCCTAAGGGGATTTATTCATCTAGGGAAATTACAAGGTTTGTTCTGTCAGATTCACAAGGAAGGGGAAACAGAAATCAAAGCCTGGTTTGTATAAGGTGGGAAGCTGAACAGGAAACACAACTGAATAGACAACTCTTCAGGTGATGAAGAAGTGTATCCTATGTGGATTTATACTCAGATAGTCATCTTCTGTCCTGTCCAGGGAACTTTTAAACCTTGAGAACGGATCAAGGTTGTATTGAAAGTTGTGACCACAGTCTCCTGGTAAAAGCACATATGTTCTTTAGAGAAAAGTACTCCCATTATAGACGAGTTTATTTCTGAAAAGATTTTAATCAAGTACATTGAGCAGAACATAGCTAATGATGGCAAGACACAGATGGAGAGTAGACTTCATGAGCAAGCACCAGCAACAGTAACAAACAGCCGCAACAAATCAGCACAGAATTTAGTTTTGGAAATGTTCAATGCAGATTGTACGGTAAATCTATGTTTATATTTAAAGAACCAAGAGAATATAAAACTATACATAAGCTATAAAATGTGACATAGAAGATTTGAAAACAAAATACATATTCTAGAATAAAACATGTTGGAATAAATAAGTAACCCAATAGACATGTGTTAGGGGGAGACTAAATACACATAAGGAGAGAATGACTGAATTGAAAGATAGGTTAGGAAAAAATACTTTGAATGAGGCATACAGAGAGAAAAATATAGAAAAGACAGAAGGCAGGTAAGAGAGGGTAACTACTGGGAGAGTCAAACAAAAGTTTAACCGAAGTCCAGGAGAAGAGAATGAGGCTCAAACAGAAACAATATTTAATGAGAAAACTGAAATTTTCAGAAAACTAAATTAAGACATTAGTACAAATATAAAAGACATTCCAAGAAATCCCAAGCTGTTTAAGTAAATTAAATGGTAGATTTAAATTCTAACATATTAGAGAAACATGTACTACATGTTTTATTTGAGTCATATAATCTAATTTAGCAAAAAACTAGATTATAAAAGAAATATATAAAACAAAGATACAGAAAGACTGAAAGTAAGAAAATTGAGAAAGAAGTACCATAAAAATCCTAATAGAATATAAGCTTGAATGGTATCAGATAAGATAGAGCATAAGGAGAAACACTGGTAAAATGAAAAGTCACCTCATTATAAAAAACAGACCATTTAAGCAGGAAGATATCATCATTTTAGATTTTATGCAATAATATAGTATACCCTTAAAATAGCATACTATACCCTTAAAATGTAGATGATTTTAATACACTTCTCCCAACAACTGATAGTAATGTCAGACAGAAAGGCACTAAGTATATAGAAATTTTAACAATATAATTAGCAATGTGTACATTTTGGGACATCGCTAAAAATCGATCGTATACTGGATCATAAAGTAGGTAGCAACAGATATCAAAGGACTGAAAACCACAAAAAGTATATTCTCTGGCCATAGTTCAATTAAGTTAGAGATTGGCTAAAAGCAAAATAAAAAAATTTTTTTTTAAATTTAAGAAACGTGAAAAGCTTAATAAATTTAGAAACTAAACTTTTTCTTTAAATAACACTTCAAAATAACCAAATGGGTAAAAAAGGAAATTATAATAAAAAGTATAAAGTATTTAAAGTGAAAAAAACAGTAAAAATATGCTCTAACCAGGTAACTCAGTTGGTTAGAGTGTTGCCCCAACATGCCAAGGTTGTTAGTTCGATCCCCGGTCAGGGTACATACAAGACTCAACCAGTGAATAAATAAATAAGGGCAACAACAAATCAATGTTTCTTTCCCTCTAATTCTCTCTGTGTCCCTTCCTCTCTCCAAAAATTAATTTAAATTTTTTTAAATAATAGAAATACTACATATCAAATCTTGAGGGATATATATAGACTATGAGCTATAGACTGGGACATATCAGGATTTAATTTAGGAAAATAGTATACAAGTATGGTTCCCAAGGTCAGATAATTCCAAGAAACCAAAGGATATTATTTCCATATATTGTTTCCTAATAGAGCCTCTGAGAGTCTTTGTAAGGAATGGAGTGTTTAAAAGAGAGGCCCGAGAGCACTTAGTCACTTTATCTACTAACTTCATTTCTCTGTTTATTATAATATCACAGAGAAATAGCCAGAAATAAAGACTTAACCTTGAGACATCCTCCTAGTTGCCTGGCAATCCAAGTAAAAAACACACCTTTTACTTTTGGTAATTCAATTTAATTATTGTCTAATTCCTAGTAAACTTCAAACATCAAGTTACAGAAGACTATTACTTTCTACATGACAATACAACTTTAAAATTCTCATCTGCTGTGATTTTTATGTCTAGCACTGTTTACTGACCATCAACATAAGTTTAATCAAACATATGTCAGTAAGTTTGTCAGTAGAGGAAAGTACACACAAAAAAAAGAAGCGGAATTGGGGACTGACTGCCAATCTGTTATGTCCATTGGGCTGGGGCAAGCGTGAGATAAATGAGGCACCTAGATGCCAAATTTTAGGAGAAACTGACTTTCAGGATTGTTCAAGTGCTTCTGAGTGAGGACTTGGTTAAATTTTGTACCCTGACTGTCTCAACTGCTTCAACCTAGCTCCAGCCCGGAAGTCCACCACCCTAATAGAACGAGAGGGACTGGATTTAAATAAAACAGATGCAAATAGATCTAGGAAGTAATATTAGAAATGACTAAAATAGTGTAAATATTGTGTGTGAGGGTGAGGAGGAGGAGCACTTTTCTAAGTGTTCAGTAATTTGTGTGATTTTCAATGTGTTTATAAGCAGAAAGTTTTGACCACATCAGTCAGTGTCATGGAACCAATTCAGCTGTGTATAAAAAAGTTTCTGATGGCTTGCATCTCGTCAGCTCAGCATATGACTTCAGCTAAAGCCATGGTGGATAATTCTATATGGTCACGGACTCACCTAGAACTCAAAGCTTCCCACCTCTAGTATGTGCTGCCCCACTTCTTTGCAAAAGCCCCAAGAGCCAACAAGAGCAGTCTTAACGTGCAGGAAATTAATCAATCCAGGCACAAGGAACCAGTGGAAGTTCCAGCCCAAGATTTCTCAACTTATCTGTAATGGAGAACCAGTTCCCTCCTTCTTTCCCTCCCTCCTTCCTTCCTTCCTTCCTTGCCTTCTCCCAGGGTTTATCCATAGTGAATCAATACTTTTATTTGTTAAGTCACACACTTAAATGTTGCAGTAATGACAAATTGTCATAACAGGTACGTAAAGCTTACTCTGACTTTCTGAACTTACTGTGGACAGTTAACAAACATCTGGGGACTTTCAAAGCACTGCTTTAAACTTTGTCCTTCAGGACAATTCTGGAAGTCATTCTGTGGCTTCTCAAAAATTCTTGCCAAATCACACCCCGTTTCCCACAACAGTGACCCTAATAACCCATTTTTCCTCCTCCCCTGCCTCACTCTCCCCACCCTCTCACTCTTTCCCTGCCCCAACCCCACCCCAAATAAATCACCTGCATAAATTAAATCCTCATCTCAGGTTCTACTTCCTGGAAACCCAAACTTAGACACTCGAATGCCTACTATCCTGGGATTAGAAGACATACTGAAATAAGTTGTGAAATATACACAGTGCATTCATATAGAAGGAGGGGCAAAAACTAAAATAGACCATTCCCAACATAATAAGGGATCTCCATCACCTTTGTCTATCCTACAATGAAGGCGACGATTTATAGAACCTTCTTGATATTTCTCGACTCTCCTGAGAAATAGTGAAAGAAATACATCTTTCTCATGTGTTAGTTCTTATTATTCTCCTTTATATAAACCAGTATATAAAATTCTAATTAGATATGTTTACTATAAAAATACAATGAATCTCATTAAAATGTATGGACCTTATCATACCTAAAGCAAGTTATTAAACCTCTCTATGCCAAAAGTTTCCTCACCTAGAAATATTAGTCTGAAATTAGAATATATTTGATAAAGATCTTGCTAGGATTGAAAGAGTCCAAGTAAAGCATTTGGTAAATTAAATAGTATAAAATAATTATTATTTTTTCTCTCCTTACTTTCCTTTTCACTCATTACACTCCAGCCACAATGACCTTCTTCCTGTTCTCAAGCGCACTAAATTTTTTCCTTGTCTTATCTGCCTGGAATATTCTCATCTTTCTAACAACCCACATCCTAATTAGTTGTATGTTAACTTGTGTTCATGTTTAAATATACATATTTGTGGCTTTATGAGATAGTATTTTCAATACCTTAATCTAGATCCATCATTAGAGACTCATTCTACCCCATATTTTTCTTGTAATAATTATTGTAATTGCAATTTAAAAACCGTTTATCATGTTTTCTGATTATCACCCTGTTCTCCATCACTTATATGAAGGAAGGAACCTTATCCAGTACATCCCTGTGCCTAAAATAATGTCTGGAATATAATAGTTATGCACAAAGATTTTTCTATCCCCGTTTTATCTGAGGCAATGTAATGCCTACAAAATAACAGATTACAAGTCAGCCTACCTTTTAGACTGATTTACTAAAACACCAAAACAGAACTGGTAAAAGGAGTGGCCAAAGGCCAATTGGTGATCTTTGTCCAACATCTCTATGAAAAGCCCGAATGGGATATTGAAGAGAATCGGTCTGACCTGTGGCGGTGCAGTGGATAAAGCGTCAACCTGGAATGCTGAGGGTGCAGGTTCAAAACCCTGGGCTTGCCTGGTCAAGGCACCACAGGAATTGGTGCTTTCTGCTCCTCCACCCATTCTCTCTCCCCTTCTCTCTCCCTCCCCTCTCTAAAAAATGAATAAATAAAATCTTTAAAAAAAAGAAAGAATCATACATAAGAAAGAGTTCTCTCTTACCTTCAACCTACGAGAAGAGATTCAGAGCACCACTGGAATGATTAACCTGTGTCCCATGGAGTTGGGGGCACACAAGACTGTTGTCTGAAACACACTAGAGAAATTGAATCATAAGAGACTGGGCTGTGATGGCAGTGAGGAATGAATGACTCAGCCTGGAATCATTTCACACTCTTCACCGGTGGACTTCCTGAAATGATGATGTGATCCTAAAGGGTAGACCCTTCTTGCATGAGGCAAGATGCCCAGCCAGAAGAGATGAATCATCCATATCACAAGAAATCTAGGTGAAGGCTCCCAGTGGGAGATGTCTGCAGAGGCAATGAAAGTGTTTCATGAGAAAATAGTTCCAGCAGGCCTCTTTTTTCTCTCACATCTCCTTCTACTCTTGCCCAATCGCTCATCCTGAAGCAGACAGACAGCCTTTTGGCAAGAAGGCAGAAGAGGAAAGAGGAAAGCTAAAATGAAGCTTCCTTTGTCCAATGAAGGCACCAGACTGAAGTATCCAAGCTGAGGAAACAATCATTTCCTATTAAGTTTAGGATTCCAATTTTAAATTAAAATGATAGTTATCAAATAAGACTTTTTTATGGCTCAATACGCCAAGAGGACTTGAATTATATAAAAAATGACTAAAAAAGTCACAGACCCATCTCAAAATTTCACTCAAGATATGAGAAAGAATAAGTCCAACAGAGTGGGTATGAATAGAGAGTCATAATGGGGTAGGAGAAAAATTATTTTTTGTGGTGTTTCTATGAAATTACACTCTAGAGATATGTATTCTTTCAACATACTGGTTACTTTTAAATGAATGAAAAAAGGGGTACATATAGTCCCATTATCAATGTTCATTTCAACAACTTATTGATGAAGAGAGTTACAGCATAGGATTTAAAATGACAATCAGCTTCTCCTTTGTGCTCTAAAATTATGCATAAAAATGAAATAAAGTGATTCTTTTTCTTGTGTTATAAAATATAATGACTACTGGCTATATTTACTGCATTTATGACATTGAAATTTTGGAGGCATTAAAATGTACATTTGTAAGCAGAATAAATAACTAACTTTTTTCTAGTTTTTATCTGTGGCATAATACATAGATCTAAAAAAAAACTATTTCAGCCTTCATTAAAGTTTTAAACTGTTATGAAATAGAAATACTCACCACATGGTTTAAATATTTTATGCAACATCTTTAATCACTTCTTTACAATTTATAATATAGATTATAAAATCATAACAGATGTGCATTATTAATATGTAATATCTTTTTATAAATATATATCATAGATGAATTTAAATTCTTTGCTTGAAGGTAAATATTACAGTTTATTTTATGACTGCCATACACATTATAATTTTATTTTAAACTTGTGTTTCACACTTAGTTGTGCAAGCCAGAATACTGTCACCTCTCAATAACTATTGTGACAACCACCTTTTGGGTTATATACATAATTTCTCTGTGGTATTTATTAGGATAGTTTGCAAATATTCAAGTTTTCCTCATGGGTATGTGGCAAGATTTTATAATCTGGTTCCCTTTAAGGATAAAGGGATAAAGTCCTCTGATTTGCTTTGGCTAAAGATATATAAGTAGAACTAATGTATCCCTTCCAGTGGAAAATTTTAAGAGCCCCAGTGCAATTTCTTGGATCTCAGAAGCAAGTAACAAGATGCAACTTTTTTCAACCTGGGGCCCTGCTTTAGGACCCATGATCACCACAGGAGTCATGCTGCATGAGTGAGAAATAAATGTTCTTGCACTCAGACACAGAAAATTGAGAATTATTTATTCCTACAACACAATCTAAATCAGGAGATGGCAAAATTTTCTTGTAAACAATAAGTACTTGAGGTTTGTCAGGCCATAAGGTTGAAGGGGAGCAGAGTTTGTTACCCTAAAATATGCATTTTGGAGGATATTGATTATTTTAAGCTGGTTATATTTAAAAAACAAAAGAGTCAGGTAAAATCCTTTAAACTTCTCTTGAATTGCCTAAAAAATTTAAATAAAGGCAGCTCCAACCTGACCAGGTGGTGGAGCAGTGGAGAGAGCATTGGCCTGGGATGCTGAGGACCCAGGTTCAAAACCCAAAGATTGCTGGCTTGAGCACGGGCTCATCTGGCTTGAGTGCAGGTTCACCAGCTTGAGTGAGGGGTCACTGGCTTGAGCATGGGATCATAGATATGACCCCATGGTCACTGGCTTGAAGCTCAAGATCACTGACTTGAGCAAGCAATCACTGGCTCAGCTGGAGTCCCCCCATCAAGGCACATATTAGAAAGTAATCAATGAATAACTAAAGTGCCGCAACTATGAGTTGAAGTTTCTCATATCTCTCTCTCTCTCTCTCTCTCTCTCTCTCTCTCTCTCATTCTCTCTTTCTCTCTCTCATTCTCACTTAAAAAAAAGACAAAAGGCAGCTTCAGAAGGTAGCAATCATCACAGAGAAGTATAGTTTAATATGAACTAGGAATGAATGATTGGCAGAGAAGAACTTAGCAAAGCCTGTTTGACCAAAACCCTCTATGCATCCCATTGTGAAAGATGACCCAACAAACATTGTTATCAAACATTTGCTTTCCTATTTTCATGTGAACTGCCTTTCTCCTCTTGGAGGTCCAAACCACTATTGCATCTCCCTCCACGTTAGCTCAATATGACACATAAGTCTCATCTGCTCAGTCTGTCCTCAGGCCCCATATTCTTGTGGGACCCCCTTATGTATATATGTAATTCAACTTGGTTATTTCCTGCTGTTAATATTATATATCTTGTGTCAATTTTACTATTAGACCAGCCAGAAGAACTAAGAAAGGGAGGGGGATATCCTCCCCACACACAAGGTCTCTCTGTCCCAACTACTCAACTGTAATGAAAAAGTGACCATAGTAGAGGGTGGGGGAGTAAAGAAATATGTCTAAATTTCCAATAACACTTTATTTACAAAAAACAGTTGGTGTTGGTGAGTCAATTTGGTCTGTGTGGCCCTAGTTTTCTAATCCCTGGTTTATCCTGATTTATATAGTCTCATAATAGAGTCATGGGAAACCCATGAAGGTGAACTTAAAGTCATGTATTTTGATGTAATACCCTGATGTGAAATTTAAACCAGTACTCCCATTTTTTACTCGAGCAAAAAAGAAAAAAGGAAGATCTCATGGACATGGACAACAATGTGGTGATTTAGGGGAGGAGGTGTTGGAGGAAGATATAGAGCAGGGGTCAGGAACCTATGGCTCGCAAGCCAGATGTGGCTCTTTTGATGGCTGCATCTGGCTCGCAGACAAATCTTTAATAAAAATGTAATAATGTTAAAAATATAAAATATTATCATGTATTACAATCCATTCATTTCCTACCGCTCATGTTCATGGTTGCGGGTGGCTGAAGCCAATCACAGCTGTCCTCTGGGACAACATCAAATTTTTATTGGATAATGTGTAATGTACACGGGTCATTGTATGGCTCTCACAGAATTATATTTTAAAATATGTGGCATTCATGGCTTTCTCAGCCAAAAAGTTTCCCAACCTCTGGTATAGGGGGATAAACAGTGATGGACAGAGACTCGACTCAGGTGAACACACAATACAGTGTACAGATGATGTGTTGTAGAATTGTGCACCTGTATCCTGCATAATTTTCTTTTTTTTCTTTTTTTTTTTTTTTTGTATTTTTCTGAAGCTGGAAACGGGGAGAGACAGTCAGACAGACTCCCGCATGCGCCCGACCGGGATCCACCCAGCATGCCCACCAGGGGCAACGCTCTGCCCACCAGGGGGCGATGCTCTGCCCCTCCGGGGCCTCGCTCTGTCGCGACCAGAGCCACTCTAGCGCCTGGGGCAGAAGCCAAGGAGCCATCCCCAGTGCCGGGGCCATCCTTGCTCCAATGGAGCCTTGGCTGCGGGAAGGGAAGAGAGAGACAGAGAGGAAGGAGGGGGTGGGGGTGGAGAAGCAAATGGGCGCTTCTCCTATGTGCCCTGGCTGGGAATCGAACCCGGGTCCTCCGCACGCCAGGCCGACGCTCTACCGCTGAGCCAACAAGCCAGGGCCTCTTTTTTTTTTTTTTCTTCTTCTTTTTTTTTTTTTTTTTTGTATTTTTCTGAAGCTGGAAATGGGGAGAGACAGTCAGACAGAATCCCGCATGCGCCCAACCGGGATTCACCCCACACGCCCACCAGGGGCGATGCTCTGCCCCTCCGGGGCGTCGCTCTGCCGCGACCAGAGCCACTCTAGCGCCTGGGGCAGAGGCCAAGGAGCCATCCCCAGCGCTCTGGCCATCTTTGCTCCAATGGAGCCTTGGCTGTGGGAGGGAAAAAGAGAGACAGAGAGAAGGGGGGTGTGGAGAAGCAAATGGGCGCTTCTCCTGTGTGCCCTGGCCGGGAATCGAACCCGGGTCCCCTGCACACCAGGCCGACGCTCTACCGCTGAATCAACCGGCCAGGGCCCTGCATAATTTTCTTAACCAAATAAGTACAATAAAATAAATAAGTTCAATAAAAATAATAATAAAGTAAAATATTACTCTAAAAGAAGTTTCCAGATTCTTTGTGGTTTTCATTTTCCATGTGTTTTCTAAAGAGTATTAGAACTGTGTTTCTACACCTTTGAATTGAAATATTCAAACATTTCCCTTTTCTTGGGCTAAAAAAACATTTCTTGGCAAGGCTTGGAGAACATTGTTGTATATTTTAATTATTCAATTATGGGAAAATTAACCATTGCAATATGTCAGTTTTTTATAGTTTGATAGAGATACTGATGTGGTAGAAAAAATTGCTTTTTACCCTGCTTAATTCTTTGGCTGGTCTAATATGCAAATTAACATAAGACAGATCAATGGGAGAAAAATAAATTTAATTAGATAGGTACAGGGGCCCCATGAGAATATAAGACCCAAGGGCAAGTTGAGCAGTTTAGACTTACATGCCATCTTGAACTAAGGAATGGTTTAGAAACCTGGGCTTTCAAAGAGGAGGAGGGTAATTCACAGAACAATAAGAAGAGAAATTTGGTACAGAGGTGTTTGTCCCGCAATACAGATACATAATTCATAGAGAGCTACTTCTTGTGATAGCTCTCTGAATCTGCTGGGGCTTGATTGCCTTCAACTCAAAATAGTCCACATGCCAAAGTGGCACATATTGAACAGGGTCCTTCTGAATCCCTTCAATACAAATACAAATGAACCTGAATAAAATTAGCAAAAAGTGTTTCTCAAGCCAATAAGAAGTCTTTTCTCTAAAACTCAATGATGTTATATAAAGACTATGTGTTAAAGAATTCATATTCACATTTATTCAGATTAGTCACACACAATCACTGACATCTACAGTAAAAATGGTTGGAAATAAAAATATTTGAGAAAGAATCATTTCTCTCCAATGAAACTAAATCCTATGAGTTTAATCAATAAAATTTAAATACTTATAATTCCTTGTGACTGACATTGATTTTTATTTTAATAAAATGTATTTGTATTCCTCATTCTCTTTCTTCAGAGTAACTTCATCAACATTTAAAAAAAAAAAAAAAAAAGCCCTGGCCGGTTGGCTCAGCAGTAGAGCGTCAGCCTGGCGTGCAGGGGACCCGGGTTCGATTCCCGGCCAGGGCACATAGGAGAAGCGCCCATTTGCTTCTCCACCCCCCCCCCTTCCTCTCTGTCTCTCTCTTCCCCTCCCGCAGCCAAGGCTCCATTGGAGCAAAGATGGCCCGGGTGCTGGGGATGGCTCCTTGGCCTCTGCCCCAGGCGCTGGAGTGGCTCTGGTTGCGGCAGAGCGACGCCCCCGAGGGGCAGAGCATCGCCCCCTGGTGGGCAGAGCGTCGCCCCTGGTGGGCGTGCTGGGTGGATCCCGGTCAGGCGCATGTGGGAGTCTGTCTGACTGTCTCTCCCCGTTTCCAGCTTCAGTAAAAAATAAAAAAAAACAAATGAAGTGAAATGTTAAAATGTACGTAAAATATTTGCACATTAGTGTAATAAGTGACCACATATTTCAATGAATGTACTACTTTTTGGCTGTTAGGTACTAGAACTGTAAAGAAGACATTAAGTTTCATTCTAGACAATTCAATAAATAGATTTTTTTTTGTCAGAAAAATTATAATTATTCTTTTGGATTCATTACTTTTTTTCATGTAAAATCCTTTCAGCCTTGAAGTTATTAATATAGTTGATTTTTATGCTTCTAAAAGTGTTAATAAATTGGCTGGCCTATAAGAATACTCACTTAATTAAAATTTTTCCTATTCATAAATGATTTTTAAGAATTAGGCCAATTTATAGACTAAATGCTTCTTAAAGTCCTCAATTTTCATTCTGGTAGATGTGAACGGAGGTTAACAGAGCAAGTTAGAGTACTGAACTTACTTTGTGTGTGTATGTGTGTGTGTGTGTGTATAAATATAAACCTCTAACCATGTAAAATATGCATTTACTCTGATTTTCAGGATTCATTCTGAAAGAAATATTTAGACTGGTATTAAACCCATCAACATTGTGGGTTTTAATGAAAATGTGGCCCAGCCTTTTATGTTCTACTTTAAATAATTAAAGATTTAAAAATTCTTGGTTTGGCTTTTACCATGTAGATACATTTATTCCACTCATTAGTGGAACATCATATAACACAGCCCAAATGAACAAAATGCAAAGAATGTCATCCTAGCAGGAACTCTGGAACATGAAATGGATTTCTCTCACGGAATCTCTGGGAGCGCTCATTTGGGGATTCTGACCATGCCGTGGTGGTTACATTTACGTGCCCAATCTCTGGCTTCATTTTAGGATTTTTCTCCACAACAGGGTTAAAAGACCTGGCTAATAAGCAAAGTGTGTGGATGACTGCTGCTTTGTTTTCTTTTGATACTTTTCCCCTACAGGCTTGATTTGTAATTAAAATGAAGTTCCTTCCATGGAGGTCTTGAGATCTCCCCCATTCTCTAATATTTTAGAAAAAAATCTTTGTTGCTGAGGAGTTTAAAAATTCTTATTACTTAAACGTACACAATGATGGCTTCTTTATAAAAGCTCTTAATGTCTTTAAAACATAGTCTTCCAGATAGAAAAGAGAATGTTAAAAAAATAAACACACTATGAGATACGGTATTCATTTTTAAACTACATGCTGATTATATTTTTAAAATAGACACTGAAGAAGCTCTGAAAACAAAGTAGAAGTTGCCCTCCTGTAGGAGACCTTTATAAACATTTTTATAAGGGAAGCTCCATCTGTAAGGGTGCCTCCTCCCTCCCTGTAGTAGGAAGAGAAGGATAACTAAGTCACTAAAAACTTACCAATGAAGAAAGCCACAATCTAGATCTACTATTGGCCATACCCTGTTACCTGTTACAGTGTTTTTCCCGGTAACCTCTATAACAGACCTTCCCCTACCTACATCCATACATACATCTGTCTTTTGTCATTAGCTTGAGGTGGCAGGTAAGGTGATGATTTGAGTCATTTGGGGGAGTTACTCAGTTTTTACTGAATATCTCCATGTAAGTATACATTGCACTACTGTTTTGTTTTTCTCCGGTCTAATTTGTCTTTTTTTTTTAATTTGTCTTTTATTACAGAAGGGTTTCTACCAAGAAACTATATAATAGTAGAAGTTAAATTACCTTTCTCTTCCTACAGTTTAAATCCATATAGTATTTATACTGACTATACCATAAAAATAAAAAAATTATCTCCGTATACTTCCTCTTATTTTCTTCCTAAAATTTCCTGCCTTTATTAAGTATATTATCATTATGTATACGTGTGTGTGTGTGTGTGTACATTGTGCATTAAGTAATGACATTTTGATCAACAATGGACAGCATACACAACTGTGGCCCCATAGTATTATAATGGAGCTGAAAAATTTCTATCGCCTATTGACATCATAGCTATCATGTCAGAGTGCAACACAATACTCATATGTTGGTGCTGGTGCTGGTGTAGATAAACTTACTGCACTTCCAGCCATATAAAAGTATAGCACATACAACTATGTGCAGTACATAATACTTAATAATGATAATAAACACTATGTTACTGGTGTAGATATTATTTATACTATACCTTTTATCCTTATTTTAGAGTGCACTCTTTCTACTTATAAAAACAAAAAGTTTGTTCAACTGTGTGCTGAATTACCCTAGCAGCAGCCTCATCTATTTCATGGTAACTGCATCGTTTTTAGTTCGTTTTTTGTTTTTGTTTTTGTTTCTGTTTTTGGAAGAATCAAACAATGGTTTTATTTTTATATTTTAATAATTTATATTCCTTATAATTAACATGCAATAATCTGTACTAAAATATAACAAGTAGTGTCAGGTACAGTAGAACTTGTCAATTTACACACATACCTTCCCTTGGACTTTTCCCTTCCATCCACACCAAACAAACCCCATACTGAAGATAGACTAAATAAGCATACAAAATGATACTCACTAAGAATAACTGATGAATTGTGCATAAGAGAAGGGTTGGAATAGTTATTTTAAAAGGGTTCAGAAAGAGTCACCCCTAAAATGTACCTCTGTGGTATGAGAATTACTTGACGCTAAATGCAACTGAGACCCTGCGGATTCAAGAGAAATTGCTACCCCTCCCCTCCCTTCTACCTAGAAGAGTTTAAATTAGAGGACTTTCCCATAATCAGAGATTATCAAAGATAAACTTTTTGACCTATTGGGCAGAGCAAACTACTAATTACTGAACATCTGCTCTTCTTCTCACCCTGCAATGGACCTTCCTACCCTCAAACCCCGGGTGTCTTAACCTCATCCTTAGCTCAGAATGCTATATAAAATTCCGTTTAAACTTCTGTCCTAAATCTCTCATGTATAGGAGATTTCTGACTCTGTAATCTACATGGTGTCTCCGTACATACATATGTAATTAAATGTGGTTATTTTCTTTTTGTTATCTCTCTTATGTAGATTTAATTATTGGAATTTGGAACAGACAAAAACAAAAACAAAAAAACCCTTCAAGGATAGAG
Organism: Saccopteryx bilineata; assembly: GCF_036850765.1. Classification (NCBI taxonomy): domain Eukaryota; kingdom Metazoa; phylum Chordata; class Mammalia; order Chiroptera; family Emballonuridae; genus Saccopteryx; species Saccopteryx bilineata. The sequence goes on along the minus strand of NC_089492.1, from coordinate 20,712,366 downwards.
GAAAGTTTCTTCCTCCTACATAGAACAAATGAATACAAGAAATACATGGAGAAAACTGGGTAAAATATAGTATTGATATTTTTAACTTTCCCTCTCATCTTAAACGAGTATTTGAAATCTATTATATTCATAAATACTTTTGATAAGACACATTTATAGCTTGTAGTGTCCATTTCTAGCTCCCAATTCCTGTGTTGTATGAACACTCATTTTGTCAGTTTTTCACACAACACACAGACAGGAAAAAAAAAAAAGGTACTAGCTCTCCCTGGGCAATTTAATAACATATAACCACTGTAAACACGTAAGAGTTGTTTGAACAATTATTCTATAGATAAAATGAGTCTGCCTTAATTATATTATGACATAAAGCCATATTTAATGGTTCATTGTTATATTAAATAAGTATATTTTGATTATACTGTATTTCTATGCATTTTTTCAGTTTTTGCATAGTATTGGCATAAGGAACATTCAAACCTGTAGACAATTCTTAGAAGACTTTATTTGAGCCAAAACTAAGGACAATGCCAGGAAGCAAGAATTCAAATTTTGTGGAAAATGATAGTTTTTAGGGTTTTTTCTTTCAGAATTAAGAAAGAAAGGAAGATAACATGGACGTGAGAAAAAGCAAAGTGGGGACTGGATTATAGGGTAGTTACCGTATTTCCCCATATATAAGATACACCATTTTTCAAAAAATTTGGGGTCTAAAAACTGGGTGCATCTTATACAGTGGTTGTAGATTTTTTTTTTTACTTGCATTTCCCGCTTTTTTGCAGGAAATTATTGAAGACAGTGATTCCCGCTTTTTTGCGCTCATTATTGAAGACAGTGATTCTTTATCAGACACAGATGAGGACAAGCTAATGGATGGGTGTTTTCACAGTGATGAGGAGTTGAATGAATTTTATGATGAATAAAACTTGAGTTCAATAATTTTATGTAATACATTTCTATTTCAAATTTCGGGGCCCAAAATTAAGGTGCATCTTATACATGGGAGTGTCTATACATGAAGAAATACTGTAATAAGAGCATGTGCTCTCTTGAGGGTGGTTATGCCTTCAAGGAGTCCAGAAAAGGTTACTTCTAGCATTTCAAAGGTATGTTAACCCACATTAACAAGAACAATGGCCAGGGCTGGCTTAAAACCTTTCACTAAAGAAGTTATCAACCTAGAGCACATGACTAACCACCATGATTGCTCCAATTAGGAATTTATGATCAGATCACCCTGTGAGCTTACTTTCAGTTAGATTTATAACAGAGCTCCCTTTTCATCCATAATAGATAGAAAAAAATAATGAGAGCAGGAAAGAAACCTAGTAAATTATGACATAACCAGAAATATGAAACCATTACTTAAGGAAATTTGACTTAAGGAAATTTGCTTTGAACACAGTCTATATCTCATTTCACAGTTCAATATTTTCACACTGAAAGTATTAAGTAATGGCCCTAGCTCTTTGGCTCAGTGGTGGAGCATTGGTGGAGTATGGACATCCTGGTTCGATTCCCAGTCAGAGCACACAGAGAAGCAACCATCCACATCATGCAGCAGTCAAGGATATGGGTAAAACCTTAGTTTTGAGAAGATCTTAGTATTAGAAGGGTGTTGAAAAGATCTTAGTTTTAAAAGGGTGGGATAGGCTTAGTCTTAAAACTAAGCCTTAGGCTATAATGACTTTGCCAGCGTTGAGCAGATAAAATATATTATGCTCACTTTGTTTAAGATGGCGCTGCCCACGTGGAAGCCCATTGCCCAGGTGATTGCTTGGGATGGGCATGATTATGTTAATATGTGTTGGGGGAGGGCTTTCCCTCCAAAAGGTTTTAAAAGGGAGAGAGATCCCGGGGAAAGAGTGATTGCATTCTAGGAGGGCAGAGAGCAGGGAGGAGAGCAGAGTAAGGCCATGTGGAGGAGAGGAGAAGCAGCCAAGATGGAGAAATGCTGAAGGAGAAGCCAGTTTGTACAAAGTTTGTGCAGAGAGAAGGAAATGGGGAACAGAGATGAATAAGGCTAGTGAGCTAGAAACCTTTGATTCTAGGAAAATCGGATAAGTCGTAGCTTTGTGAGCACTGAATGAGTGGGTTTTGGAGCCCAGTGTGTGTTTTTACTTGCCCACCAGGTGCAAGGTAGGATTAAAGGTAATGGCTCACCAATTCTTGGCTCCATTGTTTCATTATCGTCTGTCCAAATCAGATGCGAACCTGCATGGGCCAGGCGGCTGTGATAGTGGCTGTGGCTAGCTTACAGCCTGACTCCCACACCCCATGCAAACTATAAGTGAGCAAATATATATATCATATTTACAAACTTATTTGACCTACAGGCTCCCAAAGGCCCTCAGCTTTAGTTCCCCATCTGCACACTTTCTTTCTCTCTGCACAAACTCGCTTCTTCTTCAGCATTCTGCATTCTCTTTCCATCACTCTGCAATCATGGCTTCTTTCTCCTTCTTCTCTCTCTCTTCAAAACTTTCTGGTGCAAAAAACTCTGCTCCAGCAAACATTAACAAAACAATGGCCCCTCCCAAGCAGAAGGTAATTTGCAATTTCACAGACCACATATACCTGGCACTGCCATTTTCTAACAATAAAAGTGATCAAACTAAAATAATACAAATTTAACAAACTCATTTGCCCAACATCAGGTGTCCTCCTTCAGCCGACCTTACAACCATATTGTAACTCATCCTGTTCTTACTATCACTATTTCTTCTTCAACCTTATTACTCCCACTACTACTGCTATCAAATTCACTTATGAGTTTAGCAAAAGTTGTTTGGGTAAAGAAATGAGAGTAGAAACCAAATCATCATGGGTGGGAGTTAGAGGACAAATTGAGAAAATGGTGAGCACAAGTAAAAATTATTTTGAGAAGATTGGCTGAAAAGGGGAGAAGCTGTATAATGAAAGAGTAGGTATGGGGGCCTGTGAGATCAACTTGTTGTTATTTTAAAATGTAAGAGAATTAAACATGTTTAAAAAATGCGAAAAAGCTGCTTGAAAAAGGAGGCTGAGCCTGTAGAAAAAAGAAGGGAAGGAATTGGATCCAAAAAGTCTGGAGGAGGAATTATCATTAAAGAGAAGTGAGAGCTGCCTGACGAGTGGCTATGTAGAGCATAGAGCATCGACCAGGAGTGCTAAGGTCACAGGTTTGAAACCTGAGGTCAACAGCTCAAGCCCAAGTGGCTCTATCCCCCGTCAAGGCACTTATGAGAAGAAATAAATGTATGCACAACTATAGTGAAGCAATGAGTTGATGCTTCTCTGTTTCTTTTTTTGAGAGAGACAGAGAAAGAAGTGAAAGCTCTTAGGTTTTCCTGGGGAGGAAAAAGAAATGATCAATGTAAATGTGGGTAAATCTCTGGTTTGGCCACTGTGAATGGAAGAATTCTCTGTAAGAGTTGTGTTAACTGCTGTGAAAATGACTTAGGATGTTTTGGGAGTGTGTAAAAGGTACAAAATGGCCAAAAAGGAAAGCAAAAAACAGTTATCTCACCAGAAAAATATGGTAAAAACCTATTTGAATGCAGTGATTCCAAATTAATAATGGTACTGAACAAAAGAAAAGGGGTCTATTAGAAAGTAACTTCATAGGGTGGTCCAATCATACATAGCTAGCTGGACCTGTCATGGTGAGTAGCTGCATACCAGACATACAATATTTTTAGTAAAAGGTTTATTTTTGCCTTAAGCAAGCTCTGTTCATTGTTCTTCTCCATCAAGGTTAACACACCTTTGAAACAAGCATAACTACCCTCAAGAGAACACATAATATTATTGACTATCTTGTAATCCAATTCTGCTCATGGTTTCTCCCACCTTCATTTAATCTTCCTTACGTTCCCTCCTTAATTTTAAATTTATATAAGAAACTGCAAAACTGTCATTTTCTGGAACATTTGGGATATCACTTCCTGTCAATTGTCATCAGTTTTGGCTCAAACCCTTCTAAAAATTCTCTGAAGATTTAGACGTTTCTTATGTCCATAGTACTGTTAGAGAAAAACCATAGGCCCAAAATAGCAGCAGTCCGGCTGAAAGCCCATGATATCAAACCTAAATTTAATTCCTGATCTAATTGTAATTTCAACCTTTCCTAGAGACATAATCAACCATTCTAGCATTTTCTGGCCAAGTACCAGGAAGGTAACCTCTCAAGTGGGCCCTCTCCAACAATCTGCATGACACAAACTCTCCCCCTTCTCTCCCCCCTGTCCAGGCCCACCAATAATCCTTGCTTTTCTTTTGCTAATAGCTCACTTGCCATAGCTTCTATAAAAACCTTCCAATGTGCACCCCCTCAGAACACCTTCCTAGTTGCTAGATGGGATGTTACCTAATTTATGAATAGCTTAATAAAGCTAATTAGATCTCCACATTTATCAGGTTGAATGCTGTTTTCTAAAAGATTCAGTGTGCCTTCTAGTAATACTCAGATGTTCTCAATAATACTTCTGTTCTCAGTGGTACCTGTACTGCTAATCAGGTGTCATGAGCAATGAGTATTACTGGGAGGTGTGAGAAAAGAATAAGCATATTTTTATAGTGGCAAAGGGTGATCAAAATGACAAGGTATAAAATCTCAGCTGAATGAGAAAGAAAAAATAAAGAAATGAGTGGGAAAAGTACAGAGCTTGTAGGAGAGTAGAATCTGTCATTCAACAATATGTCTTTTTGGCATAACAATTATTTTAGGCTGTTTAAGTTTTTTTTCTTTTTTATCTTTATTGCATTGTGTGCTAAACTGTTTAATTTTAAGAAACAGACTTGGAAAAGAAGCTCTGTAAACCAAGTAGAAATTACCCTTTTTAAAGGACATTTATATCCGTAAAGGGAATCTCCATGTGTAAGATTGTTTTTTCTCCAGTACCAGGAGGAGAGGGGTTGACCTTATCTCTAGAACCTCTTATCAGTGGAGAAGGCAAGGACTTAAATCTGCATTAACAACCCTTCCCCTGTTTACTGTGCTTTTCCTGGTAACCTCCCATAACTGACTCCCCATCCCTAACACTTCTTTTGTCTTTAGCTGAAGGTGGTATTTAAGGCAATGATTTCCACCATTTTGGCAAGTTATTGAGTGTTGCTGGGTCATTCCCATGTATACAGGAGGTATAAATGTTTTTAAACTTGAATTTGTTTTTCTCCTGCTACTGTCTCATGTCTATTTGATTATTAGAACAGCCAGAACAATTTAGAAGGGTAAAAGGAAATTGCCCCCACAGACAACAATATTAACATCCTACTGACTTTGAAGAGGTCACTGTTAACTAAAGTTGTAGATTAATTTATCCCTGGCTACCAGAATTAAGCAAAAGTCTAGATTTTCCATAAAGAATTAGACCGTAGTAAAACTTGAACCATCTTCTTAAGGTACAGGCTATCATTTTTAATACATGAAATGTTTGTTTGAGAGTCAAATTCACACATTCACACCAAGGTTTGCATTTGTTTTTGTAAGGAGTAGGCATGAAAAAGTTGTTTTCAAAATTTACGGAAATACATATTCTCAAACACACATTTCCTAAACAAAAGCATCCAGCCATTTGCTGAAGTAATTACTAGTTCAAGTTGGGTGGCCTTAAGCTTTTCATCTGAAAGTTCCAACCAGCTCTGATTCTGTACATCAAATAACATTTGGTGTGGGTAGACATATACATGTATGGATAACCAATTAACATTATATATGAAGCCACAATAGTATGCATTCCTTTCTAATGAAAGGCACAATTCACTGTTTTAAAAAAGAACAAAAATAAACAAACACAATAAATACCCTTATCCCCAAGTTTAACTTTCTTCTGTAATTTGACTAAGGTCCAAGATTATTTTTCTGTTCCTAAATGCCCTGCGGCTTCTTAAATAAAGTTAATAATAGTTTTTGAAAAAATGATTATGTTCCCTCAAAGATGGAAGAAATATCAAATAGAGTTGGTACCACTGTTTTGATGAACAGATAAAAATATTTCAAGTTATTTAATGGTTAATAAGCTTACTTTGAAAAAATACCTAAGATCCAGTCTAAATTAATTATATTAACTTAGTTAGGAAGAACACCTGAGATAGAATGATAAGAAAAAATGTAATTAATTACTAGGTATGTCATAGGACAAATTTACTTCCTATCCTTATTCTTATTGAATTCTTCATACTCTGGTAAACATTTGGAAGGCAGGCAAGAGAATTCAACCATGTAAGGCCAGGGGCTGCCATCATCATCGCAACCATGTAGGTACATGTTCCCATTAGGTTTGGGCAGATGGTAAAGAAACTCTGGAGCCAAAGAATGGTGGGCCATTTCTTAATTCTACTCTCATACCATCCAATGAGCAAACACACACAAGGCTCCAAAACCCTGACACATTCTCTGGTTCCACAACCAGGAGAATCTTCTCTGGTATTTCCTAGAATCATAGGCCCCCACCAGTCTTAGTCACCTTTGGTTCCCCATCTGTACACCTTTTACCATCTCTCTCTGCACAAATCGGCTTCTCATTCAACACCCTGCCATCTTGGCTTCCTCCTTCCTCACTCTGCAAAAATTGGCTTCCTCCCTCCTTCTTCTCTCTTTTTAAAACTTCTTTGGTGCCAAAAACCTCTCCTCCAGCAACATTAGCATAACAATGTTCCTTCCCAAGCAGGAAGGTAATTAGCAATTTCACAGACCAGTGCCATGTTTAACAATAAAAGTGAGCAAACACAGAAATTATATTTTATAAAATCATTTGCCCAACAAACCATAAAGTGTGTTTTCTTCATCTTCTACTAATAGAATGGCTTTGTCTGGTAATTCCTGAATTGACTTCTATAACCCTGGAGTTTGCTGCGATTGTAATACAGAGAACAAATAAATGAAATCTTAGATTTACATAAAAATATTTGCAGGGGTAGTTAGTTTTTCTATAACCTGTTAACATCTGACAGTATTCAGCAAACATATTATGCCTCTGTGAACTGGTCTCCACTTAATGATTTGTTTATTTACTGGAAGGCTATTGTTCTTCCTAGGCAATGTAATATATCAAAATAATATTTGTTGAGTCTAGCAAAGCACTTACCCTCAGTGGACATTAGCCAGTTAGTTAGCAGTAATGCAAGCAACAGGAGAAAATGGATACATCACATACTCAGACCTTAGAGAGTCTCTGGTTCAACCCCTTCATTTTATGTAGGAGGAAACTGAAACCTAGCAGTGTGGCCTGCCAAAATTTGCACAAGGACTTATAACCTGGAAAGGACCAGAGCTCAAGTTTCAGATTCCACACCCAATAATCTTTTCTCCAGCTGATGAACATAACAAGAAGAGTACCATTTTTGCAAAGGTGTAGCTCCATACATACTATAAAATCTATAGTTTTATAGCCTCTTCAACATATTAGAGAACTATACTTGATAATTAGAAATTAGCACTTCCAATTCTGAAGACATTATAGATATAATAAATAAGGGATGTAGATTTATAAACATATAATTCAAATTATTTTATATATATATAAAACCATCATTTAGTTCTTAGACTATTCAAGCATCATGTCTACTGAGATTATAAATCAACACAGTGGGAAGCAAAAGTATACCTATTTAAATGGCTTTCAACTATTTCTTATTTGTAAACTTATGATACAGTTCCATTCTTTTGGCTTCAACAATAAATAATATTGTATATATTTCATTAATTCCATTCTCCTCATAAAGTATTCAGATGAAATAAGTACATGCTATAGATTCTGTTAATAGGCTAAACTATGCAAGATTTTAACTTTACAATCTGTTGTTATATGCTATAGAGCAGGGGTCGGGAACCTATGGCTCGCAAGCCAGATGTGGCTCCTTTGATGGCTGCTTCTGGCTCGCAGACAAATCTTTAATAAAAAAAATTAACGTTAAAAATATAAAACATTCTCATGTATTACAATCCATTCATTTCCTACCGCTCATGTTCATGGTTGCGGGTGGCTGGAGCCAATCACAGCTGTCCTCCGAGACAACACCAAATTTTTATTGGATAATGTGTAACATACACGGGTCGTTGTATGGCTCTCACGGAATTACATTTTAAAATATGTGGCGTTCATGGCTCTCTCTCAGCCAAAAAGTTTCCCGACCCCTGTTGTAGAGGGTGAACTGCACAGGGAACAACAGTGTAATATTTGTGAGTAAAACCTTCATGTATTGCTTCATCAACTCCAGAATTTTTTTTTCATTTTCTTTATCACCAGAATTTTCTTTTTCATTTTCTTCATCACCAGAATTTTTTTCATTTTCTGTTGAAAATGAGGTTTTAGAACTGTTTCTATATATATATATCTGCATCGCTGATTCCAAATCTGATACAAAATGAGATCTCATTTTAAGTAATATTGCAATTAAAAGACCTAAGACACCATCCTAGACAACGTTTGTTTCTTCTCATTCTTTTCTTCCCTGTGATGCATTGAACAGAGTGCTTCCTAAATCCTGGCCACTGTCAGTAGATAGAGAGAAAACCAAATAAGTTGATCTATCCACCAGAGTCCCATATGTTGGTACTGTTGATAATGTGGCTTGCCACATGGCGTCACTGTTGAAAACAGGCACTGCCCTAACTCAGATTTTCTTGCTCACTGCTGATAACATTCAGGCACTTTCCACCAGAATTTATCACTGAAGCAATCTAATACAGTTTCTGCCCTCTACTGAAAGATCTCACATCACCTGGGCATAATTCATAACCAAAACTAAAATCCAGTAAAATTCCTTTCTAGTGAAAAGACACTTGGTGGCTGAGCAATATGCCATGACACTCTGTAACAATAGTTTCTCACTGTGTAGTTTTCAGGATGCTGACAGCAGAGCCTCTTGTCCCTGAAATGAATATAACTTGGGCTCTTCCACCAATAAGATAGGCCTAAACTACAAATATCAGAGATCATTCATTTTACTCAAGACCTGTCCACAAAGTCAGTGTGGGTGAAACAGGCAGGGTCTTAATTTTAGGCTCATGATATTCCCGGAAGAAGTATTTCCTCACCTTAAACTAGGCCATCATTCCAGATGTCTCACTCTTCTTCTTCTAAAAGGCCAATCTCTATAATTATTCACTTTTTTAATCCCAGAATTCTACCTTCTCCTTCCCATACATTTCTTTCCTTCTTTTTTATTTCAAAATAATTTAAAAATAGCCCTATTGTACACCTGAAACCTATATAATTTTATTAACTAATGTAACCCCCCAAATTAATTAATTCATTAATTTAAAAAATAATAAAATAAAAATAGCCCCAAGATGACTTTTTGGGTTTATTTTTTAATTTTTTTTAATTTTCCCATATCATTTTCTTTTTCTTTTTTTTCTCTTTCTTACTGTATCATTCACAACAGTATACAAATATAATATTCCAATAATTTTTTTTCTTCTCCTGACCCTATATGCCCCTCCATTTACAAATTAATTTGTTGGTTCTCCTTTATGGCAAAAAGGATTGTGGCTTCTCAATGTTACCAAGCAAAGTCTTCTCTAAGGTGGCTTAATGTCCTTATTACTCTAGATTTATAAGTGGTTACAATTTTTAATAGCAGTTTTCCTATCCTTTTAATAAGAGAAGAAAGTACAACTAAATCTTTTAGGCCCTGTGGTATGAAAACAAAAGTTGTATCAGATAATTTCTCTCTATGAGTCTCTTCACAGATATACTTAGGGGGTTTATCTCTGATGCTTTCTTGGAAAAGCACACCTGCATTTGCTACAACTCAATCAACCCTAAGGTCTATTTTTTGCCTTCTTCATTCAATAATGACTAATATATTGGGGGACTTTTTTTTTTTCATTTTCTGTTGCATAAGGTTTTAGAACTGTTTCAATATATCTCTGCATTGCTGATTCCAAATCTGAAATTTGTTTTTCGGTGCATGCTCCAGTTTTTATGCAATTTTAATTTCTTTTTGTTACAGTTAATGGCATGCATTGGTTTTTAAATTGGAGTTAAAGGGCAACGACTATTGGATTGAACATAACCACAAGGCAATTAATGTTTTACAAACATCACTTTCACATTATTGTAGTTGTTTTTAAATGTAAAAAATTATATGATAAAAACACCCTCTTATTTTGTTTTAAGATTGAATCATGGCTTCTTCAAGTAGGTGTAATTGTAAGAATAGTACTGACATCTTCTGTTATATATGTGGCTTTTACACACGTCAACATCAAAGGTGCAATATTTCATCATTTGTGACACGTGCATATATTTCCTATTTTCAAGTTCCCCTTTGTGATCAAGACAAGAATTGGGCTCCTCATATTGTGTGAGGAAATGCTTCATGACTGGACAAAAGGAAAATGCAAAGGAACGCCTTTTGGTATTCCCATGGTTTGGCGTGAACCTAAGGGCCACAGCAGTGACTGTTATTTCTGTCTGATCCATACAAAGGGCATCAGCAAGAAAAAATGGCATAGGATTGCATATCCTAATATTTCTTCAGCAATATGACCTATTGTCTCACTGTGAGACACTCCTGGTTCCAGTTTTCAATGATTTTATTTCTTCTAAGGACAAAGAAAGTGAACATGGTGATCAAGTGTATTTTGATAAGATGCATGAGGAAATGATTGTAGAATTTGAAGGGTCTTCTTCTGATGCCAAGCAGTCATTAACCCTTCAGCAGTTTAGCCAACCCAAATTGAATGACTTCGTAAGAATGACATAAAAATTGTCCTCAACTTTCTGAAGTATGAGGAGCATAACTGGATCATTTGTGTGGATCTTAATATGGTAAATTTCCTGCTAGGACAACAGAGAGGTTTCACAAAGTATCCTTGCTTTCTGTGTTTGTGGGACAGCCGAGATCGGGAGAAACACTGGACATGGAAGGAGTGGCCAAAATGTGAAGCTCTGGAAGTAGGGATGCAAAATATTGTGAATGAATCTGTAGTTAATTGAGACAGGATCATTTTTCCCCCACTTCACATCAAACTTGGCTTAATTAAGCAGTTTGTTCAGGTTTTGAGTAGAGAAAGTGAATGTTTTCAACATATTATTTCTGCTTTTCTTGCCTTGTCTTTCAAGAAGATAAAAGCAGTGTATTCGATAGACCTTAAATGCAAACCCTCATATGTGACAAAGAATTTTCCAGAAAGATAAATAAGGAGGAGAAAGCAGCATAGCAGTCTTTAATGGCAGTTACAAAGAACTTCCTTGGCAATAAAAAAGCAGAAAACTATGAACTTCTGGTTCAAAGGATGCTGCTTGTTGGCTTTCTGCAACATTGGATGTAACATGAGCATTAAGATTCACTTCTTGAACAGTCACCTTGATAAGTTTTCCAAAAATCTTGGAGCTGTTAGTGATGAGCAGACAACTGCTGGAGCATCAAACGAGATTGTCCTCAACAAGTACACAAACACTCTTGCAAATTTTTGCCTGAATAGAATTTAAATAAGTTTTGCTCAAATTTTATGATTAAAGTAAGTGTTTTAATATGTTCTATTTCAAAATTGTAGACAAACGTGAAGCTTTGATGCAATCATATCTTTTAGTGTATTAGTGTATTTACTGCATTATATAAATTATTATATTTTCACAAAGATAATGCTCAAAAAGACATGCTACTTCATTATGTTAAACTAAATATTGAAAATTTTACAATACAATGAAAACCTAAAATCTTGAATTGCAAAATAACTGTAGCTTACAGAGAAAAACTAATGTCAGATTTGAGATCAGCACCCTCGAATTAAGTAAGAACAAGTGTTTTTGTGGACGCAACAAAATTTTTGTTCATCGGTGATATTTATTAAAAACCTGCTATGTGTTTGACCTTATGATGTCCCCTGATAGTACAAAAGTAGGAAGACATAGCCTCAGCCCTGAAAGTTCTCATGACCTAGACAAAAATAGACATGCAAATAGCATGTATAACTAGTGAGGTACAAAGTGGTTACAGGAAGAGGAAGCTGATATTTACAAGATAAATAGATATTGATCAGGAGAGGTAGTAGAGAGAGGATATCCCAAGAGGAGAAAACAGCATTTGCAAATGCAAAGAAAAGGGTAGGGCTGAACACTAAATGTGTTACTTGCTTCCTAGTTCTATAGTACAAAGCTTGAAACAGGAATGACCAAGAAATGTTGAGCAGAAATCATGGGCTGCAGTTTTACAGCCTTTATACAATGCTAGTTTTGATTTTATCTTGTAGGTCAGTCATTCACAAATGGACAAAGGCTCTGGGGAGAAAATAGGAGGATCACATGGGAATCCTTTTCTGAACACACATGGTTACCATATGTGTTTTGAAAAATGTCTCAAATGATTGATACAGCAACTCTTCCTTTCAACCTAATTTGAAAAATCACTACTGGGGATTATGGACAGTCATTGATAAATTCTGAGCAAGAAAATGATTAAAGAGATTGCCCGATATTCAGAGTATAAAACCTCCATGGACACTGGGCACCACTTCTTGCCCAATTTCTACCCTGTAACTGTATTTAGCACTTTGGCCAATCCTCAAGAAAGATTCAACTCCATAACACATTACAGCAATGCAAATATTTTGCAGAAAATTGCATAAGAAAGTGCAGAAAATAATTTTTTTTGTATTTTTCTGAAGCTGGAAACAGGGAGAGACAGTCAGACAGACTCCCGCATGCACCCGACTGGGATCCACCTGGCACGCCCACCAGTGGGCGATGCTCTGCCCCTCTGGGGCGTCGCTCTGTTGCGACCAGAGCCACTCTAGCGCCTGGGGCAGAGGCCAAGGAGCCATCCCCAGTGCCCGGGCCATCTTTGCTCCAATGGAGCCTCGCTGCGGGAGGGGAAGAGAGAGACAGAGAGGAAGGAGAGGGGGAAGGGTGGAGAAGTAGATGGGCGCTTCTCCTGTGTGCCCTGGCCGGGAATCGAACCTGGGACTTCTACACTCCAGGCTGACGCTATACCACTGAGCAACCGGCCGGGGCCCAGAAAATAATTTGATGCATACAATAAAAAAAAAATTGCATTAGATGTCTTTATTTTCTCCACTGCCATTTCTCACTTTTCCTCTTCCTTTTAATTTTTATTTTTTTAATTTTTTTAGTAATTTTATTGTGTTTACATAGATCTAGTGTTGCCCTGAATGCATCCCCCTCCCCCATTTCCCCTCAACATTTTCTTTGCCCCTCTTCCCAAAGCACCCTCCCCCATTTCCTACAGGTTTATCCCATCCTATCATCCCCTTTCCCTCTTTCCTCTTTTCCTCTGGTCCCTTTGATCCCTCCTCTGTCTCAATTCCATTCCTCAGTTCACATTGTTCATTGGATTCCTCAAATGAGTGAGGTCATATAATATTTTTCTTTTTCTGCCTGGCTTATTTCATTTAACATAATAGTTTCCATGTCCATCCATGTTGTCACAAAAGGTAAGATGTCCTTCTTTTTTATGACTCCATAGTATTCCATTGTATATATGTACCACTGCTTTTTAATCCACTCGTCCACTGACAGACATTTGGGCTGTTTCCAGATCTTCGCTATTGTGAACAATGCTGCCATAAACATGGGAGTGAATTTCTCCTTTTGAAACAGTGCTATGGTGTTCTTGGGGTATATTCCTAAAAGTGGATAGCTGGGTCAAAAAGCAGTTCGATTTTTAAATTTTTGAGGAATCTCCATACTGTTTTCCACAGTGGCTGCACCAGTCTGCATTCCCACTAGCAGTACAGGAGGGTTCCCCTTTCTTCACATCCTCGCCAGCACATATTCTGTGTTGTTTTGTTGATGAGTGCCATTCTGACTGGTGTGAGGTGATATCTCATTGTGGTTTTAATTTGCATTTCTCTAATGATTAGTGATGATTAGCATTTTTTCATATGCCTATTGGCCACCTATATGTCCTCTTTGGAGAATTGTCTATTTATTTCTTTTGCCTATTTTTTCATTAGATTGTTTATCTTCCTGGTGTTGAGTTTTACAAGTTCTTTTTTTTTTTTTTCAGAGACTGAGAGAGAGTCAGACAGAGGGATAGATAGGGACAGACAGACAGGAATGGAGAGAGATGAGAAGCATCAATCATTTGTTTTTTGCTGCAACACCTTAGCTGTTCATTGATTGCTTTCTCATATGTGCCTTGACTGTGGGGCTACAGCAGACTGAGTAACCCCTTGCTCAAGCCAGCGACCTGGGCCCAAGCTGATGAGCTTTGCTCAAACCAGATGAGCACGCACTCAAGCTGGCAACCTTGGGGTCTTGAAACTGAGTCCTCTGCATCTGAATCCGATGCTCTATCCACTGCACCACTACCTGGTCAGACTACAAGTTCTTTATAAATTTTGGTTACTTAACCCCTTATCAGACATATTGTCGAATATGTTCTCCCATTGTGTAGTTTGTCTTTTTATTCTGTTCTTATTGTCTTTAGCTATGCAAAAGCTTTTTAGTTTCATATAGTCCCATTTCTTTACCCTGTCTTTTATTTCCCTTGCCCGTGGAGATAAATCCACAAATATATTGCTGCGAGTGATGTCAGAGAGCTTACTGCCTATGTTTTCTTCTAAGATGCTTATGGTTTCACAGCTTATATTTAAGTCTTTTATCCATTTTGAGTTTATTTTTGTGAATGGTATAAGTTGGTAATATAGTTTCATTTATTTGCAGGTAGCTGTCTAATTTTCACAACACCATTTGTTGAAGAGGCTATCTTTACTCTATTATATGCTCTTACATCCTTTGTCAAATATCAGTTGTCCATAAAGATGTGGGCTTATTTCTTGGTTCTATATTCTGTTCCATTAATCTATATGCCTGTTCTTATGCCAGTACCAAGCTTTTTTCAGTACAATGGCCTTGTAGTATAACTTGATATCAGGAAGTATAATACTTCCCACTTTCTTCTTCCTTTTCAAGATTGCTGAGGCTATTCATGTTCTACTATTATAGTATTGCTGTTGATCTTGCCCTTTAAATCCATCAAAGTCTGCTTTATATATTAAGGTGTTCCTATATTAGGTGCATAGATATTTATAATGGTTATATCTTCCTGTTGGATTGCTCCCTTTATCATTATGTAGTGTCCTTCTTTATCTCTTACTATAGCCTTTGTTTTAAAGTCCATTTTGTCTGATATAAGTATTGCTACCCCAGCTTTTTTTTTCATTATCATTTGTATGAAATATTTTTTTCCATCCTCTTACCTTCAGTCTATGTGCATCGTTTGTTTTCAGGTATGTCTCTTGTAGACAGGATATGTATGGGTCATGTTTTCTTATCCTTGCAGCTACCCTATGTCTTTTGATTGGATCATTTAATATATTTACATTTAAGGTTATTATTGATATGTAGTTGTTTATTGCCATTTTATTCTTTAAAACTGTATTCCTCTTTTGCTATATTCTTTTTCCCCTTTGATCTGTTTACAATAAGCCCCTAAACATATACTGCAGCATTAGATTGGTTGTAATGAATTCATTGAGTTGTTTTTTGTGTTTTTTTTTGTCTGGGAAGCTTTTTATTTCTCCTTCGATTTTAAACGATAGCCTTGCTGGATAAAGTGGTCTTGGTTGTAGGTTCTTGTTCTGCATTACTTTGAATATTTCTTGCCATTCCTTTCTGGCCTCAAGTGTTTCTGTTGAGAAGTTGGATGTCATCCTTATGGGGGTTCCTTTGTAAGTGATAGCCTTTTTTCCCTAGCAGCTTTTAATATTTTCTCTTTATCACTTAGCTTTGGTATTTTAATTATGATGCGTCTTGGTGTAGATTTCTTTGGGTTTCTCTTTAATGGAGTTCTCTGTGCTTCTTGAACTTGTGTGGCTTTTTCCTGCATCAATTTAGGGACGTTTTCAGCTATGATTTGATTGAACAAAGTTTCTATCCCTTGTTCTTTCTCTTCTTCTTCAGGAACCCCTATGATGCAGATGTTATTTCTCTTCATGTTGTCATGGAGCTCTCTTAGAATTTCCTCAGGCTTTTTGAGTCTCTTTCTTTTTGGTGCTCTGCTTCTGTGCTTTCGTTTATCTTGTTCTCTAATTCACTGATTTGATCCTCAGCTTCATCCATCCTGCTTTTAATTCCTTCCATTGTGGTCTTCATTTCTGATATTGTATTTGTCATTTCTGACTGATTCTTTTTTATTATTTCAATGTCCTTTTTTATACTTGCTATCTCTTTATTTAGTTGTTCATTATGACCATCTATTGTTGTTCTAAGATCTTTGAGCATCCTAACAATCATTATTTTAAACTCTACATCCAGTAATTTGGTTATATCTGACTCATTCAAGTCCTTTTCTAGGGATTTCTCTTGATTCATTTGGGTTGCATTTCTCTGCCTTCCCATTTTGTCTGTGTATAAGAAGAGTGTGGCCACTGGAGTCTAATGTGTGTAGCCTCTGTGTTCCCTAGGTGTGGTCTGTCTGCAGACCCACCATTCCCTCTACCGCTGCCTTGGGCATTCTGGTATGGGCGTTGTTGGTGCCGGCTGGCTGTGGCTGTCACTGCAGTTTCTGCCTCTCCTCCATGAGAGGTGTCTACAAGCCTTGCATTTGTCCTGCCCCCTAGGGTGGGTCTGCATGTCTGGGGATGCATGCCTTGGCACCACTGGCAGAGGTGAGCATCTTTGCTCAGCCACAGGTCTCCGCCTGTTCCTAGGCTTTCACTGCACCACTGCAGGAGGAGCTGTGCTCACAAATTGGGCTGCAAGCCCTGGCTCTGTGGACCAGGTGCGGCTGCATGCCCGTGCTCAGCCACAGGTCTCTGCATTTCACAGGCTTTTGCCTTTCCCCTGTGGAAGGGATTGCAGGCAGGCCCGCATCTGGCTGGACCACTTTTGTGCATCCTTTTCACCCCTGCCGGTCGAGACTGAGCTCACGCTGAGCCCCACTCATGGCTGGCCAGCTTCCATCCCCACCAACGGGACCACACTTCTGCATCCCAGTGCCACCTGCCCTCTGGTGAGCCCTCAGCAGTGTGGTTTGGGGCACTGCAGCTCAGACCCTAGCACTCAATACTGTATTCCTTAAGGCTCCCTCCTTCTAAGCGACTCTGCTCTGAGTGCCACAGAAGAGCTTGTTTGGCTGGTGTCCTTCTTTCCTTTGATGGTATTGCTGGTTTCAGGGAAAATATTCACTTTAGATAAGGGCAGTGACTCAGTCCAAGGGTTAGGGTGGCTGTCCCTCAAACTGTTTCCGCCTGTGCCTTCTAGATTACACTCTCTTCCTGCTACTCCGGTCCTCTCCTCTCTTCCCATCCCCCAAAGCCCTGGGTGAGTGGTTGTGTAAGAGGTTTTCTGTGTGGTCCCTTTAAGAAGAATCCTGGGTCTGAGAAATCTGTCTCTTTCTCACAAACAGTATCCTGACTTATTTCACAGCTAAATATTATCCATACACTTCTTCTAGGCTCTGGGGCTGCAGGCTGGGGCTTTGTTCCTGGGGCCCAGGACCCTCCCTTCTCCACTAAACTCACTTCCTGCCATGCGAGTCTCTCTGGGCTGCCATTCGCTCCCAGGAGTTGGGCAACCCTCTCCGCGTTTCCGCTATTCCTGTCAGTCTCAGTGTGGCTTCTTTGGTGTTCCTTGTTTAATGAATCCTCTTAGTTTAGTCCAAAGTTGGATTTTCCAGATGATGGTTCTTAAAATTAAGTTGTAATTCACTTTGGTTCTGAGAGGTGGAAGTTGGTACATCTGCCTACTCTATCACCATCTTGCCACCCCTCATCCTCTTTCTTTTGTTTCATCATCCTGAACAACTTAATTTTTATCCTTAACTGGTGAACCCCACAGTCATGTAATTTTTTGAATCGTTTCCCTTTTTAGTCTCACACCTCTATTCCAAATAGTTTATCAAATTATTTCATTCTCTTTATAGATAAAAGGTTCTAAATTGTGGAAATATTTTTCTATGTATATATATATATATATATATTAAAAACATCAGCATAATCATTAATTCTTCACATCTGTAAACATTTCATAAATGCCTATTGTATGCCAGCTCTCTTAATTCATAGCTATTATCTAATTATATGTCTTGGCATCCCTAGATCTCCAAAAGATAAGAATGTTCTCTTAACAGTAAAAGACAATCACAAAAATACAAAATTAACTTTATTATCAATTACAGAAGAACAATTTTGAGCTTCTGATAAAGCTTTTTCAAAGGATAGTCTTGTCCCTCATATATATATATTTTTAATGAAAATGTTGAAACTGCCATTGTCTCCCACCCACCTGTCTAGAGATAGAGAAATGAAATAGGTATCCTTTCCTGTCCTTCTGTCATACAAATAACAGATTTCACCCTTAATTATATACAGGTTTGCCATAAGTTAAAAAAAAGAATTTAATTTCTTTCTAGATATAAAAAATTAATCCAAAACAATCAAGTTCTGATTTTGTAATTCTTATAATTATTTCACATTCCCCCCCCAAAAAATTATAAGTATTACAAACAAAGGTATCTATCTGGTTTTAAGTGTCTTCTCAACCAAGGGTAGATGGTTGAAACTCTCCTCACGCCCTGCTTTTGAAACATTGTCCTGCTTTTTGTGAAACTAATTTGGTGAGCCTCAGTGTAGAACGTTGCAAGAAACTGCATTTACTCCAAACTCCTTCCTGGAAAAACTGTTTAGCCCTCCAACAATAAGAAATTACAAGAGGACATTGAATTACTCCCTACACAAACCTAATACTATAGTTTGGAATGTTTTCCTCAGAAATGTATTTGTCTGAAGAATTCCATGTTAATATATTTTATTTATCTAAGTCTACTTTTGACTAATACATCAAAACTATCTTTAAGACAAAGCATTTTTTTTAAAAAACTCCTTTTAGACACAGAATATTTGAATGTAGTTGTCTATTCTTTCACATGATCCAATTCTGTTTGAAGATAGTGGCTTTGATTAATAGGCAACTATTTCAGGAAAATAGATTATTCAAAACTAGATTTTTATGCCAAAAATTTTTGTTTTTGTTAAAATATTACACAGATGAAGATATTGTGAAGAATAGTTTAATCATATCCATCAACGAAACAAAGGCATTAGAGAAAAGAAGCGAGGCATTTTTATCAAAATACCTTAGAATTCACTGTGGATTTTCCCTCCCTCAGTCAGTAGGCGTATGTATAGTGGGGGTTGAAAGATGTTATTTAAAGTTCATAATAAATTAAAAATCCTGACTGGACATGTGGATTGCTTTATTTAATACCACAAATTCTTATCTTTGTCTGTGCAACAGGCACCTTGTATATATAAAGTTGCCTGATTTCACAAATAAAAACAAAGAATGCCTAGTTAAATGTTAATGCAGATAAACAACAGATAACTTTTTAGTGTAAGTATACTCCATAAAACATTTAGGACATAATTATATTACAAACATTATCTGCTACAGCCTGTATTTTTGCTGGCAACTCTAAGTAGATGAATAAAGCCTTTTGCCTTTAAAGAAAAATAATTGGATGAAATGCAAACCTTATGCTGCTTTGATGTTTGCTGAGTCACTTATAAATTGAGGACCCATCCCACTCACATCCTGGCATAAGGTGTTTATGATTAATTTTTAAAGTTTGGACCTAGAGATCTGAGTGTTCTCAAGGTTCATGGAATCTGAGCAACCAGGATACCATCGACTTCTGTATCTGTTTTAAACTCAAAACATTGACTAACCAGGAAAATCTGGGCATTCTAATCCCATGGTCTTCACTCTCTGCTATGATTACTCATGACCACATTCCCTTTGAGTGGTACTAGAGACAGCTCAGTTTAAAGAGCAGTGTTGAATTCATTTATCTGCCTAATTTTCCAAAGCCCCATTACACACTGCCCCTCATACATCTGATCATCCTTTGTTGTGGACCTTCACACAACCCATTCAGTTTCTTGCTCCTGTAACACCTCTCCCTCCCCCCAATACTGGCCTGTATGCCTAGTCAGACTGAACTCTGAGCTAAGTCCCAGTTACCCCATCAGGCCTTCCCCAAGCTCTTCTGTCAACAATGGCTTTTCCCTCCTCAGAGTGCTTCTAGCACCTTATCATACAATCAGATAAAGATTAAACACTTGTTAAGGTACAAATACATCTGGATGCATGTACATACACCAACTGACACACCCTGCCAAAGATAATTTAACATCCTCACTTATTTTTCTCCCACTCGGGTGGTTTGCAGAGAAAGCATTTATGAAATACCTGTGAGCTTTGAAAAAAATCAGGAAGGAAAGGGAAGGGGATATTACAAGGCTCAGTGAATTATATCTGAGTCCCCTGTGAGGTTGAGAAATATATGTAAAAGGTTTAAGTTATATTTAGCCATAGGGCTAGTTTTTTACTTCTCTCTTTTATTTTTTTCCATTGTAGCACTACTCCAAGATTATACCAAACAGGGGACCACATCTATAAGATTATATTCAGTTAACATCCTAATGATAACTAAAGGATAAACAGTCTTGATGTATTTTATCCATAAGGTACTATTCTGAGCAGTCTACATGTTCAAACTTATCTAATATCCAAGAAATTGGATGTAGTACTTGTAACCACAGAACCAGCTACAACTGGTTCTAACCTGTTTCTAACAAGATACTGAGTTGCTTTTCATAGACCACAGACCAAAACTGCAAGTCATTCAACAGAAGCGTGTGGTCCTGGCCCATGGCTCACTCGATAGAGTGTCATCCAGGCATATGGATGTCCTGGGTTCGATTCCTGGTCAGGGACCACAAAAGAAGCGACCATCTGCTTCTCCCTTCTTCCCTCTCCCCCATCTTTCCCCTTCCCTCCCACAGCCAGTGGCTTGATTGATTGTAGCATGGCCTTGGGCACTCTGCTGGAGTGCATCAACCTCAGGTGCTAAAAATAGCTCAGCACTCAAGCATTGACCACAGATGGGGGTTGCTGGGTGGATCCCAGTTGGGACACATGTTGGGATCTGCCTCACTATCTCCTCTCACCTAAAAAAAATAAATAACAAAGAAAGAAAGAAAAGAAAAGAAGAGAAAAAAACAGAAGCATGTGCAGAGGGCACAATTTTGACTTCCAGTTGTACCCACAACCAAATCTTGCACCCAACCCATGGAATCAATGGACTGAGACATGACTAACATGACTGGAATTTGAACACTGGAACCCAAAGGGTCTGTTGTTCAGGAATATCCAGTACTAAAGCCCCTTATATTATTTTATGGAAGTCCCAAAGCTTTCTAATCAAAACCTGCCAGCACTTCCAGCTTGTCTCCCCTAAAACTCACCCTGAACCCTGGATCGGACACACAGATGTGAGCCTCACTTCCTGTCTCCATGCCAGTTGACTTCGCAATAAAGCCTTTTCTTTTCTCAAAAGCCGATGTCATGGTATTGGTTTCTATGTGCATCAGGCAGTGAGCACTTGCTTGGTAACAAACTTTCTATCTTTATTTTACAAATGAGGAAAATTAGATTCAAAGAGGTGTCACAAATTTCCCACAGTTGCATAGCACTTCAGATCAATGCAGGTGAAATATATAGTTTACTATAATTCAGACACTAAGATCCAAAGTGTCAAACATGAGGAAGAGAAAGAAAAGAAAAAGGGAGGTCAGGAGAGAAGTTGAGGGAAAAGATGAGGGGAGGGAAAGAAGAGGAGGAGGAGAAGGAGAAAGAAGAGAGGGTCCTTGGCTTGCTATATCCTATATTCTGTTAGGGACAATAGCTATGAAAACTATGTATGTAGTCATATACAGAATATTGTCTACAGAACATAAATAAGGAAAACAAAAAGGTTAATGTTATGAGACATGAGAAAGAAGAGCAGGAGCAAAGAAATATTCATAAGGGTGTCACAAAACGAGAATTTGAATAAGAATTCCTTAATATAATTAATATACAAGGTAGAAAGTACCCATGCATGTGTAAAGGTTGGTAATTGTGGAACTAAATTATGTGTCAATAATGCTCTATAAGTAGTACAGTAAGATAAGGCTGGAAAAATTGTCAAAGACCTCATATACATATAGTCTTGCATTTTAGTGTGGATGGTGGGATTGGGAGTGTAATATCTCATTATTCAAAAAAAAAATTCCAAAGCCTCCATATAAAGTTAAACTCTAAAGCAGGGGTAGAAAACCTTTTTATACTTACTGCCCACTTTTGTATCTCTGTTAGTAGTAAAATTTTCTAACCGCCCACCGGTTCCACAGTAATAGTGATTTATAAAGTAGGGAAGTAACTTTACTCTATAAAATTTATAAAGCAGTAAAATTTTCTAACCGCCCACCGGTTCCACAGTAATGGTGATTTATAAAGTAGGGAAGTAACTTTACTCTATAAAATTTATAAAGCAGAGTTACAGCAAGTTAAAGCATATAATAATAATTACTTACCAAGTACTTTATGTCAGATTTTCATTAAGTTTGGCAGAATAAATCTTTATAAAACAACTTACTAGCCTGACCAGGCGGTGGCACAGTGGATAGAGTGTCGGACTGGGATGCAGAAGACCCAGGTTTGAGACCCCGAGGTTGCCAGCTTGAGCACGGGCTCATCTGGCTTGAGCAAAGCTCACCAGCTTGGACCCAAGGTCGCTGGCTCAAGCTAGGGCTTACTCAGTCTGCTGAAGGCCCACAGTCAAGGCACATATGAGAGGCCAATCGATGAACAACTAAGGTGTCGCAATGAAAAACTGATGATTGATGCTTCTCATTTCTCTTCGTTCCTGTCTGTCTGTCCCTGTCTATCCCTCTCTGACTCTCTCTGTCTCTGAAAAAAACAAAACAAAAAAAACTTACTATAGTTAAATCTATCTTTTTATTTATACTTTGGTTGCTCCATTACTGCCCACCATGAAAGCTGGAATGCCCACTAGTGGGTGGTAGGGACCAGGTTGACTACCATTGCTCTAAAGTCTGATAATCAAATCTTTGAAAAAACTTGCCCAGATTGCCCTTTAAAACTTTATCTTCAAGCACGTCTATAACTATGCCTCTCCAAACATACATCTCCTCATTTGTTTGGAAAATATGCCTGTATTCTGTGGCTCTCACTTTTTAATACACACTTAGAATACAGGCACACACCATTTCTCCATTAAAGCTCAGCTTAAATTCCTCTTTCTCTACTCTTCTATTATTCAGTTACTAATAAGTAGCCCATGAAACATGGTTTCTCTCTTTTTTCAATAAAAAATAAAACTCTTCACAAACTTGTGTGTCATTCTTGCACCTGGGGCCATACTAATCTTCTCTGTGTGGTTCCAATGTCTAGTATGTGTGCTGCCCAAGCAAGCACAAAACATGGTTCCAACAACCAATACCAGAATTTCTTTTAGTATTTATGTAAAGGAAATACCTTAATGAGCTGCTTGGCAGTAGACGGTTTTCTTAGAGCTTGGTTTGGAAGATAAAGAGACAAAAATCTCACTTGCTCCTCAGATTCTACTTCCTTTGAGAAGCCTTTAGTGCCCCCTCCCCCACACTTGTCATAGATTTCCTCCCATGTGCTCAATGCTCAAGAGTATTCCAGGTTGCCCTTGGCTAACATTTACCCACTGTATTGTAACAGCACAGTTGACTGTGCAACCACTCTTCCCGCTAAACAGTGGGACAGTTCGGGCTTCGAGGGCCCGAATTACACAATAATTCCTACTGTGTCTGTAGTGCCTGACACATAGTGGGTGCTCAAAGGATGCTCTGTGAATGACCAAACAAAAGGACGGACAGCAGTTTCCTGATTATACCTACTAGAATAGTGAAGAATCAAATAATTCCTTGATAACAACATAGCAACTTGAAAATAATAATAGAGCTTGGAAAATTAGTTAACATACTTTCTTAGATAGTTTACATAGCAGATGAATATCATATTGTCCACCCAAGCCATGTCCCAAAGGGGAGTTAATGACCTCAGTTGATATAAATAGGCCATGGAGGCAAATCAACTTTGTGACACTGTAGTTGCTAGTGAATGGGCTGGGACTGTCTATAAAATTGTACCTAGGCAAGTAAGATGTGAACCATGTCACCAAGGCGGCCTTTATGTAGCAGAGGGATAATCAGATATAGACTGTGTTCTGAACTTGAAGTAATTGTCAGCCAGAAAGTCAAAAATATTGAGATAACTAGTCCCGTCTGTCTTTAAGATTTTTATCAAAACAGCCTGCTAGATGAATGTGATAATTGTTTCTAATGGTCTATACATAATAAAAGCAATCCATTTTAATTATTTTTTAATATTTTTAAATTAACTCTATTAACCCTTACTGGACTTTACATTTTCATCGCCTTTATTTTTAAAGTTATTTATTTACTCATATATATTTCTTATCCAATGTGTATTGAGTAACTACTGTGTATTGAGACACTAGGTGCTGAGAATAAGATAGCAAAAAACACATACTTGGTTTCCACCCTCACCAAGTTTATAATCTATAGGAATGACAGACACTAAACAAGTAATCAAAAAGGTGATCATTCTGAAGGACCGATACAGACTGCTTGGGGAGTTCAGAGTCATGTAACATTTAATTACAATTTTTGAGGAGCTAAATAGTATGAAATACCACTAGGAAACTCCATTGGCCCACCTAAGAGAAGTTGAAAGGAAACTGTGCTATATACCTATTTTCTGCCTATCCTACAGTTTAAGGGTAAAAAACCCCAAAATCTTCTTATCTCCACATGGATAATTTAGTCTCATGATGTTCAGAAGAAAGGGGACAAATGCTCAACTACTAAAGCCCCAAACCCTTATTTTGTACTTAAAGAGAATTAAGACTTAAGGTGGTCAGATGATAGGCCCCAGGATCACACAGTTTACAAACAGCACAGCTACAACTCAATTCCAAGTGTTACCGCTTCTAAAAAGCATCCTTGTATATTACACAACCGAGAGGGAAGGCAAGTTAGTCAGCCAGTACTATCTTGGTTTAAATCTCATGCACATTTCCTTTTTCTTTTTGGTCGGGCATGGTCATGGTTAAGGGTTTTTCAGAACCTGGGGAACAGAGGTGAGAATATAGAAGCTCCAAACAAAAGAAGGACTCTGAAAATATGGGAAGGAAAGAAGCCCGATGTATGAAGATAGACTGGTGGAGAGAAATGATCCTGCTTCAGGCAGGGACACAAAAGGTGTCCCTCATTGTCCTTCCGGTTTCTCTGAGCAATGGTGACACAGAGAGAGGAATGGAAAATCCTAAACTCGCTCATAACTTCTTCCAGCCCTCAGCAGTATCTGTTAACATGGACAACTGAGTTTCTCAGACTGAGGCCAAGTGTGAGTAAATATATATTTAGAATGACTTACGTTTTTATTAAGCTATAACCTAAAATCTCAATAGGAACCTAGTCTTTGTTATTCAAAGCATTTTGGAAGAGCAGTTCTCTGGCACTATTCCCTTCCTGACCACACGTGGCCACCTCCCTTGCTTCTTTAGGACACGCTTCTTCAGAAATTCTGGAGCGCTTGATCTTACACCGGGGTCATTTACCATGTATTTTGCACCAATAGAGGCCTTTTTTTATTGACCCGGGCAGTCAAAGGCTGCATCATTCTTTGTCCTGGGTGACTCCCATTTATGACCCAGATTACTTCCTCAGAACACAAGAAAACAAAGGATTAGCAGTTTAAAGAAGATGTGTTTTGACAGCTTAATATCAGAGGTAGTGTTTAGCACACAAGCAATGGGGAAATTTGGGGTCGTTTGTTCCTTGGTTTAATGTTTAACCTTTCCTTAGTATCTCTTACTTTAATGAGCTTTATCCTTTGCCGTTTGATCTTTTGCTTCCTTTTCAGAGATGAGGTGCCAGCCTCTGCCACCCACCCAATTCACCACCCCTTTCAGGGGCTCTCCACTGGTGTCAGCACCCCTCCGGAGGCACTCCCCAGCCCAGTCTGTCACGTTGCACTTGTCACCTTCCTGATTAACACCTCCAACAGTCATCCCCACTTCTTAGTACCTGTGAGGGCCTTGTTGCAGGGAGAGAGTCATGCTTCTGTGAAATTTCTCCCTAAAGTGTACTTTACCTATGTCTTTCACCACATCCCCCTTAATGGCAAGCACTATTCATCTGATATAAATTCAGAAGATAAAATCATATGAGTCCTCCACTTTGGGTACATTAAGGAACTAACTAATTATTTTAGCCCATAAAGCAGTATCTGGTACCCTGAAGCAAAACGGAGTAAAACACCCACCCTCACTGAGTGCAACCTGTTTCTTCCCAAAGCCGTTTTCACAAGCCTTATTTACCACCCTGTGAAGTGGGCAGGCCAGGAAACGGGAAGAGCCTAAGACTGGAACAGCTGAGTCACTTACCGAGGCTAACGCTGATATCCCTACAGCAATTATTTTTAAAGAACCTGAAATATGGCCATGCCAACTGGTAAACAGCAACTAGCCTGAGACTCCTGAGTGCCACCCCTGCCTACTACCCTCACCCTTCTCCGGGGTCTCTCCATCTCTTGCACAATACTTGCCATTATAGGGTGACCATTCTATGTTATTGTCGGCAGTTATTTCTGATTGTCAACATCCAGTATCAACCTAAGACCACCTTCAGCTAATTTTCAGCTCTTTTTGTGTGTGGGGGGTGGAGGGGCAGAGTCACATGAGGAATGTGAGTTCCAGCTGCAAATCAGTGTGAATGCAAACTTCTAATTTGGAATCTGAAAAAAAAAAAAAAAATCTTTGTTTTCCCTCCCCCTCCTCCCAAGAGTCAAGGTTGACACAAACAAGTCTGCCTAGGCCTTCTGTTGCATAAGATATTTTGTTCCTTAAAAACGTCATTCTCTGCTGTCCACATGTTATTCAAGATCCACCTTGCTGTCTCCCACTCTACGTGGGCCTTCGCTTTGCCTCCTCTTCTCTGCTAACATGTGCCTATTACAACTCGCTTGAGACTACCAGTGACGAGAGCTGTTCACAGGCAAATGTCAAATCTAGCGCTTGCTAACACATCTGGACTTAAACATTCCTGGCCTCTGATTATTTCCTTCACTTCACTGCTGGTTCAGCCAGGCTTTTAATCAGATTTTAAGATTTCATCCAGCAATTTTTTTTTTTAGGTGTTCAATACAGAGAGGGCGTTCTCTGAATCGCTGGCTCTCCATCATTGCCAGAAACAGAAGCCTTTGACCCATAATCTGTCATTCTGTCCTTTATGGCTGCCAGACATGCCCTACACAAATCTCAAGGAAAAAATGAACTCGCAAAATTGGCACAGGAAAGTCAAGTTACATTCCATGATAGCACACGGAAACGGACCCAAGGGGTGCACGGCGCACGGGAGGCTGTGAAGTCACTGAAATTGCTATCATCTGGAAGGGATGATGTGCTCGTCAGCCAGACACATGGGTTTCAGCGAAGGAAAGTTTACACATTTATTAACTAAGATTTTCTTTAGAAAGAGAGAGGACCTCCCCCGCCCCCTTAAGTTAGAACAGCAGCTGCCATGGGAATTCTAGTAAAAGTACATTGCAGGAAGCAGGGACCACAGCGGGCCTCAAGCCAGAACAGCTTGGGAACCACTAGCATGGGGGGAAATGTACTCATCCCACTTAGAAAAATGAGACGTAGTTCGATTTTCCTCTTTGTGCCAGGGAATACAGGCTCCCCCAGGAGCCAAGAGACAGAGGTTCCCTCCAGCTCTGTCCACGGTCACCTTCTCAGGCAGATTTATTCTCAGCCGAAGGGGAAGCTCCAACTCCAGCTGCAAGGTGTTCTGTTGGCTTGCCTGCTAAAGAGGTTTGTTTGCGAAAGTTGAATTCCGTGCTCCAAAATGAGTGGGGAAATCTAAGGTTTGGGGCGAAGCAGCAATATATAGAAACCACCTCAATTCATTGGCATATACAAAATACGTATACTGGAAAAGACAAACCCCAAGTAATTCATTATAAGAAGACAATTACACCCCAAAATCTGCTGCTAAACAAATACTGCGCTTAATACTATTGTGTGCTAAGATTCCTCTCAAGCACACACACACAAAAAGACCAATAAAGCTACATTCCAGGAAGAGTTCTAGAACATCAGAGAGATAAGTTCATACATCCAAAAAATATTTATTGGACTACTATTATGTATCAGTCATTGTTCTAACAAATTCATAACTGAACAAAGCACTGTTTTCTAGAGCTAGTAAGATATTTTATGCAGGCCTTTGTAAATTTCTAATCATTTTTTTTCCCTGTACTATACCACCTTCCCATTGTGGACTTCCCAGAGCTCTGCCCTTCTCAGTCCTGGATATATGCGTGACCTTGTGGAGTCTGCAGCCAACAACAGTTTCTGCAGGGTCTCGCTCTACAAATAACTGGATGGAGGAGGAAGGCCTCTAACCAGCTTGCATGGCTTTGGGGCCTGTGAGCTTATGTTCTCCCAAAAAAGAAGATTCAGGGTAACAGTTCTGGCACATTATCTCATTAGGCCTCCTGATACTAAATGAAGAAGGCAGTTGAAAAATAACACTCCACTTCACAAGAGAGAAATCTGGGGCAGGGAAAGGTTAAACAACTTCTCTAAATCAAACAGCAAGCAATTGGGCCTGGGACAAGGACAGAAATCTTTAAAATTCACATCACATTTTCCATGCCTTACATCGCCATGACTTTAGACTAAGTTAAGAGAATTCTGGCAATAGTCAATGCTATACAAAGAGGAAATATAGAAATATTAAGAGTTGCAACTTCAGAATATTGCTAAAATTTGGATATTGTCAACACTGATCCAAGATTCAAAAAATAAATCATCCACATGGAAATGTGGATGAAATTCATTCTTATTTTCTCTAATCAAATACAGCTGCAAGATTATACCTAAAAGTGTTTACGTTTCTGATGCCCGTTTTCTCTTAATGCTGATAATATAGCAACAAACAAAACTCCCAGAAAATATTTCACAATATTATGTTGCTCTCTGAGCTTTTCAAATATCCAGACTTGGAAAACAAACTGCAGAAAGAAAAAAGCAGAGGGAAACACATTTGTAAATAACCTGGAAACATGAAGAAAAAAGATCAAGCTGAAACGGAATTTCCAGCTGTGTAAACACATTTCGATGGTTTTAAAAATCTCAAATTGATGGTATTCATAAGGCCTCCCCAGCGCCAAATCATATAGTTCACATTCATTCTTCTGTTATTCCACATCCTTTTTCCATGCTGCATCAGTCTAAATTGTCTATTTCAGATGCAACCACTTGAATTCCGTGAATGTTTTTGTTTAATCAAGTGAACACTGTAAACTGTTGTTCTTGGTCATACACTCTACTCTTAAATAAAAATAAGATTTTTGAAGATGAAAGATGGAGGTGCAGGTGCTAAATACATGGAAATACTTTCATTACTCCCAGAGATCTGAATTACAAGTGAAGTTTCTGCTAACTCCACTATTTGAAGGGAGAATGATTTTCTATCAGAAATAAAATAAAATGACACATAGTGTGTGCCGCTGTAATAGGGGTTGATTTAAAACTTCATTTGTGACATTCATAACGATGTTGCAAATATCTATTTTGATTAAATTGATTACAAGAAAAATTCACATCTGAATTGTAACACAAGCAACTACCTTAAAAAATCCATACCTCTCTCACCCCAACACCTTAGTATGGTCAATAGGGAAGTGCCAAATGGATGCTAACCCATCAAATCCAGGAAAAAAGTACTATCTGTAAATTGCATTAATTAGTTGGCTTAGAACCACACTATAGTTAAAGCTACAATGTTTATTTACTACAAGTGTGACTCTCAAGATTTGACCTGTTTAGGATGGAAGACTTCCTATTTCATAATCCATTAAAAGACTGTTGGCGTATTAAACAAATGTACTCAATAAAAATTAACCATTTTCTTGATCACACAGAGCTAACATTTTAAGATCTAACAAATAAAATACACTTAAATTTGGATTTCCCATAAACAATGAATAATTTTTAATTCATTTTTATTATCATTTTTATAATAATTATTCAGTGCTTATTAGAAATCCAAACTTAAGTACGTTTACAATATTTATCTTTCAATCTGCTCAAGACATCACAGTAACCAGTACTTACAACTATGGTCAATATGAGTTATTAGGCTGAATCTATTCATCCCAAAATTATATCTTCTTAAATTGATTAAAAGTCAACTTGCTTTCTTGTATTTTTTAGATTTGTTTGCGGTCAAAGTGAAGTGTAGGATGATTAGGTGAGTGAACTTTTGGACAAGTATAGTGAATTCTTTTTGAAAATTCAATTTTTTAAAATCAAAGATGAGACTATATTTCTCCTCAATGGTTAAGTCTTTGCCTGACCCGTGATGGCACAGTGGATAAAGCATAAATATGGAACACTGAGGTCACTGGTTCAATACCCTGGGCTTGTCTGGTCAAGGCACATATGGGAGTTAATGTTTCCTGCTCCTCCCTGCTGCTCTCTCTTTCTCTTTCTCCTCTCTGTAAAATGAATAAATTAAAAAAAAATAATTTAAACTGTTAAGTCTTTTAAAACATGGCTTTAAAGATCATTTTAAGACTTATTTTACAAAAAGGATAGTGTTAATAAAATTTATTCATCTTCTCAAAGGCAAAAGAAAAAAGATTTATTAACAGTTTTGAAAAAAATAAAGAGGGCAAGAATCTTTGTAATGTGCTGGTATTGACCAAATAATGAAAAAGTTTATGCCAGCTCTAAAAGCAGATGTTTATGGAAAATATGGTAAGTTGCATTTGTTTATCGACATAAAGATGTTGCCATATAACATATAATGTTGACCCTGAACAATGCAAGGATTAGGGTGTCTGATTCCCCCAGCCCCCACTACTGTTGAAAACCTGCTTAGGACTTGTCACTCCCCCAAAACTTAACTAGAGTTGGCCCTTCAGATTGCAGGGTGCAACCAACTACAATTTTCCATCTGTAGCTGCATTCCAAACAGAGGTGGAAAATGCAAAAATTCTGCTTTACACCTGTGGCTGGTTTAGAAGCTGCACTACTGCAAAATGGTTGTATTATCTAGGTACTCAGACACTACTTTTCTGTACTGCTGGCCGTGTACCAGAAACACTTTCTTTCATCGTTACTTGCTTTTTAAACTTTGTTTAGTCATGTAAAGAAAATCTGCTTATGGCACAATTTGTCTCAAATCCATTCCAACTTGTATATTTGTTTTCCAAAAACATATTTTTACCCCCCTCCCCAAATAAATTTTTCATGGATACAAACCCCTCAGGTTTGAAGGGCCAACTGTATTCATAGAAAAAAATCGAAGCAGTTCAACCTCATATTGTTCAAGGGTCAACTGTAACATACAAGTATCAAATTTCCCCATGGGTACTCGAATTTGAAATACTTATTATTTTTTTTTAAAAGATGTATTTTTTAAGAAATAGCTTTATAAATTGGGAAATAAAATACTTTACATTAAACACATCCAAGAGTAGGTATTCAAAATAATTTAATTTAGCAGACCAAGAACATCAAAATACAAAGCCTATCAAGTATGTAATCTACACAAAAAGAGTGTGCCATCGCCACAACCAGTTTAAGAGGGTGTTATCCAGCAGGCTAATGGCGCTCAATCCTACACTCCCTTCACAGGAATCTTGTGACATGTGTCTTGGCACTGCCCCCTGAGGGAATAGAGGGGGAAGCATGTCCCCAGACCCTCTCAAGCCCCGTGGTGCAGGGCAATCATCTAGGTGTCAACTCTACCACACAAACAGGTTACTCAACCATGCATATAAGTTGGTTCAAAATCAAGACCTAGGCATTTAGACACACATTTACATATATTTTAAATGAGGGTGATTTTTGTCCAATAATATGTGGTAGACTAAGTAGATGATTATTTAAAGCCTTTTCCAATTACGGTTCTGTAATGAAAATATAAGCAGTGAACTTAATCAGTGGAATAAATTAAATTTTAATGGGGTGTTTTCTCTACTTATAAAATGATGAGCAAAGTGACTTAACAAACGAACCAAGAGAAGTGGTGTGGAAAACTCCAGCCTCATGCCCCTACAAAGATAAAACATTCGACCAGGGGTTGGGAATCTTTTTGGCTGAGAGAGCCATGAACGTCACATATTTTAAAATGTAATTCCATGAGAGCCATACAACGACCCATGTACGATACACATTATCCAATACAAATTTGGTGCTGTCCTGGACGACAGCTGTGATTGGTTCCAGCTACCCGCAACCATGAACATGAGCAGTAGGAAATGAATAGATTGTAATACATGAGAATGTTTTATATTTTTAACATTATTATTTTTATTAAAGATTTGTCTGCGAGCCAGATTCAGCCATCAAAAGAGCCACATCTGGCTCGCGAGATTCTCGACCCCTGCATGAAGTTGTTCTGGGAAAGCTCAGGAGTCCACTTCAGAACTTTCAACAGCACCGAGGAACACAAAACCAGAGAATGACCGCACAGAAAGGGAAGGAAGAACAGCTGCATTCATCTGCCTCCTGTCCCCAGGCCTGCACTGCTCAGGGCCACGAGGGAGCTTCTCAGCTAGAAAGTGTTTCCCTGCTGGGAAAACCACAGCTGGTAAATTAAGCCTTCTGCAGCTTTTCAGACCTTAAGCAAAGGACCTGCCTCGGTTTTCCTGCACCCAGAGACCAGCAAAGCTGAGCCGTCTACTCACGGCTGGGAACCACAAGGGAGGGCAGGGGATCCCAGGGCCAGCCACATAGAACGGGGAGACCGCGCCTTCCCTCACCTTCCCAGCAAGTAATGTGTGCGGAATTCACACGCTTTTACTCCACAGGTTCTCAAGTTCACAGATACCAGCAGTCTGAGTCTTTCCCGGCTTCCTCTTCTGCCTCCGCCTGCAGCGTGGGAGCCACATGCAGACAATACTCTGGCCTTTGCGGCTGCGCAAGTGCAAGACACCAGCCTTTCCCCATGTGGCTGACCCCCATCGTCATGCGCATGCTCAGAGGTAAGACACCTACTTGTGTCTTTGCGTGCCATTGTTTGTCCAGCTCCTGACATGGGCCTCCAAGATAATATGTGTGCCAGCATGCATTTACACGGGCGCTTCCATTAGAGACCACAGCCACAATAGTGCCTCCCAATAGCCAAGGCTCTCCCAGCTGCTTGTTGGCCCAGCTCCTGCCCTGTCTCCTGTTATAGGCCTAGACGTCTACACTGGACTCGCCTTGGCTAGCTCCTCCAGCTGTGCACCTGCAACCCGCAAGCAGCAGCCCTGTCATCAGACCACTACTATGCACATGGCCCATGGTGAGACACCGTGGCCACAGGAGTACACCCTGACATCCAGAGCCCCCTTCCTGGTGCTTTAACCACATTTGGCCCTGACTCTTGTTGCTGGTCTTGACCCTGGCTGCTAGGCCATTGCTTGAGTCTGCCAATGGCCCATGTCATTATACAGAACCCTTGTCATTACGCAGGACCATTTGCAGGTGATCCTCACAGCTGAGTGTCAGCATACCACCAACTCTGGCCCATAATCAGTTGGGATTTATCCCTGAAATGCAAGAAGGTTTCACCATCTACAAATCAATAAATGTGATGTACCACATTAACAGAATAAAAGACAAAAATAATATGATTGTCTCAAATGCAGGAAAAGCATTTGACAAAATTCAGCATTCTTACGACATAAAAACTCTCAACAAATTGGGTATAGAAGGAACATATCTCAAAATAAAGGCCATATATGATAACCCACTGCTAACATCATACTCTAACAGTGAAAGTATTGGAATACTGTGACTCCAAAAGCCAAAGGAAGTAAACTTAGTAAACACTCAACTATTTCACTTCCTTAAAAATAGCATTGGGTCCTGGCTGTCTGGCTCAATAGATAGAGCATCAGCCCAGTATGTAGATGTCCCGGGTTCGATCTGTGGACAGGGCACACATAAGAAGCAACCATTTGCTTCTATTCCCCTTGCTTTGCCCCTTCTCTTTCTCTTCCCCTTTTGCAGCCAGTGTCTCGATTGGTTCAAGTGCAGGTCCCGGGTGTTGAGAATAGCTTGGTTGTTTTGAGCATCAGCTACAGACGGGGTTGCTGGGTGGATCCCAGTTGGGGCACAAGTGGGAGTCTGTCTATCTCCCTTCCCCTCACTTAAAAAAATAGCATATTGATTTCCACTTCCTCTTGTATAATTTTATTTGAATTCTTATAAGAAATGCCTTTTATTCTAATATAATAATAATACAAATTTTTAGATAGTTCTATACACTTCTTGTCATCCTCCACCACATCTCCTGGGCACAGACCGTGGCACCTCACATCTCTTGGATGAGATAGGATAACCTCTCCCATTGACCTTCCAACATCTCTTACTTCTAGCCCCAAGTTGCCTTTGAATATTAACAACAGCAACTTATGAACTTCGCATTTTAACACTGCAGAATTTAGCTTAAGCTTACATGTAATTTTTCTCCTTGCATATCACACTCTCCCTCCCCCAATGAATTCCTTAGTAATGGGTTTGTTTCACATAATGGCATGCTCAACTCCCAGAGGAGAGATACCTCTATTATACATCATCCAGAAACATTTTAAGAAGGACAATAGGATAGTGAGCAAAACAATTAACCAGGAGTTTAGGCAGCTGAGTGGTGGCATGTTCTGCCTCTAACTATATATTTGACTTTGGATAAGTCAACTGAACTCTCTAATTTAACAGGACTTGTTCATCTTGATATAGCTTCTCTCCAAGAAACAACAGAGTTCTTGTCTTTTACAAATTGCCTTTAGAAAGTGACAAGTCATTGAAAGATCCAGTTCCCTACCCATTGATCTCCTCCCTGTAAAATTTATAATTATCAATGACTATAAATCAGATAAGAGACATTGGAAATATGCAATCCAGCTTCTTTTCCATAAAACAAGTTAAATACAAAATAAGAGTATGGGGGAAATGATTATAAAATTGCACATTTTCTCTGAGTTGAAAATATTTGTCAAAAATTGTATATTTTCTAATGAGCTCTAGTTTGTCAATTTACAAAAGCAGTTTTCATTTGCAAACAGGTACATACAACATGCTCAGTGAAGAAAAAAATGTTCAGGTTTGATGAAATAGAACAAAATCAATTTTTATAGCTAATGTATTATTCAGTTCAAATGCAATTTGTTTTAAAATTACACCATGAATTGGTCTTGCTGCTTTAAAATTAAAATTTTTCTGCTATTTATTTTAAGTAATCTTCATTAATTTCACAAGATCACTGACTCATTCAAAGTATTTTTAAATCCATACATTTTTAAGCTCATATTTAACTTCTTAAAATACTCTCTCTGAAATAAAAATTCCAAAAATAACTCAGATCCTTTTTTCTACTTTAGTAAATGGATCTTTTATTCCATATGTCACCATACAAATGACAGAGTGTAAAGATGAATAAGAGATAGTGCCTGACTTAAGGAGTTTACAGTCAAGTAGGAAAAATAGGCAAACAAACAATTCAAACTCCAAAGACTTAGTTCACAAACAATGAAAATTAAGACTTAATTCATCTAATAAGTATTGATTGGCCACTTAGTATTTTCCAGTTATTCTAAATGCCAAGGAAGTAGCAGTGAACAACAACAAAATCAAACAAACAGAAAAACAACACCAACAAAAACCTCTGCCCTCACAGAGCTTACGTTATCTGATAGAGAGAGAGAGAGAGAGAGAGAGAGAGAGAGAGAGAACACTACAAAAAAGTAAAATACAACATATGTCAAATGTTGACAAATGCTGTAGAGGAAAACAAAACAGAAAAGTGGGCAAAGAGTTTTGGAATGGTCAAGAAAAGCACCAAAAGGGTCACATTTGAACAAAGACCTGAAGTGGGCAGGGAACCAGCAAAGGCGATGAGCCTGAGGCAGAAGCATTCCTGGTTTGAAGAAAAGACAGATATGTCTGGAGTGGGCTGAACAAAAGGGGAGATTAGCAAGAGATGAAGCCAGTGACCCAATGGTGGTTTATAGCAAGGGTGTCCTTTTGGTGATGGCAAGTATATTAATTATCTATTTCTGCATAACAAATTTACCAATATGTACTAGTAGCTTCACACAATAAATATGTGCTCTCTCACAAAGATTCTGTAGGACAAAAATCCAGGAGTTGTTCAGCTGGGTGCTCTCAAGGACTTGTAGTCAGATGTCTGAGGGTACAACAGTCATCTGAAAGTTTGACTGGGACTGGAGGATCCATGTCCAGGTTGGCTTACATGCCTGGTAGCATTGCTGGCTGTTGTCAGGAAGCCCCAGTTCCTCTCCACACGGACCTCTCCATAGCGATGCTTGAGTGTCCTCATAACATGGCTTCTATCTTTCCCAGAGAGCAAGAACATGATCTAATAGAGTGTGAAGCAGGAGCCACTGTGTCTTTTACGAGCTGTTCACAGAAGTAACACACTGTTTTGTTGGTTACGTAGGTCGGTACTATTCACTGTGGGAGGAGACTACATAAGGACATACATACCAGGAGATAAGAGTCATTGGGGGGTGATAATGTAGGCTGCTACCTCAGTAAAGAATTGGATTTATTCTCAATGAGATACAAGTTTTCATAAAATTTTGAGCA
Organism: Saccopteryx bilineata; assembly: GCF_036850765.1. Classification (NCBI taxonomy): domain Eukaryota; kingdom Metazoa; phylum Chordata; class Mammalia; order Chiroptera; family Emballonuridae; genus Saccopteryx; species Saccopteryx bilineata. Next base: position 20,675,895 of record NC_089492.1, on the reverse strand, counting down.
TAGTGTTGATGCATTTTAAGTTTTGAAAGGATTACTATAGTTCCTGGGTAGAGAATGCAAGGTAGCGAGGTCACAATAGAACCCAAGAGGTCAGTGAGGAGGCTCTTGTAATAATACATGCAAGATGGCAAATTAGATGGTGGTAGGGATTTGAGAGTTGGAAATAATTAGGTAGGGTCATATTTGGAATCTGGACCAGTTTTGAAGACAGATCTTATAGGGTTTGCTGACAAATTTTATGTGGGCAATTAAAAAAAAAAAGGAGACAAAGATGAACCAGGATTTTTAATCTGATCAACCAAATATATATTTGGTGCAGTAGAAATGCTTATTGGTTAAGAGAATACAGAGATAGGCTAACTATTCAGTCTATGGGAGTCAGAAAAGTCTTTCAGGAAGAGATAATTCCAAACTTAATAAATAAATAGTAGTTAGTCAAACTATGAAAAGATAACCAAAGACAAAAATATTGCAAAACAAAAAACAAGACAAACAACCTCTCCCTTCTAACCCCCCCCCACACACATACAAAATGGCATGAATAATGGCAAGGAAGGGGGAAATATTATGGTGTATGTGCAAAGAAACAAAGCAGTTCTATACTATTATAAGGCATTTGGTGGGAAGACACTATCTTTTCCATTTGTCCGATTAACAAATCTTTTATTCATTGCACACTTTGTGCCAGGCATTTTATTAGCTGCAGAGGATACAATGACAAACAAAAATGTGCATTGGCTCTGCTCTCATGGAGATTACAGTCTGATATCAGAGAAAGACTTTAAATAAATAATCATAAAACAAAAGTAAAATTACAATTGTGATCTCTGCTTCAAAGGCTGGGAGCATGGTGTCACTAAAATAAATAACAGGATGAAAAAACATCATGAAAGACATCAAGGAGCTGTTGTCCCCAAGAAAGTGATGCCAGGACTGTGATTTGAAGATCAGGAGATAGTTAAATGAAATATTGTGAGCGGTACAAGGAAAAGCATTTGAAAGTGAGAGAACAGTGTGTGCAAAGTCTTGTTGTAGATGGGAATATAGAGTGTTTCTGGAAGAAAGAAGATCCAGAGGATGGAAAGGGGGGCTAGATGGATGAAATAAGATGAGGTTAAGGAAGAAATTAGGGGTCACATCATCTCATGCATTGAAGCTATGCTAAGAATTTAGCTTGTATTTTAAGATGCATACGGGGGCAAAGGAAGCATTTTGACAAAGAGGGATAGGTGTGGAGGATTGGGGAAGACAGGATGAGAATTGGCTTTTTGAAAGAATCTGTTCGTATATGGAAAATAACTTGTAAAAGGTCTAGAAAAGATGTGGGAAAAGTACTCAGGAGACCCAGTGAAGCTGATGTTATTTCTAAATAGGGTGTTGACCCAGTAGAGATAAGGTGATTCGAGGTAATAAAAAGGTACTTCAAAGGTTTTAAAAAATAGGAAAGAAGATATAGACGTTAGCAGCGGTGGCTCCAGAATGTCTTTAAAAGTATTTAAAATGTATTGAAAGTGAAAAACCTGAATGGAAAGAACTTCTCCTAAAAATGTTTTTGCCTGGCCAGAATACCATCTGTAACTAGGTGGTGTACTTAGACCAGTGCTGGTCAACCTGGTCCCTACCACCCACTAGTGGGCATTCCAGCTTTCATGGTGGGTGGTAGCAGAGCAACCAAAGTATAAATAAAAAGATAGATTTAACTATAGTAAGTTGCTTTATAAAGATTTATTCTGCCAAACTTAGCGAAAATCCGACATAAAGTACTTGGTAAGTAATTATTATTATATGTTTTAACTTGTTGTAACTCTGCTTTATAAATTTTATAAAGTTACTTCCCTACTTTATAAATCACCATTACTGTGGAACCGGTGGGCAGTTAGAAAATTTTACTACTAACAGAGATATAAAACTGGGCGGTAGGTATAAAAAGTTGACTACCCCTGACTTAGACAATTAAGTGATTGGGAAAGGGGTGAAGAACATTACTGGGAGGTTAAATGACTTCGAAGACTCTCTTAGCACCTCCATCAGGTCATTGCTGACTCATACAACAGGGTAGATATTGATGTCATTCACTGAGGCAGGACACTTTGGAAGAGGTCAAGTTTGGGGGTTGGTGGGAGACAATGAGTTAGATTTGATATAGCAGAAAGTTCAATATCTAGCACCTTTCAATCTTTTGTAAATATCTACTAATCCAATTAAGAGAATTCATAATGTTTTAGAATCTTGTAAAATAAACACACTCAATATTTGATAAAATATCACTACATCACCCTGCAATTGTGACAAACAAACTCTGCTTACATAGAGAAAAAAGCAAATCAGCCTGTGCTTTAAGGCTCAGTTGTGTGCTCTATGTTCTGTCCATACAAACCTGATGCAACCCATCTACTTTCAATAAAAACACATGCTCCTTATATATCCAATAATAGGAATAGATTTATATTAATTCACCCACAGCTTCCCTGAGCCATTACTGGGCATGTTGGGAGAGGTGGTTATTGATATTCCAGATAAAAGCTGGGGCCACGGTCAGAATATATAATTCATTAATTTGGGCACTGCAAAAATTTTGAACTGCTCATTTTCTCTTGGCACATGCTGCTACTGAGCTATAATTGTGGGGCTCTACACACTTGGGGTTGCTATGGAAAAGCCACCTAGTTAAAGCAAAAAAGCTAGCACAGATTCCTATAATTTTGGCAGGAAAAAAGTTATTCTCTTTCATTAATAGAAATCATTTAGTATGTTTCCTCCTACCTGACAAGAAAGGTAGTTTCTAGATCCCGGAGAATATTTCATCTGCTGGTGGTTTTCCATATTCATCGATGGGCACGGCGCTACAAGACTTACAGAGCTGAGGGAATTAAATTATTCTAATAAGGAAAAGGGAGGAATGAAAGAAATACCACCAGAGATTGAAGACTCTTAGAGGCTTTGGGTGTAAAAAAGTGGAGGGTCAAAAGAGGCCAAAGCTGAGATGTGGCTTTGAGAGGGAAACAGGCTGCGAAGGAAAATTTTGGAATGAAATGTTATGTTCTTGGTGATGCAAAGCTTCCTTGGTCTGTTTTACAAAATTTTCAGTAAAATATTTAACTCTGATTATTGCCTTTGGTGCTTTGTTTTGTTTTTAAAGAAAATAATATGGTCCTGGCCAGTGGCTCAGTGGATAGAGCGTTGACCCAGCATATGAATGTCCTGGGTTCGATTCCGGTCAGAACACACAGGAGAAGTGACCATCAGCTTTTCTCCCCTCCCCCTTCTCACCCTCTTCCCCTTCCACAGCCAGTGGCTCAATTGGTTCCAGCTTAGCCCTGGGTGCTGAGGATGCTCAGTTGGAGTGCATCAGCCTCAGGAGGTAAAAATAGGTTGGTATCAAGCATTGACCCCAGACAGGCTTGCCAGGTGGATCCCAGTGCATGCAGGAGTCTGCCTTACTGTCTCCCCTCCTGGAAGCAAGGAAGGGAGGGAGGGAGGGAGGGAGGGGACAGAGGGAGGGAGGGGGGGAAGGAGGAGAGAGAGAAAGAAAATAATATGTTGAGTCTTACTTCAAACAATGGGCAAGAACGGCCCAGAACCTTTCTAGGTCCAGCCCACATTTGAGTTCATCTCTTTATCTAATGAAGAAAACCATTTCCTATTTCCCTGTTCCTCTGTTTAGATATTGGATTCCTTTTACCTTATTTGTTTTTCTGAATTCTGGATTTCAGATCCCTTTCTGCTTCAGTTCCTCTTGTCCCCTCATCCTCTCTGATAGCCAGGCTCCTCTCCTTTCTTCATCTAACTCCTTGATATTCCCATTTCCTCCTCCTAAAACAGCTATTTAACTCTCTCTCATTTATACCTTGTCCTAATGTGGCTGTTTGCAATTCAATATGGCTTCCTGGCCTCTTTGTGACCTCTTGTTTATATTCTAGAGGCAGAGCTGTTCAAAGGAATTTGTAAGACACATCTATAAATGTGTGTGTGTGTGTGTGTGTGTGTATTACAGTTGTACCATTATAATTATATTTTATACACCACTATCATTATACTGTTATTATCTATCATTATTATAGAAAACCTGTGTCAGGCTTGTATTATGTTAGGCACTACACTAAGTAATCTGCAAGCTGTTGATTCTTAAAATAACTCTAGGAGATTAGTATCAATAGGATTACTTATGCATCAGGAAACCAAAGCCCAGAGTGGTGCAGTCACTTGCAGAAAGTTACCAAGCAGATGAAGTATTGCAACCCAGGCCTGGTGATGCCAGACTACAATCAAGCACTATCATATCTTAATCCATATTTAGCCATCTTTAAGGCTCAAAAGTTTTTTTTCTAATTTTATTTATTCATTTTAGAGAGATGGGGGGGGGAGAGACAACAAGAGAAACAGAGAGAGAGAAAGGGGAGGATCAGGAAGAATCAACTCCCATATGTGCCACGACCAGGCAAACTTGGGGTTTCAAACCGGGGACCTCAGTGTTGCAGGTTGATGCTTTATCCACTGTGCCACCACAGGTCAGGCCAAGGCTCAAAAGTTTTAACAAATAATATTTTTATTCAGATACAAAAATACCAAAAAAGTGCTCTTCTTTCTTGTCTTGCTTTAATAAGCTGCAAGAGAGATCATGTAAACAGGATTGGAGAGGCTTGGGATATCGTAAAAAGAATTTCTCAATGAACTGAAAAACAAGCTTACATATCATTTTTGTGACAAAATCCAAAAAGCTAGAACTTAACCATATGGGTAAAATGTAAAAAGTGAAAAAAAAACATCAGATATTCATAATTCAGGTTGGCAGCTTTCAAAAATGTCATTTTAAAGTGGGCATTGTAAACTCTACCATGATGTCTAGCAAGAATACTAAAAAAGAAGGTTTGATGGCAGGGAAAAAGTAAAGTAAATTTGAGTTGAGTCAGCAGAATGAGGAAAACTAAGACCGGAAAAAAGGGAGGAGGGGGAGGAGTTTATCTAGCAGCTTTTAAGTTCAGGAAAGCCTGGGGAAAATGGTTGTGGAAACATTATTTATAGTGACAAATTGACATCATTGATTATAAAATTAATGGAAGGAGGAAAAGCCTGTCTCTGAGCTTTTATCCAAAGATTTCAAATGTTTTAAAACAGCCTCATGGTCAATTCTTTCCAAAGAGACTGATAAATTGAACATAATAAAAGCACAGATCAAGACCCTGTCAGCCAACATTCTGGGATGATTATGTTTTCCCGGAGTGATGACCCCTCTACCACGCTAGAAGCCTAAAGGCTGACAGCCACAAAATATTACGCTGCCTCTAATGATCCCAAGGCTGATGCGACTCAGCTCCTAACCTACCTTCCCAGTGATTTCCTGTGCAAAGAGAAAGTTAGCTTGGCAATAAATAACCCATTTGCCCATAGCCAGGGAGGACTACTTGACAACCAAATGAATAGAGACTATTTTGAAAATAGAGGAAAAATTACCCTTCACAGAGAAAAGACTGATAAATGAGACGCTTACACTGGTCTCAGTTAACCATTTAAAAAGGAGGAACAGCCTGGATAGATCAGTCAGTGGTTAGACATAATCTCTAAACCATCTGTAGTGTCAGGCTCTGAAAAACCCATGGAGTATGGCACAGAGAAAGGTAAAGAAGGACCCACATGGCTCAACAGAGAAGCTGTTAGTGATAATTTCGATCACGATGGTATATGGGGATAATATCATTTCTCTTGGTTTTCCAATCCCGCACAAAACAATAAATATAGTTCAAAGAACAAGATATCATTTTTTTTAACCCAAATTAAACCACAGTTCCCCATGATGAAAGGGAGCAGTGCAGAATTTGAAACTCAGGTTAAGTCACTGTTATTCCACATCAAATCCAGTAAAATGGTTGGGGAAATATTGGTTATGAGAGACTGTTTTGAAAAAGGGAGACAACCTCATTTAGAAGCCTGGACGACTATGGCTAATAAGCTTGATCAATGAATATTTTGCAATTAAAAGTCAGTTTATTAAAATTCCAATTCAACCTTCATATTTGGAACAGGATAAAAACTTTATTGTAGGATTTCTGTATATCAGTAGACATTCCCTGAGTTCAATTGGTCCCCTAACTACTGGACATCAAGATAGGTTTGGCTTGACCAGGAACCCTATGAATGTATGTCTCAAAGGTTTGACCTTCTGACATGGAAGAGGAATATTTGATTCAACTGTATGGTGATAGTCACACAGTCTATATAAAAATTTTCATAATGTTCTTGAAAAGACATAAAATATGAGTATGTATTAAATTAAGTACAGAATAACCCTCACAATAGCAAAGGATTTTGTAATGAAGGGATGGTAAATCATATAATTTTTAATGAAGATAATGAGAAACATTATCCTTATCAAATAGTGCAAGGTAAAAAACAAAAAGAGGATTGTTTAAAATCTTCCCACTCTGTCCCATCTAACCATTTTTTCAAACACACACACACCACCACCACCACCACCACCCAAATTCATGATTCAAGATAACTGGAAAACAAAAACCTGAGCGTTTGGGCAAAAGAAATAAGAAATAGAGTTGACCCTTACGCACTATTGATGAGACTATAAATTGAAGTTCTGGAAGGCAATTTGGCAGTATTTATGAAAATGTAGAATGTGTTTACTCCTTGACCCCAAAATTCTACTTCTAGGATTCTAATCTAGAGAAATATTTTCAGGTTGGCATAAAGGCATGGCAAATGCTCATTATCTATTGTTTAAGTATGTAGAAAAACTGGAATCAAACTAAACATCTATCAATAGAGTAGTAAATTATGATATAGTCTCACAATAGAATACTATGAAAAGATTTAAGTGAGTAAGGAAGAGTTTTATTTATTTTTTATTTTTTTTATTTATTTTTTTGTATTTTTCTGAAGCTGGAAACGGGGAGAGACAGTCAGACAGACTTCCGCATGCGCCCGACCGGGATCCACCCGGCACGCCCACCATGGGGTGATGCTCTGCCCACCAGGGGGTGATGCTCTGCCCATCTGGGGCGTCGCTATTTTGCCACCAGAGCCACTCCAGTGCCTGGGGCAGAGGCCAAGGAGCCATCCCCAGCACCCGGGTCATCCTTGCTCCAATGGAGCCTCGCTGTGGGAGGGGAAGAGAGAGACAGAGAGGAAGGAGAGGGGGAGGGGTGGAGAAGCAGATGGGCGCTTCTCCTGTGTGCCCTGGTGGGGAATCGAACCCGGGACCTCTGCACACCAGGCCGACGCTCTACCACTGAGCCAACCAGCCAGGTCCGGAAGAGTTTTTTATTTTAATGTTTGACTATTTCCAAGGCATATTATTACAGAGAAAAGGAAAATGCATAGGTAGATCGATGCCATAATATGATTAAAATGATCTATTTACATTTACACATGTATTACATATATGTAAATCAATGTACAAAAGTTTGTGGAAGTATTATCAGAGGGCACATCTGGACAGTAAAGTGGATTTCTAGGTGAGAGATAAAAAGGTATTTATTTATACAGCTCACAAAAATTAGGGGATATTTCAAAATGAATATGAATCGATTAAAAAAAGGAAGCATTTGGTTTTTCTTTTCTATTATTAAACAAGAACATCAGAAAAGCAAACGACAAGTCAAAGGAAGTTGTTTGATTATATAAATGAGATGCAAAGCCAACTTTTATTTCATTGGTAAAAATGCCCTATACAAAAGGCTGAAAGTACTGGAGTATCTGCATGTTCCCTGATCCCTTAATTTTTGTGAGCAGTGTATTTATTTTATAAATGCCCATATTATTTAAATATTTTAAAATAAGTGTATAATGGTTAATATATATGTATTTAGAAAGAGGGACAGAGAGACAGGAAAGAAGAAAGATGAGAAGCATCAACTCATAGTTGCAGTACTTTAAGTTCATTGATTGCTTCTCATGTGTGCCTTGACCAGGGGGCTCCAGCTGAGCCAGTGACCCCTTGTTCAAACTAGTGACCTTGGACTCAAGCCAGCAAACTTGGGGTTCAAGCCAGTGACCTTTGGGCTCAAGTCAATGACTATAGGGTCATGTCTCTGATCCCACACATAAGCGACCCCACACTCAAGCTGGTGAGCCCACACTCAAGCCTGCAACCTTGGGGTTTTGAACCTGGGTCCTCAGCATCCCAGTCTGACTCCTCTCTATCCATTGTGCCACCACCTGGTCAGGCATAAAAGGAAAATATTTTTAAATAAAAAAATTATTGCCTGACCAGGCGGTGGCGCAGTGGATAGAGAGTCAGACTAGGATGCTGAGGACCCAGGTTCGAGACCCCGAGGTTGCCAGCTTGAGCACAAGCTCATCTGGCTTGAGCAAAAAAAAAAAAAAAAAGCTCACCAGCTTGGACCCAAGGTCGCTGGCTCGAGTGAGGGGTTACTTGGTCTGCTGAAGGCCTGCGGTCAGGGCACATATGAGAAAGCAATCAATGAACATCTAAGGTGTCACAACGAAAAACTAATGATTGATGCTTCTCATCTCTCTCCGTTCCTGTCTGTCTGTCCCTATCTATCCCTCTCTCTGTAAAAAATAAATAAATAAAAAAAATAAAAGTTATTATTATTATTGAAAAAGAGAACAGGATTTACTGAAGATAGATTACAGTATGCAGTTGTATTAATCAACACCCAAATTCCAGTGGGGTATATCATGTCTACCACAGCCTAGAGGTGACTCTGCTTTGCCTGGTGTTGGTGTTTTCTTTGGGACACAGCCTGACCAAGCAAGTCACATGTTTGTGCCCAAGTTTTCCTCCTCTTCTTTCTTCCTATGCTCTCTTTCTGTTCCTCCAGTTAGGGCCAGAATCCTATAAAGTAATTTACATACCTTTTTCTACCAGGAGCCCTGGTTCATCCCAGCTGGGACTATTCAACCTCAAAAATCTCTCTGTACCCTCAATGCACTCCCCTCATTTAGGAAAGCATCATAATGTGCTTAAGTCATGCAGCATCTCCAAACCAACTATACTCTCCCTGCTCTTATCTCTCTACCTACCACATGTTCTACTTTGCCTCTGGAGTTATCTTTCTAGATCATTAATCCAGTTATCAGCTTTCTCTTTAACCTCAGGCAGTGTTTAAAGCTGTTTATGATCTGACTCATCCTGCCCACTTCTCTCCTCTCTGTTCTTGAATAATGATTTCATTCTGCAGTAATACTAGGCTTCTTACTGTTCTCCAATGCTCTGTTATCTTTGCATTGCAAACACTCCATCCTCTGTTTAAAAGCTCTGGTGCCTTCCTAGATCACTCTTACCTCTCCTATAGTAATCAGCTCAAGGCCTTCACCATTTTAATCACTGACACTCTCACGCTGTTATAAGATTGCTAGTCTGTTTCCCATTCAACAATATCAACGTCTAGAAGAGTTACTGATTCTCTCCTTGTGCTTGCTTTTTTTCTCTGTAGAGAATCTTCTGGGTAGCAAAACCCAATGGGGTTAGAAATAAAAGTTGGGGATGGAGGTGGATCCCATTAAAACTGTTTAAAGGAATGTCATGAACTTAAGTCAATTCAGTAAGCATTTAACTAAACAAATGATGATTCATGATGAGCTGTGATAACAAGCTCATATTTCTGCTTCTGTCTTTTATGCCAAATACCTTACTTATTTGAAGTAGGACTACCATTACTTGGAAAGCATGGTGATCTTATTTTAATTTAGTCACCACTTTTCAGATTTATCTTTATTCATCAAACCCATCATACTCTGGGTTTTGAGGATACTTGTGTCTTGGAAAGGGTTAAGGAAGGAGTTTATAAGACCAAGATCTAGGATCTTAGGGCCTGTGGAGCCTTCTCTTTCACAGTGTGAGCATTCTGTGTTGACTTGCATGACTTCTTTTGAAAATGGAATTTTCCTCACCTTTAACATCCTAAAAATGGCAGAGAAAATGATCTATTGCACTTGAAACATGACAAAAGTATATAGCAAAAAGTTTCTTCCCTAGTTTTCTTAACGTTTAATTTTTAAAAACTTTTTCATAGATTATAGGGGAATATAGCATACTGTTGTAGTCATTAAATTTTTTTTTAATTAAGTGAGAGGTGGGAGGCAGGGAAGGAGACAGACAGACTCCTGCATGTGCCCCATCCGGGACCCACCCGGCAAGACCCCTAAAGGGCAGCTCTGCCCATCTGAGCTGCTGCTCTTGATGAGAGAGAGAGAGAGAGAGAGAGAGAGAGAGAGAGAGAGAGAGAAGGGAGGGGTGGAGAAGCATATGGTCACTTCTCCTGTGAGCCCTGACTGGAAATTGAACCATGGACTTCCACATGCCGGGTTGATGCTCTACTGCTGAGCCAATTGGACAGGGCCGTAGTCATTAAATTTTGCCTATTGAATAGACTCACGTTACTCTGGTAACAAGAAGTTCCTGTCATGTATACTAGTTATGAATTTTAGCATAAAGATTCAGGCAAAATATTTTTGTGGGGGGGGTATGACAATCTAATGGGAACTCCCATTTCTCTGGCAAAGTAGAAACTAAGCTATTTGGAGTTTCTATTTTTATTAGTGTTAGTCAAACAAGTTTGTAAATATGATATATATGTTTGCTCGCTTAAATATGATATATATGTTTGCTTGCTTATAGTTTGCATTGGGTATGGGAGACAGGCTGTAGGCTTCCAGGGTCCCTATAGCCTAATGCTTAGTTTTAAGACTAAGCCTTTCTCACCCTTTTAATACTAAGATCTCAGAACTGAGCTTTTCCCCACACCCTTGACTGTTGCATGATGTGGGATGGTGCACTCTTATGAGGAATCCCATTTATGCCTCAGATGAGTGGCTTTGTATCAGAGACTTCTTTATTTGTATATTGGCTTAAAGGTTTTAATTTTCTACACTACAAAATGAAGCAGACAAGGGGCTCTCAATCTCGGTTCCTGCTATCAGCATTGCAGAGGCCTCCCTGATCCCTTGCCCTCTATGGCAAAAGCAGGTTTTCTGCTTTTCCTTTGGCTTTTCTTGTGTCTTGCCTGTCTTGGTGACAGAATGGCCCACCATCTTCCGACTGCACCATTTCTTTACTGTCTGCCCAAATTCAATGAGAACCTGCATGTGAATGGCCATGATGGTGGCCCCTGGCCATACAATTAGGCTTCTAAGTTTGGAAACATTTGATTGGGAGAAGTCTCAAGCTCCTAGGATTTGCAGACTACCAGTTTTAGAAGACATGCTCTGATGGCTCTGAAATAATACTGCTGCCCTCCAGCCCTGCTAGAATACAAAAATATCTGAGAAGCTGTTCACATGGCCCTTTACTCATACTGTCCACAGCACTGAGCCCTTTCTGAAGTCACCACTTCCCAGGACTCCCCCAGACTTTCGGGTATGGGATTCCTCCCTCCAGGCTCCTCTGATGTCTGCCTCTCAGTATCTCAGCCGCATCTCTCCTCCAACCAAGGGCAGAAAAAGGCATCCTTTCGCTTGCTTCAGAGGCATCGAGCAAAATCTCCTTAATGGATTGACGTATTTAGAAAGCAAAAGCCCTGAAAACACTCATTTTTCTACTTTCTGACATAGTGCTTTTCTTCCTTAAGGCAATGAGCTCACTAACTGCTAACGGGATAAAGTTAAAAAAAATGTGTAGGGGAAAAAAATAGTTGATATTTAAAAATGTTATTCTACTTCCCAAGTAAATGGTAAAGTTTCAAATGAAATATTTATTTTTCTAAAGATTATAAAGTGCTTTTCAGCACTGGCTTTGCATCTATCTATGGTTTACTCATGTTGTAACTCCTAAGAAATGGTTTTTATTATTATATTTTATCTACCTATACTTACTCCCATTTGAACTTCAGAACTTACTATAAGTCTTAACAACTGTTTGTTAAACTGGAACACAAAGTCAATTTCATATACTCTGAAACCAAGAAGCAAAGAAGGTACAATATAAGAAAAGCTGAAAAACCCAGATGGGATAACAGATGGGTAAGTTGTGTAAAATGTATACATAATTCTTAATTATTTAGTGAGTTGCTATATTATTCATTTGGGAATTCATGTGATCAAGGGAATGGTGTCATTCCCATATAATATAAACTAGTGTGAAAAGACATAAACATCTAGGAAGACTTAGCAAAGATAACTCACCATCTTCTAAATGGCTGCTGATCAGAGATAGCAGATGTGTAGAACAATAAGGATTTCATAGTGAAACAAGGTTTGAGAAATGCTGCATATTGTACCTGGGAAATTTAAAGTGTATATTAGCATATCTTAAGCCTCTGAGGAGTTCTACAGAAAAGAAAGCTGTTTAAATTTGTTTAACTTAGTATTTTTCAAACTTATTTGAGCATACACTATTATACATACATATATGCACACACAAACATGAACAGTATTCCTATTATCATCCAATGGAAAAAAGAATGTTTTTTTAAGTAAAAAAAAAAATCTGGGGCTAATTTTTGGTTCATAGTTCTACTTCTTAACTATTCTTTTTTTTTTTTTTTTGTCTTAACTATTTTATAGTAACTCATCTTTTACCACAGAATGAACCCTTATTCATTCTGTTAGGACTCTAATAGTTAAATATTTGATGGAAGAGTGCTGTGTATACATGGGCTTAAATGCTTGTCATTAAAATTTTATGGCTCTGGCTAGATAGTTCGGTTGGTTAGAGTGTCATCCCACAGTTCAGAGGTTGCCGGTTCAATCCCTGGTCAGGGCACATACAAGAACATATCTATGTTTCTTTCAATCCCTTTTATTTTCTTTTTCTCTCTCTCTTTTCCCCCATTCTCCTCTCTCTAAAACTAATAAATACATCTTTTTAAAGTGTATGCATATACTTACCTAGGCTATTGCCTTTTCCTACCTCCTTGTTTCTATGAATTTAGAATAAGTATACCTTTTAACCTCTTCTCTTTTTATTCTTTTTCTTCCTTCCTTTCCCTTCCTTTCTTTCTCCCCCCCCCTTTTTGATACTCACCAGTGAAGGAAATACTTTTACATTAAACTTTGAAGGCTTTGCAACCTTCAAATACTTTTTAGCTGTTTGAGCAAGCTTGAGAAGAGGCTACAAGAGACAGCCCTGCTTTGTTCAGTTTTTGAACATAATATTATATAATAAATGATCATGCGTTTTTCAGAATCCTGGTCAAAGAGGCTAGAAGTGAAAGACAAATCCACATAACAGTGGGTCCCCTTTAATCGTTCCCATTCTATTGATGGGCAGGTGCCTGGGTTTACCTTAGATACGGATGAACAGCCAATTCCTTCCCAGTTAGAGTCATTTTCCTCTTTACTTTGGCCCCTGGAGCAGCGAGTTCCTTCACACTGTCCTCCACCAAGCAAAGATAGTTTACCTGATTGTGAGCACCTGATAGCCAATGGGTAATTTGGCTTTCTGTCTCTGGGACCACATCTGTCTTGATTATTGGGCCTTATCCCCCAAATTTCTGATTCAGTAGTTTGGGGATAGGGTCCAAGGATTTGCATTTCAACAGGTTCGCAAGCATTGTTGACACTTTGGTTCCTGGACCATACTTTGAGAAGCTCTGTGCTATACAAAACATGAAAGGCCTTTTTATCCAAGTCTCTTCCATCTCTGTTCTAGTATCTCCTCCTCTGTCTGGGAAGAGAATTCACGTGAATCTGTTTATTGTGCAGGTAATTTTAAATCAAGGGGAAGCTAATAGCATCATTTCCTTTTAGGTGTAAGCTATTTTCCTTTCACGTGGGGTGAACAGTGAAGTTTGTTCTTTAGATCATAAAACGGATGTTTTACCAACATTTGGCTCAATGTGACTTTTTTCTTGTTTGCAACTGCTTAAACTCATAGGGGAGGTGGGGCAAGTGGTTTAAATTGCCTCTATGTCTTCTCCCCATCCCACTTTTGCCCTTCTGTTATTAAGCAACAAATTTTCTCTTGCCCAGCTTCTCAGAGATGTTGCATGTTGTGATTTTTCTGTGTCAGTAGTTTTCTAAGAATTTCAACTTTTTGTAATAGAAGGTGCTTGTATCAAGATTAGATATTCCAATATCTGCTTTCCTACAGACAGAACTTTCTGGAGCCTTTTAACACACGGGGAAGTGGCAGGTGTTTTTATATCTGTATATATAATTTATAGTTCACTGATACCAATTCATGATACCAGAATGCACATTTATCACAGAATTGTAATATAAGGACATGTTTTTGGACCAGTTTCCTTATCTCCAAGCAAAATAATCACATTTTTTTCTACTGTGTAAAAACAAAAAATAGGAATAATAATTTAACAATCAAGAAAAGAAAATTTATACTTTTCCTTTCCTTTAAATTAAGCTATAATTGACATAGAATATTATATTAGTTTTAGGTATATAACATAAGAATTGGACATATGCATGCATTATGAAATGATTATCAGAATAAGTTTACTTAATATCCATCACCATACATAGTTACAAATTCTTTTTCTCGTGATGAGAACTTTTTTTTTTTTAAGTGAGAGGAGGGGAGAAAGACTCCCGCATGCACCCCGACAGGGATCTACCCAGCAACCCCTCTCTGGGGTCGATGCTCAAACCAGTCTCCATTGGCTGTGGGAAGAGAAGAGGGAGAGAGGAGGAGAGGGATGGGGAGAGAAGCAGATGGTCACTCCTTCTGTGTGCCCTGACTGGGAATCTAACCCAGGACATCCATATGCTGGGCCGATGCTCTATCCACTGAGAAGAGTAGTGTGATGAAATCTCATGCTGTCCTGCTCTGTCCTGCTCTGAACCTGAATCATCCCTTTGTCTAGAACAGGGGTCCCCAAACTTTTTTACACAGGGGGCCAGTTCACTGTCCCTCAGACCATTGGAGGACTATAAAAAAAACTATGAACAAATCCCTATGCACACTGCACATATCTTATTTTAAAGTAAAAAAACAAAATGGGAACAAATATAACATTTAAAATAAAGAACAAGTAAATTTAAATCAACAAACTGACCAGTATTTCAATGGGAACTATGCTCCTCTCACTGACCACCAATGAAAGAGGTGCCCCTTCCGGAAGTGCGGCGGGGGCCGGATAAATGGCCTCAGGGGGCCGTAGTTTGGGGACCCCTGGTCTAGCGTATCCACTCTGTCTATGCTCCCCGAATAGGTGGGGCTTATTCATTCAAATTCCATCATTATAGAGATTTCCTCCTCCCTGTTTCAGCTCTTGGAAGCTTTGAGCAATCTAGAATGTTCAGGGAGGCCCAAGACCACGTTATCTCTGGAAGCTGAGCAGCTCCATTAAAGAAATGAATGAATGGCTGACCTGTGGTGGCGCAGTGGATAAAGCGTCGACCTGGAAATGCTGAGGTCGCCGGTTCGAAACCCTGGGCTTGCCTGGTCAAGGCACATATGGGAGTTGATGCTTCCAGCTCCTCCCCCCCTTCTCTCTCTCTGTCTCTCCCTCTCCTCTCTAAAAAAAAAAAAAAAAAAGAAATGAATGAATGAATGAGAATTGTTCAACTCTCAAATACTTATCATTAATTCTGTCATATATTTAGAAAATTTCTTAAGCATTTACTACAATCCTACATGATTATTTGAATGTTGTTATATTTGTATTTAACATCAACTTTCCCAGGAAAGTAGAGTTCATTTAGTTTTGTGCCTCTGGCAGTCAGCACAGAGCTTGTATCTACTTGTTAAATGTACATCATAATACAAGCAATAACCATTGTTTTGCATGAGGAAATTATGATCAAAATATCCTACTAAAGTCATAACCTTCTGGGTTATCTCACTATCATCTTTTCCCACTCAGATTAGTTGGTTTTAGCAGACTTGGGGTCCGAATATCATTTAGCTTGACATGAAATTGGAATCACCTAATTTCATACTTCATGTGTTTGCTCTTCACTTAGTTGAGAATAATGACCTGCTTCAGGTCCTGTTCTAAGTAATTTGTGTAAAATAACTCTTTAGTACATGAGATAGGTATAATTATTACTATAGTAATTAGTACCTTGTCACCCTCTTGTGCATGTGGTAAGACCTTGGAGCCACATCTGGCCAATGATTGATGAGGGGAAAGTGCTGCAGGTCACTTCTAGGTGAGTGCACTTGCCAGAGACAAACTTCCTGAGCTCTTGCCCCACTGCTAGGGTGACTGGCAGCATTCCCCATCGTGACTGCTGTGTCTGTCTACCTGGTTCCTTGCATTTGATGTGCAACAGAGCCCCCAGCTGATCTGTGATGAGCATGTAGTGCTAGCAAGAAATAATCCTCATTTGCTTTATAAAATTCAGATGTGTGAGTTTTTTACTGTAGCACACTTCAGATCAGCATGACAAATCAAATTAGCATCCCCATGTATAGTTGAGGGATCGGGCAGAGCGTGGGCAATCACACTTTGTCCATCGCACCACCAGTGTGACGTGGTCCTGTGGGATCCCGATCAGATAGTCTGCCCACACAAGCCGCACTCTGCCCTGGGCTTCGCTGCTCCAAATTCCTTATAGCCATCTTCTGCCTCTGACACGTTTTTCTCATGCACACAGAAACACTCAGCTGGATATATTCAAAAGGAGAAGTGGCTAATAATATAAAGAACCTTTTTCATAGGGCCAAACCTCAGAGAACCATTTTTCTCTCCTGACTGAATACTCTGTCATTTTAATGGGACAATCATAGTTTCACAAATCATTTAGTTAGGACAATTTCTGGGATAATTACCTTGTCAGTTAAATTTTAAAATATTGAAATTAAGGTTGAAGTTTGAAAATTATTCACAGCTTTCGCTCTCTCCCTGTTTTAGAAAACCACCAATAACATCCAGAAATACATGAATACTCTGATACTATAAACCTGAGATCAAATGAAGTGTAATCAATTTTTCACGGTGGTTAAAAGGCCCGTGAAGAAAAGCATGTTTCAGCTGACTACAGAGGCAGGGGCTTATTATTATAATATAAAGTGGCTTCAGTATATTTGCCAAAGTAAATTATTTGAGAAATTAGTAAAAATGATGTTTTTTTTTACCATGACCCTCTTTTGATGTTTATAATATTAATACACACAAATATAAAGTGCTTTACAGTAATTCATTACTGAGCTTTTCACCGTAGGAGCAAAGGTCAAGAAAGGATAGGAAGCTGCTGGCTGTATTTTCTTTATAGTCGATCACGTAGCAAGAAACCCCTTTCGGGAAGCCTTCAGGGCCTCCCCGCCTTGTAGAATAGTGCTATGTGTGGTTAACTTTAATAAAATAAATGGAAATAATCGGTTGCTCGGTCATACTAGCCACATTCCAAGTGCAGCTCTCCGGTAAGGAGGCGGGCTATCCTGATGACGTGTGTGGAGAGGTAGGCAGGCGTATGCGAGGAAGCGCCCACGGAGGGGCGTTTCCAGCACTCTGTCCAGGGAAGTCCTGTCTGGGATCCTTTCTGATATGAGTCTTGACAGTTCAGTCCTGAGAAAATAGGCAAATCAATGCGAGAAGAGCCCTGAAATCAGAGGCAACATGGCAAGTCCTGATAGAGACTTGCGAAATCCTTGATGCGTCTGTGAAATTAGAACCAGTGTCTAAAAAATAAAGAACCAGTGCTGTTTTACCAGGGACTAATATGTAATGAGCCTTCAGGATACATGAGGGCCAGATACTGGGGGCATTATAATGCAACCCCCTTGCGTTTTATTCTGTAAACTAAGCAGGAAGCATGAAGGTCTTAAAGCAGGTGAATGATAAGGTCAGCTCTGCCTTTTAGTGAGTTCACCCGGCCGTGGTGTGCAAACTATATTCAGGTGGAAGACTACCAATGGCCTGATCCAGGGAAGAGGTGCCTTACCTGGGGCAGAGATGCAGGGAGTAGGTGACAGATAACGACCTGTGCCACAGGTAAAATGGGCAAGGCTTGTTCAGAGATTAGACATGGGGGTGAGAAAAAGGAAGATAGCAAGGATGGCTCCCAGATTTTTATTATGTTGGTATTTTCTGCTTACATAGTACATTATAGGAGAATATATAGGAAATTTATTGACTACAATACAGACGGTCAATAAAACCTTTTTCAACAAAACGGAATATATTTTGGATGAAAGAAATAGGAAAATGCCTGACCAGATGGTGGCACAATGGATAGAGTGTTAGATCGGTACACAGAGGACCCAGGTTTGAAACCCCGAGGTTGCTGACTTGAGCATGGGCTCATCAGACTTGAGCAGAGGTTCACTAGCTTGAGCAAGGAATTGCTGGCTTGAGCATGAGATCATAGACATGACCCCATGGTCGCTGGCTTGAGCCCAAAGACACTGGCTTCCAGCCCAAGGTCACTGGATTAAGCAAGGGGTCACTTGCTCTGCTGTAGCCCCCACCACCCCCAGATCAAGGCACATATGAGAAAGCAATCATTGAACAACTAAGGAGCAGCATTGAAGACTTGATGCTTCTCATCTCTCTCCCCTCCAGTCTCTCTATCCCTATCTGTCCCTCTCACTGTCTCTGTTGCAAAAAAAAAAAAAAAAAGGAAGTGATTAAGTTAAAAAATGGACAAATAGCAAATTTTCTCAATCACATAAAAGTGGAAGGCTGTCTAGGATGCACACTTCAGCTCACAAGTTGCTACCCACATTTAGACCTCCAGGTGGAACTTTTGTTTAAAGAAGTGGCCCTATTGCATTTTTCAAAAAATGTTGGTAGAGGCACCTTAGACAACTTGTGTTGATTCTGACATAGCCAACCCGAATGGCTCACAAATAAATAAGTTAAGAACAATTTTGCATTTGGCAATTTCTCAAGTGGGCATTGCAGGGATACAGATTAGCCTCAACATTCCCAGTCCTTGCTTAACTACAACCAGTTCTTGACTCTTTATGATTAGATCAATTAATATTTACTCAGTGACTATTATGTTTAAAATTGCTGTAAATAATTGTAAAAAGAAAAGCAATTCCAAAGACTTTGAATCACCCCACATTTTCCAAATATTCCTTTTTTGTTGTTAAAACCTCTTCCCTAGTAGACATTTTCAGAGCCATTAACAAGTGATTCCATTCAATCATAATATGTTTATCTAATGCCCACTATTATTAAATATAATGCTAGAAACTACGGACAAAGAAGAAACGTGTTTGGTCATTGGCCATTTCTGATCTTATGCAACTGTCATTCAAATGTATTTTTACCTCCTCTTCCCTTCCCTGCCCTCTTCTGGTAGATATAAAAATGTTTTCTGAAATAGACCAAAGGCAGGTAGTTGGAGAAGAAATTGTCTGTCATTATTATCTGTAGCATCAGTCCCTTATTAAGAAAATAATGGCTAGAATAGCAGAGACAGCTATAAATAGTAGTGGGTGGGAGAACTATCTTGTAATTTTCTAAGAAAAATATCAAAAACATCACGCAGCCCAAAGGGGAATTTTTGGTACACTCCTTGGTGCTTTGGAAAAGAAGGAAATTATAATGATTCATAAAATATTGAGCAAGAACAAAAGAGTTTTGCCTGAATTTTAGAGCCTTCTGTGAATCTTTTATGAAACATCATAGACTTCAACACATAAAATACCACCTAGTTATGTTTCCCCATACATTTACTTCTAATACCCTAGTTCCTATCTTTGTTTTGTTTTTTTTCCTTATGAGATTTCTCATATCTGATCATACACTAGAAGTAGGGAGCTTTCTTGAATAATCCTATTTTTAAATTGTGGGGAATTTGATTCCAATTATAAGTCTGGAAAAAAAATTATTGTTTTCTGTAAAAAGTACATTCATGTTGTTTTATGTAACTGTAGTTCATAACATAACTCACAGGGAGAAGTAACTTTTATTTTCAGAAAGTATATGCTATGGAAAAATACAAATATTGTAATTATTTTAGATGCTTCTGTATTTTGTTAAAAATAACCAAATTTGGAAATGGACAAAACTGGTTGACCTTTCAAGGTCATGCTAAACATATACTAAAAGGTTTATTATCTTAAGGTTTAGTACCATTTCATTCTCCAGAAGAATATAACTATTTATTATTTTACACCTCTATAAAGTTACCTTATAGAAAACTGATCAGCACCATATATATATATATATATATATATATTTTTTTTTTTTTTTTTTTTTTTTTTTTTTGTCCAAAAGAGATGGAAACAATTTCTATCCAGTAAGGAAGATAACTCAAAAGATTATGATTATTATTTTCAAATAAGGCATGAACCATATTGTATCTAATTTAGCAATCTTTTATCAGCTTTTGTTTTTGTCAGTCTTTCATAGCCTTTTTAAACCAGCTTGGTCATACTGCCGGTTCTCTCTTTAATGAATTAAAACTTTGCAAGTGTTCTCTATCTCTGTAAAAATTACATTTATTTTGTTGTTTCTAACATTTTGAGAGATGTAATGGCTAATTTAGATGACAACCTAAAATTAAATAATGATTTAGTTATTTTGTTTACCACCAAACCCATTGTGATGAAACACATACATAAAGATCCCATTTCTGGAACTGTTTGTGCATAAGGCTAAGGTGATTTAGTCCTCCGAGGAAAGAGAACATTAACAGGGGCCTAGAAGGTGCGGAATTCAATTCTTTGCATAAAAGGATCTGTGTAGAAGCCAGACAGAGCCAGACAGCCTGGGCTTTTTAGCTGACAGTAAGATTGTGTAGCTTGCCCTGGTTGTCTGCTTTTACAAACATTGCATGCTTGGGAAGTGGCAGATTATGTGTAAACCGACTTGCCAAAAGGCAAAGTATTACCATGTATTTATTCCTATTAATAAACACTGTAAACAAATATGCCTTTAGGGGGAAAATATAGTTTAAAAAAAAGAAAATAAGAATTGCGTTGGTGGCTATTGGATCCTAACCATTCAATATTAGCATTTCAAGTTTTTGAAATTACGGGAACTGCTTATAAACCTTTTCCAAGAATTTCATAAAAATTGTCCCCTAAAATAGAAGTCAGCGCATTAAAACAACTTTTAAGGTTGTGGCTAAGTTTCGGTTCTTGTTATCTTTCTTATCTTCTTTTCAGACCAAATCAGATGTAAAATATAATCCAAATATTAATGCTTATCAAATGTTGATTTATATTTCCTCTGTTCATCTTAAAATAATCATCTAAAAATCATCATGGACAATGTTATGTGCCAACAGGCAGTATTCTTTTCTCTGGTTGTTTGTACCTTTAAGAAACACTAAAACTATAGTTCCATGCAAAAGAGCGTTCTATGACTGAGT
This sequence comes from Saccopteryx bilineata, assembly GCF_036850765.1. Classification (NCBI taxonomy): domain Eukaryota; kingdom Metazoa; phylum Chordata; class Mammalia; order Chiroptera; family Emballonuridae; genus Saccopteryx; species Saccopteryx bilineata. Next base: position 20,654,748 of record NC_089492.1, on the reverse strand, counting down.
TAACTATCAAGAGAGCTGCATATTGGTATTTGTCTTGAAAATAAAATTTTTTGTTAATTATAAAACATTTTAGAGTTTGTTTTTGAAGTTAGAATGGGTGAGGGCGGGAAGGCTTAAAGGAGGAAGTTGAAGTGGCTTCAATATTCGAGCGCTTGTAGTCTGGGAGTGTGCCTTGTTAAAATGATGTGTCCCTCTTTAAACTTAATTCATGGTAACTAAAATATATTTACTAAGAGTTTGTTAAAGTGTGAAGGACTTTGACTGGAATCAAAGAAAATGCTCCCGGAAGTTTTGTTCGTACCAAACTTTAGTTTCATGAAATAACGTTTAGAGTGGCAAAGAAACGGTGCATCGTCAAGAATCCTGTGTCTTCAAAAGCAAACAACAATCTACTTCCTTTTGGACATTTAGATGCTACTAAAGTAACTGTGGTGGGAAGGCATCAAGTGAGAAAGGCTTCCCCATGCGTGTGCAGTGGACAACGTCCACCCAAGATATCCAGGAGAGTTTAACTACCGTCTTTAAATCTGAGACTGTCCAGGAAACCACGGCAAGCTGGCACCGATTCAGAAAAGAGTTTTTTCACTGTGTTTGAGAAGACTGAAGCCCTAATTGCCATCATCTGTCTGTAACGTACGAGTACTTGGCAATCTACTTTAGTTGTGTTTTTCAGTGATGCTACACAATTGTCATTGCCCATGAGGTGACTCGCACACATGTTGGAAGTGTGATTGCTGGATGACAGGGCAAGACAGCTGCTGCTGGCAAAAGCAAAACAAAACAACAACAAAAAAAGTAAAAAACCCTCATTGATAAAATAGCATTGGCTAATTGCTGGATTACGAGTTAAAGGGCAGTGCATCTCAGGAAAAACTAAACCAATTTTCATTCTCTGAAACGTCTGTGGGTCACTGAAGTTCACTTTATTTGGGTTTTCAAGTTTCTTATTTTATTAGGCATCTAACGCAAGCTGTCGTTCCCTAAGCGCTTTCTTAGAAGTAACTCTGTTAACTAACAAGTTACTTAAAAGCTGTACTGTTAACAAATAACCAAAGACTTTCCACCGAATAAATGAGCTTATTGTAAAAAGTCATAGTGGGGCTAATGTAAGTTTCTCCTAAAATTTTAATAAAATTTTACTAAGATAATGGCAAAAAATTTTTTGTTAAGGGTATTAAAAATGAATAGTGAAATAAAATGCAACAACGAAAGGTTCAGAATATATTCCGAAATTAGAAAAAAAAAATTATAACTAAGTAACCTTCTAACTCAATCAACTGGACATTTGTGGAAAAATTGAGTTGGCTCCAAATTTTAACTCTCTTTTGTTCTTTAGTCCTCTTGCACGGTTCTGAATCCAGAATCAGTGCTCAGCAAAGGTGAATTTGTTCACTCGGAAAATCACTCATACATCCTTGGTAAAATCCTGCATTTTACTGGGCATATCTTCAGGAATTTATAAGAGCCTATTAAGAGAAACTAAGACTGCTACAGTTCCTGTGGTATTCCTTATTAGCATAACAAAGTGCACGCTGTCTTTTAAAAAATATTTCTTAACATTTAAGAAAATGAGAAATATTTTTTGAACTGCCTAAAAATGACTAAGTTGGGGCAGATTTTTACAGAGGAAATTTTTCAAGGGAGATTCAAATATCAGCTTCAGTCAGGTGAGTTCTCTGACTTTATCACTGTTGAGCTATAACAAAATCATACTGGCTTACTTAATGGGTATATTATCTTATTTCTGATGGCGTGCCTTGGAGCTCTGAATGGAGTAATAAGCAAAATAGTAGTGCCTCAAAAAATGGTAGTGGAAAACATTTCATCAAGAAAATAGAGCTTTCGGGGACTCTTGCTATCACATTACACAAGTACCAACATCTAGGTCTACATGTCTGCTGTGCCGACTAATGTGAACTATTCATTTCATTTTTAAATTCACCCTCTGCACTTGGCCATAAGATCCTATTTCCATTCACCTACTCACCCATTAAAAAACATTAATTACCCTGGCTATTTTCTCTTCCCTCTTGCAAGATGAGTAAGGCCTTCCCTAATGCATCACCCTCCGTCGTAAAGGAACATGTCATCTCTCCTATTCTAAAACGAAAGAGAACACCAACAAACGCTCTGTTCACTCAGCCTCTCGTCCCAGTTATCGCTTTTGTTCATGATCCCCTTTATAGCAAAACTTCTGATTGTTTCTAAACTTAGTTCTCCAAACCTCTCTTCCTATTTCCTCCTTATTCGAATGGGCTTCCCCACCCAGCTCGCCAATGAAACTGCTCTTGTCAAGGTGCTATTGGCCAGGGACAGCTCTGTGGGCATGCCACCCGAGCAGTTACACAGGGCACAGAATTTCTTCAATCCTGTCACCATCCTGAAATTCTTAATTTTGGACAAGGGGGCCCTCAATGTTCAATCTGCTCTGGGCCCCACAAATTACATATATATATATATAACTTCCTTCCTTGCCAGTGATCTTCATGGTGCTAAGGCTAATGACCAACCTCTGTATTTACTCTACTTGACCTATCAGCATGTTCTAAGTCACTGATTCATGCTACAATTTTGTTTTCCTTGGTTTCCATGATACCTTACCCTCTTGGCTTACCTTCTACCTCACAGGCCCTCTGTCCTTGGTTTCTGTTGCTTTGTCTCCTCATTTCCCTGATTTCACATATTGGGCACGTTTTCTTCTCTAACTCTGCACTCCAGAGCTTATCTCAGCCAGTCTAGTGACTTTAAATACCATCTGTATTCTAATGCTATCCAACTCCCAACTCCCGACTCACAGATCTAAGAGTACTTGACTTTTTCATTTGGATTTTAACAGTAGCTTGTCCAAAATTTAACTCCTTTGCTTCCCCACTCCAAACCTGATCTATTTAATCTGTCCTACCAGTTGCTCAGACCAAAAATTCATGGAATAATTCTTGACTCTTCTCTTCCTCTCTCATTCTATAACCAGGCCATCGGGTTTGTTGTATTTTCAAAACGATCTGTGAATTTTAACTGCTTTTCTGCTCCTCTCATCTCTTGCAGGAATTACTAAATTAGCTTCCAACCTGGTCTCCTTGCTTCTACCCTCGTATCTTCATCTCATGATTTATTCCATAGAAGAGAATGGTCTCATTAAAAGATAAATCAAATAACACTTCTCTGCTCAAAACACTAAAATACTTCTCTGCATCAGACAGAATAAAAGACACAATCCTTAGCAGAGCCTACAATGTCCTAAATTATCTGATTTCCTTCTACCTCCTGTTTTAGCCTCTGAGTGAATTTCTAAATACCCTTCCCCTGGTTTACTCTGCCCTAGCCACATTGGCCTCCTTACAGTTTCTCAAATTTATCACTGTATACTATCTCACCTCAGGGCCTTTGCACCAGCTGATAGCTCTGCCAGTTCCTCTTTTAAGTCTTGACTCAAATGAAGGCTGTACTGTTTAAGCTATTAAATATGACATCCATCCTCCCCTCCTCTCCTTAACTTTGCTTTATTTTTTTCTCCAAAGCATATCATCTTGTAACATGAAATGTTATTCATGCATTTGTTTCTTGTATATGTATATTTATTGTCTATTTCCCTTCTACATAAATAGGTGTCTGGGCCTGCTTTCTTTCATTGGGATCATCCAAATGCCTGGAGTAGTGCCTGCTACATAGTAAAGGTTCAATTAATATTTGTTTAATAAATGAATGAAGCCTGGACTTGTACTAACTATGTCATCACCAAGAACAAAATAATGGCAACAATAATTTCACTGGAGAGAAAACATCATTGAGGTAAATGTAAAAACAAAATTATAGAAACAAACCATCATGATGATATCAGATTGAGTTTTGTAGGATACGTCAATTCCTTGGGTAGAAAGAAAATATGTAAGGAAGTTTCAGTTTAGAAGAAAATACCGTTGGTTGTATATTACATTAAAAGACATTAATGTGTAAGCATAATGAGGGCAGACATTGCTTACACTTAAGAGGTGGTACTTACTCTAAGAAAAAAGTCTATGATGTATTTGTGGGTTTTCAGTTCTAAACATTCCTGGGAAATTGCTTATAGTTTAATATTGCAGTTTTAATTTGGTAATTCACCTCCTATTTATGTAAATAATTAAAAACTTTCTCAGTCCTAGCCAGATAGCTCTGTTGGTCAGAGCGTCAGCCTGAGACACAAAGGTTGCAGGTTCGATCCCTAGTCAGGGCACATACAGAAACAGATCAAGTCTTTCTCTCTCTCCCCCTTCCTCTCACTCTAAAATCATTAAAATTAAAAAAATAAATAATTTTAAAATTTCAATTATATTTTCTAATAGCTCTTGCTATCCCAGTCTCTACTGCTTACCTTAAGAAAAAAATTTAATATTTGTTAATTGTTCATTGTTAGTGAGCAGGAAGTTGGGAGAGCAGATTGTTACCTCATCTAACAACTTCTGTACAAATACTGCAATATATGAAATGCGACTTACAGATTACTGGCATCCTGAATAGACTGAAGAGTGTTACAAAACTAGCACACAATTTCTTTATAAAATCACTTATTTCCATTTAAAAAAATCCTTTTCCATTAAGATGATCAAGTCTAACATGAAAAGCCCCTCCTTTCCCATCTACTGTCCTACTTGACTTTCCCTCCCTGTTAGTTACACTCTAAAATATGACATGGAGAGGGATACGAGGACATTTTGGATGTGACTAAATATTAACTTTTGTAACTTTTAAGAGTTTTCGAGATTTTTTTGTTGTTGATGTTCACACCAGCGTGTTGAGAAAAGAAAAATTGTACTTGGCGTTACAATGATGGAGAACAACAGTACAAAGTAATTAGCAATAAGCTAAAAAAAAAAAATTTGAGAGCTTATTTTTCCTCTGTGTAAATAAATGTTTAGCGTCTAAAGCAAATTTGGCTCGGGAAGTATCAGGCGGGTGCGGCCGCCACAGGGCTCTCGGACTTGCTGGCAGAGGGGAGATGCCCAGGGACCCGAGACAGAACCCAGAGAACCTCAGCTAACCTCAGCCCCCTGCCCAACGTCCTCCCTGCCCGTTACCAGAGGCCACTACTGCTCCAGCTCCAGGGGCCGCACTCTCTGTCTATGGGTGGAATCATTCTGAACAAGTGTTTTGTTTAGCTTGCAGTATTTTTTTTTTTAAAAAAGGCGGTCACTACCATTAAAAATTAGATGCCATATAAAATTCCCTCTGTCCAGTTTTTCTTGAACAGTGAAAATCTGGGAACACAAGTCAGCTCCGCAATATTCTTAGAGCCGAGTTAAGGCAACCTTCATCCAGGCTCCAGAAGTCTCCACCTAGCTGGCTCCACCCCCACGGGTTACTTGTCTGCCCTTTTGTGCAACTGAGTTTCTGAGTCCCCCTCAGCCCTCAGCGGGGGGGGGCCAAAAGGTGAGGGCGAGGTCACAGTGCCACTCACAGCCTCCCCCCTCCAACACGGGAAAGAGCTGATGGCCACATATTTCCCCATACAAGGGGTTCTGACAGTCCTGTGTGAGAACAAAGCATATTCAACTTTATCTGAAAAATGGTCCCTGATACAAGAAGCACAGATTCTGTGTAAGGGGGAAAAATCACAGTAAGTGTTACTAGCATACTCTTATCCACAGAATGTTGCCTCCAGCTTTTAAACAAGCTTCTTACAGTTATGGGTCACATCCCTCACTCAAAGCCTGTACTCTGCTGTTTTCAAAACAAAGGAGAAAGAACTAGAAAAAATGAATACAGCGTTTGTTCATTTAGGTTCTCAAAAATGAGAAGTGAAAATTGTGCAAGGAGGGTAAACGTGAATTAATTTTAAACTTTAAAAACAAATATTCTGAAGCATATATGTATATATGCATTCTGAGATATGTATATATGTTATGTCCTGAACTTTTTGTTTTTCCTGCTGGTTAAAACCACTTGGGTGTGTCTTCGCAAATCCTTTCCTACCTGGATTTCTGCCTCTCTCCTCTTCAAAATCATCCTTCAGGACACCTCCTCTGATTAACTTCATTTTAAGCAAACAAGCAAGGCATGTAATATATTAAGAGAAACTTCTTGAAGTGACTTATTAGGATCCTCACATCATATTCATGTGGGTACACTGAATTGAATCAAGGTTAAACTTCAATAGCTAGAGTTTTTACATATTATAACAGTCACTACCCAATACTCAACACTCAATACTTGATACTCAATAAATGTTTTTGAAATAAACACAAGTTTTATTGTTAATCTTTCTAAAAAAAACTAGCATATTTTCTTAACACAAAATTTATCAATAAAAGATTGATTGATTAAAGGGGGGATAAAAAGCAGAGCAAAACAAAACAAGTTGAGAGAATCAAGATTTTTCTCAATCTTTGTCATATATTTTAAATGATTTGATTTCACCGTCTCCATTCATCAGAGCCTGTCTATGTTACAATGGTGTGTATTTCCTATTGCTCCACAGATGAAAAAGTGAATCCATAAACCATACCAACACCATGATGTATAACTGGTGGTAAAACTTTATTATTCAAGTTTAGATGTAACAGACATCTTTGCTGCCTGAAGATTGTTTGCATAAGAAATACACCAAGAACATGTTTGTGAGTAGAAATGAACATGCACTATGAAAACAAAATTAAATAAAACAAAAAAAAGAATTCCATGTGTTGTAAGAACAGAACTATTATAGTCAACATTCTAATATTCAAATCAGGACTACAAATTGAATTTTTTCTTAGCAACATGAAATCATTCCATACGAAAGACATTTGCTGCTGGTGAATATTGCTATAAGTTAATTTTACATTGGCATTTTGAGATGTTCCCCCCACCCACCCAATTAATCCATGTTGTCAAATTGTCCACCCTAAAGAATTTGGCATGTCTTATTGTGATAGTTGCCTTGTTGGTAGCCATTAAAAAACTATGGTTTTATCAGCCTTGTAATAGTTTTGCCTCTTCATAGCCAACACTATAGGCTGTCTAATTATGGTATATACAGCTCATCTCTAACATGAATGACCCCAACCTTTCCTGGCCTTTGGGAACTGAGAGTTTAAATAAGTCCCTTGGCCATATAATAATACTTGGCACTCCCATGGTGCCTTTCAACCAAGGATCTCAAAGTGCTTTACAAACAAGTACTACATTACCATTATTATTATTATTATTAATATTATTATTATTAATATATATTTTTTTCCATTTTACAGGTGAGGAACCTGAGGCACAAAAAGAAAAAGTGATTTGCTGCAGGTCATATAATGAAACAACAACCAGGGGTAAAACCAGAACACAGTTGTGGGACGTATGGATCTTGCAGGACCGTTTTCTCCGATGAAGGCTACACACAATCTCCATGAAAAGTCACTCTCGCTCGTCTCTGGTGCAGGACGGAGTGCAGCTTCCAGCTCTACCTTTCCATTCAAGAGAACAACACATAAGCACACAGTATCCAGTTTCCATGTGTGGGTCAATGTTGAATTTCACATTTTCTTCATCCCTGACTCGACACACTTCTGCCCTAGCATCTTCCAGAGGTCCTAATTACTGCAAATAATCGTGGATGCCTTCTAAACAATGGCGCCACTGTCAGGAACACCTTGAGTCCACTGTCTACGAAACAGTAATTGGAAAACCAAAAGGAAGTGCTCTTCAAAGAAGCCATGCCTTCTGCCCTTGGCCAAATCTTTCTTTGGGAAAATAACACAGCCCTTCTAGGTCTTGATGTACGTCTTTCTATTCTCTTCTCAAGAACAGTAGCCTGCTGATAGATAGAATTCCACCTAACAGTACCTACCTTTGGTTAGCATATTTAGTTTCATATTCAGGTTGAATTACAGTTCCTCCATTTTCTCCTGTGACCTAGGAGTGTAAGGTTTCACCAAGGATGCCTTGTGTTTTCTGCCATGGCCCTCAATCCAAAGACAGGAAGCTGTGAGCTCACGTGAACCTTAGGCAAAAGGCTGGCCTACAGCCTGGAAGCTGAACACTAGCTTCTTTACTTCCTGTGTCCATCTATGGATGACAGACAGTCCCCCTCCAGAGGTGCATTCCTGTTCGCTAACTCAACAGGCAGGCAGTTCAGAGGTCTCAAGACAGGTCACCTTGTGATGTTTTGCAGCCACACTGCACGAGGCTGATAATTATTTTAATAGCAGTATTGATACACTTCAATTCATTACGAAAAATGTATATCCTCAGACATTTTAAACTATATATACATTTAATGTTTTGGAGCTGTATTTGCATTGGATCGTAATAGATTATGTGCACGTGTGCAGTCATTAATGTGCTACCACAGGCTTCAACAAAGAGCTGTTAAAGATCATCACCTTTTTTTCTTCCTCTCATTCATATTACCTTAGAAAAGAATCCCCCTGCTTGTTTTCTAAAAATCTACCTTTACTAAAAGAGAACAGTTTAGAGCAAAACATCACTAACTTCAAAGTTGACTTTTTAAAAGAACATCTCAATATGTCATGTGGAAAGAAAGGCACGCGCTTTCCCTTATGAGCTACAGTTAACGTGTGAGTGTCCAGAACTCCATCCCTTTCGCATGACTTAGCGTCGTGTAGTGTCTCTCGATCCACAACCTTGGGAGGTGGGCTGGCTCTTTACAATTTTTCTGTCCCAACAACATTATGGATATAGAGCTGAGAGGTGAAGGGAGAAAGAGAAAAGGGAGAACGAGAATGTATAGGCTGGTCCTGGCTTAAAGTTTGATCAAAAAGTGATTCAGAATACAGACAAGGAGTTTTAAAAGACTTAAACAGTTTTTAAATGGCATACAGTTTTAGTTGGCATATAGTTTCCATCTTAGGGGAAGCCTTTTTCAAGAGGGGAAAATTCCTAAACCACCTTGAAAACCTCAAAAAAAAATTTTTAAATACCTAAATAGCACATTTAAAAATCACAACTTCAAACAAAATGACTCAGACATCTTAAAACCAAGTAAAAATAACAACCAATCATTTTTGTAGTATATTTTTAAAGATGGTACAAACACTTTCATAAGTCCAAAAATAAGGGATATTTTAGTGTTATGGTAGATTTTCATCTTTTTAGAAAAGCCCTGCCTCTTCTCCATCAAAATATGTATAACAACAAAAACAAAATGAAAATGAAATAATCAATAATAAAGGAATAAGATCTAGCATGTCAATGCTATCCAAGAATATTCTACCAAAAGTAGATTGACCATATATTCCGAGAATAAGCGCTATGTATTTTCCAATACTAAACATTACTACCAAGTCTGTCTGAGAAAAAAAAAATCACATGAAAATAAAAAGGCCCACATGCCAAAAGTGAACAACCTATTTGTGTCTGATATACTGAAGAAAATGCTGATGGAGTCATTTTGGCCCAAAAGTTATACCTGTAATATTGCCCAACTTAACCAAACTTCCGGTATTTTGCTGATTTGAGCAGTCCACATTTAATGTTGCTTGAGGATTGCTAGAGTGCCCTTGGTTGCCAGTCATTTTGCTAAGAAAACTAAATACTGTCTTATCATTTGGGAAACCTCTTCTCTTCTTTAGCTATTTCCTTGCCACCTCTCAAGTCTGCCTGTACATTTGAGATGCATTCATGAATTTCCTAAGAAAGATACATTACACCACGTCATTTGAATGTCAAAGCTCCTCATTCTATCTCTTTATTTCAGTTTATGTGAATATTTGAGCTACGCAACAGGTAAGGTAAGAATAGAGCCCTTTAAAAATGAAACCGAAGCAGAAAGCTTAGTCCTGATTTCTTTCTTTCTCTGTCTCTGTCTCTCCCTCTTTTATTTTATTTTTTACATGAAAATGAAAATGCAAGAATGGAAATGACAACACAACATCAGAAAGACATGTTTAACTTCTTTCACTACAACAGTGACGAACTGGTTGAACTCTACCTGCCATCCGACTTTAAGAACCGAAGACCTGGCACTGTGAAAAAGAAACACAACTCAAAACAAAACAAAACAAAACAATACAAAGCAACTGCAACTTAATGTAAAAAAAAAAAAAAAAATGGAGTGCAAATGCGACTACAGAATGCAATAAAAACATCAGTGCTGCAGATTCCAGCAGCACTCATCAAAATAATTTCTGAAATGTTTCATCTGAAACATAGACAAAGCAATAAAAAGAGGATATATGTTTATCATTTTAAGCATAACAACGTGAGTTAAGAGCTTAAAAATTAAAAAAAAAAAGTACTTGGAATGAATAGTGCTACCCTTTTTTTTTTCCTAAATAGGCATAAAAATATTTTCATTTCCTTCTTGTTTTCCACACCATTATATCAAGAACTTTCATTTGTTTCATGTTACCGTTTACAATTTTAATGCACACACACATACACACACACACACACAAAGATATCTACCGCAATAGAAATAGTTGCTTCATTACCTTGTTTGCTACATTTGCAAATGTAAACAGCTAGGCAGAGCCAGAACTGACTCTAATGCATGATGGAATATCTTTGTTGCATACGTACACTGTAGAAAATAATTATTCAATATGTCAGGCACCATTATTTGAAATGTAATACATTAATATTTACTAGAAAAATAAGTTTTCTTTTTCCTATTTGTTCTCCCAACTTCTTTAATGAAATAAGTTAATCTGACAGTGCATCCAGTAGCTTGTAATATCTTCTACATTTCCGTGGCAAAAAATAAAACTACTGGTTGGGACGACATAATGCAAATTATTAAAGTCAGTCCTTGTACATACATCCTTGTAGCAAGCATTGAGGCTCGACTAACAGCACCTTGAACCAATTATTTAATGTTCAGTTATTTAGCCCTATTTCCCTGAGCAGTTATGCTGAGGAGCTTTCCCTTCATGGATAGTTTTACAAAGCCTTAAGTATTAAAAGTACTCTGAAGACATACTTCTAGGAATCCTATTTAATGCTACTTAACTAAACCTGTAGAAATCTAATGAAGGGATCGACTGGTATACACATTGTCAGTCTGCGGTAATGTAACCTTAGACGCTGCCTGACCACAAAGTTTGGAAATTAGATTTAACCAAAAGAAAATAAATAAATACAGCAGGTTACCTTGTGGAGAAATATCATGTGTTCTAAGCCAATGAAGCCCGGGGTCTGAACTTTTTTTGTATCCATCTAGCCTGTGGAACTGAGGGGATCCCTTTAGTTGTAATGTGCCAAGTGAGACTAGTGACCAAGAGGAGGCTTCAAAAACAAATCCACGCTGGTTCATGACATACAAGAAAGGAATATCTGCTAAAATAAAATTACTACATAAGCACTGAGGACACTGGTTTTTTGAAAAATGCATCTATATTTGGACAAGATGAACCTAAATGGCAAACAAAAGGGCTACTTTTGAAAGGAGTATTTGAACATCTAAAGGACAAAAATATCAGAGAGGGTGTGCATGTGTATGTACAGGCTGGGCGGGCCAAAAACATTGTGCCACCATCTGTCACATTTCTTGCTGATCTCTCACCAAACCTAGCCACAGCTCACATTTCTCGGTCTAAATCGGAAACATGGTCAATGAGAGGAGACTGATGTAAGAGGGCGCCATTTTCCTTCCACTGCCCTGGAGATGAGCTTTCTCCTCCTCTGCCTAGGATTTCATGATATTTCTGAATTTAGGCAACAATTCATGGGATTTTGAACAAACAGGCCAACGGCCAGCCCATTACTGCTTTAGACTGATGGCATGTCAACCCTGTGAAATTCTAGACAGCTTTGATCTCTTTCTTTACAAACATAATAATTATAGTCTGGTGATATTTCTCATCATTCGTTCCCACCGTGCACATTCACCAAGATGGTTTTGAACTACGAGGCTCTAGAATGTGACTATTTACCATCTCCCATTTTTCTTTTTTTCTCACTGACCATTTGTCTCACTTTTTACTCTTGGTAACCTACTCGTCAAAAGAAAGAATAATAAGAGAAGGGAATTTCATGTTGGATAAGGCAGGCTCTATGAAGTATTTTTTTTTTAATAGGTCTTCATAAGACATTACAAGCTATTGAATTCCCATCAAGAAAACCTATTTCTATTTAATTGTGCTAAGTGCTAAGGTTTTACTCTTTAGGTTTTCCATTTTTTTCCGCTTGTGCATTGTTCCTATGCAGGCCTCTCTGGATATGAGTTGTGAAGTCATATTTGTCCGTGCAAAGATGCTGACATATGCTGCACTGGAAAGGTCCACTGTCACCATGGCAACTCATATGCAAAGCATACATCACTTCATCCAGAAAGACAATGCCACAGTGCACACATTTTGTTGAAAGTTCATCTTGAGTACTTCTATCAACTTTCTCTGTTTTTACTACATTCAAGGGACCTTCATTTTTTACATTGGAGGGTGCCTTCGGTTTCTCCTTGGAGGCACCGTTTGCAGTTGGCCCAGGTCTGGAATGCTTGATCGCCAAATCTAGAGGAATGTCATTGTCTGATCCAACAGCTGAAAAATGAGGAGGCAGATTGAAGGTGGGATAAGGCACATAGTTTTGGCAAGGATTTGGTAGGCCAGGCACGTGACTCAAGTAGTGCGGATTCCCAGGAACAGAGAGCTTATATTTACTCCAGAACCGCAGCCAATCAGCTTCACTCTGGAAGTCATTATGTACAAAGGGGAGTCCAAAAAGGGGGTACTGGTACTTTTCAATCGGGCTGCCTGGTGGTGAATAATTTGGGTGTTTTGCAGGTCTCATGTACTTTTCTATGGGGCTGCCTCTCTCAGAACTTCCTTTCCCTTCAGATACAGAGGAACTGTTTCCTGGGTCGCCAGTACTTTCCTGAGGACTTTTTATCTGAATGTGCAAAGGTTGCATCCTTTTGTGAATATCCAGAGTTTGGCCGACCAGGACTGGCTGCTGAGCAGAATGGCTTTTAGTCAATGAACCCTGGGCTTCGTATTTACTCAGGCTCGGGAGCGGGATTTCTCTCTGGTGACTTTCAGTTAAATGCTCTTCTGACCTCCTCTCTAAGGGGCTTCCATTGACTTGCTCCTCACTGCCACTCCTCGGCTGTTTGTTGAGCTGCTCGGCCTGCAGTGCCTCTGGGTTAAGGCGCTTTCTTGTTCTTCTCCTAATAATCTGCTCACCGTTGTTTTGTTTAATGATGTTTAAAGGCCTGGGAGTCTGCAGAGAACGCACACACAACACATAAAAGGAAAACATTAAAAAAATACATTAAAATGCATTAACAATTCCTCACAAATAGAAACCATGCTGAAGTTCAAAGCAAGGATAGGCTTTATGTTAGAGATTTGCTAAATCTCCTCCTTTTGCCCTAAGCAGGACCAGAGGTAGAAACCAAAGCACCCTTTTCTTTTTCTTTTTTTTCTTAGCCTAATTAAATCATGCCCATCTTTGCAGGGAAGACTGCAAACTTTAATCTACTTAAAAACAGCTTTCCAAACTCAATGGATTTTGGGATTGCATCATTTAGTGATAAAACCGTGTAGAAAGTTACTTGAAGAACTGTGATTTTTTCTGAAATATTTCTCAACTTGCAAGTCATGCACTAAGATGTCAACATTGTAACATGAGAGATGGGTTTTGATAAAAAAAAAAACTGTGAAAAATTGTGCATTGCTACAGACTGAATTGTGTCTTTTAAATTCATGTGTCGAATCTCTAACCCCCAATGTGACTGTATCTGGATAGAGTATGATCTTTAGGAGTTAAAGTTAAATGAAGACAGAGTGAGAAAGTGGTGTCCTTCAAGCCAGGGAGAGAGCTGTCATCAGAACCCTACTGTGTTGGCATTCTGATCGTACTACCAAATACAAAACTGTGGGAAAATATTTTTCTGTTGTTTAAATCACCCCAGTCATTCTGTTTTGTTATGCAGCTGAGCTGACTAATACATACATTCCTCTAAATAATTGCAAATGTGAATATAAAATATTAAACAGCAGAACACAACATAATCAAACTGAGAGAATCATGATGAAGGGCATCAGGTGATCAAAGCCATACCAGTGGGAGAGTTGTTGTTTTCTTAACCTCTCACTTTTATTTCTCTTCCTTTAATAATATATATATTTTATATTCAGTAGGGAAGATTGTACTTGTTGGCAGGTGAAGCATTTGTTTTATGTTGAGACTCTAAATTCATTTGTAGACTTGTTTCAAATATCTAATCTGTCATTCTAACTACTTGGTATTTAAACTGAATGCTGACTTTTACTTAGCTTAAGTATTTTATTTGGCTTAAGTTTTGCATGATTGGTATTTATGTATATGTTCCACATGTATTTATATTTTATGACTAAAATCCACAGATAAGACTATAATAAAAATTTAACTTGCAGTAAGAGCTCTAACTTTGATTTATAAAATCAAAAGACTAACCTTAATAAATTCATGCATATTTACAGATCAAAAATCTAAAATCCAAAAGAACCTTTACTAGGCTAAAATATCATTTTTCTAAAAGCTTACTGAAATTAGGGACTAATTTCCATATAAAATATGAAGTTATGCTATATATAATTTGTGAATTATTCCTAGAAAGAATGCACCTTAATGCAGGAGAGTACTTCTTATATATTATACAAGACATAAATATAAATCCTTTGTGGAATATTTCCCGTGTTGTGAAAGTATTTTGAAGGATGATGACACACTGGTTATTGACATTTCAATTGTTAGTTTCAGAAGAAAAATGACATATCCCTTGGAAAAGCCATGTTCATTTATTTTGTTCAGAATATTCGGCTATATAAAGAGCTCATATTTGTATTATAAAAATATGCACTATTTAACCTCTATCTTATAAAGAACCCTGAAATTTGCATTAATACCTTTTCTAAACTTTTATAACTTTTGTGGTAGTCTTTGACATGAAATGTGAGCATAACCTTTATTATTTAAATTCTTGATTTAAAAGAGCTCAAAATGGAAAACATCTCATCTCAGGAGAGATGAATATTAAAGTAATTGTGAAAAGAAGAGTTTAGTTTATATCATACTTGTTAAATTATCATAAACTAGAAGGCAGTAGCTTAATTAATTCCTGGCCTATGATTGGCCAGAGTTCAATTAAAATCATTAATGTCAGGACTCATTAAATGGAAGCTTATTGCTGTGCTTTAATGGTGAAGGTTTAAAAAAAGTACGGTGGTGTGGTGGAGGTGGGAAAAATCTTTTTTCTTAGCTACATGCTAATAACTAAGGTTTTTACAGTTTATCCCTAATTAGTATTGTTGGCAGCATCTATTTTTTAAACAGTGCTTCCAATGGTCCATTTATGAGGCCATTTTGTCTAAAATTATATTCCCTATAGCTGTAATCTATTCATTGGCTGTGCTAAAGGGTACAGCAAAATGCCCGACAACATGACAAAGACAGAGGGAAATCAAGTATTCCTACTTTTAAGGGCAGCTGTTGTTAGCACATACATTTCTAAACTAAAAAAAATAAATACATATCCTCCAGGAAGTCAAACGCATATACAGATGGTGGAATTTGTAAGTTTCAATTTTTATTACAGGATTCTAATAAAAATTTAGGAAGCAACTGCTGATCGAACTCCAGTAAGTCAGAGAAAGAGGCCAGCTACTCTGGTGTGTGCTTTTCAGGCTCTTGGATAACTCACCTAAATACACATTAAATGTGCTGCAAAAATCCACCTAGCATTTCCGGGTCCTAGTTCAGAACCACTCTTCTCAAAGCGCCCAACCTCCAGCTCCCAAAGCAGCCAAGAGAACACTTGCAAATTCCAAAGGTAAACTGGGAATGAGCCTTCTTTTCCTGCTCTATATTTTATACTGGACATGGGAGAGTCCTCTTAAAAAAAAAAAAAACAACAAAATCCCAAATAGTAACTTTTTATGTATCTTTGAACTTTTAAGGGGGTATGTCTCTCTACCTAAATTAAGTTCTCCAAATTCTGATAACTGTGAGTTCAACACTCTGTTATGTGAAAGCCCCAGAAATCAATCGTTTTCCTCTTTTATACCAAAAGAAGCATAATGCATTACTAATGATCTCAAACGTATTTCCCCATAACATCTCAAGCCATTTCACCATAAATCACATGTGCTCTCAAAGTGACTGAATTAAACTGCAGGACAGGCATTGCAAGCCAGGGGATGACACTCCCCCACCACAGACCCGCCTGCTTTACAAAGCTTTTCCTGACACACTCTAACAAGTTCTTACCGAGTGAAGCTTCTGGTAGAGGCCACACGCATTGCATACATATCCGCCATTTGCATTCTTGCGCCAGAGAGAGGTCTTTGTGGTCAAGCAATTGGCACAAAAAACACCCGAGCCTCTACGCCTCTGAAATGGGGAAAAACACAAGGTCAGAGGTGAGTCACATGATCACTGGAGTTAGACCAAATCAACCCAGGAGTTTTGTCTTTAGACTAGCAACAATGACAGTATAAAACCACACTGCCCATAATGAGGTCAGGTTCAATTGTGTTTAATAGGCACCACTGATTTTCATTATAATTAACCCCACAGTGATGGATGAGGTGTGTGCAACACCAAAGGCTTTTCACAGAAACAGCTTTAACTTTTTGAACTTTGGGTTTTGTGCCTTTAATGATGGCTCCTAAAGGCTGAACCTTAAAATATACCTTTTAAAAGTGTCAAAACAAAAGTCAAAAGACCGAACGTTGGCAATATGTTTAATATACTCTAGAAAAGGAGGAACACATGCTACCTAAGCTTTAAAATGTAGTCAAGCTTGAAGTAAATGCACCATGTAAACCATTTAAAATTCTACCTGACTTGTGTCTTTTTCTATGCCGTTCACGTAACAGAAGTATAAGAGACTAGAAGACTCTGGGTTTAGGTCTTTGGTTAGTAATTGTAGAATCTGAAAAAGAACACCCTCCGTTTCCCAAAGCTAAGAGGACCAGCAGACACACCAGGCAACCAGAAGTACAGTGTTACTAATGAGAACCCGTATGAGGTACCTTCTTAAGACAGACAACACAGTCCCCTCAATGGCCACTTAATTATTTTATTTGACTCAGACCAGGAAATCACAAGCATTTCTGAACACAGATTAATGTTCATCGGCTGAATTCTGTAATCACCAGATTCAAAAATAACCTCAGAAGACTTAAAAGTAGATAATTAGTATTGATTGTTCCATTCTTGCTATCAAGTAATGATTCTATTAAACTTCTCACTTGAAACAATAAGTCAGGCTGTGTTTGCGGGCGCAAATACTAACAGGCAGGAAGTGGAATTCTCTTGCTGGAGGAAAAAAAAAAAGGACAGCCTGAATTGCAACTCAGCTCTCCTTTCTCTAGGAAGCAAAGGCTCTAATGATAAAATACGCCTGTTAGATAAGAAGTGGAAAAAGTCTTGCTGCAACCCAATTTTATTATAAATTTAAAATTAAGAGCACTGTAAGTCAAAATTTCAGGGATTCATAAAATTTAGGCAATTTATTTAACTTGAGTCCATACTGTAGACGGGGAGTATCTCTGCCAAGAAAGTACAATGGTTATAATTGTACTCTGATACATTTCAAATGGAAAGCTTTCTGCAGACATAATTTTGGCTTCAATACTGGAACACTTTCTTGGCATTGAAAGGGCACTTGATTCATCGGGTGTTTCACAATGTATCACTAAAAAGACCTGGTGAGCAGCCAGTTCCCTATAGGGTAATTTTTCCATCCAGATGCAAGTGCTATCAGAGGCCCTCGTCAGCTAAACTAATTATGATCTTGCAATTGCTGATGCCTGCTCACTCTAACATTCGACATCCTCCATTAATCATCAATACAAGGAAAATGAATGAAACGTAAAGAAATGAGGACTGGTAAGCTGCACAGCCATAAAAATCTGAAATGAGAGCCATAATTTAACAAGATTGGAGAATGTTTTTAGTGAGCACAAAGTCAGGCTAACAATTGCCCTTTTCAACCAAGAACACGATTTCATTAGTGTAGCAGGTTGTGCTACTTTAGGTGATGTAATAAAAGCTAGATTTTTCATAAAGATAATCTCCGGCTCCCCTTTTCGCCCCCCTCCCCGCCCCCCACACCAAGTTGGGACCAGAAAGGCATTGAAGTTTCTAAATCTCAGTAAGAGCAACAGTAAACATTGGGTGCCAGTCCACTAGTCCCCAGAGGGACCGACTGTAAAAGTGGAGCCTGCTGCTTCCTGAAAGTCAATGAACTATTAGAGGTCGTGTTTATCAAACACTCTGGGGCCCCCTTTATCCGAAGGCAAGTTGGGGAGCCTGGTTTGGTTATAATTGTGAAATTTCCCTGGGGCCACGCTGTCTTTTTTCCTAGATCTAAACAACACGTTTGGCAAATAGGCGCCAACTTGATTCTTCACATAAAGGCAATGTAAATGTCCATTTGGAAGCTAACCCACATCCATGGCAGAGGCTCAACTCTGAATGTGTAACCAACCATTCGCTCCAGCCTGCTTTTCTTTCCTTCTGCCCTGGGTGCCTGACACAGCTTGCCAAAGTGGGTGTAATCCTGGTTCAGAGAGCGTTTCAATCCCTGCCCAATTTTGTGCTTAATTCTCTTGCAAAGAAAATGTCCTTCATTAGTTAGAGGGAAAATCCTGAAATTACAGCCCTGGTGTCCACAGGCATAGGTTGCTTTAAGCAGCATTTATACTCCAAAACTAAGGGCTGGTATAGTTTAGGAAAGCCATTATTTTATAGACATCAGGAGTAGTCTGGATTCGCTTTCTCAGAGTCACTGTGGCATGGGGGTTAACGATCAGATTTAGGAGTCAGACTTCTTGTATTCCAAACATGTTTCCGCCTTTTACTGGGAGCAACTTGGGGCAACTTCCTTAATCTCTCAAGGCTTACATTTCCCCATTTCTAAAGTGTGAGCTGCTATGAGTATCAAAGTAGGTAATGAATTCAATTAAAGCAGCACCCGGGATACAGTAAATGCTCAGTAAGTTAGCCATTTGTCAAGGGGATTCAACTGCATTTCTTTCTTAGGAGAAAAATATTTTGGTAGTTTGGCTTTATCTACTGAATCTACTTCTGAAACATTTTAGATATGCTTCAAACATATAGTGGGATATTATCAAATGCATTCCATTTGTGTCAACCTTATCAAATATGAGAACGGAAAGTTGAGTCAGAGCGAAATATCTAGGTGTTCACACCTAGAATTCAATAGGAGTGTACTTGTGTGGGGGTAGAGAGTGGGAGGTAGGTAAGAACTATTTCACCCATTAAGTTACCTCTCATCTAAACAAATGTATCACTTTGGTAGGCGCTGTAAGCAACAGAGAAGGTGGGAGAAGTGAATAGCGTCCTTAGCTGTGACCGCAGAATCACAGGGCTGTGCCGCATCTCTCTCAACTATGGCAAAGATGAGACCCTGACCTGGTCACACTATGCATAATGTAACCTGGCTGAACACAGTAAGTAAGGCACTTCCTTTGAAGTTATGAACATCCTTAGCCCATTCGAGTACAGAGTAACAGTCTGTTGCCAAAGGAAGACCGAATAGAAGTTTCCCTTGCCCCACTTTTTAAAAAACAAGCGTGGCCTTGTTAAAGCACTAACGACCTTATTTCATCCATAGTTTATCATGCATGACAGAGCTTTAAAATATTTTGTCATTCTCCTTTGCGCCATGTTTGTAAAGGACAGAAATCATGTGTCCTAACAGTCATCAAGTAGTCTAAACAGTAAGCACCTAGGACAGTGCTCTGTCTTGCACAGCTAAACATTAAAGTTGAAGATAATCTCTCCTGGTATTATTTTTGTTATTAGCAGTCACTCCTATTTTTTTGGGGGGAAAAAAGTGGGTTTTTTTCCAAATGATATCCCTTTTACATGGATAAATTTATCTCCTGTTTGGCAGAGATGGCAAATGATATAGAAAAACAAAATCAAGAGAATTAATTTTCCAATCCTACGTCACACACTTATTTTTGAGGAACAGCCAAAGTCAGGTACTTGCTATGTCCTGAGGATACAAGGTCAGGTAGAACGAAGCTCCCACACCTTTATACACATCATTACAGTCACGCATCGCTGAAGGTTCTATATGTGGCTATGAATATTTAAATATTATTACTACTGCTTTTCCTTTCCCTTCAAGCTGTTTTTAAGAGTTACTAATAATTTGTAAATCCATGATCTTGTGGGGGGGGGGGAGGGAGAGGAATCACATCAGAGGGCTAGAAACGCTTCTGGGAGGGGAGAGAGTAAGAGTAGGTCGTTGTGGCACATACCCGCGAGGCCCACTTAGCACGATTCTTACCCCCTCTGAGGTAGAGGGGAAGGTCCACCCGTACAGATTCACAGCAACATGCATAGCACCCTCCACCCCCATCCTCCTCTGGGTGAGCCTTCTACTCCCACATGGGGTCAAGCAGCTGAGAGGGAAGGAAGGTCAGCTGCAACCCACATCTACGTGGAAGTCACCTCAACAGAAAATTTCTACAGAGACAATTCTGGAATCAACAATTCAAAGAACCCTTTTTTAGTTTTATTTTTTAAACTTGAAGTTTTAATAGTTTGCCTCGTAACTTTTCGGTCACCTTCGTGTGGCCTCCCTGTTACTTCTGTTGGCTGGTAATGTCCTGTGTGAAAAGGGGCAGTTAATTGCAAGGAATCGGGTGGCCAGTCCTGTGATTGGCCTACCCAGTGCTTTTCGGTGATAATTACTGAGAATTCTTTGGCCCACCTGTTTCCTTTCTATGTTTCAAGTGGATTATAACCCCAATACTGATTTTTACGACAGCAGTGTAGGTGATGAATTTGGAGATCATCCCTGCCAGGATTTGAAATAGGAAATGATGGACATACCCATCTTTTAATATGAATACACTTTAAATCCAACATGTTTTTCCTTCTTGCTGTGGAGTGCACCAAGAAGTATAACGACTAAATGACTATCTAAAAATTCTTTCTTCTTTAGCTACGCAGCTCATCACTGTATGCTATCACTATTATTAGAGTTTCTCAAAGCTTCCACCTCAAGTGTTTATCGGGGATGTCAATTAGTCACTGATGTATCATTCTGGGTTGAGCTTTGGCACAATGTGCTGTTAAACCTAGATGTGACTTTAGGAAAAAAAAATTTTTTTTAGAGTTTTAAATTGGTTTAGCTGTTTTCATTGCTTATTTTATTAGTTGAGGATCAGTCAGAAACAAACATTTTAAGGTTTTCAAATTTCAGTATTAACGAAGAACTGATTTCATTTGATTAATAAACAGTAAATTTGATTGAATTATTCATTCAAGTGACTTAACATTTAGAGACATGAATATTCATCTCCAAGATACTAAAAGTCTCCATTGGTGAAGGAATTTGTGCAGAAATGATTCTTTAAAATAAATTTTTGTAAGAACCATACAGAAACCATGTAATTACATAATAAGATTTGATAGGCAGGTTATTTACTCACTTTTTTTTAATGGTTTTATATCTTAGCCATTTTAAATGGAATCAATCTGAAATTTGATATTTGTACTGCTAATCTGGATGTACACCAAATATTTTAATTCTTTGGATAATTTCTGTGTTCATTCAATTCTATCAAGAATCCTTTGTGAACTCCATTTTAGAGAAATGCACAGATGGCTATAATATACTAGAATCTTCAGGAATAATTTTGCAATAATAACATTTCAGTGGTAACTGTAATTCAGTTCAGTTCTGGGATGAGTGATAGAATGTCCACCATGTGCCTGGCACTGTGCTAGGCTGGGCTCACAGTTCTGTACATGACAGAAAAGGTCTGTCCTCTCAGAGTTTCCAGTAGAATCAGCTGAAAAACATACTAAGTGTGAAGTTAACATGACACAAACTGAGATGGTTCACAAAGACTGACAGTTTAATTCATGTAAAGTATATGGAAACTTTTCTAAAGAAAAGTGTTCCCATGAATAAATCTCATTGAAAGGCTGAAGATTTCATCTAATAAACAAAGGGCTTACCCTCTTGTGCTCCTTTATAAATATGGGCAATAGAAAAATTATTTTGGAAAAAAGTTGATATTTGCTTAGTTCCATCATTACTAATGTCCTATCAATAATATTTCCCTGCTTACTACCAAAAGAGTTGATATGAATTAAATAATGATGACTTACTAGAATTATTTTATACCATTATATATATAGGAACCATTCAGTAACTGTTGAATAAATAATGACTGTTATTTTAGGCATTATCACTATTATTTACCACTAAAAAACATAGAAGGCCATGTCCCCCTTCCAGTTCTCCCCAAATTGAATTAATCAGCTATTGACTACACAGCAGTAGACCCTAAGAGTTTATAGAAAGCAGAACCAAAAACACTTAGAAATAGACTGTGGCTTGCAATGAACACCTTTAAATTAACAGTCAGAATTTTATCAGAAGCGCAGGGTGGACAATATTTTAGCAAGAATGGGGCAAGGACCGCCAGCAGAAAGCAGTAGTTACCAGTATCTTGACTGGCTTTTGTTCTAAATTAAACTGTAAAGAATGCATTGTAATGGGCCATACAGCAAGTCTCTGCCTGCCTTAAAACAGCCCTCTTTGCCCTCAGATTTCTTGCCAGACAACTGAAGAGACTCTACAAGGTTCAGCCAAGCACCCATCTTATAATCACCTATCTCAGAGTTTGGAAACAAAACCTGTTTACCCTGATTATTAAATTCACTTCCTCAACCCATCAGCCATGATAATGGAGACCAGTGTAAACAAAACTGACATCCCTGGCTAGGAGCAATGGAACAACTTCTGTTCCAGGACGTGAGGCAATACGCTCTAGTAATCATATATTGCACCCAGGTACAAATGTGCCTAAGACTTATTCCACTGACATGTCACCACACAGGAGTTGCCCAATATATCAGGAAAAGCTGGTGTGCTAAATACATTATTAGCTCTATTTCTTTTGAGATGCAATTAGTGATTTTTGGAGGGGGACACCAGAAAATCAAGATCCAGCAATGTATATGCCATACTTTATTCATATGGATTCTTCAAATCTGCAGAACTTAGAAATTTATTACAGAGATAAAGAACCTTTGATAGGATCCCATCGCCATTCTTTGGACCTAAATCCATATGTTTGGTAATGACCAAGCCAAACATGCAATGTCATACAAATTCTGTAACTGACCAGGCCTAGAAAAAGCCAGATCTTTGGAGATCTAATCCACACAGTTTCTGTACTAATGTTTTGCCTTAACGGAAACACATATTTGGACAGCTAAAACTATGGTTGAAAATTTATGTCTGCATTCTTTTTTTCATTCCATGTGAAATTCATTCTTGTCAAAAGAACTACTCAAGTCTCGTACTGCTTCAGTTTCTGCCTCCCTAGCTCCACTTTTACCTTCAGTTATAACAATGACTGGCAAGCTGCTCTACAGGGACTTGCTTTTGTGCCGGCACCAAAATCTGATACTGAACAGCAAAGAGAAAAGCTTTTTGGAAGCACTGTTAAACAATTTTAGTACCTCTTAAGTAAACTTCAGCATGAAAATACAAGAATTGATTCTGTTCTAATAAATTTATTGCCCAGTGTATTTAAACAATGTATTTAGTAGTAAGCATTTATTATGGGAATTCTTCACATTATAAAAAAATAACAATTATCGTGATAAAGATTTGTTCTAGAAAAAGCCCAAAGTCCAAAGGGCTTAGCTTCTAAGCTCTCAGTTAAAGAGACAAATGCAGTTATTTTTTTTGCAAAGGGTGATCTTTATAGTAGATAATAATAATGATGGTTATTTTGAAAGAAACAGAAAATATCAAATAATAACCAGTAATTCTTTTCATATTAGGTAACAGAAAATAACTGGCCCATGAGATGTTACCATCCATAAGGCATTGACATATACACCAACGATTTCTCAACGGTTCCTAACATTCTTGGAAGTCATAACATCTTTTGATAAAATTTATGATACTCGCCTGGAAAAAACTATGTAAAATATTTTCCAAGTAATTTCAGGCTGTTCAAAAGAATGTCCTTTACAATATGTATCCAAAGATTTCTGCATGGATCTGAGTGTCCCTGGATCCCAAAGTTAAGAACCCCTCACATATATGATTCCAGTTTAGATTTAAAGTGGATTATTTGGTATGCTGACTGTCCCACTTATATTAATAAGGTAAAAGGCTGAGAGTGATTTTCTGACTTATCTAGTGTGAAAAATACATCCTAGTCTCTAAGTCTAGGCAAAAACACAGAACTGTATACTAAAAAAATTTTTTGAGTCAGTTGTCTGGTACAATTTTCTTATTTGACTACTCTTTGTCCCTTTTTTAATGATCACCAGCAAACATCTGATATTTACCAAGTACTCAGTATGTGTAGGATAATATAGGCTTAGTTTCATTATTTGACATCTTCAAAATTACCTTTAGAGACAGGCATTATTATTATTATTTATTATTATTAGTCTATCCACGATACAGATGAGAAAACTGAGGCTTAGAAACACTGCTCAATTGGTAAATACTGGGACTGATATACAACCCCAGGTTCTCTCTTACTTCAGAGCCACAGTTCTGAACCATGTTTCATGCCTATTACTAAAGAGGCGATTGGGGAATTTTTACCAAAAAGATTTCACCATAACTTGGCTTTGAAGGACCCTTATCTCTTCAAACCACCCTATAACAGCTGATCCAAATTATGCAAGTTTTGAGGTATCAGAAATAAATGACTCATCCTTGATCAGATATGGCAATGAGCTGTTTTGAGGTTGACAGATACAGTCATAGCCAGAGGAACACAGCATTTGGCTGGTGGAGAGCTGGTGGTGAAGGGGGTGGGTTCAGGGCATGTGTTTTGATCTGGCCCGGCCGTCTCAAGAAACAAAGAAAGAAAGAAAAAAAAACCGTATGTGAAATAAACCTCTGCTGAAAAGCAGAAATTAGTGACACCATTGACTTAGCCCCTACGAATGCTAGCTGCATGGGAAGGCGACCGTGAGTGAGGATCTCTGTGTTTGCACCTGCCTTGGCCACACATGGGGCCGGCAAATCGGCGCTGGGGTTTTGACAAGCTCTGTAATCACATACCTTCAGGTAACAGTTTACCAGATTTACTTGATATATTTGTATGTTCCCTGACACAGACCTTTTGCCAAATGTGAGATCATAGTTATTCAAGACAAAATACTGCCAGTTCTCCAAGATGAGGTATTTTACCCAAATCTTCAGATTGGTATAATGTGAATATTTTTATATTGTCCCTAAAACATTTCCCCCTATTTATTACCTATGAAGGTGAGATTGCAAAGGTGTCAACAAGAGACCCTAAGGCCAAAGATACAATCTGCTCTGAACACTTGACAAGACTATATTGGGAATAATTCTCATAGTATATCATCCTCTACAACTTTTAAATGCACGGGGGGAAAAACATAAGGAAAATGAACTTGAACTTCACTTATTCAATCTATAAAAAAATTCTGTTAAAAAGTTATCTCATTTTTATTCAACTTTGTATCTCCTTAGGACACATAAAATCATAGGTATTTAAATACACCTTTCCAATAGTTAAAATAAGTGCCTCGTGTGGTATGTCACTGTTCAAATGGAAAATGGGTCTTTAAATAGGAGCTCTGTACGTGCTACAGGTGAAACCAAACCTGAGTGGATAATTTCGTTACAGAGGCACTGGGCAGGCAGGAAAACCTCCACTGATTTTTCAAAGATTTTAATAGCATTATTGCAAAAATACCATTGGACTTATGAATTTCCTCAACAATAATGATGTAACTTGGTAATAACTGGAATCTTTCATGGGAACCCTGCTTCTTCAATAACTCACACAGTCAATTACACAGGAAAGTAATGTACTAGGCTGTCCTCCTGTCGCCCACCCCCCCTTTCAAACAGCTCACGTACACGACTTCCTTTTCCATTACCAACTTGTCTGCAGTACCATCTGTAAAAACGAACACATACCTTGCGCAGCCAGTTTCTGCTTTTGCACGTCCATTAGTGGGACTGGCTGCAGCTGCTTAAGAAGAAAGCAATGATTGTCTTCGCTTTTACAAACACACACACACACACACACACACACACACACTCCCCTCCAGTACTACCCTATCAGCGCAAGGCAGTCCATCGTCTTGGGTAGGGAACTGCACTTAATAACCTAACTCAAGCTCAGTTTTCTGTGTGATCTGGAGTTTGTTAATCACACGATATCACATACCAAGGCAAGAACTACCTCACTGCATCAAGCACTCTTGAGATGACTCCTCAGTCATTCCTACCAAAGGGAACTAAAATAATTTTGTTCTTTGGTATTCTGCACATCGAACAACAACAACAACAAAATCGGGAAACCAATACTGAGGCCTGCCAGCACGTCCTGACATACAAAAGTCCTGGAGACTGGAGACTGGGATTTTAGTTTTCATTCAAGGGGCTCTGAAAACACAATGCGGCAACTAACCTTTCCAACATTTATTTCCCTGGGCCTTGAATTTTTATCCTTTTTCTATTAGCATTGTTTTTTGGTCTAGATCCACATTATTAAACTGTTCACAATTTCTAAAACAAGATATTACCCCAAATTAATCTGCTAAGTGATTTACCTAAAATAAATAACATTTCTCTCTATTGTGAAGATGAATGAGAAAAGAAAACACCATCAATTACCAAGCTGTTAAAATAAAAGTATTTTAAAAAAAAGGGTCACAGAGAAGCTGAAATTGATAACAGACAAAATAAAAATAAAAGAGATCCTTGCAAAATGATGTCTTTTCCTGTGCTATTGCACATTTACAAATTTACCCGCAATGTATCAAAAGTACTCTTCTTCATAAGAGGGTACTTTCTTCTTGGTGTGTGAGTTTAGCTTTTGGAACATTAGAATGCCAATTCTGCCTTAGCTTTTCATTTACTATTGAATCATCAATTAGCTCTGCTCTCTCAGCATTTAGGTACAGGGGTTAGAGGGCTGGATTCCAATTATTTACACATGCAAGTCACTCGCAGTGGACCAGAGGCTTCTGAAGGAAGAGCTTATTTTTCTTTTAATCTTTGTATTATCAATGCATTGCACATAGTAGGCATTTCATCAAAGACAGCTTAACTGAACTGACCTCTACCAGAACAGAGGATTCTGCTAATATCATTAAATAGACATTCTGTTAAAATAACTGTGTGTGTGTGTACATCCACACATACACACACACACACACACACATACTGTGATGGAAGGATTATACAAGTGCAGCTTTAATCATGACAAATAAATGGCAGGAATTGTCACAGAAAATAAGACTCAGTTCAAAAACAGTTTCACTTTTGAAAAATGTAAAGGAAAATTAGTAAAATCTATACCGTATTTAGCCTCTTTATCATATGACAAGAGAAAAAAGGAATACGCTTTGTTTGCTTGAGTTTCTGAGCAATTTGCAGAAGTGGCATATGTTTTGTATCTATGTATGTATGGAGATGTGTACATACACAAATGGTTCAGTGATATATTTCAGCATGAACACGTTAGTGAGATTTCGCTACTTTTATTTTCATTACAACAATATATGTTTTATAAATTGGGGGGGTGGGGCTAAAATACCAACAATGGTGTTAATGAGAAAAAAATTCCATGAGTTTCCTGGAGTGTTGAGAATAAATATAATTAACTACATGTACAAAAGACTGAAAAAAAATGGAGCAATAAGAGTACCTAGAAGAGTAAGTATCTTATATAGTAGCATCGTAATTATTGCTTTTAATGAGTGAAAAATAGAACAGCAATTCCTGTGATTCATTTTTATTACTATGTTAGAGTTCTCTCAATTCACATACATAATTAATATAAATATAAGTATGAGTGGGTGAAGACTGAATGCCATGCTTGACATGGATCAGGCATTCAATGGCATTAAATTTCTTAATTTCAGAAGATAATGCATATCAACAGATATTAAAGAAGACACTGAATAACTGAATAAGCATTTGACACACATACACACATATAGAATTCAATATCTACAGCTACATATTTATGCACATATGTACAAAACTTATACAAAATACCCTCATATTTATTTTAGTTTTACAACATGAAAATAAGTATGAATAGCAATCCTAAAACTCTCACATATAGGTGACTGTCTTAAAGAAAGTACATCTTTTCAATTAGGCATATAAAAACATATGACTATCACTCTCCTCTCTGTCTCTCTTGATTTCTCTCTCCTTTAGCTTTCAACTGGTCCAAAAAAACCTTTAAGTATTTCATTACTTAAACCTGTTTGATGGCAAATTATTCCCTTTCATAAGATTCACGAGTTCATCAAAGAAACGTTCTTCTCATCCCAAAAGCTAAGTGAAAATTTGGGGATGGAGTCAGTGGCCCTGGATTTTTCCAACATAAAAGAATACTTTGTAGGTCAAGTTCCCTTCTGCATGTTACTCCTTCTAGCTGCAGGTACTTTCTGTCTTTCATACGCGTAGTGTGGTCATATACCTTATACACCCTATCATAAATATGACAATGGATTTAATTAGTAGATTACACAAGACTTAGAAAGCTTTGCACAAGAATCAATTTTGGGTGCTGGTTGTATTTATATCCATAAGCAGTCATTTGTAATTTGGCATCCTCTGTTTATATATTTATATATAAATACAGTCACATGCACACAAACATACATTTAAAGTACATGTATGTGCATAAACATGCACATCTTTTTTTAAAAAAAACAAAGTGGCTGCAAGGTCTTCCAGTTTAATAATATAAAAAATCCAGGGGCTGATCATCTTGTATTTTAAAATCTCTGCTCTTAAGAAACAGAAAGTTATACTTCTGTCCCAAGTTAAAGGGTATATTTAATTAGAAGATAAAATATCTCAAATGAAAATGTAAATGTAAAAAAAAGATATAATGATAGAATCAATGAATCAATATAAAGATGAAACCAATAAGATTCCAGCAAGGAGCACTTCATGAAGAATAATGATTTATATATGATTTAAAAAACCATGCGCAGATATTACATGCCCTCAAAATTTGTGTACGCTGAAGGAAAAGTTAAGTGGCTAGATCTGCCTTAAGTCATTCTTTTTTCAACCTATTATCCAAGATTTTCATGAACTGTATGTACACATACACATACACACCCATACATATATATGTATACCTATATTATATATATACATATATAGTTTTTATAGTTTATATGTATTATATAGTGTATAGTATATATTTTATAGTTTTACCCTTTGGCAAAATAAAAATGAAAATAGCCATCTTCTTTTAAATTCATCCCAAGTGAATGCAGTAATTCAAAAATAAACAGAACAGACTGATTGGTACCAGACTAAAATTCAAAGCAATTCACATTACCAAGAAAAGAAAAAAAAGTAAAGTGTGCTTTAAACATAAAAGTCCTAACTTTTAAAAAAGAAGAAAAATCACCATTAGCAGAGATTTAGCTAATAAGTCCATCTAATGCAGGGCTTTTATGTTTGTAGGTTTACAAATTTCAGAAAATGACCAATTATTCCACTTACATCATTAACTTGACCCCTTCCAGGATTTGACCTTCCTAATAGATTTATTTTATAAGATATGACATCTTGAACAGCTGTGCTATTCTTTCTTGAACTTGACTTTTTCTTTTTTTAAAGCATGAAAATAGACTGATTTTACTAAAGTATGAGTTTTCTTTGGTAACAGTGGGGGATGGGAGGGATCAAATGAAAAAATAATGTGAGTTCGTATCTGAGAGAGTCATTTTGAAAAAGAACAGTGAAGTATTACAAACACTTGTGACCGGTTAAAGAAATAATGTGGAAAGAATCTGAAAATATCACCATGAATTGAGTTCATTAATACAAGAAAGGATGATTATTAAAAATGGAGAAGCAATTCCTTTGAATGTTATGATCTTCAAACCCTCCTACTAAGTGGGTGCCATTATATGCTCATTGCAAATTGTGGTATGTTTAAAGTGGTTACTAAGGCTCTCTCCAGGTTTTTACTTTTTAAAACTAAATATAAATCAGGATTAAGTTAGACAATTTCAGAGAAATGTTATTCTAAATTTCTTTCAGGGCAAAAAAGATTTTTAATCCATGCTAAAAATACATCCAGATCGATTGTATTTAATGTAGCAACTAAAGAGGTAGTTAGATTTAACTGAAATTCTGGTCTTCGAATTCTCTTCATGATAAATGCAATAATAGATTTAGATAATGTAGGAAGGGGGCACAGCAAATGTTTAGTAGTCATGGCTTCTCCCCCTACTCAGTTCTAAATCAAGTTCAATCTTGTAGAGGTAGCTACGTTTAAGTGTTATTTTTCTATGTTGGCTCCACATGGCGTCTTGATCTAAAATTCAAGAAAGTACTTCAGACAAATAATAAACTGTAGCACAGTACTAAAGGAGCACAAGGAAAGCTATTTTCAATTTCAATTACACCTTTGATACATTAATTATCTGTTTATCTGATAGCTGCTTCTGATAGGTCGGCTGTTGTCTAACACATCCCAAGTGCACTGTTCTTTTCTTTTACAAGAGCTGAAGGCATTTGAGAAAAAAAAAAAGAGCAGACAACTCTGTTTCTAGTGTCTCAGGGATAATTGTTACCTTTCTCCTTTTCAACTTTAAAAGAAAGCAGTGTCTACCTTGCTCAGGGCAAAGCTGTTTAAGGCTCCTGATGTCAGAATGTTTCCAACTTGACCGGATTTAGGATTATTTAAAAAAAGATGATTGTCAAACTCCAAACTTTCTATTGCTGATAATAATTAAATATGCATAATGTCCTTACACAGCCTAAGTAATTAACCCAGAAGATATGTGTTCCCACTCATGCTGGAGTGTCTGTATACACATACATATATATTTTTTACATAGGTGATTCTAAATAGTTTAAGAGAAAACTTTAGACAAATCCAGGATGGAGAATGTAGTCTGAGATCTAATAAAAATTAATAAAATATTTGGTCTTCTATTATAAGTCTGAAATTCACATTTCAAAACAAGTTCTGAAAACAATATTCACTCACAAAAACAGGACGTCTGAAACCTTATCCGTTCTTTTACTTTATTTTGTTATGTAATATGCTACTGTAATATAACCCCTGAATGTTAGCAGAGAGCTTTTGCTTGAAGAGTCTGTCAAAATCATTTACACTAAAGTATTGTAACACAGATAATATCTTTATGTTTAGTAAAAACAATTTACCTTTATCAATTAGGATTCACAAACTTTAAATTATTATTTTGAAAATAGATTCTTCAGTTCATAGTTTAAATGATTGGGCATGCTTCTTAGAAAAATATATAATTTTTAACTTGGCAATATTGGTATAATTTTCCATTAGACTCCAATTAAAATTTATCTTGGTCCAAGCCATACACATTGGTTTCCTTTAGCGTCCTTCTAAGTTGATTTCGATTTTCCTTAGCAACCAATGCACACAGTCTTCTCCGCCCCTTTGCTTCTTTGAATGTTTATTACCTGGTGAAATCTTCTTGGCTTGCAGACGTAGCAGACAGGAAAGGAAAAAACTCACTGCCTAACTGCCTGATATTTAATCAATAAAGGAAGGATTTTCTCCTTCAGGGACTCACTGTTCCATACACTCTGTCTCTTTTCTCTTTCAGGAACAGAAATGAAAACTCTGCTTCCCACAAAGTCAAAGAGCTCAAGGCATCACAGCACATTGAAGAGAAAAACACACACACTCTTATTCAGATACTAAGTACAGATTATTCATCTATTTTTTAATACTATTGCTAATCACTTTCTATTAATACAAAGATGACGAGGCCCCTGAGTAAATTCATACGTCTACTTCCAAAGTTTCTCAGGGGTATATAGTCATAATATTCACTATACTGGCTTTCTCAGTGCTAGAAGATCAACATTTCTAGAAAGCCTATCTCATTTTGGAAAAAGGCAAAATCTATTCAGTCTGCAACTGATAAATAAGATGGTAGAGCTATCTGAGTGGCACACAAGGGTGATATTAAAAAACATACAACCAACCAGGATGGCATGGACATTGATCAGAAGTAGAGCCAGTACAGGAGATGAATTCAAGAGATCCTCCCAGAGGCCAGGTGCTGCCCTTCATTACTGGATGGTGGCGGTTCCCAGGAAGTGCTCAGTGTGGACCTGGGCACACCTGGGGTATCAAATTCCCTCAGGGGACTCAGGGCTGAAGCTAGTCAGTCAGGAAGTGCTCTGCCTGGCTTGAACATTAGTCCCAGTAGCGTCACTTTCAGTAAAAATCAGATGTAGCTAGCAAATCACTGGTGTGATCTCATGGCTCAAACACTAGTGCTGATAATTATTCTAAAGACTTACAACAATGTTCCCTCCAAAGTCAGCAAAACCTGAGTAAATTGGCAGCTTCCTCAGGTGGTGGTTTTGAAAGTCTACATTCACTTGGTATAAGTTCTGGTATGTTTATTTATAAACGTCTTATTACTTTAAATTATCACCTCATGTAAGAAAAGTTCAGTGCCTTTGAAGTGTTTATAATTTTGAAGGGAGGTAAGGTAAATAGACACGAGGCAATTAAGAACGACGCAAGAAAGTAGACATGTCTCAATCCTGAAATTTTATGATTCCTACACTTCTAAATGCTACAGCAAATGATAAATGCGAATCTCTCTCTCTCTCTCTCTCTCTCTCTCTATTTCTCTCTCTGTCTCTCTCACACACACTCACTCACTCAGCAAAGAAGCCCATACAAATGGCTGCTGGGACTTGAACAAGCTCTTAATCATTACTCATCACTACACCTTTTGGGTTCTTTCATTTGCTTGAAATAGAAACTATAGCCCAAACTAGATTCATATGAAGATAAATCTTTTGACTCATGCAACTGAAAAACCAGGAAGAACTCTAACTTTAGGCACAGTTTAATCAGGATTCAAATATCATGAGAACACAGTTTCTCTCCCTGCTTTTAATAGGTTTCCTCTGTGCTGACCTGGCCCTGCTCACACAGACTTGCTCCTTAGGTGGCAAAATGGCGGCTGCGATCTACAATAGTTCCACATACTTGACTAAACAAGTAAGGGGGGATAGGCTGAGTCCACTTTCCTGATAGCTCAACCCAATGCCCTCATCGGGCCTTGTTGAGCAAAGTTGGGCTATGTCCCTGTCTCATTATATCCAGGTGGAATAGAGGTTAAAATGCTGAATTGGCTTGTTAGGTCTGTAGCAATTTCTCTGATATGAATTACAAATTACCTGGTGATCTTGTCAAAACTATTTTTATCTAGAAAGGATCTGAGATTCAGCATTACTAATAAGTCCCCAGTTTGAGTAAGAAGGATCTAAGGCACACACTGGAGGGCAGAATCAGCATCATTTGAACTTGATAAAATAATAGTGTGGGAGGTGATCTAGGCAGAACAAGAGTCTTTTCGTAAAGCCTCACATCTGAGTTGTCCACCTCATACTTTCTCTGGTTTGAGTATCCTTGAAAGGGTTCATCATTACTGACACTTCTTGTGTAACTGTTTTGGCAAAGTTGATCCATGCCATTTTCTTTTTTTCTACAAAAGTCACTCTATGAGGAAGTACTAAAATAGTCACTACACCATTGAAGAGCTCGTTTAGAAGAACTTGGCAAAACCTTACTGGCACAAAAAAAGAAGGATACTGCTATGACAGGTGCCATAGTCAACTATTTGAGATTCAATCAATGCCATTTCCTTAGTTCACAATGAATTTACAGAATATGTCTGGAAGGTTCACAATAAGAGTCCTGTGGCCAGCTCACATGAGAACTCTCCTGAAGGTTTATCTGCATTCAAAAGAGCAACAGGGCCTTTCAGTTGTTACAATGGTGGAAAAGGTAACATCAGATCCCCCC
The DNA here is from genome assembly GCF_036850765.1 of Saccopteryx bilineata. Taxonomy (NCBI): domain Eukaryota; kingdom Metazoa; phylum Chordata; class Mammalia; order Chiroptera; family Emballonuridae; genus Saccopteryx; species Saccopteryx bilineata. The sequence goes on along the minus strand of NC_089492.1, from coordinate 20,620,978 downwards.
CTTCCCCAAGTGCATATATTTACTGTCCTGTGATCAAATATCAAAAAGTATTTAATGGAACAATACCATTCCCATTTGCACATACATCAGAACACTAAATGTGATAAAAGTATCACCCTTATCTTCCAAAAAGGCTGAATAACTAACTACATGAACAAAAATATTTTCTTTCATATTATGTATCTAAATGGATTGGTTAAAAATAAAAGGTATTTATATATACGTCTTCTAGATCCATAGGTAGCCCTTGCTCATGTTTACACTGAAAATATTAGATTATCTACTACCAATTTCAACTTCTGCTCTCTTCACCTGCTCCCGGAGCTGGTATACTCTTTTCTTTGAGTTCTACATACCTCGGCATGCCCCTAGTTTGTCTGGGTTGTGATTCAGAGTCAAAGAGAGCATGAGACTACTTCCTATGTTCTTTCTAATGCAAAGAAAAGCTATGGATTTCATTTTCCTCTATAAGAGCATCTAAAAATTTACCAAGTGACTTTTATGTGTTTCATGAGGGTTAAGGCTAAAATACTAAACTCTGGCATTTTTATTTTTCTAAATAAAAGCAAGCCAATATATCATTCAAAAGAGGGTGAAGAATCTAAAAAATTTAAAACAGTTCAAGGCTCACTGCTAAAAACCTGCAAAACTAGCACCAAGATGTCTTACATGCACAGGATTATGTAAACACCAAGGCCATGGAACACTAAACGAGATAATCAGGTGATATTTATCTGTAATTCACTTTGCTCATTCATTAATATTTAATACCATTCATTGAGTATCTGTCTTGTGCCCAGAGCCATGCTGGATGGTATGGACACATAGTTATAAAAGACGTATCCCATGGTCTCAATGATCACCAGTTATCAGTGAGTTCATATAAGCAAAGAACTGAGGAGTACTCTAATAAAGCTAGTTTCTAGGTTCTGCTTTGGAATGAAAAAAGCAAGTGGCTTATTATTCTGAAGGGTCATGATTATCATGCAGATAGATAGTCTTGCACTGTGCCAGTCACCTAACAGGTGTTCAATAAATTAGTTTCCTCAGTCCTTCTTTATGTGTTTATATAAAAGGGGGACAGAGAATGAAAATAACTGATCTCCAGGGTCTCTACCCGCTCTAGTATTTCCAGAAGAGTTCACTCTTTTTCTAGATGATCTGGAGAAAATTCACTGGCTTTGAGACTCCTGTTTTCTCGCTCCCCTCCTTCCATCTCTGCTTTTGTTTCTTTCTTTCATCCATCTATCATTTTCAGACTACTCACATTACAGGCATTATACACCAGTGATTCTAAGAAAAACTGTATCTGACAATAAAATAAACACTCCAAGATCATCGTGTGCAGTTATTAAAACATGATCCAAATATGTATACCATGACCGATGACTGATCCAACCTATCACAATATATCTTCACAAAATACAGAGGGGTAGAATGAACTAATGTTGATTTCACTCTTTTAACAGATATGTGTTGAGTAGTTAGTAAAATGTCCTGCACTCTTTCGAGGTTTATCTTTTATCGTTTGAGGGAAGGGAGTCAAATGGACTCAATTGTGTATGGAGATAACATTAGATGCATTTCTTTTGCTAAGCTTATATATATTTACTTTATTTATTTTTAATTTATTTATTGGCATTTAGAGAGAGGACAGGGGAGGGAGGGAAGAAGGGAAAAGGAGACAGAGAGAAAGAGAGGCATCAATTTATTTATTTATGCATTCATTCATTGGTTGATTCTTGTGTGTGCCCTGACCAGGGATCGAACCTGCAACCTTGGCACATTGGAGAGTCAATAAAGTGCCTGAGTTGGAGTGTAGATGACACATTCCTTACTGGCTTGTGTAATGCATTTTCTGTATAGTAGGACTGGGTCCGCTCACCCACGGGACATGGGAGCCGGCCGAGAGTGTTTCAGGATGGTAGTGTTGTAATGTTCATCTCATGGCACAGCACAGTGACAAGCACAGGAAACGGAGCTGGGAGACCCGCATTCTAGCCTGGTTTGACCTGGGACTATTTTTTGACTGGAACAAGTTCTCATTCTCCTTAACCATTTTCACCTTTCTTAGAAATGGAGGGGTATGATCTCTGTACTACCATTGTCAGTGATGCTAATAAGAAAAACTAGAACACGTGAACTGGCGTAAAAGTAAAAATCATGTTACAAGGTTGGGGGATTTTAAACGTCATCAAACGGACAGAAACTGAACTTGTTAAGATGGCAAAGAGAAACAAAGGCCAGGATGGAGTCATTGGTTTTCAATTGCCCTGTAAGTTATTTTCCGTACTATCTTCGAGAACAAATTTGGTGAACTATGTCACATTCTTTAGGTCTTTACAAAGTTAGTTTTTCAAGTAGATCGCTGGTAAAAGTGAAATTTATTTTAATAACAAAAACGTTATATTTAAAAAACCTAGCTTTCCCTCATTAGCCACGGGGGACACGTTGGACCCTGTTTACGTTATTATTAGCACTTTGCTGCTAACAAGCAAGTTTTAAAACACCACTCGGCAGCAGCTGTAAAACTAAAACTTGCAGCCATCTGTCCCTTCTGCTGAATGTCCAGAAACGCAGTGTTATGACATGTAAGAACATCCACCAGAACTTCCTCTAGGCTGAGAAGGCTCAAGACGGTAGAGAAGGGAGGACGGAGAAGGATGAATGCCTTCCCGGCTGCACAGAGCATCGCCCTCTGATTAGAGCCCGTGGCACACGCACACAGAGGGCAACAGCTGCTTTCTGTCTTTTCAGCCCCTTCTCCCATTAATGTTATTTCAGTCGTGTTATGGGCTGCACTTTAGATCTAAAAAGAAACATTGAGTTTTATTTGAATGTTTAAATGATTAATGACCCTCCAGCATAGTTGTCTTCTCATAATTGCCACAGAGCAAGCTGCCATTGACTTGAAAACTCCAGACCTCTTGTGCACGACGGGAGAGAGCCAATGATAGCTCGGGCACTGGCCGCAACGTGGAAGGGGCCATTTAGAAAACAAAAGGCATCAATTTCCTGGGATTCTATGTGGACAATGCCTTAAATTTTTATATCAAAAGATTTTTATTCTAGGAAAAATCAAGGTGCTGCCCACTGTTCATTGGTGCAGGGCTAAGTGTGCGCCTGCTAAGCAGGAGATGAAAGGGGAGAGAGGATCAAGTCAGTAGGAAGGACTGTCTGGAGGAGGCGAGCCTCCGCATTCTTCAAAAGGAGGACCTTCCTGCATTTCAGCCGAGAGCAGCGCACAGCTGTCCACCATAGGGGAAGGAAGTAGTTACGTGCTCCTATCATGTAATCAAGTCGAGGCACAAGTCGAAACAGGACCACGTGGGGCTTATTACACACCTGTATTTTATACGGCTACAATCTTCTTATCCCAGTTAGGGCCAGTCTACATTAAAACACGTAACTCCTAATAATATAGATGTTTACATCTTTATAATAGAAAAAGACACCGTGTTTGCTAAGTCTTATAGCAAGCTATGTAATGCATTGCTCTCCTGACTTTGTTCTTTTCTGGAAAATACAAAACACAGTAAAGAATAGATTCCATGGCTTTGTTGCAGATTACGTTTAGCATGACAGATGAAGATAACGGGCAATAATAGAATCCAAATTGACATTATCAAACCACCGTGCCTGAGAGTTACCTAGATAATGTTGTCAGTTTACTGTGTTTGTCTTTTTAAGTCTTCTGGCTAAAATGTTTTCTGACTTTGTCTTGGCCAATTTTGGGCCACACTGAATGTTAAATAAACTATTATTTAATCAAATACAGGCATATTAGTCTCACTCCTGCTGACAACTTCAATTAGAATATTTTTGCTTTGTTAAAAAAAAAAAAAAACCCTCATGATCTTTAAACTGTTAAGGCCTCTGCACAACATCTGGTAACAATTTTTGATATATCCAACCATCAAACTTCTATCTCCATGAAGTGGTTTATTCAAGATTTGTTTTAATTAGGCCGCCTTTCTAATTTCACATGGCTTTCAAAAGGCAGAATTGCTCAGATGTTTTAAGCTGTAAACTTACTGCAAAGTTCAGAGGCTCTAATTAGAGCTTCACCCAGGTAGACTATTTCTGTTATTAGCTAGATAGCTAGGTTAACTCCGTTGCCTGTTAACAAGGACAATAAAACTATTTCTAATTTTAGCACATGGGTTTTTAATTTTACAAAAGCTTCGACTTGCTCTCTAACACCTTCCTCTTCCTGCTGGTGTTAACATCAAAAGCAGTTGGGGCCCAGCCTTTGCACAGAAATCCACATTCCAAAAGCACATTTCTAGGCTTGGGCAGCCCAGTTCGGTTTTAAAGGCTCCAATGAAACTAAGTCCAAGTCAAAGAAACATCACCGGGAAGACAAGACGGCTAGAACACCATATATCTGACAAGAAATATATATATAAAACAATCTACTCATAGCTTTGTTTTAATAAAGCATTTCCCCCTCTATTAACCAGAACATTCTGTAAGCCGCCGTTTTACTAAGAAATTACACTTACCTTGGATGTTCGTTTTAATATATTTGCCTTGAAGTAACCTTTGGGAGTATAAAAATCCCCACTCATTTATTTGCATCACAGGCACAGATTAAAGGCAAAAAGTAATGTGGAAACTTAAACTATTTATTTTATGAGGTAACTATTTTAAAATCCACTGGGAAAATAATGAAAAATGGCCTCATTATCCCCTTTCTTTGGTGAATCAGGCTTCATTTTACCCAAACGGTTCTCCCAACCAAGTGTGCCTATGTGTGTGTGTCGACATGTGCGTGCGTGTGTATGTGTGTGTTTTGAGGTTGATAGTAGCCCGTGGATTTTTCTCCACAAGTTTGGGATATTACTACTTTGAAAGCACTAGCTAAACTTTATGACTTTTTATTATTATTAAACTTCATAAATGCAAAGGTTCACAAAGCCCAAGAATGGACCCATAGGATCACTAATATTTTAACCTTTGTGGATAGAAAATTCAGTAAAAACAGTGGTTGTAAAGTTCTTTATTTAGGTGCAATGCATGTGGCTATTTGGAAACACTGGAGGAGTGACTTCCAGTGTCATATTTAGAGTCACTGGTGTTATAGAAAGTCAGGCTCTCTGAGTGGATGACAATGTAAAGCAGCAATAACTGTTTTCGCCCATTGATTTTTCTGAAGGAAAAGAATACATCTGATTTTCTATTTTCGCTTGCAAAATATGAAAGAAAAGGAAGTTTAAATTGTCACCTAAAACTGTAACTGTAAGGAAATCTATATGTGCAAATTTTCTAATCCTGTTCATAGCACTACGGGCTTCACTAACATATATATATAAGGTATATAAGAACCTCACAGGTGTTCATTGTGTATCAGAATTATCTCCCAGTGAATGCAAGACTCTATATGTGGACTATAGGTGTGCACTCTTTTGTTTGCTTGTTTTGGGGTGTGAGGGGTAAATCATACAATGTAGGATAACAAGAAAACTTAAATTAGTTGTCAACATTTATAAACTGGTGATCACAGATTAAAAAAAAAAACAACCTTGCTTTTTTTCTAGGTTTTATTGACACCTGTAAAATCCAGTACTGCTGGGTTCATTTACTGCTCGCTCTAAGACCCAGTGGAGGCGGCTGATTGCCTTTGTTTAGATAGAAGATCTATTTGCTTTGACACCCCAGGTCCTTGGAGCCTTGGCTCCCACATGAATTCAGTTTTGCCATGATAACTTGCCAGTCCTTTGATATTAATTACCTCGTCCTTCTCTGAGTTGCCTCTGTAATCTGGAGGTACTGGAGCCGTCTGCCTGGGTTTAAATCCGGTCTCTGACACTACCTCACTGTGAGCTGGGGCCAGTTGCTAACACTCACTTTGATAGAATCGCTAAAGGAACTAATTCAGTGCTCAGATAATGCAAGTCCTCAATAGATGTTGGTTATAGTTCCAGATTCAGACCGTTGTCCCTTTCTCATATCAAATGCAGCAGTCTCCTACTACCTCCTAATGGGCTGACACCATCCTTTGGATGATTGTCTAAAATGTATCTTCACCTCTAATATAGCTGTAAATAAATATTTGAAATTGGACAGTTTGTTCCCTTTCTAAAGTACAGATCTACAATGTATTCAAAAGAGATCTAAAATACAGGTCTATTTGTATAAAGTTCACCATCACTTAGAGAACAGCATGACCTGGTACTCTCCTTCCTTCCCCATCCGGTCAGCTTATGTTCCAACTCCCTCCACCCACCCCTCCGCTCCACCCACACAGGAGCACACGCCATGCATTGGGACTCTGTATGCTCAGTTGTTATTTTCTCCAATGGAGATGGTGCTTTCTGACCATCATATCCAGTGTCCAACATAGTACCTGCAATACAGCAGGTATTCAACAGATATTTGTGGACAAATGAACAAATGAAGAATGAGTTCAATGGAATTAAACCTTCCCTACCAATCTTTTTAGGTCCAGCTCAAAGTGGCTATTCAATTTTTTTCTCCCCCAGGAACTTTCTAAAATTTGGTTTCTAGCATTTCTTCTAAGGAAGTTCCAGGTAACTTGCTTTATTTTTTCTATGCTGCCAAAGTCCATCTCATCAGCTAAATAAACATTTTATTCTCTCTTTCTACTTAACCTTTTCTGCAGCAGTCCCTGAACCTACCTTCAGTGAGACATGTAAAGTACTTCCCCCCTCGAATCATGCATTTAAAATAATATTCCTATTTAAGTTGGTTCAGAGATGTCGGAACTAAAATTTCACCAAATTTATTTCTTTACTTAAGAAAACATAACAAATCAAAAAAACAACAAAAACGCCAATGAGGAAATTAAGCATTTCTTACTGTATTAGGTTGTGAATTCTAGGAGACAGAATACTATGACTTTCAATTGCTCAGCACAAGTTAGTTCAGGAAAGAATTAAAAGAATTAAATAGCTCAATTGATATACTTAAGAAAACAAGGCTACTAATTTAACCTACAGTTTTCTTTCAAAACACTGCTTGAACAAAAGGCAAAAAATCAGTAAGCATAAATGGAGTTGCCCAAGAAATCTTACTAAAATAATACATCATTGCCATGTTACCACTGCAAATTTAAGAAATTTACCTGTGACTATTAAAGCATCAAGGTTTTAATATAAAATGCAGCATGTCATTAACCACAATTTTACTCACAGATGCATTTATAAAAACATGCAAAGATATATATTTAATCATGATGGTTTCCCATTAAATACCATACTTTCCTGCAGAATTTTTATTTTTTCCCAAGCATGGATTACTTTTAAATTCTGAATTTGAGTAAAGGGACTGTAACATAACGATTTGGCTTGTATACAAATGGATTTGGTGGCATGTCGGGTGTACGTATATGGGTTGCAGTTTGCTCTGACTTTGCCAAGTGTTTCTTTATAGAGTTCATACAAAATGTAAGGACTTGTAGAGGGAGGATGTGTAAAACACTCGGGCAAGTAGTTTCAAGCTATTTCAGAAACATCATTTACATAAAAAGCAATGTGCTGTGTATAAACTACCAGCGTATGTTCATTACTCTTTGCTTCTCCCATAAGAAAAGGCTTTGTTTCCTACTAGACCCCCAAAATGGCTGCTTTTCCCTGATCTCACACTTTTCACCTGCACCACCTGCTTCCAATTACCTGCTTCCACCTGCAGGACCCAGTCTAGCTGTACTGAAGTTAGTTCCTGTTTCAAAAACAACCAGCAAAGTGACCTGGGCCTGAGGCGGAAGGCTGCTTCAGTTAGGAGCAAGAATCTCGCATCAATTTAGTTTCCTGTTTTTTCTCCTCTGAAATTCTTGTTTCCTCACTTCTGGCATGCTTTCTGGTCACTCATATTTTTCAGTGTCTCCTGTGTGTGTGCACTCTCCCAATTTCAGTCCCAGGCTTCATTCTCTATCCACGGCTGTTCTAGAATCCCCAAATGCTAGAACTAATTTGTGGGTAATGGACCTAGAAAGGTTCCGAGGATTACCAAGTCTCCTTTTGACAAAGACAGAATTATAGATGGCACTTTATGTGGCTGCCATTTTATATAGTTTAACCAAAAAGAATGCGGTGGCCCTGGCCTGTTGGCTCAGTGGTAGAGCGTCGGCCTGGAGTGCAGGAGTCCTGGGTTCAATTCCCGGCCAGGGCACACAGGAGAAGCACCCATCTGCTTCTCCACCCCTCCCCCTCTCCTTCCTCTCTGTCTCTCTCTTCCCCTCCCGCAGCCGAGGCTCCATTGGAGCAAGGATGGCCCGGGCGCTGAGGATGGCTCTGTGGCCTCTGCCTCAGGTGCTAGAATGGCTCTGGATGCAACAGAGCGACGCCCTGGAGGGGCAGAGCATCGCCCTCTGGTGGGCATGCCAGGAGGATCCCAGTCAGGTGCATGCGGGAGTCTGTCTGACTGCCTCCCCGTTTCCAGCTTCAGAAAAATGCAAAAAAAAAAAAAAAAAAAGAATGCGGCTTCTGAGGTGACCACTTCAGGCCTCCTCTCTGCTCTTCTTGCTTAGACTTGCTCTGACATCCTGTTATTGGGGATGGCATAGCTCTCGATCCAGAATAGTGTTTTTGCTCAAAGTGCGGTCCACACGCCCCTGCCAGCAGATGCCTCCCAGGAGGACTTGTTTAAAAATGCGGGGTTTGTTTTGTCCCACTTAAGATCCACTGAAGCAGAATGACTACATGTGAAGTCCATGAATCCATACTTTCAACAAGGAACCCTAGTGATTCTCAGGTAATTTCAAGTGTGAGTCACTTCGTCCTTTAGCTCCAGCTATACTACGACCTCTGGGGTTCTGCTACAAGGTCTTTACCAAACTACTTACCACACCTTTGCCTCATACCTGTGCCCGAGTATCTTAGTCCTGTGATTGTTCCATGAGACAACATGGAGTTTCCCAGATTCCTACTGAATTACTGCTTGAAGGTAATGGAATTTCAGATGTAGAAAAATCATTCAGCAATTTTAACCAATTTTCCACCTATATGTTGTTCTTGGTTTAGTTGATCTTATTCATTAATTCTACAAACAAATAAACAAGCCTCCTTTATGCCTTTTGGAAGCTCAGAGGCTAATAAACTTTTCTATGAAAGACGAAGTAATGAAAATTATAATAAAATATACTGAAATTAATAAAAAATTATGCTCAGGTATGTTGTGAGCACAATTACCAATCAAACCCAGTTTGGGTTCCTATTGGATTAAATTAACCCTTTTTAAGTTTATTGGAATTTTAAATAATTCCAGGTTTCTTTTGGGGAGGAGGGCATAAAAATTACAATTATACTTTAGAAATAATGTGATGATCTTAGAATGCCGTATCTTATATATCTCATAAGAATTGCTATGCGTGTTATTCAAAAATGCTTTAGCAGGTTAAAAATATATAAGTATTTTAACTATTAACTTTTGTCATTAAGTACTTAAGAATAAACAAAACTTATGTTCAATGTCACCTACTATGAAACCACTGTGTACAGATCTGAGTCCATTCATTTACTTTTATAATTGTTGTCAGAGTTAAAATGTATTAAACCTTTGAAAAATAAACTAAATTGTCTTGACTTTCTAAATCACATAAAAGAGAATACATTTTATGCTTGCTCTGTAAGCCTCTGATGTCTTTCCCTTTCAAGTCCACTAAATTACTGACTAGCCACGATGATTAACATAAAAGAACCAGACAAAAATACTGTTCCCCTACCAGAGAAGATATATAGACTCGTTATAATAAAGCACAATTAATTTTCATTTATGTAAACTAAACAACAACAATACCAGTAAGAACCATCTTAGCCACACTCCCAATCTTTCCTTCAAGATTTGTCCAAATAGAAAGCAGGTCTACAGAATTTCATTAGTATATTTTATTCTTTTTTCCCCAACCACATTTGCTCATATTGCTTTGGACGTATTCATTATTCTTGTGATGTCTGAGAAATGACAAAATTAGAGTAGAAGAATCTGATAAAGGTAAAGCATGGCACAAAAGCTATCTGGATAATTGCCTTCACAAATCTAGCTCAGCTCTCATCTCCCCTAATTAGCCTCATTACCATACTTTAAGACCCACTAGCAGTCACTCAAGACCCTGCTCTGTTCTGTCAGAACGAGTGCTGACAGCCAAATGGACAACATATGGAGAAGGACCCCCTGACTGGCCCTTCTTCCAAGCACAGGCCAGAGAAAGGTTCCGAAAATCTCTGCTTAAATAGGTGTCTATCCATTGGGGGCAGAACAATGACCTTCAGTACCTGTCTTCACCCTTACTTATCACAGTTTTGAAAGTTTTAGGTCCTACCCTTTCAGTGTTTACTACTCGAATGTTGGCCATTTTATAAAAGAACAGAAAGTGTATAAGCACACTCATTTGTTAGACAACTTCTTTTTTAGGGACCTCTCCCCCATTGAACAACTATAACGAAACTCTAACACTTGCATACCCCACGTTAATTTGCCCTCGCCAAAACTACTCTCTCCTAAAATTCCTTCTTAGAGACCAAATATAAGAACTTCATCGATTACCATTTGGAAGTGAATTTTAAATATTAGTTTTGAAATGTCAAGCCATCCTTGAGTATAATAATAACATCACGGTCAAAATCCACCCGTTTGCTGGAAGAAAAACACTACAGAATACATAAAAACAAGAAAACATTTGGTGACAGGTTGAATTTTTTCCCCAGAAGCCTCACCACCTACACCTTCTACTGTGGTTATTTTTAATAAATTTCTTTTTTATAAAATAACTTTTGATAAAATCTAAAAGGAACATTCAATTGATAATATTGGGGAAGGTGATCACATTTGATTATATTCATCCTAATATTTAAGATAATATTAATTGCCCCCATTCTAAAGAAATCAACATGTTTCAGTTACTTTAAACAATTTAACTATCCAGTACTTCAATACATCCTTTCTAGGCCCTTTTGTTTATATAACCACAGGTACCTTTTTTTTTCCTGATCACTTTCCCAGGTCTCAAAAGAAGATTTTTTTTTTTTTGCTAGATTTCATTTTGCTTTTGCAGTGCAAAAACCTAAGATGGAATCTCAATGACAACAAAATCAGGAAAATGGATTTTCTGCATTTTGCAGTTTGGGGAAACCAAAAGTCTATTCAGCATGACTGAAAAATACCCCGAAGGCCAATATTTACTAAGCAGGGCACACACACTGGGGCCTTGTTAAAAATCCACAACAAATCTCTCACTGCAAACAAATCCGAAGGCTTCAGCACTCCTGCGACTGTCTGAGTCATGTTGACTCTGACAGCAGAAACTTGCTTTCTTACCAGCCCAGCAGCCAGGCTAGCTAGTGATCTGTTGGCCTCACACCAAGATTTCATGATTTCTTGTCTGTGTTCTTTGCTACATATTCCTTTGGTAACAATCTACTGGAGAGGAAGAACATAATATTAAGGTGAGGTTTTCTTATCTGCCTACTTTATTTTTGAAGGAGATTGGTAAACACCAACTAGCTGTTTAACTTGATCATTCCAATAAAGGCATACATAATTAATGCTGTATTCCCATCAGACTGCTGGAAGAAAAATAATCGTCAAAGCAGCATTCCCAAACAACAGGAAATACTTTGAGCTTCACACATAACACTTTAAAATGCATGTTGCCTTCACTGAAAGATGCCAAAGCAAGATGAAATTTAGAGAAACTACACACACACACACACACACACACACACACACAAACCCCACTTGGAAATGAAAGAAAAGTGAGGAAATGCCTTGTGTGAAAAAACAGAGACTCTATCAATGCGATGAATTAGACACAGGCAGGTAATGAACAGAATCACTAGGGCTGTGTGCAGTGGAGAATTCTGAGAAGTATGATTTCAAAATTTTCTTACAAAAATCTGATTGTAAATTTGGTGACTTTCTTCTGATGTCTATCTCGCGCACCCACCTATATAGCCTGGGAAACATCTGTTCGGATCAGGATTGAAAGCCCAGGACGAGATTCCAAACCCAATGTGATTAGATGATCAGTATTCAGAATCCTTCTGTGACCACGGGAGCTGCTCTGAATGGCACAGGCTTGCCGACCATCTTAAATGCTTTGAACATGCTTTTCATTCTTCATGCTATTTAACTTCCAAATGCCTGGCATTCCATTTCCAAAAATTAGATAATACAATGAAACACCAATGATTTTGTGAGGAGCACTTACACAACATCACAAGCTAACGCTCTGCCTCTTTTCAAAATAACTTCTAACCCTGAACTTGAGGGAAGAGTACACACGCTGCTCTTTTCTACCTTCGGTTTTGTATGTTTAGAATCTTGCAGCCTGGAAGATCTGTGTCAGGAAGTTCTTCCTTCTCCAGAGTTAGAACTGTAACTCATAACGTCACCTATGCATCCCCGAACACCAATTACACATGAAAAAACAGGGCAGTGAAAGTGGTTGCACACACATGTGCCTCATTCTTGCCTCCCCCTCAGAAACAAATTAACAGCAGAGCCTTGGGACAGTTTTTTAGTGTTCACACCTTACAAAAATTTCATAGATCCATAACACATCCTTTTGGGAGCGCAGCAAGTTATATATGTTCAAAACCATATGAAAACCCACAAAGCAAGACAGCCATCAGAATTCTGATGGCACATTCCAGCTGACGTTTTCCCTGTTCCGCCAAAAGTATATGTAAGGGTGGTGTGAGTCAACAATCCATGACTAACCAGCGCCCAGCAAATTCCTCCTCTAGCCTATTCCTTTTCACATATTTACCATAAATTTTATTTACAAGGACTATATGATCTCATACAATTATACAAGGAAGTTAAAAGCTGTATTGATGTTAATTGATATAGTTATATGTACACTGCTCGATTTAGGTCAATGACGTTCTACAGGTAAACTACAGCAGGCTGTTAATTCACAAAGTGGTCCCAACCGCTTCTGCATAGCATGAAATCCAATTTCACTTACATGCACACTTAAATGTGCTCTTGTTCACCACCCCTTTCTCATTCATTCATTCATTCATTCATTCAAAATTCACTCTTTTTCGATCGGTGCATTCTATGTACCTGACATTGTGCTAGGTGCACCACCTTGCCTTTTTAAGTGATATTTTAATGGATGAAAGGGTGTAAAACAAGGAAGAGTGACCCATCTCAGGCACTGATACCACATGTCAAACAAGAACGGAACTGATGAACACATGAAAGACACAGACAGCAAAAAAAATGCAACCACTTTCGCCAATAAACACTAGATCATTTAAGGGAAGTCCCTCCGGAGTTACTGCTTCCTGATTGATGTAATCCTAACCACAGCCTGTGGTCCGAAAATTGCCAATCAATCATATATACATTACAGGAAAGCTTGGGTTAACATGTCTTCATGCTGGTGCTGCAGTGATGTTCCCGTTCAACCCTGGCTCAAGATAGCCCGTGCAGAAAGCCAGCCTGCTGGTGGACCGTGCATTTGTTTGCACCTCACCATTTTGTTATGATGTATAGGCAACGAGCCTCATGTGGCTTTTCTAATCTGAAAATGAGCCAAGAGAAAGAACGTGCTCAGAAGTGTTGAAAGAAAGGCCCATTCTGTGCCCAGGGAACTGCATCTAATACAGGAAATGAACACAAGTTTGCTGTAAGCTGTCCAGCCTCTGAATCAGCTGTTCCCCGCGCAGAATGCCTCTCCCTCCCCCACTCCCAGCTCGAAAACTGAGAGCTGAAAAAGCTAATATTAAAGTTTTGAAAAATGTGTTTTCCTCCTCTTCTCTCCCGTGTTCTCTCAAAGCTGTGTAAATCTAACTTGAATGGTAAGCGGCTTTATTTTAACAAGTGTGAGTTATCAGAGTTCGCATATCAAATTAAACCCAATGAATTCTGGACTTGTTTTAAATTTCAAGCCAGAGGCCCTAACTCCCTGCATTTCACTTGGCGGCTGGCCAGACTTAGTAATAAAGTGCTAAGCAGAAGACAGGAAATACTAGAGAAGTCGAACAATGTTATGACAATGTTTATAACTTTTACAGTCAGGCCTGGCTGAACATCTGCACAACATCAGACTCTGGTCAGACCCGCAGAGAGGAAACCAGTCCTTAGCTGGCAGCGTTTTGCTCCAGCCAGATGTTATCACTTTACTGGTATCTTTTCACCAAAAAAAAAAAAAAAAAAAAAATATATATATATATATATATATATATATATATATATAACTTTTCTGAGAAGAAAACGGGGTGAGGTCTCCCATTTTATAGGAATGGTACCACAAATTAATTCTGCCCTATAATTGATTTATTCTGACAGCTCTAAGACAGTTTACAGACAATGGCACTTCCCCCTTTGAAGTGATAACGTTCAAACTGCTTTTTTTTTCTTTTTTTTTGCAGGAGAAGGGTAAAAAAGCCTTGTTTGATGCCATAGGCCAAAATACAAAGGCAGTTCCAAATCACATGGCCTTGGCATGCTTGGATGAGGCTCCATGGCTGTAAAATTAGTCACCTGACAAGCATTTGTATAAATGAAATGATATTACCGGCATTTCCTTGAACACAGATGTAGCAAAAGAATTTATCATTTTCATTGAAACTAAGGAAAGTAATGTCTCTTTTACCTAAATCATTTCAAGAGCCTGACATATAAAATGTCGCATCACCATTAATAACACTCTAGGATCTATCAGTATGGAAATGCATTTTTAATAAACCTGGGCTAGCATAAAATGAAATGATCCCAAACTAGCTCAGTGGGTGTTTGGAAAATAGTATTAGCAATGATGTAACTTTACATGTCCTTCACCAGCAATTCCTAAACATAAAGTTGAATAAGATCATACCAGTTTAGCGCTAACAGGCAATACACAAAACAAAATCAAACAAATAAAAATTCACTCCACCATTTCGGACCTGTTTCTCAATTTGGCTAATAGAAATGTCTATATTTGCGTGTGTGTCTCTGTGAGAGTGTGTGTGTGGACATATCTTAGTGAACCAGTCCTACACTTGCCTTCAGACAATTTATCATATGTCTTAGAGAAGTTGAAAGCTGATTCAAAATGTCATACATGTTGTTGGCTTGGCATCCTGGGAAAGCAACATCAGCTCTATCAACAATAACTACCAGAGACATTAACATGAACACAGTTCTCAAAACACCTGCAAGGAGTCATGTACCTACTGCAGTGTCAATTATAAGCGACTGCCAATTTCTACACAACCCAAACTATACACAGGCAATTTATTTGGATGAATTTGACTAGGTAATACTAAGAATTGCTGTTTGCGCTGGGAATCATTTCATTGTGATATATACAGTTGGCCCTACCCAGGTTAACATACTCGGGATCTGCGCATGAGAGAATTCTTTGTTTTCAAGGGAATTGATTCACTTGGCCATTCAACTTGAGTTAAACTGAAATAGGGTGTCTCAGCGAGTGGTTCCCAAACTTCTTTTTACTAGTGTCACCTTGGTTACTTTCAAAAAGTAAAGAAATGCTTGGGCTTTATCCCCAAGTCAGGAGCAACGTGACGGTATCCTGGAATCTATAGGACACTGGGGTCTATTTACCGACTTCTAACCTTCCACCCCCACAATTCTGCAGTGTGTGTGCATGCGGGACTGAGACATACGCACTGCATGTCTGTTGGGCTGATCAGTGTCTGACAGGCTGGCTATTCAATATTTTGAATATCATCCTGCATACACCATTTAAATTGGCTGGCTTAAGTTTTCAAATAGTTTTCTAGTAATGTTTTAAATTATTCCACTTCTCCTACTGTACTTGCATGTTACGATCGTCTTTTAAGTTTTTCAAGTTTTTTGGCTTTTATGCAAAGCAAGCTCCACTGTGTATAAGTTGTTTTGACATATTTAATTCCACAAGAGAATTCTAACCACCAGTTCTTTCATCAGCATTCACACTACTGCAATGAGAGAATACTCTCTTACTTAATATTTTTCTCAGAGCCCAGGATACCAAAGCTTGATTAATTTCAATCTGATATAGTCAACGGTGATATTATTATCACTGTACTTTGGTGGATTGAATTATTTGTAAATCCTATAACACTCTTCATTAATAAACTCTATGGGTTGGAAACTTGCTGAGTGAAATTTCATTTTGTCATTTTCATAAAATTCACAGGATTGTATCGAAATACTGAATATTTTAAAAGAATTCTATATAACAGGACATAACATGAAAAGATTCTTCTTTCTAAAAATTGTTATAATGCATGAAAGGTGAGTCATAATACAAACATTCTACCTTCAAACTCTGTACACTTTTTTTTGTGTGGCAGAGACAGAGAGAGTCAGAGAGAGGGACAGATAGGGACAGACAGACAGGAAGGGAGAGAGATGAGAAGCATCAATTCTTCGTTGTGGCTCCTTAGTTGTTCATTGATTGATTTCTCATATGTGCCTTGACCAGGGGGCTACAGCAGACCGAGTGACCCCTTGCTCGAGCCAGCGACCTTGGGCTCAAGCTAGTGAGCTTTGCTTAAACCAGATGAGTCTGCACTCAAGCTGGCGCCCTAGGGGTCTCGAACCTGGGTCTTCCATATCCCAATCTGAAGCTCTATCCACTGCACCACCACCTGGTCAGGCCAAACTCTGTATACGTTAAAAACATATTCCTATTTCCCAAACTTTTCATAATAATCTATTACTAGATCATTGGTAGAGATGTGAATGAGGTCTCTATACACTTTGGGCTTCCAGATAGTGTATGGTTTTTTGTTTTTCTTTTTAAGAATGCTTACAATATCTTGATCAAATTAAACACCATCATTTGTTCCAAGTTCTTTGTGTTTTTAAAGGGCTTGATAATTTGTTCCTAGCTTGAATGATGAAAAAGGTCTGGTGATATTGTCACACTACTTTCCTCATACTTTAAAGCATATACTATTTCTTAAAGTTGCTTTCACTGCCCAGTTCTGCCCATATCTCATTGATGAGGCACCAATTGCAACAAAGGCAAAAGAAATGTAAAGGACTCTAAATCTCAGGTCATAGCAATTAGTGCCTGCATCCAGGCTTAATGTCACATGAGATGGCCATTTTGTCCAGGTGACTTGAGAGGTTAAGATTTAGTAACAGGTGGCTCATGTTTTTAACATTAAACAGATTTAGAACATACAACCCAATAATTGAAGCTGTAATTTATGAGTGCATGCTTATTTCTAGCTTATACAATTTTATCTGTGGTTTTTCAAATTTTTATATCAGAAAAACCATTTTTTTAAGTGAGAGAGAAGAAACAGAGACAGAAAAAAAGGGAGAGAGATGAAGAGCATCAACTACAGCTGTATCACATATTGATTGCTTCTCATATATGCCCTGACTGGCAGGCTCCAGCCGAGCCAGTGACCCTTTGCTTAAGCCAACAACGTTGGATTCAAGCCAGTGACTGTTAGGCTCAAGCCAGGGACCATGAGGTCATGTCTATGAGCCCATGCCCAAGCCAGCAACCCGGCACTCAAGCCTGATAAACCCATACTCAAGCTAGTGACCTCAGAGAAAAACAATTTTTTTAAAACCTTGCATGAATAGTCAATCTCTATAATTAAGTACAAGTAAAGCTGCTGGAGGAGGGTGCAGTTGGAAGGTGATAGAATTCTCAGGGTCCCATAGGCTCAGGACATGAAGACAGTTTGGAGAATCAAGACTGAACGCCAATGCTTTACTAATAAACTCAAATGAGGGAAACTAAACTAATTTCCAGATTTTGAAACAGAGCTGAAAGACTACCGAATACCCCTAGTAAACCTCAAATCTGCGTCCTTTTTTCTTTCTCTAAAGCCAGAATTCTTTTTTCCTATGCCATATGGCTGCTTTGTGAAAGAGGAAAATACTTCCTTTCACAGTTTATAATATATGGATAATGTATATTTTTAAGTAATTGCAATTTTTTTAAATTAAAAATTAAGCAACTTTGGAGGAACCTCTGCATACATCTGTTTTATAATAGATAAACTTGAATTGCGGTTTAACTTCTCAGGATGTCCCTCCACTACTTTAGAATTTTAGCCCCTTTCTTGATGTTTCAGATTTGATATTGCTCTGTGTTCCTAAATTCTTACTCTGATATGGAACTTATATTGTATTCTAAATATAAGTAAGATTAACCCGTAAGATATTGTTAACCTTTAAGATGCATTTCCTACACAGCATTTTACAGGACTCATACTAATGATAGTTGGGGATTAGGAAACGGTAACAAAATATTTTAGCAAGGAAGTGAATTTAACATCTTGTCCAAACTAATCACTTTGGCAAAGGTCACTTTAAGATTTATACATAGGAAAATTGTCTGGAATGCTTCCCCGTATATTTAGGTACAAACAAATCATAGAGAAATAATCAGAAAATATACAGCTCCTCTAACTTTATCCCCCAAGAAAATTCAAAGGAACCACACATGGGCATATTTCCTATTTCGTTGATACAGTAAAATCTTCACCATTTTAGATCATTTTGGTATCAATTTATTAAGAAATCTGCTAAGAAAATGACTTATCAAAATCTTAATCATAAACTACATACATGCAAATATATATATTTTAAGAAATGTTCTATTCCAACCAGAGCAATCCAGCATCTTCTAGTAACAAGAAAATAAGTTTGTTCATTTAACAAGTGTTTACTGAGGGTCTACCAGTTCTGCTACAAGCTGGGGACAGAGCATGGAATAATTCAGACAAAAATTCTTGCTTTCACTCTAGTGGGGGAGAAAAGGCACCATTCATTTGCTGTGGAGAGAACAGAAATGTATAAAACACTGTTGTCCTAAAATAACCACAGAGAGAGAAAGTACAGAGTGCACCCAAAACTATTGATGCAAAGAGGAGGAAGTGGTTAATTTAGACTGATTAGATAACATATAGCAGCTCTACTTTAAAAGGCAAAGAATTTAGGTTAATTTAGACTGATAAAAAAATATTGGTAGCTTTACTTTAAAGTTCAACAACAACAACAAAACCCCAAAAGTATAAACAAAAACAAAAAACTAAAATACCCTTGAGGCTGACCCAGATTCAACATTTATAAAGATGGAAATGGTGAGCGGTGTTCGAGATTGTCCAACAGAAAGGAAGTTAGTGATGATCAAAGCTAGAAAGACAATGGGTTGGCACCCATGGGAGAGGTAGGAGAAGAATTACCCCTTGGCTCAATAGGAGAGTTAGTTTTAATTACTTCAAGCAAGGAGAACAATTTAAGGGTTTGAGGCTGAGTATGATATTATCCTGTTTGTGTGTTAGGCATCCATGTTTGTGGGAAGGATGGACTATGAATTGGAGAAGTATAAACTGCAGTCCCTTTACAAAGTCTATGAGGTCCTGATGACTCAACAGAAACAATGATACAACAGAAAGGAGGGGTTAAATTCAAGAAAACCTTTGGCACTGCAGGAGGTCACATGGCTTTTAAGTTCCTTTTCAGCCCTGATGTTCAATGACTGGACTGAGGAAATGGAAAGGAGGCAGTCAAAGATGAGGTCCCCCAGGGATATGATTCGCTTGCTAACAGAATGGCTCACAGGAGGCTGAGCTGTTAGATTGTTTATAGTGTTTCAAAAATAGAAGCACTATTGAGTAGCTCAGAGAAACTGTTTTACAAATGAAATAGAGTTGGGGATATTTGAGTCTACATTTCTCTTAAACTATTATTTAGTCTAATTCAAAGGAGATACCATCAGAGCAGTCTTCTTAATACACATATAATATACTAATTATATCGCTAATAACAATTTGAAATGACCGGCTGAACCAAATGGGCAAAATCCAATTCCAGTGTCCAGGTGCTGTTTGTCACTGAGTGCATTTAGTGGTTTGCATGCATCGTATTGATAGAGAGATCCTTCATTCCCAACAGAGAATTCAACTACATATTTCAACTAAATAATGTTCCATTATTCAACTAAATAATGTTCCAATACCTCAATCAAAATTTTAACACTACATTTGTAGAAAGTCAATCAGATATGACCAAGAACACAAGTAATTATTTATTTACTGAGCATTTGCTGAGGCAGCATCTGGTATGACATCCAGCACCAGGGAAACATAGAAAACACACAATCTCACAGTTAGAGAAATCATTTTGAAAGAGCAGAGTATTGATTAATTATGATAGACATCTGTAATTCTATTGTCAATTAAAATCATTTATGGAGAACTAAAAATGATTTGCCATTAAAAAGTAAATAAATCCTTTCAAACTATGTTTAAATACTATTTTAAAATACCATAAAAGCTGAAATCTTTAAATTAATTGCTAAGGCCAGTTTCTTAAACATATAAAATTGTTATTGGAGAGTTAGACTTTTTCAATGTATATATTAATTCAAGCTAATTGTTCAGAAGTAAAACCAAGTGTTGGTATTACCCAAAGAGTAGGTAAAATCAACTTGTAATATATACTAAATAGACGAATAGCTAATAGGCTAACATCTATTGCCTTGTTTATATTTTACCTTACTTATACTTCTTTCTTCATGGTAAGAAAAGCAACAGCTATATACAGCAAAGTAAAATACCAGCATATCTGAATTCTGAAAAGGGAAAAAAACTTAAAACACTCTAGGCAGAGTTAGATATATTTCATGAAAATCTAAAATGGAAGAACCTTAAAAGTCACTGTGACTGAAAGCAATTGATTAGTTTATTGATGTTGGTCCTCCAAATGGATTTCAATTCATTGAATGCTTTTGGTCAAAATAAATATTTATTAATAGTATTGACTCATAGCTTAAAAATGAATTTTGTTCACAAGCTTTGGAAATTTTAAAATTACTCTTTTAACCAATTCATATTTGAGAACAGCTTGCAGTGTGCTCTATTTCCCAAAGTTCCAGTAGGTCATATTTCTAAGATAGTTCCCTATTTACTTAGGTTTTAAGCTACTCTTTAAACAGGATTCACACCCCCTGAACCACACCAGGCTGAGAGAATTGTATAATTTTCTTACCTAAAATAATGGATTTGTAGGATGACAATGTTAGATGAGAAAGCAAGTGAGATGATAAAATTATGATCCTTAAAGACTATTAGACTACTAACTTAGTAATTTTTTTTAAGTGGAGCTGTCTGCCTGAGTTTCTGAATTGTGAACAGGTGTTTAGGTGTGCAGAGTTCCCATTGATTTTAATGGAATTACATTATGAAATCCCTGTACACTACTTTGATTGTTTCCCATATGTAGAGTGTAATCAAATTCAGACCACTGAAGTTATCCACATGTCTCTGAAGCTAGAATTGGTCAGCATATTGAGTTATACAACTGGATAGCTATGTCTTTTCTGCAGACCAGTTTAGAAAGTAAAAATTGTGCAAAAAGGTGGCCAGTCATATATAGACTTTCTTTTTACACAATACATATGTAACATAGAGATATGCATGTAATACATATGTAATATGTATTTCAATAACACACGAATGAGTTCTTGACAGGGACAACATTGGCTACCTACTAATAATTGGATTTAAAAAAGATTATTAGAAAGATATTGAGTAGGGAGGCACCTCAGTCTCTTGCGTACTATTAAATCTTTAGCACATAAAACAAAGAAAATGTTCAATGAATATTTGATAAATGAATAAACTGCCAATAACTCATTTTAAATACAATAAACTGATCAGTTAAATTCATGAACAGATTGCAGATTTTAAATTTAATTCACCATCCCTGGCCAGTTGGCTCAGTGGTAGAGTGTCGGCCCGGCTTTGATTCCCATCCTGGGCACACAGGAGAAGTGCCTATCTGCTTCTCCAACCTTCCCTCTCTCCTTTCTCTCTATTTCTCTCTTCCTCTCCAGCAGCCAAGGAGTGAGTTGGCCCAGGTGCTGAGAATGGCTCCATAGCCTCAACCTCAGGTGCTAGAATGGCTTTGGTTGCAACAGAGCAATAGCCAGATGGGCAGAGCATCGCCTCCTAGTGGGCATGTCAGGTGGATCCTGGTCGGGCGCATGCGGGAATCTGTCTCTCTGCCTTCCTGCTTCTCATTTCAGAAAAATACAAAAAATAAAAATAAAATAATAAAAATCATTTACCTTTTCTTAAATAGTACTATTTCAGTTTAGTACGTAAAATCACTCACTCACTCACTCACACACACCCTATAGCAGATTCAAAACATAATTATCTTATTGAAGGTTAAGTTAAAAGCCTAAAATATTTTATTAAGATTGCTATTTAAACCTTAACTTTAATTTTCTCTAGAATTAAAATAAAAAATCAGGTGTTTTTTCTATATACTCCTAGGGTTTGTTTATAAAACTTCTATATTATAGATAATATTTTCTCTTTACTTTATTTTCATATAATGAATGCATTAAACATTACATATAATAGAGCAAGAACATTATTTTAGAGAAAAATTTTACCAGATTGCAGAGGTACCATATGAATAGCAGAATCACATGAGCCACCCACATAATCTAGAAACATAAACTTTCCCTTAGAGTAAGTCTTACAACCAAGTTTTAACCCTTACAACCAACACCATGATATTCATTTTCTGCAAGGCTCAAAATTACTTTTATTCAGAGAAAGATCTAAGAAGCAGTTTAAACAACTAACCTCTCCACTCCCATTCTGAAGCTTTTGTAGAATGCATTCATTCAAACAGCAACAACCATTAATTATCAACTGTTATAAAGGGTGGGGTAAAAGTAGATTGATAGTTGTTTGTATAGAAAGTAATATTATAATTAATAATATAAAAATAAAGTCTGCGTTTTGCAGACTCATAACTGTAAACCTCCTTTTGCTGTATCCTGCATTCTAAACCCTGGGCATTCACACATAAGGCAGTGGCTGACAATAAATGAATGTATCCTGTAATTGAAGCCAAGTTACATAACACATCATTAAAATCTGGCCAAATAAGTAAGATTTCACAGTCTTACAAATATCTCAGGATGACAAGGTTAAGCAATTAGTCCTGGAAGATTTCTCTCCACTTGTTATAACAAAATACAATACAAAAGCTGGAAATTATAGGTAGTAACAGATCACACAAATGCTATTTATGAAGAACTCTCTAGGTACCAAGTGCTATGCTTAATGCTTTAAATGTATTGAGGATAGACAGATGACAGAGATAGATAGGTAAGTAGGTAAGTAGATGATAGATAGATAGATAGATATCTACCATCACATACATCTTTTGTTAAGGCAATTAATAGTTTGTATTATAAATATTTGTTTACTCAGATGCCTTGCCCCTAAACGCCATGAATCCCTTGTGGACACATTTATCTGTGTGTCCCCAGCAACACTGAAGGTTCCTTCCCCATGGTAGGCATTCCATAAAGGCTTCTTGAACTAATGAACACCAGAACCAACCATTTGTGTGGCATCTCTCAAGTCTATTAATATTTCTATGCCTCAAATATTTTCAATGTACGTAGTTGGTTTATAAAAGACCTTTTGAGTTAAAAATGTTGTGAGGTTTTTCCTCTCGGTTCCAATTGAGCAACGGATTTTTATGAACCTCAGTTATAGGGGTAAAAAAAATAGAATATAATTTTATCCTATGATTTCAGCCTATGATTAAAAGCTGTCTGAACGTCCTTTATTCTTGAACCCAGCGGCTCCGGAGTTACAAAATATTTATTAATTATCTATAGGTCCAGATCTATTTTATGTTCCTTAAAATTTTACTTTAATTAGGAATTATTTTGAGCACACAAATATAAAAATAACATAATGAAAGCACAACCCAGCAAATTCTATCGTTAAAGCAAACAAACACCTCAAGCACAAACCAAACCGACAACCAATGGAATGAGCCCCTGTTTACTTTTCTGATAACTTCCTTCTTTCTTTCCAAGATGTAACTACTATCTTAAATTTAATGTGTACCTTTCCTGTATCCAAAAAGCAAAACCAACATCCAGAAGTGAAGGAAGTTCATAATGAGGGTATTCTGAAGAAATATAATCTCACTCTCAAAGTTTCAACAATGTCTACAACTGACCCCCACTGAAGAAGAGAGTTCCTAAACAACTTCAGTGCCTACAGTGGCTGGCCAAATGATCTCTGCAGACAATCTAGGAGCTGCTGGTGCACAAATGCCATCGTGGCAAGTAATTACCCCTTCATATGATGGCTGAAACAGACCAAGAATTTATAGGGTAGCAAGGGGCAGTATAGTGGAGTGGGCAGAAACTGGGGCTTGGAATTATTGTCACTGTATTGTGACCTTGGGCAAACTACTTTACCTTCCCCATGCATCACTCTTCTAATCTATAAAATAGAGATGACAACAGCATCTGCCTCATAGAGCTGTTCAGATTAAGTGAACATGCTTAGAAGAGTATCTGGCACATAAGTGTATGCACAATAAATGTTAATTTTTATTAAATTCTAAGTCCACAATCAAAATTTTACCAAAAAAAAGGTTATTTTTTTATCATCTCCCAAAATCTATCAAAGGCATGTACCCTGGTAAAGAAAGCATACCTTTGGAGTCTACTTATTACTAGAACCCATATTTTGTAGAAGCCACGTGGTATTGGCAGTGAAAAACAAAAGCCAGGCTATATAGCTTCTACTTCTTCTTTATTCATTCAGTATTCTTTCTGAGCAAGAGCCAGTAGAGTAGGCACTGGGGACACAGCCTGGTGAAGCCAGACAGGATAGCACCCCCCAGTCATTCAACTCACAGTTGCACCAACTCTGCCTAAATGTGGGATCCTTCATTTGCCACCACAATATGGTTAAGTGCTTTGAACCTCGACTTTCTCATCCGTAAAATACAGGCAGTAACCCCTGCTCTCTCTTCTTCACGTTGCTGTGAGATTTCTATAACCCAACTTAGAGAAAGCAAAATACCACCTGAATGAAAGCGCACATGATACAGACTCGTTGGCTTGGCGGCTAAGATACGTCCACTTAGGACTATTCATGATCCTATCGAGACAGGGAATGAATCATGAAAGCAATGTGTCACAAAGCTTAGGTAGAAACCTATGCAACAACCACAATTTCCCTCTTGTGGACTAAACATAAGCTCTTAAAGACAATGGCTGGATATAAAACTAAATTTAGGAGGACCGATTTTAAAACTGAGTAAAAGCAATTTCTTTTCTGAGAAAGTTAACTATTTTATCTTCAGAGAAAGAGTGAGATGAAAAGTAATGTCTTTTGCCACCCTCCTCATAAATTCTGGCGGTCTAAATTCCTAGACACAACAATGACAGAATTCACGTAAATACTCCTAACCTTAGAGGTCAGATTTTGGGACCTCATGGAGTGATGCAAGGGAATCTGGCCAGCTGCTGACCACACTCGGCGTATAAAATGAAACGCCCATCTCTAGGCTGGCCAACCTAGAAGCCCTCATTAGGAAAACTAACCATTTTGCTAAAAGAGTCTGCTATGTAAAGTCTGTCATCGATTTCAGGCTATCAATTATTCAAAACCATTTAATTTTAAAGCAATTTAAAAATTTATTGTAAAAAGAGACTATTCCCCAGCTTGAACATTAAATTTCAGTTTTCCTTATTTCAGAAGTAGAGTCCCTTAAGTAGAAATGCAGTATTAATGATAGCTTACAAAGTACCTGTTTTAGATTTTGTTCCAAAGCTAATATTTTAACCAAATATATAGCATAACAAATATAACAGTGAAATAAATTATATCCATCTTTCTATAAATTAGTTTATAGCTTGATTTTAAGTACCTCCCTCTCCAATTTGGCATCTTAAATATTGAAATTGCTTGCACATGCCCAATACTTTGCCTCCTTACTTTTAGGTCGTTTGTGCCTGACAGCTGTTTATTATGAAAAGCAAAATAACCAAATAGATGTCCTGATATAGTTTTTGTACTTCACAGAGTCAGCTAAGTCATTAATTTTCAATTAATTAAACAGTAAAAGCCTAGGAATGGAAATAGAGCATGGAATTTCCTACCCTTAAATAAATTTGCCTTTTTTTTGCATGACATCACCATATTATATCATCTAAATGCTTGGCAATCAATTTAACTATAGTGATATTATTTCCTGGTTTTGGCTGTAAACAAAATGCTAGGATATTGGGTCTCAAGTGTTCTGTAACCTGCACATCATTGGTTATTCCTGTGTTGAGTTTAGTAGAAAAATAAAAAAATTCTAATGATGGCTTTATGTCAGAGCTGCAATATAACCACACACAAAGTATCAGGCATCCAAATGAACTCTGATAGTACTTCATTATTTGTGCTTGTCTGACAAGAGCACAATATTCTCAGTACTATTTTATATAATATAAAAGGTTAGGTTTGTGAAATTAGCATCACAAATGTCACATTTACTTCCAGCAGGAAATGTGCAACAATATGTGACAATACTGAATAAAATGTTGAAACATGTTTTCCTTTTGTTTTACTTTACTCATTTTTGTAATACAACACTGGTTACTGGAAAATGCCTTACAGCTTTATTCAAAACACATGTTCAAAGATTTGAATGAAAAAACTTTGACTCTCTCTGGAACATCTAACCGATATATCATTTGTGTGCTTTAAATTTTTCCTTACTGTCAGGAACACTTTTATGTCTTTAAGATTTATTTAAACTAGTTTATTATATAATGAAGCTTGTCAGATCATAAGAACAAAGTCAAACAAGATGTGCTATATCAAAGTATAACATTTAACATATAGATTTAAGTATACATATCAAGTACAATGCAATCAAGCAAAGTTTAATCTGAAAATGCAAATGTTTCAGATTATTAAAACCACATCTGTCCTTTGAAGCCCAGTCGAGACTGTTTATCAGAAAGCTACGTCCAATTATTCTCTACCACCCCAGACTTCGCAACAACAGCTTTCTCTCCTTCAGAACTTTTCGATTTCGCTTTAGAGTTGGGGTTTTAAAGACTAAACCACCAAAGAATATAAGATCACAAATGGAAAATTAAAAAATCTTTACAATGTGTCCTATTATAATTGCTAGGTTTTGTTGGTAAATTGGGATAATATTTCAAAAGGCATTTCTCTGGGGTTTAAGAAAAAATTCTAAACACTTTTGGGAATTGATGCAACTTAGTCCCAACATCAAAAATGTGTGCTTAAATACATTATTAAAATTTTTCAATATAAAGTTTTAAAATACGTTCGGCTTTCTCTGCCTTGGTGAACAGAAATCACCAAAAGTAGGAGTTCACTTAGCTAGTAAAAAGTGATTCTGAAACACAAGGAAACTAGGACAGAGCTTTGAGTTCTAAGTCCTTGAAGTTCTCAAATCTTAATTTTATACCAAAAAAAAAAAAGTCTATGTTGTATTCGCTTAAATACACCCATTGACCTAACATATATATGTATTATATATAAAACATTTTATATATGTATATATATAATCTATATACATATACAAAATACATATTTATTATATATATAACTATATTTATATATACATTAAAATATATATTTATACAAAATGGAAAAGCTGCATAAACCATCCTCAGTAATAATATAAAGTTTGAACATCTGGTAATGAAATGAGTTGCTGCAACATTATTCTAGAGCCGACCTAATTTCTGTGCAAAGGTATGAATTTTTACTGTACACATAAGAACTGAATATGACATAGAAACTTTGGGTTCTCATTTATAAAATCTACTTAAACAGGGCTCATTTTATCTTACATTATAAAGGCTCACATCTATTCTAGTTGTTATATAAAAGCAATAATTCAAAAAATCAATTGGAGTCTCGGGTACTTATTATAGTGAAGTTTGAAAGTGAAATATGTATCTTAAAACTGAAAACTATCATTGAGATGTTTACTGCAGTCCAGAGAGGGGAATGCAGGTTGCAGGGGGGCCCCTACAAATGTTATTACAATCACATGGCACCAACGCTGGCTGATGCATTCAATCTCAGTCCAGAACTCTCAAACTGCTGACATCACAAAGCCTCTATATATTATCTTCTCAATTTTTAGGTGTAATTTACATATTACAATCTGCCTTCAGTAAACAACCTGGAATAGGGGGAAGGTGGTGGCTCAAAGAACTGCTGCTTGACTTGTTACATTTTTTTAAAACTGGATTTATTCATACTTCTGTGACTCCAGAGGCAAAGCTAAGGAACAGTGGGATGATAATGCTGATTTTATTTCACTTTTTAAAGAAAATGGTGTCAGGAGTTTGACTTCTGAAAGGTTAAAGGGCAAACATAATTTTGAACTATCACAAACTGTCATAATATATTTGGAAAAGGGAACTGCTGACAAAGGTAACACAGGCGAGTGCTTTATTTCCTTTCCTTAAATGTTTAGAGAGTTGGGAGAATTTTTCTGACACCTTCATGCAAACTCTTCAAAGTCATGGAGGGTTTGAATGAAACACAGACTAGTTTCAACATGAGAGACAATTAGTATTCCACAGAGCTTATGTCCTAGGAAACATCTGAAACGTTTCCCTGTTGGACAGACCCTGGCGAAGGACCTAGCATGGCTCCGGATAAAATGGTCAGGGGAAGAGGAAGTACAATAAAAAGCAGGAGGTAGGGCCAGGGCTGAATTCACGGGCATTTTAGGACTGAATGCTCTTTTCATTTCCCTCCCATTTCCCAAATGCCTGGAGGCATTTCTGCAGTGGAACATCTTTGCAACTGCTAAAAATAAAGTCATAAAATTGGATTCCTCAACTTTCACAATATTTTGACAGATTTCCTCCAACTTTAATCCTTTTTGTAATGGTAGTATGATTTGCATTATGTTACACTGCTTCATCTTACCATAAAAAAAAAAAGTCCGTCTCTAGAGTAATGCTCTTGAAATGATGCACTCCTTTAATAGACCTCCCTTCAGAATTGAATAAAAATAATTTTCTCATTGTAATCTTAGACTGCAATGGTTAGTAAGGTCTCACCGTAAACCTGTATTGGAAGCCAGTTTTGAAATTTCTTAAAGACATTTTGAAGGATATTCCCATAACAGGTTCGCATTCTCCCAAAAAATCATTTACATAAAGCAAATGACCAGAACTGATTTATTTAAAATTTGGAGAAGGTACAAAAACAAGCAAAAAAAAAAAAATCACATTCAATGTTACTTGATTCCCTCCTATAAAGTGGTACTGTCTTTTTCTTCTCCCCGTCTGTCTTAAAGAAAGCAGTTCTGCAGTGTGGCGGGCCAGGTGGCCAGCACCAGCATTATGGGAAAACCTGCCGGTGACAGAAACTGCTACAGAAAAGAGAGTCTTGCTAGGAGATCAGTGATACAGAGGTGTGAATGGAGAAACTTCTTGGAAGAAATTGGCCTTTCATAAAAATATAAAATATAAAAAAATTCAATATTCCTAAATTGGCCCTTTATACACAAATAAAACCTGTTTATTCTGAACTTCTTTACCATCTGATATATGTGCATCTGAGAGCCAAGCTAGAGAGTAAGAGACTTTTTAAAAAAAAAAAGAGCGGGGAGGGATATGCTAGGAAAAGTACTGCGTTAAAAACGATGTTAACAGATACGAAAGGGGAGAGAACGGAATGTGAGAGCTGGCAAGCTCTAAGGTCACTCAGGGAAACTGGAGACAGACTTCCACAGGATAAGAAACCTGCCTTAAATATACAATTTCTTATCACTGCTTGTACCCCACTCTGTAAATAACCCCATGCAGTTAGCACAGCTAAAGCCTTCTGCTACCTAAGCAAGGGATGTAATCCTCCTCTCACCCCCAGGCTGATCATAAGGATAGTTCTTCCTCCAGAACCTTGGGTGGAACAGAGATGTGATCCCAGCACAGTCCTGCTATACAACCTGAACGAGAATGAATGAGCCATCCTCCTCCACGGTGGACAATTTCAAGAGCTTTCTTTCCTACAGAAAATTCCCCATGATGACTGAGCACTATACTACTTGTTCTAAAACACTTTGCTGATGAGAAGTGACAAACAAGAGCGCTGTTTTTGTTTGAGTTTTAATTTCCAAAGTACTAGTGCCATAGTAATTTATGTAACTGTAACTCAAGATCCACATATATGTATGTTATTTTTTCCCCAGTTCATGTTTTTAAATAGTCAACGTTCAATTATCTTCAAAGGATCGGATACCCTGCAGTTAATTTCTGACAAATCATCCGTTTTATTTTTTCTGACATTGTTACCGACTCTGCTTAATTAAACGTTTATTTACATAAACGGGATATTTGCTTAATGTAATCCAGGATTTTAGGAGGGAGAAATGCTTTAGGAATAAAAATAATTTCCCGTGCACATGTGAACAAGCACATAGTACTTCTGCATGAACGCTGACTCTCAGAATACAGTGGAAGGAGCGATAAAATTGATTAAAGGAGAGGGTGGAAAAAGGAGGCAGTGTTTCCAGACTCTCGTGAGCCACATATGTGGCTCCTTCCTTAACTGTGTGGTTACTGTGTCTGAGTTATGAAGAATTTTCATATTAGAGATACTCTCCAATGAACAATAAAAACCCTTGCCAAAAGTGAAACAGAAATGATTCGGAGTGAGTTTCAGACTTCTCAACAGCACAAAAAAACCTGAAGGATTAGGACAGTGGCTACCTTGCAGCCCCTCGTTTTGAAAAGCGGAAGTCATGTTTACGCATAGTGATGGGTTATTTTTCCCCCTCAAAGCAGACATGAACTCAGGGAGCAATTAGAACTTATAGAACTGATGATGCCTGTTGAAAAGGGGATTTATAGCCTGTTACTGGTTTGCTAAAAAGTCACCACATTTTACTTAAAACACATACACAAATATGAGCGCGCGCGCACACACACACACACACACACACACACACACGCTGAACCAAACAAAACTCTCAATTGACAAGATGAAACAGTGCGACGTGGCCCAAGATTCTTATTCACAGTTGCATAACAGGCTCCTTGATCTGCAGTATGTTTGGCAGCAAGAGCAAGAACAGATATTGTGCAAGTTACAATTTAACCAGAACGTCATTAACTGGTGCTAACAAGACAGTGCCTGGTGTTGTCTTCAGTAAATTGGCTATTTCAGAAATAAAAAGTTTCTAGCTATGCCCATAATGTCCAAATGAATATAGCCACAATCATATTATCACCTCTCTCCCAAAGAACATCAATGAGTTCTACTCAGTGTTTAAATAAAAGAAAATCAACCACTATACCACATCAATGCTACCCACTGGCTATAGCCCTAGTCCCGTTCCTTTGAAAGCTTCTGAAAATATAAATCTTTCAATTTCATAAAAGGCTATGACTGAGACCAGATAGAACATTTCCATGTCCAGCCTTGTACGAACTTTGGTCACTGATAGCTCAACTCCCTCTATGATTAGGAGACAAGGACAGGGGTTTAGAGGACAAATGTCTCTTTAACTTCTGCTTCCCTACCTACAAGGAATACTCACTTTAAGAACTTTCTAAGGACTCCTCATTTATGCATTCCACATTTTTTTTTTAGCAGCATTATTAGGGTTTCTACTCCTAGAGTGGAACATTCTATGGATCAGCGATCTTAAAGCAAACTTGATTTAAATTCAATGTCCTTTCCAGTATCTGACTGAGATGTTGAAATGAGAAACGCCATGCAACAATTAAAATAACTCTATGCAAGGTCTGATCTCGACCCAAATTTGAAAATATGGAAGTCTGTTTAATTATTCTTGGGCTGCATTTATTTAAAAACTGTAATGCCTGCATTTACATGTTAAGGATATAGTTAACCCTGGCCAGGTAGCTCAGTGGATAAAGCGTTGTCCCTGCTCAGCGAGGTCATTGGCTCGATCCTCCTTTGGGTCACATATGAAAAGCAATCAGTAAGTGCACAACAAGATGGAACTAAGTGGCATAGCAAGCTGATGCTTCTCTCTCTCCTTCTCTGTCTCCTTTTCTCTCTTTCTCTGTTTTTCCCTCCTTCTCTATCAAAAAATGGAAAAGTTCAAAATTTGAAGAAAAAAATAATATTATACATGTTGGCATATAATTCCATAAAAGATTGTCTGACAATAGCCCAAATGTTAGGTATAGAGATGGACAGAATGACAAGCATTTGTGAGTTATTATAATCAGACATTAGTTGGTTTAAAAAATTAAGTGCCTTTATTTTGTCTGGTCAATGTAGTTTTATTAAAGGGCATCACTTACAATATTTTAACATTAGCCACTGAAATGGAAGACTATGGCTATTAAATATAACGATAGCATTCTATGTCATTTAAGAAAGACACTGTAAACAAATATAACCAAATGGGTAATAGGCAGCTGCCATATTCAAGTTAATAACTAACATATCTATGGCTCATATTCTCGATGCCGAAGAGTAAAAATACACTCGAATTTATTAGTCTGCATTTGGGGAACGTTCCTTTCATTTTGTAATTTAGATTTCACAGATATTATACATTCCATTAGATGAAACTGATCTTTAGCCAGCTTCCAACTTTCCAGAGTTTATTTTTGGGCATAACCTTTGCTTTAAACGTGGGCAACAAGCTGTCTCCATAACATAATTCTCTGCTCCTGTGATAAAAGCAACATTCACACAAAGATGTGGCTGACCTGTACCACTCAGAAAGCACCAGGGTATTTTTTCTGCAGCGCACAGTGCAACTTGACTGGGAGTCAAGTCAATCAAGTTTCAGCCCTTATCCACTTCATCCTTAGTCCTAGAGGACCAGGACTAGACATCATTTCCCTTGGAGTTCCTGCTGATCTTCCCTTCTGTGTTTCTTCAGATATTTAGAACACAGAGGAAGAAACATACTTAATTAAAGCATTCAAGATAATACCTAACCTTTCACTTGTATTGACCAAATGGCTTATGCCTTTTTCAATCACTGTCATCTGTCATTCTTAATTAGCATCTATGCAATAAAACAGCTCACTTCTGAAATATATTAATGACTCTTTTATGACTTTGTCTTCTATTATCCTATCTGTACAGCAACAACAATAAAAAGCGTGGCATTTTCCAGCACCAAGGGGCAGTCTGTGCTCTGTGTGATCCATGTGAGCTGCATTAACATTTAGAGGAGTGGTCTGGGTAAGCTGTGCATTCTGACTTCATACCCTGAGGAGCGACTTCAAGTTTCAGCACCAGAAATAAGTCTTTCTGAGGGTGACAAGGAAGCAAAATTTTTTCTGCCATGAGAATTTCAAAATCATTCCCGTTATGAGTGGCGAATCCGAGCAGTAAAGGAAGATGCCAGGTTGAGATGAAATATTCTGTTCTATAAATTTTGTAACCGTAGAGTATAAGGGAAGTTCCATTTTGTGATATTTGTGCAGAAACCAGAAAACTCAGAGTCATTACAGGGTTAGCTTCCAAATAAATATGTTTAAATTATTTTCATGTTTCTTTGGTCATGTGGAATCTTATAAATAACCGAGTTTTCTGTAACATTTACTGAAAATTGCTCACTATAGATTGGCAACGGTTTACAAATACAGGATCTTACTAAAATAGCTTAGAAAAAATGGTGGCTTGGGGGAATAAATATAATTTCCCTTAAAAAAAAAGAGAGAGAGAAAAAGGTCAGTTGAAAAATTTTAAACTACTAAAACGTCTCAGCAGTAATTCATAAAATGTCTGAAGGACCAAAGTCTTTGGAGAGACTATAGTTTATTTTCAACACTGTACCATCAGATGATAGACAGCACCTCAGAAGGTCTGTTTCCTGACTCTGTTTGGGACCATGAGTAAATCTACTGAGCCATGATAACATCCTCTTGGATGAATGGATGGGAGAAAAGGATGAAGTGAGGCATTTCTAGAGCAGGCAAGTTCCCAGCACTCTGCAAAGGCTCTTATTAGCAATTGATCACTATCATAGAACTGGCTTGTGATTTCTCATCCACATTTTCAAGCCTTATCTGGTTCCATTTTCAGAGAAAAGAGAGAACAGTTCCTGACTGTCCTCTTAGAGCTATGAAAAGTATATTTAAGAGTGAGCCCTGGCTGGTTGGCTCAATGGTAGAGCATCAGCCTGGTGTGTGGATGTCCCAGGTTTGATTCCCAATCAGGGCACACAGGAGAAGCACCCATTTGTTTCTCCACCCCTCCCCCTCTTGCTTTTCTCTCTCTCTCTCTCTCCCTTTCTGCAGCCATGGCTTGACTGGAGCGAATTGGCCCCAGGCACTGGGGATGGCTCCATGGCCTCCACCTCAGACACTAAGAATAGCTCAGTTGCTGAGCAACAGAGCAACTCCCCAGGTGGGGAGGATATCACCCCTTACTGGGCTTGCTGGGTGGATCCCAGTCAGGGCACATGTGGGAGTCTCTGCCTTCCCTCCTCTCACTGAATAAAAAAAAAGTGGTTCATCAGCAAGCAATAGTGAGTGATGACAGAATGCACAGTGATACTATAAACCAAGAAGCATCTAAATGTCACTTAACAAAATATTAAAAGACATAAAGTACTTCTGTAATTTATAGATGGAAAGTCAAAGCAAGTTTTCAATTTCAAATAAAGAAAATGTTGAGTAAAAAAATGATAAAAGGGGAACATTTTAAAAGCAGTACATGTGGATTTAGTTCTCTACTTAAAAGGTTAGAGATACAAGTTTGGTTTGCCCATAGGTTATGAAAGTAGCAAGGCCATCATGGTGCAGGATTCTTTGATCACTGAGAAATAATAATAATAATAATAATAATAATAAAGATAATAGCTTCACAGATTCAAAAGGAAATTAAAATGAAGTGTAGAAAGAACGTACTTTCTTCCTGAACTAAAATATGGAAAGGCAGAGACAGTCACATTTTACTGCAGAACTTTTTAAACTCTAAGTGCATAAAGCAGAGGATTAAGTGGAAAATCAGGTTCATAAAAATGCATAAATGGTATTTAAAAATTTGCCAATACAAAAGAATTATTTTATGAACTCTTGTTATAAAACACAAATTTAGTTATATACTATTGGTTACAATGTTAGCATGCATTTTTAATAACCTCTAGGGGTGATGGTAAGTAATTTTATAAGATTTTTTTGGTTCTGTTCATTATAAAGAAAACACACACACACACACACACACACACACTTCCTTACTTCCTTCATATTTTCTTTCCTCGTGAAACTTAAATCACTTTCCCTTTGCAATTAGTTGGTAACAATTTTGAAATTCTTCTTGGAAACTCTCAGAGCTACCTAAACGCCTCTAATGTGCTGCACACAACACAAAGTATGATAGGGCCCAGCGCATGGGAATTAGAGTGAAGATGTCATCTTTTTTTTTAAGCAAATATTATGCCAAGATTCTGTGGTTTCCAGTTTAAAGATCTAGCAAGAGTCATACACTTTACCAGGGCTATCTCAATAATTATCACTTACCACCAGGACTGTACCTTACAAATAAAGCATACTGATGATGCTCCATTTAATTCTTTGGGTGTCAATCACTATCGAAAAGTAGTCAGCTATCTCACTCCTACGTGAGAGGGTTTTAAATATACCCCCTTTCCACATCTACCATCCATGATATACTCTAATAAAGTTGATGTATGGAGAGTTTAAAAAATGCAAAAGAACAAACTAAAATGACACCAAGTTGTACATATTTAATTATAAAATATGCTTTAGTAGAAAATGACATTCAGAAAAAATATTTTTATTTGTTTAAGCCCAAGGAAATGTGCATAAACTATTGAACCCGATTCATAAGCGACTACAAATTGATGGTGATATTGAACTTAAATTGGGACTAGTAATTAGCACAGTGAAGTTTCGGAGGAGGAATTATTTGCCTAGGCAGCATGGCGGACTCCCACTTCCGAAGTTCGGCCAAATAATCAACCTTCTATTCAGCATACAGCCCACGGTTCCTCTTTTCCTTCAGAGCATCTATTTTTGAAGGAAATCATATTGTAACAAACAAGTAATTCTAATGAAAAATGCAAGGAAATTTAGTTTCTGCCTAACCAGCAAGAAGCGGCTCTTGGTTTATACAAACTTTGCAATTCTAGGTCTTCAATATTTGCACAAAGTTATGAATTTTCATAAATGTATGAGCGTCAAAAAGGCCAACATGATCCAAGCAAAAGAGAGAACCATAAAAATACTGGGAGCCGCAGCTGATACAGCGATGGCCTGGATTTCCTTCCAAAGTCTCAACAAAGGAAAAAGAACATCATCTTCTATTTCTGAAAATGCCCTCAATATAAAGTTCAAAAGCCACTTATCACATTTATATGCTTACTTTTTCTCTAGTTCATATCGCAGATGAAATAGTTCCTTCACATACCTGCATTTTTAAAAACTACAGTAATAATTATAGCTATTATCAAAAAACATATCTTGAAGTAACCTTAAAGTTTATAGTTTCTGTTATAGAAATGCAGTAATAAGTTGAGGTTAGAATGGTTTTCTTTCTCAGCATCCATATCCTATCATAAGTTGAAAAAGTAAATCAACACTTGAATGCATTATGAGAGAAATGTGACACAGAAATACCAGGCTGCTATTTCCCCCTTCCAGATAGGGAAATAAAAGAAATAGCAATTATTGTATTAGAAAGCATAACACTTGGAAGATTAATACATGTATAACAAATCAATGTTATAGAAAGAAAGTGCAAGAGCCCTAAGAAACATACTTTCTGATCATAAAATAATTAGCGATGTACCAGTGGGTTACCGAGACCCTATTGTAATGTTCAAGCGGCATATGCATCATTAGCTCTTGATGAGTAGCATTCCCCTACATCTTGTGGGGCCCCCAAGTGTCTAGAACTGCTCCTGGATCTTCAGCTTCGAGGGGAAGGTTTTGTAAGCTTCTCTCAACAGGACTTCACAGATGATTAGAAACTCTAACAGAAAACTGAATTGGGAGCTCTGCCCCAGAGATAGTCCAACCTCCACTATAATTCAATGCTGTAGAGACAGTGATGCTTCTGCCTAGACCCACAATTCTGAATCCAAGTCACCTTGATTGAGTACAAAATAACCACTGGCAGTTCCTTAAATTCAAAGTTACATAGTAGATAATTCCACTAGAACTTGGCCTTTTGTTTTTATCTCTGAATCATAGAGCAAGTAGTTTTTGCAATCTACAATTGTTTCTCATTTAACATCATCTCATGTCAACAAACAAAGAACAATCTACAGTGTCTTTTTTCATGTGTGCACAGTTATCTATGCTATGGTATAAGTAGTGTGGTTAGCAAAGCCTATGCCATCTCAAGCTTCAATTGTTTCCAATCTCCTTCCCTCCCGTTCTCCTTTCCTTCTTCTAACTCCAATATGTGATGAGCATCCACATGTTATTATTTCTTTTGACTCAATTACTAAAGTTGGACCTGTTAGGTTTCTAGCAAAGTATGCTGATTTAAAATTCTGCTATGTATTGTTAAGTGTATCTCCAAAAAATATGCCAATTTATATCAGTAAAGTACTCATTAGAGCAGGGGTCCCCAAACTTTTTACACATGGGGCCAGTTCACTGTCCCTCAGACCATTAGAGGGCAGGACTATAAAAAAAACTATGAACATCCCTATGCACACTGCACATATCTTATTTTAAGTAAAAAAAAAAAACACAAAAAACCGGGAACAAATACAATATTTAAAATAAAGAACAAGTAAATTTAAATCAACAAACTGACCAGTATTTCAATGGGAACTATGGGCCTACTTTTGGCTAATGAGATGGTCAATGTGCTCCTCTCACTGACCACCAATGAAAGAGGTGCCCCTTCCGGGAGTACGGTGGGGGCCAGATAAATGGCCTCCGGGGGCCGCATGCGGCCTGCGGGCCGTAGTTTGGGGACCCCTGCATTAGAGCATGCCCATGAGGGAGGTAGCAAAATACAATTTCATTTATTCTAATGTATATTCCTTGTATCAATAATGAGGTTAAAACTCACCAAATATGCTTATTGGCCACCTGTATTTCATCCTTCGAAAAATTTTGTTGACTTGAATTTAGTGTCAGATTTCCGTATTTCAGGAAAAATGTGTTCAAGCACAATGTAAACTGAAGCACAAAGACTAGAAATACTATTAGCCCTTTATTTTTGTTTACTTTTCATATGCTTGAGGGTGGAGCAGTTAGATTTTCAACATGAGCACAAAGGATGTGTTACAAAACTCCACTTTCAAAATGTCATTCAGCTAGTTTTCTTTCAGGAAGCAGTTTCTGAACACATACAATGTGTAAGGCACTAGTGTTTGGGGGAGAAAATAATAAATCAGGTGCAATTTCCTGACTTGAGGTTATCTTCTCAAGTTACCTAAGAAGGCATTTAAAAAAAATTAAGTATGCGACTTTACACAGTTAATTATTTATTATTTAAAATAATAAATCCTCATCAATTCAACAAATAGCGATTGAGCCCTGATGTTGAGCTTCCCTTATGTAACTTGCAGCCTAGCGTAGAAGGCACAACAGGAAAGGTATAACTATACTTAGGTGAGGAAATATTAAGTGATCTAGAGATTCCTTTGCATTAGAAAGGGTCCACAGAGGAAACAGCATCTGGCCTGGAGCTGACTTCTATACAGGATATACAGTGGTTTGCATAGTTTAAAAAAAAAATCAAATCCAGAAAAAAAATCCTTTTCCTAAAATGTTTATGATCTAATTCAAAAACGGAGATGATCAGTGTAAAAACAAAAAAACACAAAACTTAACATTGTCAATTTCTTAGATAATTCATCTTTGCTAACACCTTATACATATATATATATATATACACGCCCTTTTATATGCATGTCTCCATATTTTGACATCACAAACCTATTGAATGACATCACAAATCACTGACAGCTAGGATATTTATGTAAATATATGTTTCAACAGAATGAATGGGTAGCAAAGAAAAGCTCCTATAACAACAAGAAATAGCCTTGTCATGGATTTTATTTTTAATAAATAATTGAACCCAGAAAAATGAACAGTGGAAACATGACGTAAGCCCTAAATATATTTCTTAGAAAATTCACCCCAAAACATTTTATCACAGCATCAGAAAGCCCTCAGTGTCACCTGCAGAAAGGACTGGGTAATGTGACGGTGCCCAGGGAGACCCATGGATTTTCACTCACCAGTGAAGCAGAGGCTAGAAACATTTGAAAGGTGAAAGACAGTAGGGTTCATAAGGATATGGTTTTATTCATGTCTGCATTCTCAAGACTGCATAGCATTTGTATCCATTTGCATTATATATGATGCAGTTTAAAGATATTTAGTTTTCTTTTGTTCAGACTGAAGATGACCTTGGAAGTCAGATAGACCATGATGGGCTCAAATCCCAATTCCATTTACTAGCCTGCGATCTTGAAAAGTCATTGAGCTGCTCTGCTTAATCCATAGCTTTTAGGCGAAGATTAAATGAAATACTATACAAAACACTTAGAGTGATTAGCATAAAGGAAGCACTCAATAAGCGATAGCTATTATTATTAAGAAGTTTAAATATTAAGAGCTTAATAATAAAAAGGCTCTCAGAGTGTTCACGTTTCTTTTATAGAAATTATTTTTAAAAATCAGTTTTTAGATGATGCTCTGAGAGTGGCTAATTTCAAACGAAAGAGCAGTATTTCAGGCATGGGAGGCCAATGCCTTCTTAGGTATGTTGAGTTTTTATCTGGAGAGTGATTGATTTTCTTCTCTTCCTTTTGCTTCCATTTTTTTTTCTTTTATTCTACCTTATGCTATCGTGGCTCAGAAATATATTTAACACATGACATCAAATTGATAAACAAAATGTGTAAACTCACGTTAGAAGAAGAACATATGTAAATAATGCATATATTATTCTTAGAAAAAAATGTGTATATACATATATATCAATTCTGTAATCCCTTTCTCTAACAAGTGTTTAAAATAGAAGACTTCTTTGAAAAGATTCCTTTCTCTATGATAACAGTTGAGTGAGACGTGCCTCCTTCCAAGTACCAATCTAGCATAATTCGTTCACAGGACTTGCCGCTGTATAATTTTTTCAAGTTAATGATGTCATTCAATATGAACACTAAATGTATGTGCATGGCAGCCATTAGAATAAGTTGATAGAGTGATTAACATTGGTTTGAAAAATGATTTACTACAAAATACTTTAAGAGTAAAATAAAATATTAAAAGTTACGCTTCTTTTTATCTTCATAAAGAGCAAGTATTAGCTTAGATTTATCATTTACAATGTGTCATTTTTTTCTTTCCTATCAATATGCTGTTGATATTTTTCCAAGTACCCATCCTGTTCTCCAAGTAACAAGGGATGGAACAGATTCAGGAAAATGTAACTTTGGTAAATAAGTTACATATTATGTGACTTTTCGCCCATTTTTTTAATCAGGAATTGTAAATTTATAAACAGTTCTTCAAAAGGCTGGTTGCCACTAAGAATTAATGAAACTAAGAGGCAAAGTGTGACCTACCTGAGTATGACTCAGCCAATATATGGAGTTTAAGTTTCAATTTATCTCAAAACATTTGTGGTGCTAGCAAACAGAGCTCATAGCGTAGCGTCGCTTACCAATCCCTTCTCTTCCCCCAAACAGTCCTTTGATCTTAACCAACCTCACCATTCTCTCACAATTCCAATATTGAGATAATTGTCCTTAAAAATCAAGAGGCTTTAGAATATGCTGGTAGTTAAGGGATAATGTTTTATAATTCAAACACTACAGAGCCTCATCTAACTGCAGTGGATCGTCAAAAAAAAAAAATCTAGGGCATAAAAACTATTATGAGAACTCTATTCACTCCAAGATCTGAGCAACTCTTTTTGCTGTTTAAAGAAGCTCCCGCCTGCTCATCACAAATGAAGAGAACTATTTGCGGTGCAGAAATTGACTATGTTTAGAACTGCTTTCAGGAACTCAGTGGAAACCTACATACGTAGATCTGCCAAGAAAGTCATCTTTTTTTTTTCCCCTCCCGTTCTGACTTTTTCTAAAATCTCAGGAGAGCTCAAATATCAAACTTTTGGCTTAAGGCTTCGATTAAGAAAAATTCTCCGGAGAAACTACTTCAGAAAAGGTACTGCAAAAAGGCACTGTTGATGAATACAGAGATGAAAGACAGTCCTTGGGAAACTTCAGTATGATTAGAGAGAAAGGATAAGGAGACAAATAAATAGAATACTGTACAGGGCAGAAGAGTACCGTGCTTTTCCTACGTGCCATGAGCTGCTCAGGAACTATTAATACAAAGGAGGTAAAGAATCCTTGAGCTAAAACATTGAGTCTACATAAGGGGCTCAGTCTGGACCTCAAGGTGATATAATTCATTGGGCCCTTCCCCAGATCAGATATTAGTTTTGCTGAATAAGAGCTTTAAAGGAAAACTAACCAGCCAACAAGAATAATAAAAACAAACCCAAATTATTTCAAATGAGGGTAAATAGATGTATGCCTGTTTAGACATTTACAGTCCCAGCTCGTCACATTTTGGTTACACATAGATGAAACCTAGCCTACATAGGAAAGCCCGATTCCACCGAATCATAATTGAACCTGCAGGTGGATTCTGACATTGCGCAATCTTATGATAATTAATAATAAATTAATTTTTGCACTTCAAAAAGCAGCTTTCCTTGCACCGATTACCAAGAAGATCTAAAATATTTAATGCAAAACATTAAGCACTGTATCATGAGAAATGGCTACATCTTTTCTTGTAGACATCACGTTACTAGGAGAGCATACCCCATACCCCCTCTGAACTTTCAAGCCAAAACTGAATAAGCATGGGCCTTTTGGTAGTTTCTAAACCCCAAGAGACTTGGAATACACAATATAATAGGAGGAGGAAGTCCCTAAGGCAAGGTAACTCTTTGAATTCTTTTTGGCTCCTTTCATCAAAGATCAAATCTTGAGACACTATGAAAATAGCTTCAGTTGACCATCAACATGGTTTCAGCAGCAAGGGAAATAAAAATATAACTTCAATAGCAAGGATACATATCCTGTGGGCATTTCAGATAAAAGAAACCCACCTTAACAGCAACCCGAAATGAAAGAAAAGCCCAGAAAGAAGATTAATGTAATTATTTCCATGTGATCAATATAACCTGGTACATGACTTAGTGTTTTTTGGGGTTTTTTTTTTGTAATAAGCAGTTGTAATTTGGCATTTTCATATGTATATTGTTTAATATTCTTGCACTTGATAGGCATATGTATATTGTTCTTTTATTTAAGTTGGTCTTGCCCTCTTTGGGGCAGAGGCTCTGTCTTATTCATCCCAACAGTTTCAACACCTGACAGAGACCCAAGCACAGAATAAACATTCTGTAGCTGTTAGTGAATAAAGAGATTGCTATCCAAGCAGACATGTATGTAATTATGTCTATAAAAGAGAAGAAGTAGGACATAGTAAGTATTGTGATCAGAATGTCTGAGACATCATGTTAGGTACTTAGCCTTTTTTATTTCTAAGTATCCCATGGTAAATATAAAAAAAAATTATCTCCATTGTATAGATGAGATCTAAGCTCAGGGAGGTTAAATAACTTGCCCAAACTCACACAGCTAGTAAGTAGCAGAGTCACTATGCAAATTCTGCTGTGTTCAGTTTTAAAACCTTTGCAGATACCCACTGGGTCATAAGTGAAAAGGCACAACCTATCTCTTTACAATTTTTTAAAGCCATCTAGAGGTATAGCTACACATCATGTACCAAATTTCATACATATAAGTTAACACAGCAAAGAAATGACCATATACGTAGCTCACAGTAGTCTCTACACTGAGGGATGGTTTGAAAGGCATGTAAGTGATAGGAACTGGATTTCCTCTAGACAGCACACAACAGAGAACAAGAGAGGACAGCTGCTGGGTCCAAAGATTCTTTGATGGAAAGAATCTAAAATATATTTCCCTCTCCCCTTAATCACTGTTAATACTACAATTCTGGAAAAAAGGTAACAATTTATTCT
Organism: Saccopteryx bilineata; assembly: GCF_036850765.1. Lineage (NCBI taxonomy): Eukaryota > Metazoa > Chordata > Mammalia > Chiroptera > Emballonuridae > Saccopteryx > Saccopteryx bilineata. The sequence goes on along the minus strand of NC_089492.1, from coordinate 20,578,202 downwards.
TGCTATAGAATGAGATAAGATCATCATAACTCAAATATTTTAAAATTAATGAAGTTTTTTCTTTCCATTAAAATAAATCAACGGCAATATATCTCAAAAAAAGGCAGACTATCTCCCAACTAGAAAGCCTAAGTAGCTCTTATTTTAACACTACTAATAATGTCATATTATCACTAGCTTAGGCCTAAAATAAGGTTCTAGAGGACAATATAGGTGCACACAGTAACAGGACTACCCTATATGCTTCTAAGTATCTAATATTCCATACTTAAAGATTCAATAAAGTTAGATTAGTCAAGATATAGAAGCAGCCCAAGTGTCCATCAACAAATGAGTAGATAAAAATGCTGTGGTACGTATTTACAATGGAATGCTACTCAGCCATAAAAATGAATCTTACCATTGGTGACAGCCTGGATGGGCTAGAGAATATTATGCTCAGGGAAATGACAGAGAAAAACAAATACCATATGACTTCACTTATATGTGAAATCTAAAGAACAAAATAAGTGAGCAAACAAACTGAAACAGACTCAGAGATACAGAGAACAGACTGATGGTTGAGAGAGGGGAGGGGTTTGAGGGACTGAGTGAAAAAGGTGAAGAAGTAAAAATTGTTAGTTATAAAATGGTCCCGGGGATGTAAAGTATAGCATAAGAAATATCGTCACCGCCCTGGCCGGTTGGCTCAGCGGTAGAGCA